>NC_136432.1:12975000-13640000 GCF_052849685.1 Lactuca virosa
ATATCTAGTTTACTTAAACTAGTGATCTATTATTGTAATGTCCCAAAAATTAAGACCAAATTTTTTGATTTTTATATTAATAAAACCATTATCCAAAACAATATCATAAAACCATAGTGAAATCAGAGTATGTCAATAAACATCCAAATACATCATAGTCATGTAAAATACGGAACAATGTGGTGTGTGCAATGCAGTCATCTCGAGCTCTTCCCCTTCGAACCAGAAGTACCTAAAACATAAACTGGAAACTGTAAGCACAAAATTAGTGAGTTCCCCAAAATACCACATACCATACATATCAAACATATAATGGGCCCCGTCCGTCATCGGGCCCCGCTTGGAATCAGATCTGTCGGTCATCGGGCCCCGCCTGGCATCGGGCCCCACCCGGTATACATACAAATACATAAACATATGCAAGAATCACAAAGATAAATAGCATACAATATAATCATCGGGCAGCGCCCGACATACATATTAGATATCATACATGCAAGAGTCACGCAGACAACTAGCATCATAATCATAATAAACTATGGGTCGGCATTGGTGCCTTCGACCCGCCAAGCACCATGAGGAAACTCACCTCAACCTGTTAAATCTCTCAGATAAAATCTCGGTATGTTGATCCAGAAAATTCGCGCGCTAACACAATCAAATAATATCCAATTAACAATTGGATCTCAATCCATATTCAAGAATCTAAGTTACTTGTCCAACATCCAGGGTAAAAGACCATTTTACCCTTTCCTTACATGGCCCAAAACCAAGGCCCAACCCATTTGATCAATAAGCCCAAAATCCTAAATGGCATCCCAAAGCCCAGTATGGCCCAACTTCCTAAATGGGTTGTAACATCCTGATGTTAAGGTACTTCAAATTTCAACCCTTTAACTTATTTATATTGCAATTGGTCCCAAAGTTCAAGAATTATATGCAAAAGGGGCCTTAATGGAATTTTGGTAAATAATGGCTTCAGAATACACCATGACTACGTGGTGTACGCTAAGCGTACTAGGGCGCGCCCTAGTACGATGAGCATACATCCACGCTTAGTGTACATCCTTATACGCTGGGCATACTTCCTAAATGGGGAAAACCTAACTTTTAGGGTTTGGATGGTATTTAAGCATCCTTATGGCCTCATTCTCCTTCATCTCATCGGCCTCCACCCTCCCATTCGTGTTTGAAGCCCTAAAACCATCTTGTGAAGCCATTTCGAGCATTACAGTGTGTGTTTGTGTGCTTAGAAGAAGAAGGAAGGAAGCCAAGCTCATCTTGGATGAGAGAATCACCTTGGATCTGGAACTTATCCCTTATTTTCAACTCTTCTATAGTATAAAGCTTGCATCTTTGCTTTCAATATTGTAGATCTAGAAATGGGGGTTTTAGTGATACTTTTTGGTCTCAAATGTCTTATCTTGAGCATGGCATGTTATTGACGAGTTGAGTTGTCCTTTCAGACCTTAGGAGGGGTCCTAAGTCATAAAAATGAAGTCCCAATGGCTAGTTTTGCTCCATGCATCTTGTAAAAGGTGTTAATGGATTAAGACCTTGAGTTAAGCTCTTAATGGGCATGCAAAGTCATAAAGTTGGAAACTTTATGACTCTAGAGTGTATTTGAGCCTTGGATCTGAATTATGGATGTGAGTGCTTAAGCCATTAAGCACTTATTGGGTTTTGAAGGATGTGAGGGTATGCCTTGCGTACTCGGAGTACGCCCCGCATACTCGGTCAACCACCCCGATGGTTGTCAACTGCGCGGCTTCGTGTACGCCCAGCGTACCTCAGGAGTATGCCCCTCGTACGCACCCTGGTTGGGTTGACTCAGCTAGGTTGACTCAGTTGACTTAGTGGGTTTGACCAGTTGAGTTTGACCAAGTGTGACCATTGAGGGTATTTTGGGATTTTGATGGAATTGGTCTTTGGTGGGATTAGGTGCCGGTTAGAGAACTGAGTTACAGAGTCAGGGACCTCATCAGTTTCTTTTCAGTTTTTGAGGTGAGTTTTCCTCACTGTACTTTTGGGTCGAATGCACCAAGGACGGCCCATTGGATTGTTATCATGGTTTATCGCATGTCGGTATATTGTAGTGGTCTGTTAGATTTGTATATTGGTAGATAGGATGACACTATGCTTAGTGATCTGTAAGATCTGTCTAATTGTCTATTGGTTGATTATATGTCTGCTTGTCTGTTATGTATATATCGACATGGTTTATGTATGGTTGGGTTGAGGCGTACCAGTGTAGACTGAAGGACAAGAGACCCAGGGCGTCTCGGATAGGTTGTAGGCCCGAGAGACGTACCTGTCAGGCCAAAGGCCTGGAGAACATTCTAGATAGGCTGAAGTCCCAGTGAGGCGTACCAGTTATGCAGAAGGTTATGTGAGCGTACTTGATAGACTATAGGCCAAAGGGGCGTTCCAGTCAGGCTGAAAGGCTCTGTATGCATGTTGTTTGTATTATGCTTATGTTATGTGTTGGTATTTTGGGGGAAACTCACTAAGCTTTGGGCTTACAGTTTTGGGTTATGTTTCAGGTACTTCAGAGGACCGCGGGAAGGCGAAGGCATGACCGTACACATCCTCATGTTTTGTACTTATGATTTTGGGAACTCTGATGTTGAAATACTTTTGAAACTATGTTTGTAAACAATTTGTGAAATTGGTTGGTCTTGAAAAAGTTTGAATTTATCATGATTTTTATGAGCGTTACAAGTTGGTATCAAAGCCTTAGTTTGAGTGAATTGGAGGAGCAGTCGTGTGAATCCAGTTTCAAACTAGGGGAAAGATTTTAAAAATAATTTTCATATTGTTTTCAAAATAACCAAAGAGGATGCGATGTGCACGATCAGCCGGAGCCAATAAGTAGACCCCAAATTACCACACTGTTATTTGATTTTGCGATATGTAAGATCAGCATGCTAGTGACAGGCTAGGGATCTTCAGGAATTGCATGATAGAATTGTTTGATTGTATGATGCTTGATATCCTGGGGTTCTTCCATGTATGAAATTGACATCATTACTGTAGTTGCTTAATGTATGCATCATGATTATACATAACTAAGATTCTATAGCCTGAGAATGTTTGGTTTGGCCTTATTTCCTGTTCTTGTTTGATGAAGGACTTAGGGTAGAATCAGATATTCAACTGTCTATAGGATACGGTGTTATGTATGATTAGCATACACTAGTGTTGCAGGGTTGGTGGAAGTTTCATAGATGAGTTGTGTGGGGTCAGCCGGCCAGTTTCGATATGTTTAGCCTTCCTATAGGGTGTGAGGATTGAGTGTATGTGTATGTAAGTATGTAATGTTAGGGTTGTTGTGATGGTCCTTGAGACAAATACGGGTAGGTATGGAAGGTAGTATGGGCCCGTACTACTGAAAGCACATGACCTGTAAGCGTAACAGGGAAATTACAACCCCTAGGGAATTGGTTCCCCTGATATGATATGTGTGTTATCTGATATCTCATTAGTTTATTTTTAGTATGGTGATGACGAGACGATTTGAGGTTGGATCTGGATCGGGATCAGGAACTTGCAGTCAAGGTGGGCGAACTATGTATGAGGACAGGATTAGGGAGATTCTTTAGGAGGAGGTTGTTACTCACTTTCGAGCACAGTTGCCAGAGATGTTCGGGTCTATCAAGATCGTCATGCTGGAGTATTTTGATGAGCGTTATGCTGCTTTATCTGAGGCTGCTACTGCTACAGCCACCGCATCCGTTGTCGTTGTTAGGTTTGGTGTTGGTGTTGGGAGAGTCTTCCAGTATCGGGACTTCGACAATACGAACTGTAGTGACAAAGAACATGGTTTGGCATGCGGAATTAAAGTTTGCACAATGAACATGGTGATTTGGGTGTTCAAGAGATGTATTGAATATGTATTGTGTTACAAAAAGGGACATAGATCTACATCTACATAAATAACACACACTCACACACTCACTTTTACATCTCTCAAGCACACCTCTACATGTGGTATGAACCCACTATTTATAGAGGTGTTTACATGTCTCTCTCTCACTCTCACTAACACATGTATCTAAAGGCTAATGCACCACATGCAAGTGGATCTACATGAGTCAAACCATTACAAATTCATACATGAAGAACTTTGCACCCCAACATTCTCCCCCTCAAAGTTAGGAATGGATGACCCACTTCAAATCTTCCAAAGTCGAGCAACTACGCGGTTCGAGCCTCAAGCGTGACACATGTCGAAACGAACTTCAATCTTCAATTCTTCCATGATTCTTCAATTTGGGCTCTAGGATGTGAAACCATACAAACTGAGCAGCAACGAATGATTAACTCCAAATAATCACCCAAAAGTTGCGCTAAAAACACATCCCAAAAAATCTTCAATAATACCAAACCCATTTCAAAAATAAATCATTTCGAACTTCCAATTGCATCATCTCGTAAGCTTCGAAAATCAAGATCACTTCGGTCTTCAAATCCGCGTAATACGAAAAATTCAAGTTCGAATTTCCATATAAAACTTCTCCCCCTTTTTATAACCGAAAATTGATTATAAAACTCCCAAGGAAAAAGAACGTGCTCTATTCGGAATTTTTCGTGTCAAAACTCCCCCTTAACATGTGGCATAAACTATGTGCTTCAATCCGGAAAATCCAAAAAATATTGAATTTTTAGCTTCGTTCACGGATCGCCTTTGACAAAATTTCTCAAAAATGGATAGAAATTGTCAATTTCAAAATTCTGCAGTGACCCGGTGCGCCCAAAACAGCAAAATATGCAAAACTCTCCCCCTTTTCCAAAGCTGGGTAGAAAGCGTCAATTTGCACAAACTGCAGGGGCCTGAAATGTATTTTCTTCAATTTTCAGCAAAAACAGTCCTTTTTCGAATTTGTGTATGAATCGCCAAACATTCGAAGCCTCAGGGACTATTTTCGAAAATTCTGCCATTTGCACCAAACATACGAAGAATCCCCAAAATATTCGAAATTTCAGAAAATATTCGAATTTGGGTGAAAAGTGTCAAACATTCGAAACTTCAAAAAATTTCGAATTTGAAGTGAAAAGTGTCAAACATTCGAAACTTCAAAAAATTTCGAATTTGGGTGAAAAGTGTCAAACATTCAAAACTTCAATTATTTGTGGAGATTGTCAAATGTTCGAAAGTTTAAGGGCTGAATTCGAAAATTTTACTTTTTGATCAAAATATTCGAAGACTTGAACAAACATTCGAAGCCTTGCTTTTTCCCTTTGTTAAATAGTCAAATCTTGAGGGACTACATGCGAAACTTTTGGTTTTGCTTCCCAACATACGAACTTTTGCAACCCAACATACGAAATTTTCAGGTGACAAACATGCGAATTTTCAAGGACCATTTTCGAAAATTTGTCTTTCTTTTTCATCAATTCACATGATCGCTTCGTACGTTTCTTATAAACGCTTCGTACGAAAATCTCAGGAACCAAACACACGAAAATTTTTCACCCAAACATACGAAGATTTTCCTTCTCTCTCCTCTTCGTATGAAAATCATCTTCCCAAAATTTTTCCCAAACACACGAATGCGAAGCATACGAAGACTCTGAATGTACAGTAACCTCTGAATATCTCTGAATCGGATTTGTTTACTTCGTACATTCAACCAAAAAAAAACCATTCTTCATTCTTACAGTTCATTGTTACAGTTCTTCAAACCATCGATTCCCAAATCTTCGAATCTTAATCACCAAATCAACACAGTCGATCACTTTTCGTTCGTTTTTCAGTTCACCAAATATCCAAAAACTCGTCGACATCCAAAAATCACCACAAAACGAAAAACTTTCGTTCGTTCTATCATCAACCATCGACTCCAAACATTCGAACAATACGCCCCAATTCCAAAATCGACTGTAAACCAAAACATCAAACATCCAATAAATTCGAACAATCCCAAAATCAAATTTTCGCACATTGATTCCAAATATCAATTCTTCGAACATCAACCTGTTCGTTCCTGGACATTCGTACCCTCGACCATCGTCTTCAATTTTTCGTGAATTCAGATTCCAAAAACCTTCGTTCTTAACTTTTTGAACCTGATATCAAAGCCTTTCCAGTCGATTCTTAGCATCCTTTAAACTCAATACCATATTTCGAAATCAATCATCAAAATCGACTTCAAATCCAAATCAAAACCAGTAAACGTCAAGCCATCGTCATTGACTTATTCACAGTTTGAGTTTTCAAAATCAAAGAACATAAACACGAAATTGATGATTCTAAGGTCTAATTTCAGATCAAAAGACGTTCCATTAGCTGTTCTTCACCTTCATCAAGTGTTCTTGATCAACAATTTCATCAAAATCAAAGTACCAATTTCTGATTTCAAAGATATGACTCATATAAAATCGATTTCATCATATATGAATCATATGAAATCGTAAAGCTTTATCTGATCATTAATCGACATCAATCCAAAGAAAGAAGGAAAAATTATCGAGAAATTGAGAAGAACATTCAAACGCAGTAGATTAAGAAGCAAGAACAAATGCGTATGAGTTCTAAGGTACAACCAGTTGAAGCGTGCTAAAAAATCAAGACGCTGGAATCGAATCTGAGCTCACCTAATGAAAGCAGATCAAAAACAAATGTATTGGGTTCTAATCAGATGAACAGTAACCGAACTCATTCTTTTGGATCATAAACTAACGAGATATTGGACTCTTGATTTTAAGATATCGGATCATATACTTTTGGGCTTACAAATCCAATCCGATGAACAGTAAAAGATATCGTATTTTAAACAAACTTTGGGCTCCATTAATGAACAGTAAGATTGATTTTGATTTTGGTTGGCTTGATCTAAAAAAAATTATTGGATCACACAACGGGGTTTTTCAAGAAAATTTGATCCAATGATTCAAATCGATCAAAATTAAAAAACGCAACGCACGATTTAATGATTACAAGAGATCATAGAGAGAGACTCACCAAAATTGTTCCAAATTGCGATAAAAGTTGCCAAAACCAAGAATCGTTCTTCAAAAATCACCTTGATCTTGAAGACCCGCTCTGATACCAATTGTAGTGACAAAGAACATGGTTTGGCATGCGGAATTAAAGTTTGCACAATGAACATGGTGATTTGGGTGTTCAAGAGATGTATTGAATATGTATTGTGTTACAAAAAGGGACATAGATCTACATCTACATAAATAACACACACTCACACACTCACTTTTACATCTCTTAAGCACACCTCTACATGTGGTATGAACCCACTATTTATAGAGGTGTTTACATGTCTCTCTCTCACTCTCACTAACACGTGTATCTAAAGGCTAATGCACCACATGCAAGTGGGTCTACATGAGTCAAACCATTACAAATTCATACATGAAGAACTTTGCACCCCAACACGAACCCTCCTGAAGTTTTATGGAGTTCATGACCCAATCATATGCATGAGGTGGTTGTATGACATTAAGTGGTGTTTCTTCACGTGCTCTTGCCCAGCTGACCAGAAGGTCAGGCGTGCTCTGAACCTTCTAAGTTCCGGAGCGAAGGATTGGTGGAGACTTGCAACTGGTTCGTATTCTACTGAGCAGAGAGTTGTTGTGTCTTGGGAGCAGTTCTCGGAGATATTCCGCTCTAGGTATGTGCCTATAGTGGAGCATGGTAGGTTGTTCCAGGAGTACTTGGATTTGAGGCAGGGGACAGAGTAGGTGACGAAGATCACCAAGATGTTCACGGAGAGAGCCATGTTCTGTCCTGAGTTTGTTGCTTCCGAGCAGGCTCAGATGACCCGTTACTTGAGCATGCTCAAGACGAATATCAGGAAGTTTGTGTCCACTCGGTGTTATGGTTCCTTGTTGGAGTTGCAGGAGGCCGCCACGTGACGTGAGATCGAGATGGAGCTCCAAACTAGGGAGCTGAGACCGGCCCCCACGCAGTCGCAGCCTGTGTCGAAGCGGTTCAGGGCCACTAATTCTATATCTGGAGGATAGAGGGGCCACACTTGTGGTAAGTGCGACAAGGTTCATAAGGGGGTCTATCGATCAGGAGGTGTGTGCCACAAATGTGGCAAGGAGGGGCACTATGTGAGGGATTGCCGCCAGCCAGCCCCATCTCCGAGTTCTAGGATTTGTTATCATTGTGATCAGGTTGGCCATGTGAAGGTCAATTGTCCATTGCTTTCCGCCAAGCCGGCGCAGGCCCCGACGCCAGCTACTTTGAGGATCACCAATGGGCGCCATAGGAGGGTGGAGCCCCAGAGGGCTCGGGGTCGTGCTTTTCAGCTCACTGTCGAGGATGCCAGAGCAGCTCCAGATGTTGTGACGGGTATGTTTCTATTTATTATTCTGTTGATCATGTTTTATGTTATGCTCATATCTATGCCCCTGATAGGTACATTCCTAGTGAACTCTTTGTCTGCTCTTGTGTTGTTTGACTCGAGTGTGAGTCGGTCCTTTGTATCTCGATCTTTCAGTAGGGAGTTTGATATACCTATTGGGGAGTTAGAGTGTCCGTTGTGGGTTTCTGTCGCAAACGAACACACGGTTTCTACATCTGCGGTATATCAGGGTTGTGTGCTAGAGATCTTCGGGGTGCCTTATCCGATTGATCTGATCCCGATTTCCATGGGGGATGTATGCATGATAGTGGGTATGGACTGGTTGAGCAGGTTTGGTGTCATGATTGATTATGAGGGCCAGCGAGTGGTAGTTCAAACCTCAAGTGGGGGAGAACTGTTTATTTATAGAGAGGGCACCAAGGTCGGTTCAGGTTTTTGTTCGACAGTCAGGGCTTGTCAGTATATTCAGCACGAGTGTGCAGGTTATTTAGCTTATGTGGTTGACACTCGAGTTGGGGATCAGATTTCAGTTTCATAGGTTTCGGTGGTCGGGGAGTTTTCCGATGTATTCCCGGAGGAGTTTCCCAGTGTGCCTCCCGAGAGGCAGGTCGAGTTCAAGATTAACCTTGTGTCGGGTGCGGCCCCGATTGCCAAGGCGTCGTATTGCTTGGCACTGCCTAATATGCACGAGTTGTCATCTCAGCTGCAGGAGTTGCTAGGCAAGCAGTTCATCAGACTGAGTAGTTCTCTGTGGGGAGCGTCGATATTGTTCTTCAAGAAGAAGGATGGTTCACATCGGATGTGCATTGATTATCGGGAGTTGAACAAGTTAACAGTGAAGAACTGTTATCCCCTTCCGTGGATTGATGACCTTATTAATCAGTTGCAGGGTGCATCTTGGTTCTCCAAGATAGATCTGAGGCCTGGGTATCATCAGGTAAGAGTGAGAGAGGAGGACGTGGAGAAGACTACATTCCGGACTCGTTATGGGCATTACGAGTTCGTGGTGATGCCATTTGGTCTCACTAATGCGTCGGCTGTGCTTATGGATTTGATGAATCGGGTATGTAGGCTGATGCTCGATCGATCCGTCATTGTGTTTATTGATGATATCCTGGTGTATTCCAAGACCAGAGAGCAACATGAGGAACATCTTCGAGAGCTTCAAGGAGTTTTGAGGCAAGAGCGACTTTATGCCAAGTTCTCGAAGTGCGAGTTTTGGTTATGAGAGGTCCAGGTCATTGGGCACCTCGTTAACCAGGATGGGATTTTGGTCGATCCGACCAAGATCGAGGCTGTGATGCAGTGGGAGGTTCCGAAATCTCCCTCAGAGATCAGGAGTTTATTAGGTTTTGCAGGGTATTATCGGAGATTTATTCGGGATTTCTCCGAGATTGCGGTACCCCTCACTCATATGACGAGGAAGTGGGTGGAGTTCCGATGGGGCCCTGATCAGCAGTCGAAATTTGAGACTCTTCGGCAGAGGTTATGCGAGGCCCCGGTGTTCAACCTTCTAGAGGGTGTCGAGGATTTTGTGGTATTCTGTGATACATCCATCACTAGATTAGGGGTGGTCCTCATGTAGAGGGGATGAGTGATTGCTTATGCTTCGCGGCAACTGAAGTCGCATAAGTCACGTTATCCCATACATGATTTGGAGTTAGGGCAGTAGTGTTCGCCCTCAAGATTTGGAGGCACTATCTATATGGGGTCCATTGTACGATCTACACAGATCACAAGAGTTTGAGATATTTGATGGACCAGCCGAACCTAAACATGAGGCATCGCAAGTGGCTGGATGTAGTCAAGGATTATGACTGCGAGATCCTTTACCATTGGGGTCAAGCAAATGTGGTAACAGATGCTTTTTGCCGCAAGTCGGCTGGGTCTTTAGATTGGGTGACGTGTATGCGGATATCCGTTGATTCTCCGCTGTTATGATTGATTAGAGAGGCTCAGGCTGAGGGAGTTCGAAATGAGATCTGGAAGCAAGAAAGGATCAGATGTGAGATTGACAGATTTGTCATGGATAGTCGAGGGTTGTTGACCCGGTGTGGTCGGGTCTGCGTTTCAGTTTCTGGTGGGATCAAGTAGATTGTGTTAGAGGAGGCTCATAAGTCTCGCTTTTCTATACACCTGGGAGCCACCAAGATGTATCGGGATTAGATATTGAACTACTGGTTGCCGTGTATGAAGAGGGAGATAGTCTGGTATGTGGAGAGATGCTTGACCTATAGGATGGTCAAGGCCGAGCATCTGAAGCCGCATGGCAAGCTACAGCCTGTGGAGGTTCCCATGTGGAAATGGGAGCATATTTCGATGGATTTTATCACTAAGTTGTCGAAGACGGCAAAGGGTTTTGATGACATTTGGGTCATCGTGGATCGATTGACCAAGAGTGCTCACTTTTTGGCGATTAGGGAGAGTTCTTCGACAAAGAAGTTAGTTGATGTGTACGTTCGAGAGATTGGAGCACGACATGGAGTCCCGATCTCCATTGTTTCAGATCGTGATGTTCGGTTCACTTCCCATTTCTGGCAAAAGTTCCACGTGGAACTGGGCATGAGGTTGCATTTCAGCACCATATATCATCCGCAAACCGACGACTAGAGTGAGCGGACGATACAGACCCTTGAGGATATGTTGCGGGCCTGTGTTATTGATTTTGGTGGGAGTTAGGATTCCTACTTACCTCTTGCGGAGTTCTCCTACAACAATAATTATCACTCTAGCATTAGTGCTCCGCCATTTGAGCTCTTGTATGGGCGGAGGTTTCGTACCCAGTTTGTTTGGGAGAGGTTGGTCACAGGGTTATGGGAAGGACTGAAGTAGTCCTTCAAACCATGGAGCTTATTCAGCAAATCAGACAGAGTTTACAGACAACTTAGAGTCAGCTGAAAAGTTATGCCGATCAGCGCCAATCCGAGTTGGAGTTTCAAGTCGATGATATGGTATTACTGAAGGTCTCACCTTGGAAAGGTGTGATACGCTTCACGAAGAGGGGGAAGTTGGGTCCTCGATATATTGGGCCTTTTCGGGTGATTGCAGGGTTAGGAAGGTTGCATACAGGTTGGATATACCTGAGGAGCTCAGTCAGATTCACAACACTTTCCATGTTTCGCAGTTGCGAAAATGTATATTGGATGATGATGCGGTTGTTTCCTTGAATGGTATTCAGGTTGATGATCGCATGAACTATATGGAGAGGCCAATGGCAATTTTGGATTGAAATATGAAAGTTCTACGCAACAAGGAGATACCTTTGGTAAAGTGCAGTGGCAGCAACGGAGGGGTTCCGAGTGGACCTGGGAGCCGGAGGCTGAGATGCAGGGGCATTATCCTGAGTTATTCGCCACATCAGATTTGGAGGACGAAGTCTAGATCAAGTGGGGGAGAATTGTAACATCCTAATGTTAAGGTACTTCAAATTTCAACCCTTTAACTTATTTATATTGCACTTGGTCCCAAATTTTAAGAATTATATACAAAAGGGGCCTTAATGGCATTTTGGTAAATAATGGCTTTGGAGTACGCCATGCATACGTGGTGTACGCTGGGCGTACATCCGTGTACGCTGGGCGTACTTCCTAAATGGAGAAACCCTAGTTTTTAGGGTTTGGCTGGTATTTAAGCATCATTATGGCCTCATTCTCCTTCATATTATTAGCCCCCACCCTCTCATTCGTGTTTAAAGCCCTATAACCATCTTGTGAAGCCATTTCAAGCATTAAAGTACGTGTTTGTGTGTTTAGAAGAGGAATGAAGGTAGCCAAGCTCATCTTGGAGGAGTGAAGCACCTTGGATCTGGAACTTCTAAGGTATAAAGCTTGCATCTTTTTCTTTCAATCTTGTAGATCTAGAAATGGGGGTTTTAGTGATACTTTTTGGTCCCAAATGTCTTATCTTGAGCATGACATGTTCTTGACGAGTTAAGTTGTCCTTTCAGAGCTTAGGAGGGGCCCTAAGTCATAAAAAAGAAGTCCCAATGGCTAGTTTTGCTCCATGCATCTTGTAGAAGGTCTTAATGGATTAAGACCTTGAGTTGAGCTATTAATGGGCATGCAAAGTCATAAAGTTGGAAACTTTATTACTCTAGAGCGTATTTGAGCCTTGGATCTGAATTATGGACGTGAATGCTTAAGCCATTAAGCACTTATTGGGTTTTGAAGGATGCGAGGGTACGGCTTGCGTACTTGAAGTACGCCCCATTTACTCGGTCAACCACCCCGATGGTTGTCAACTATGAGGCTTCGTGTACGTCCAACGTACCTCAGGAGTACGCCCCGCGTACGCACCCTGAGTTGACTCGGGTAGCTTGACTCAGTTGACTTAGTGGGTTTGATCAGTTGACTTTGACCAAGTTTGACCATTGAGGGTATTTTGGGATTTTGATGGAATTGGTCTTTGGTGGGATTAGGTGTTGGTTAGAGAGCTTAGTTGCGGAGTCAGGGACCTCATCAGTTTCTGTTCAGTTTGTTATGTGAGTTTTCCTCACTGTACTTTTGGGTCGAAGGCACCAAGGACGGCCCATTGGATTTTTATCATGGTTTATCACATGTCGGTATGTTGTAGTGGTCTGTTAGATTTGTATCCTGGTAGATAGGATGATGATATGCTTAGTGATCTGTAAGATCTTTCTGATTATCTATGGGTTGATTATATGTCTGCTTATCTGTTATGTATATGTCGACATGGTTTATGTATGGTTAGGTTGAGGCGTACTAGTGTAGACTGAAGGCCATGAGACCCAGGGCGTCTCAGATAGGCTGCAGAACCGAGAGACATACCAGTCTGGCCGAAGGCCTAGAGAACGTTACACATAGGCTGAAGGCCCAATGACGCGTACTGTGACATCCCCAAATTTCTCGGCCAGAAAAGACCGATTTCGTTTATGATTTTTAAAATAAAATCAGAGTAATCTTTCAAAAAGGTGTTGCGGAATTTGTTCCCAGAAAAACATGATATATATGTTATCAAAGCATTTCCGAAGAAATGTATTTTTATTCATTTTTAAAACATTTGGGATGTCATCGTCAATATAGACCAAAAGCATAAACATAACTTACATTCATTTACACTAGTGATTTACATTTCCTTTAATCTCTCTGTGTAAAGCAGCTTCGTATCGATACCTGTGATACAAATAAACTGAGTGGGTCAGGCTTGGGAGCATGGTGAGCATATAGGGTTTTCAACCCACAAATAATAAATTTGATTAATTTCATCATTCAACAATAAATTTATTAATTTCATCAACTAAAAATAACCGTGATTACCCGTTCCCGTATTCCTCACTTTACGTCCCTAAAGTATCTATTTATAAGGGACCTAGTCTAAAGATTTTCATCGGGGCGACAACACTGCTTCGGGGGTTCCTCAACAATTTATGTCAAATAAGGCAACCATCGGGGTGACAACACTGCTTTCCTCAGCAATTTATGTCAAATAAGGCAACCAATGGGGTGACAACACTGCTTTCCTGAGCAATTTATGTCAAATAAGGCAACCAATGGGGTGACAACATTGCTTTCCTCCGCAATTTATGTCAAATAAGGCAAACTTCGGGGTGACAACACTCCTTTTCCTCAGCAATTTATGTCAAATAGGCACGAAGTCACATCGTCGCCAAGGTTTATACAACAGACACTAAGTCCATAGCTGCCAAGGTACTAAATCCATAGCTACCAACGTACATCTATACCGTACTATATTCATAGCTACCAACGTACATCTATACCGTACTTTCATCCCTCATTCTTTATCTACCCATGTTTTACCCAACATATTTGAAGATAAAATATATATACATTTTAAATCATTTTAAACATGTATAAAACATTCATTCAACATCCATCTCAAATAAACAAACAACATATATATACATAGCACGTATTTTATATAAAATACTTCATATCTATGTGTAAGGTGAAAGTGACTATACACTCACTTGATAAGACGACGATTGGACAACGCTTCGTCCCTTAAAACAATATTCTTCGATGAAACCGGGATGTTTTCTCAAAAACCAGGCTTCTCGCGGGCAGAGTTTCGGCTCGATAACTCTTTTTCTCGGGGTCTTTGGGGCTCAGAGCTTCCTTCGGACGTTCGATATGTAACCGGGGTGTCGGGGTAGTGTAAAGGGGCTTAAAAGAGAGTTTGAAGTGTAAGAGAATAGGTTTTTGGAACCTAAACCCGGAGACCTTCGTTTCTATTTATAGGGTGAAAATTCAACATTCACGTCGTGAACCAGGCTTGTTCACGTCGTGACTTTTGATCCTGGTCATCTCCTAGGCTTGCCGTGTGTCTTCTAGGCTCGAAAGGTGTCGTTCACTGAGTTCACGTCGTGAACACTGTGTTCACGTCGTGAACGCAGTCAGGTCTCGAAGTTTGTGCTCCGAACTTCAAAAATTCATATCTTTCGCATACGAACTCCGTTTTTGACGTTCTTCATATCCACGCGTAGGTGAAATTATGTTCTACAACTTTCGTTTATATTTTTAACGGGGCGGGACAGGAAAAGTCCGTTAAAAATTCATAACTTCTTCATCCGACGTCCGTTTTCATCTCTCTTTTTACCGTTGAACTACTATCAATAAGATCTTCGATTCTCGTTTAGATTGTTTCGGCTAAAAATCACTCGATCTAAATTTCGAGTTTTTAGCTCTCTACTGCTATACCGAAACTTAGAAAAATCATAACTTCCTCATATGAAGTCAGATTTGGACGTTCTTTTTATGCACACTCTCGGTTTAACGAACTCTACGACTTTAGTTTAGATCACTAAAGCTAAAAATCATTCTATCGTAAATTCACTATTTACGTCACGTAGTGTCGTGTTGGTTCTGTCGCGAAACTTCGACAGGTCATAACACCCTCGTTATAACTCGGATTTCGGCATTCTTTATATATCCGGAATCCTTGTAACACATACTACGACCTTTATTAAGACTATTCATTCTAAATAATCTTCTATCAAAAAGTCGTTTTCGACACTTATTGTCTCTTAATTGACTAGCCTTGATCTACGGGCGTTACAATTATCTCCCCCTTAGGATGATTACGTCCCGGAATCATCAACGAAATAGGTCTGGTATAATGATTCCATACGTCATCTTTCCATCCTAAGTAATAACCATAATCTATATGTTTCTTCGAACGAGTATCTAGCTTTTGGACTTCTCGATCGCAGGTAGTGCTCAATCCTGCATCTGCTCTTCGTACTATGTTGGACGCTCAATCGTAACCTTCGATTTACAAAATAAATCCTTATTGAGGACTCCTTCTTCTTCTTAGGATAAGTACTTTCCTTTATCTATTGTAACAGACCAATGGGTCATGCTCTAATGATCTCTCATCGTATGATGCAACGCTTAGACTCAAGTGTCTTAGAGTCAAATTCCAGAATGGAATATACCTTCCTTCATATTCTAATGTGATATAATCAAATTTTAGCATGTAGCATTTCTAGCTACAAGCTTCTTTAACAAAGAGCGCGATGTTATTGATCGCATTGATTTCAATCGTCTGACTTAAGTCAGATGTTACATCGAACTTGGTTCTATGAACCACGTAACAAAATCATCGTAGTCGGACTCAATTTGATATGACCATTAGGGTCGGAATAACAATCATATCATTAGTCATTATCGAAATGATGGTAACGACATACATGAACAAAAACGAAATCAATTACTAGCTTCTTGGTAACCTTCTGACTTTCCCTGATCCAAGTGTGAGTCCTGTGCTTCTAGTAGTATAGATCTCTACTACTATTCACACCTACTCATACTCGTCCCAAGTATTGTCTCGCAGTCCCCAAGTCCTAAAATCACAAAACAATTTAACACATACGAATGTGTCCAATTAATCATAAAAATTTTCCTAGACTCTACTAGGACTTCTTCCATGCGTATCTTCAATCATCAATTCTACTTCAACTCGGTTGGTGATGGAAATCCAGACGATGGGACAACTTCAAGAATTACACCAATCGTTCCATCATCTTGCCAATCGAAGGTATACTTCAGATGTACCGTACCTCTCTAAACGTTTCGTTATTTTATCAGACATATTCTAAAGGCAAGATACCACTCTTACGATATCTTCTGATAGGTGTCATTTACTATCATAACCCTTTCATTTACTCAATTATCTACGAGTCTTCACCATAACGTTTTGTATACCCAAGCAGACGTTCGGTGTACTTAGGCGAGAATTTTAAGAAAAGCTTTATTTACGATAGACGTATAAATCTCCTTATCACTCCGAAACGTTTACATGCTAGTTCTAATATTGTAGTCGTACGCTTAGAATTCTAAACACGTAAGGTTTCCAGATCCGGTCGGCAACAGACCATAGATCCAAACAAATAATAGCATATATGGTAAACATATAGCAGTTAGCACATAAAAGCATTTTAGGCATCTTTCCTAAAATAAACTAGTGCTCGTGTCTAAAATATGGTAGACACTCATCTCACAATCATCACTTAGCATTCTAAGTTTAAGTCTAGAAATCCTACAAATTCCTAGTTCGCTTAAACTAATGCTCTGATACCAACTGTGACATCCCCAAATTTCTCGGCCAGAAAAGACCGATTTCGTTTATGATTTTTAAAATAAAATCAGAGTAATCTTTCAAAAAGGTGTTGCGGAATTTGTTCCCATAATAACATGATATATACGTTATCAAAGCATTTCTGAAGAAATGTATTTTTATTCATTTTAAAACATTTGGGATGTCATCGTCAATATAGACCAAAAGCATAAACAGAACTTACATTCATTTAACTAGTGATTTACATTTCCTTTAATCTCTCAGTGTAAAGCAGCTTCGTATCGATACCTGTGATACAAATAAACTGAGTGGGCCTAAATCCAAGAATTCCCATAGCCTAGCAATGGCACAAAGTCAGAAGTCTAATGGCCCAAAACCTAAAAGTCCAAAATATGGCCCAAACCCGTGAAAGTCAACCGATAGTCAAACTGCTGAGTACGCTTGGCGTACTCAGACTTACGCTCATCGTACTCTTTACGAGGCCAGTCCGCGTAACATATAAGTTGGGTACACCCCGCATACTCCCCAGACGACCAACCCAACCCATTAATCACTTAATTGGTTAAGTCATTAAGCCAAACTCTCATATCTGATCCTAAATGGCAACTTAACGTTGGCAACTTTACTCCCATGCATGACTTAATGGGACCCAAAACTCAAAAAGAACCATATTAAGGATCCTAACACGTGCATGGACCAATATAAATGATAAAGGTTGTATTTTTATGGATAAGGGACCTCAAAGGTGCTAATATCTAACATCCATGGGTTCTGGAGTAGATCATAATCTAAAATATGGGTTAAAGGACCCAAAAATGCACAAAAAACACCCTAAGTTGGATCTAGCATAAGGAACCATCAAGTTGAGAGATTTATACCTCAAGTAGCTTGCAAAGATGAAGATGACTCTGGATCTATGTAAAACCCAATTTGTATATCAATCAAAACTACTCAATTGGTGCGGAATCCCAATCAAGTTGATTAGCGATAAATCGATTAAGAACATGGATGAATAATCTCAATGCACACTATATTCGATAAAAGTCAGGTACAATGAAATCTCACAAACTTTCGGCTCTCTCTAGCTCCCTCTAAACTCCGAATCAACAACTCTTTGGAATGACTAACTGACTAACTCCCTAATTCACAACTGATAATACATTATATACTAAACCTAATACAAAGCCTTAACAAGCCCAAACCCAACCGAAATTATCATTAAGCCCACCGAAATCATCATGGGATTTCATTCCAAACACCACCGAAGACAAGGAGATTTCAGTCCTGGACCGAGAACACTAAAGGCCTATAAAAGTAAAGTATAAACCATTAATTATGTTCTAACAATCTCCCCCTTGGTTTATAGCTTTCTTTTCTTTTCAATCTTCTCTTTGTTCATGACCTTCAACATTTATCTTCGATTTCTTCACAGCTTCAAGACGATCGTATGAATTTCTGCATGAATGACTTCATCTTGAATAGTTGGACTTCCTTTAAAATTTGACTTTGAACGCACCTAGGGTAAAGAGGCTTCTTGTCTGGGTTCTTGAAAATCAGCACTTTCAACTTTGAAAAACTTTAAAGATAATTACTGAGAGATCGGTTCTTTTGGATCACTTCAGCAAGTTCATAGATAGCAGCAAATTGATTGAGGAGACTTCAATTCAATTTGTCACATAACTTCAAATACAACTTCACCTTGCTTCTGGGGTTGAAAGGTTTTGTGTTGAAAAATAATCTTCACTTCTTGTTCCTTCGAATGAATATTCTTTATCGATCACAGATGCGTCTTGAAAAGTAACCATGACTAAAAGTCCCTGTGGATCACAGAGTCATAAAGACCCTTCTCACCACAGTTGTTCAATGACCCAACCTTGGCTTAGATAGAGACTACTCGCAGTATCTATGTGAACAAGGAGGAACACACTGCGATTTGTTGAGTATCGGAGAACTACTCATGGCTATTTTTGATGTTAGCTTCTGCATATCCTTGATCAAAGATCTAAATACAGTTTTTCAAGTTAACAAGTTAACTTGGCCCTTGGCGAGACGTTCAATGGTTTCTGAATCTCAGTTGAGTGTACCATTCTAGTGCCAATGAGAGTTAATTAGGAGTAACTCACAAAACCATCATGTGACAAAATATCTGAAGACATATTTCCACAGTTTAACATGACACGAGGTCAATTCCCTTTGGTGGGACATTCAACGATAAGCGTGCCTTGCAAGGTGCATCGCCCTAGTGCCAATAACCGTTAATTCCTTACCTACAAAGAATATACCCGAGAATACATTTGAGTCTCCGCAATTTTACATGACAAAAAGAATGTCAAGACCCTGGGCAGGATGTTCAACGATATCTATTTCCCGGCTTGGTGAATCTCCCTGGTGTCGTGACAGTTCTTAGGTAAAGATAACTGACAAGACCAATTTTGACAATCTATACAGTTTCAACCTTTCAATTCCTTAAATACGACAGTTCTTAGAAAGAAACTGCCTAACTGACAGTTTGTACAGTTTCATGCCTTTAATACCGTGAATACGGTAGTTCTTTAGAGAGAAACTGCCTAACTGACAATTTGTACGGTTTCATACCTTCAATTCCTTTCAATATCTCTTTTTCTTTTGAATTCCCGTTTTAAGACAAATGAAATTTTGAAATAAAAATAAAAAATAAAAATAAACTTAGCACACAATTAAGACTAGAATTAAAATACGCTAAAAAACACTGAAAATATTTTTGGATTTTTCTGAAAAAGAAATAAAAACAAAAATAAAATAAGCATATTTTTGGATTTTTGAACTTTTCTGATTTTTGTTTGGTTTTTATTCTCCCCTAAATTTGTGTATAAAAGAAAAATATGAACAAATTTAAATAAAATACAAAAATAAAATACAAAATGTACAAAACAAAAACGTTTAGTCTTCAAAACGAATTATTTTAAGAAAAACTCAGGAGAATCAAGAAAATTCAAATCGTAATTCAGCAATTGAAGTTGCATCCAGATGACCTGAGAACAACAAGTAGACGCAGTAACGTATTCAGCCTCAGCTGTGTTTCAATTTTGGAATGAAGTTAACATATTTAAAATTCAACACGCCATTAAATACGATCCCTATTTGAGTGATCTAAGCATTTCCTTTTCCATCAAAGGACACATGCTCTCCATTAAAATTTTGAATGGCATGCAGAAGAGAAATGTCCCCTATCATGTGCCTTGAATAGCCACTATCAACATACCGAAGTCTGATGATATTCCTCCATAGCTGCTCCGACATAGAGTGCGGGATTAGTTGGTTTTTGGAACCCAGTCCATTTTGAAACTGAGTTTACCATTACTATCTACACAAGATACTCTTTCCCATTACATATCCTGTTTATCAGATAAGGAACATAAAGAAGTTACAGAACTTTTGGACGATTTTGAAAAGTGACCTTTAGGAACCCATTGGTAATTTGGTTTGTGCACTTTCCTTTTGGACCAAATGGGACCTTTTTCACTTGCCTTTGGAATGGTAATGCCTTTTGATTTAGGCTTGTATTGTGAATGAGAGTTAGAGGATGATCCATGAGATAACATCAACCTCACCGATTTCGGTTTGGCTGGACCATCTCTAGAATTAGGCTTCTTGTCCGACATTCCCTTTTTGTCCTTGGGAGTTTGATTTTTGGCCTTTTTAGCATTCCAATCACCATTATGTGAACATGACCTCGAAGGATTTCGTTTAGAAGATCTTCCTCGTGATACGTTCCTCTTACCTTGGGCATAATATGGAATATATGCACGATTTGGACAATTTCTGACAATGTGACCAGAAATTCCACAGTTAAAACAAGTTTGCCTTTTAAGAGGAATATGCTCAGAATTTGGTCCCCCTCCAAGTGTATTTCTACAAGTACAAGCACATTGTTTCACAACTTTATGTGGCCTAAGATTGTTAGTAGTGTTATCACAAGCCTTTGAAGCAACAAAAGATAAAGAGTTAGTTTTTGAAGAGTTCCCATTGAAACTAGCATTATCTTTGATTTTCTCGCACCCGTCTTGCACTGTTACTTTATTTGCACACGAAGTAGAGGCATTAGAATCATTCCCATTAATACTCTTAGTTGGGACAGATTGTTCAGTCTTGATTGGGGCAGATACTGGGGGCTGATCATATTGTGTAGGTGTCTCTATCTCTTTGGTTTCAAGGGGTGGAGTATAGTTATCACTGAAAGAAGGTGGAACATTATGATACCCCAGACCCGTACCTTGTTTGTCTTTCCACTTTAATTGTTTTTCTATCATAGACTCAACTTTCTCACTTGACACATTAAATTTCTTAAAAGTAAAGTCAACATCCTTAAATTTAGCCTTTAATGCATCAAGTTCAGCAGTTAATTTGGCAATTTCCTCTTTAGCATAACGATGATGAACACATTTAGTGTTATATTCCTCCCTAATCCTAATTAAATCTTTATTTTGAGCGTCTAGTTTTTCTTTAAGATGCTTGTTGACTTTCTTAATTTCATAAATTTCATTTTTAAGGTAAAAAACCTCTCTAACTAATAACTCATTATGCTCACGATATTTATTAACTTTATCTTCACAAGACTGAAAGCATGGGGTTTCACTTACCTTCTTGGTATTGTTGTAGGAACTCATTATTTACCAACAAATTTGATTGTGTAAATGGATTTTGACCGAAAACCAAGAGAACAAATGCTTATCTGACCAAAAACACCAATAGTCAACACCCTATTGACCGAGAATCTTGAAAGTCAACCTTTTGTCCGAAAAAAAAACTTGACTGAGAACTTAGATTCTTGACTGAGAACCTTAGTTGAAACCTCTATAACCGAAAAACTAAACCGAGGATGCTGAGCCGAGAACATAGATTCGCATTCAAGAACTCCGAGGCTGAGACCGAGAACTATGAAGCCGAGACCGAGAACTCCAAAGTTGAGACCGAGAACTCCGAAGCCGAGACCGAGAACTCTGAAGTTGAGACCGAGAACTCCAAAGTTGAGTCCGAGGAGTTGCCCTAACCGAGAACTAACAGCTGGCCGCCGAAAACTTTCAAACCCTAACCGAGGACGATTGCTAGCCTTCGAGAACTCGCAAGCCCTAACCGAGAACTTGATTTTGCCACCGAGAACTCCGAATCTTTGATCGAAAACTCCCAAAAATTGCCAAAAACACGAAATTTGTAGATTTTTAAAGCCAAAATCGATCAAACTCTCTAAAATAATGAAGAACACGAAGAACAATGGCAATAATTTCGTCAAAAAGAGTTCAAAAACACCAAGAAGAACTCCAAGAAACGGTTAATATTTTGCCAAATCGATTGATACCGATCCAAGCTCTGATACCAATTGTAAAACCGAATTTGTATATCAATCAAAAACTACTCAATTGGTGTGGAATCCCAATCAAGTTGACTAGCAATAAATCTATTAAGAGCATAGATGAATAATCTCAATGCACACTATATTCGATAATAGTCAGGTACAATGAAATCTCACAAACTCTCGATTCACTCTAGCTCCCTCTAAACTCCGAATCAACAACTCTTTGGAATGACTAACTGACTAACTCCTTAATTCACGACCGATAATACATTATATACTAAACCTAATACAAAGCCTTAACAAGCCCAAACCTAACTGAAATCATCATTAAGCCCACTGAAATCATCATGGGATTTCGGTCCAAACACCACCGAAGACAAGGAGATTTCAGTCCTAGAATGTGAACACTAAAGGCCTACAAAAGTAAAGTATAAACCATTAATTATGTCTTAACAATCTACAAGCTCAAGCCACTCCCAAGCAACCTCCAAGTGTTCTTCCTCCTTCACTTCACCAAAAACACCACTAAAACTCAATTCCAAGCTCAAATCTCACAAATGGCTATTAGGGTTTCGATCTTATGGTATAGAGAGATGGAGGTTGTTCATAAGGAGGTCCAAGGGTGTCATAAGTTGTTTAAATAGGGCACAAACCCTAAAATTAGGGTTTGCCCCTGCATTACGTATGCCCTCAGTACTCCCACGTACACCCAACGTACATGGGTGCATCCGCGATCCAACCAATGAGCTAGTACGCTCAGCGTACTCATAGAGTATGCCCAACGTACTGAGCTAGGGACTAAAATGAGAGAAATTTACATTAAGGGTTAAAAGGGAACATACCAACAATCATGAATGTTATAATTCTCCCCCACGTGAATCAGACTTCGTCCTCGAAGTCCGTTGCCGCAAATAACTCCGGGTAATGCTCCCTCATCTCGTCCTCCAACTCCCATGTCCATTCTGAACCCTTGCGGTGTTGTCATTAAACTTTCACCAACTAAACAACATTGTTCCTCAACGTCTTTTTCTTCCTGTCAAGAATCGTCACCAGTCTCTTGATATAGTTCAGGCGATCATCCACCTGAATATCCTCTAATGGAACCACTGCAGAATCATCCACCAAACATTTCTGTAACTAAGAGACGTAAAACATGTTATGGATCTAACTAAGCTCCTCAGGAAGATCCAAGCGATAAGAAACCCGACCCATCCAGGCCAAAAACCTGAAAGGATCGATATACATGGGGCCCAACTTGCCCCTTTTCCTGAATTGGATGACACTGTTCCAAGGTGATACCTTCAGTACAATCATATCCCCAACCTGGAACTCTAGGTCTGATCGTCACTTGTCGGCATAACTCTTCTGCCGACTCTGTGATGTCTTAAGTCTACCCCAAACATGCTGAATCAACTCGATAGTCTTGAGTACCACTTCAATACTCCCCATGAATCGCTAACCGACCTCACCCCAACATATCGGGGTCTTGTATTTCCTCCTATAGAGCATCTCAAACGGAGGTCGATCGATGCTGGTGTGATAACTGTTGTTATGCGAAAACTCTACCAAAGGGAGATACGTATCCCAACTCCATCGAAATCCAATACACATGCCCTAAGCATATCCTCTAAGGTCTGGATAGTCCGCTCACTTTGTCCGTCAGTCTGCGGGTGGAAAGTTGTGCTGAAGTGCAGACGAGTACCCAGCTCCTCATGGAACCTCTTCCAAAACCTGGAAGTAAACCGGACATCCCTGTCTGAAACCACAACAACTCGCACCCCATGTCGTGCCACAACCTCCCTGATGTATATGTCAGCCAACTTCTCTGCAGAGATACTCTCCTGAATCGGGATAAAATACATGCCCTTGGTCAATCGATCCATGATAACCCAAATCGAAACTACTATGCGCGCTGTCTGTGGCAACTTCGTAATGAAATCCATGGTGATCTCCTCCCATTTCCAAATGGGAACGTCTAACGGTTGCACCTTGACATGAGGTTGTTGATGCTCGACCTTGAATTTCCTACAAGTCAAGCACCTCTCCACATACCAAGCTACATCCCGCTTCATACAGGGCCACCAATAATCAGGACGGAGGTCTCTATACATCTTCGTCGCCCCAGGGTGAATGGAGAATCTCGATTTGTGCACATCCTCCATCAGAACCTGACGCGCACCACCCCAATAAGGAACCAACACCCTCTGATGGAGAGTCAATAACCCCCGACTATCATAATCGAAGGAAGCCACTTGGGGCACTATGCACTCACTTTTCCGGTGCTCTTCTTTCATATCATCGACCTAAACCTCTCGAATCTGCTCCAAGAGTGGAGTAATCACTGTCATCCTCATACAAATATCCCTGATTGGAACCGCGACCTCATTGCGACTGAGAGCATCGGCCACCACATTGGCCTTCCCCGGATGGTAAAGGATCTCATAATCATAATCTTTCACCACATCCAAACACTGGCGTTGCCTCATGTTCAGATTCAACTCATCTATCAAACACCTTAGGATCTTGTGATTGTTTGGGCCTTAGTGGCCATGTCAGTTAGGGTTGAATGGTGCAAACCTGTATGAGTAGTTAATTTCAAGGTCTTGGGGGGGGGGGCTTAATTGAGGAAATGACAGTCGGAGTCACGAGACTCAAGAACCCGGAATGATTGGGATGAGCGGCTTGAGGATTGCAACCTTGAGGTTGAGTGACCAGACAATGGCTTATGATGTTATTTTCTATGACGATGATTTTGTTCTTCTAGTTTTCTATGTTGTGGGAAAGAGATACCGAGCATATGATTGCAGAGACCGGAGGACGACCCAGTGGGGGAAACCGGATGGTTGCGGTATCCGCAACAAAGTTGGAAATGCACGAGAGAAAATTTTTGTGGAAAGAGAGTCATTTTTGTGGAGACTGTATAAGATGAGGACCATGGGTATGCTTTCCTTGAGTTCGGATAGAGCATGTTCTGGCAGGTTGTTCCAGGTGATCAGGAGAAGTAAATCGAGAACGACAACTTTCGTTGTCTATGTTATATCTCGACTGTGAGGACGATGCCTCACGTTTTATGGTTGCACTGTTGGATTTGGTGTCTAAGCCTATAACTATAACTGGTATGTACTTGACCCGATTGTAGCATGGTCCTTTTTGGGTTGCCTTCACCAATGCAATTTGATAGGATGGACTTTTGAGAATAAGGTTATTTATGATTTATTAATATATTATAAGTATAATATATTAATTGAGAAATCATATTATTTAATTAGTATTGATCAAGAACTAATTTATTAATTTTGTGGTCAAAAGAGACTAATTAAATATATGGGGATTGATTATGTAAATCAATAATTCTTGTAGTGTGGGCCAATGATCCATGATCCATGATTATGTAGATGGGCTAAACTAATCCATGGAGGTTAGAGTCATGGAGCATGAGAATGTGGAAAGTCATGGGTTATTAGGGTTTATCAAGTGTAACCCTAACATGTGTAACACTATAAATAGAACCCCCTATGGACCAAAATCGGTTGCCCCATCTCTTTGAGATAAGTAATTTATTCTTTCAAGCCTCCTCTTGCATTTTGGTGTTTGTGAACCAATAGAGACATCACACTTGAGGTGCTCAAGCTTTCAAATGTCAAGAACGACAAGTCCTTCTAAAAGGTATGTCATCTATCTAGATGTTTTATTCATTTGGTTATTTGTAAGCTAGTTAGGACAATGCTTTGGAAAAATTGAAAAATATGCATGTATAATAGAGAAAACATAGATCCAAAGCATTTAGGGTTGCATGTGCACCATAGGAGTGTTATAGTGCTCAAAACCCAACAGTGGTATCAGAGCCTAGGATTGTTTTCTATTATATTTGATGCTTACTAGTTTTTCAAAGCTGGAAAAGTCGAAATTTTGGCCTCTGACTGGTGAACTCGCCGAGTACATGAACAGACTCGACGAGTCCACTCAGTAACAGAGCAACTCATCGAGTCCAGTTCATGTACTCGACGAATTGAAGGCTCTGTTTGCAGAATTTCGAGTTTCTTGGTCTGGTTTGGATTAGGAACACTACCACAAACTGTTTTGGATCATTGGAAATGTTTTTTTTATGATATGGTAGTGCTTGTACTCATCCAACCACAAGATAATTGTCAAAGTTTTTAAATAATTGTTGTTTTTATATGATAAAGAAAATTGCTTTCAAATTGTTGACTAGAAATTATCTTGATTATGAGTTTAGTTAGATCATAGATTATGTGATAATTTTAGTTGTTAGAATAATGATCTAAATGCATTCTAATGACCTCCATAACTTGTCCTCAAATTATGGAAAATGAAAGGTCGCATACATTAAAATCCAATTAAACTCATAAGTTATGAATGTGAAGAGTTTTGACAAGTTTCAAAACTTACCCTCAAGTTTTGGAATTTGTAAAGTCACACTAATGAAACTTTAATTCCAAACCCTAGAGTTTTAAAAGTTAAAATTCAACCTTTATACTTTATAATATTATAAGTTTAATAATATATATATATATATATATATATATATATATATATATATGTATGTATGTATAAGATAAAGTCGGTCTTACCGTTAGTAGGCCTCATTCACGAAGCCGGTCTATAAGGGAGTAAAAGGTTACTACCTATAAAATGGTAGTTTAATGGGTGTCCACTCTCACCCACCGCTTCCTTGACTGGTGGAGGGTCGTTAGCCGAACGGGTAGGATAGGACATTAATTCTCCCTCATTAAAAGTATATATAATGATAAAAATATAAAGTAACTAAACTTTTATTAAAATTCTCAATCTTAGTTACTTTAGGAAAAATGTAAAATGGTGCTAATCCATGAAATTACACTTTGCACCTTGTTAAGTCGTTAGTGGAGCGTGTGTGGTTAACCGACACACTAATCTGGGACTGACAATGTGTGACAAAGGGTAACTTGATGTTAATCATAGATCAATGGAGTGTGTGTGGTTAACCGACACATTGATTAGGTGATTTTTAACATTGGGTTTACCAAACTAATTTGCATGGTTATTCACGCCTTGTTTGTGATCCTCGGCATCCCAGTCACAAACTTGAAGGGCACAATTGAGATTTAAACATGTCATTGAAAAGTTCAATGAATCTTAAAGATCTAGGAATTTCAATCCAATTAAAACTTAATAATCTATTTCGTTTTCATGGTGGAAATTGGTAAATCGTCATTTACCTACCTTCAAATATTTTACAATTGGATTATGGCATCCCTTTTCGCAATCGTAGAATATTGTGTTGGGTCCTAGCCTTAATATTTAATATTGGGTGTAATATTAAGGATTATCATCTAATCTAAACTTTGTTCTTCTTCTTTTACAGATGTCTATCCCAAACAATTCTTCCAACCCAATCCCTTCAGGATCTTTCTCCCTCATAAACCTATGTAGGAGGGTCATTTTCGATGGCTCGAACTTCAATGGCTGGATTTGAAATATCAGGATGGCTATTCGTTATGAGTACAAAGAATATGTCCTAGATAAAGAGCTCAAAGATATTGATGTCACCACTGCTACTCCTGAACAAATCGCTGAACACACTACTCATGAGAGGGATGCGATAAAGGTGTCGAGTCTTATGATCGCTACCATGACTGCTGAGCTGCAGAAGTCCTATGAGGACTACTATCCCTATGAAATTTATCATGATTTGATGGAAAGATACCATCAAAGTGCTCGGCAGGAGAGGTATGAGATCATTGCCTCCATGATCACAACTAAAATGAAGGATGGTGAACCCATCACGGCTCACTTGCAGAACATGCAGAGATTTGTGGATCGCTTGCTTAAATTGAATGTCAATTTTGATGAAGAGTTGGCCATAGATATTATTCTACACTATTTACCTTCTTGTTATGATCAGTTTCGTATGACCTATCATATGAACAAGGAGGAGGTCACTATTAGCAAGCTTCAAGTCCTTCTTAGGACTGCAGAAAGCAACTTGAAAGGCAATTCGGTTGTGTCTACTCCTACTACTACTTCCGCCCCTGTTCTGGCAATAGGACATGGGAAGGGAAAGAAGAGGAAGGCTTCCTACAAGAGCCGCAAGGGAAAGTCTCTTGATGGATCCTCTTCAAGTTGCACCAAAGTTGGTTTTGTTAATCCCTCTTCCAATCCAAAGGAAGCAGAGTGCTTCCACTGTCATGATAAAGGGCACTGGAAACGAAGCTGCCCCAAGTACTTGCAGGACATAAAGGATGGCAAGATCAAGCCCTCATTTTCAGGTATTTACACTATTCAATCTAATAGCTCATCACATGCTAATTCTTGGGTCCTTGATACAGGTTGTGGTATTCACATTTGTTATGATTTGCAGAGACTAAAAGGAAGTATAGGAAAATGTTGTATGTGACCAAGATTGGAGTTTATTCTTTATTGCTTAGTAATGGTTTAAATTTAGATTTTAATAATTGTTGTTACTTGTCCGATATGGCGAGAAATGTTATTTCATTTCACAGTTTGTATAAACAAGGTTTTACCTTTTCTTTTAATAATGAAAATGGTGGTATTTATGCTTATTGTAATGGTGTATTTTATTTTGAAGCATTACCTTGCAATGGTATATATGAAACTATGATGATTGTAGATAACTTAGGAAATAATGTGTTGAATAATGATTCTTCCAATGATTTGGATAAGGCATGCTTGTGGCATTGTCGTCTTGGACATGTCAACAAGAAGCGCATTGCCCAACTCCAAAATGATGGAGTTTTGGAGTCATTCGACTTAAAGTCGGATGACACTTGCGAATCTTGTTTACTTGGAAAGATGACCAAGTCACCCTTCACTGGTACTTATGAAAGAGGTGAAGGTCTGTTGGATCTCATACACACTGATGTGTGTGGAGCATTCACAACCGCCACAAGGGATGCTAACCGCTTTTATGTGACTTTTGCTGATGATTATAGTAGATATGGGTATATTTACTTAATCAAACATAAGTCGGAGACTTTTGAAAAGTTCAAGGAGTTTAAGCAAGAAGTGGAGAATCAATTGGGCAGGAAGATAAAGATGCTGCGATCCGATCGAGGAGGAGAGTATCTTAGTATTGAGTTCCTTGACTATCTTAAGGAATGTGGAATTGTTTCACAATTGACGCCACCTAGGACACCATAGCTTAATGGTGTGGCTGAGAGGCGCAATAGAACCTTGATAGACATGGTTCATTCCATGATGAGTCGAGCTCCATTACCTATCTCATTCTGGGGGTATGCCTTAGAGACTGCCGCCCATATCCTTAATCTAGTCCCTACCAAAAAGGTTTCTAAAACACCTCATGAGATGTGGACAGGGAAAGTTCCCACATTAGACCACATCAAAGTTTGGGTTTGCGAGGCTTTTGTGAGAAAAGAAACTCACGACAAGCTCGAACCTCGGAGTGAGCGATGTATTTTCATTGGCTACCCACAAAAATCCTTTGGATATCTCTTATATAGACCGAGTGACAATGTTGTCTTCGTTGCGAGGAGAGGAGTCTTTCGTGAGAGAGAACTCATAGGCCAAGGAAACAGGGGGAGACAAATTGACCTTGAAGAGATTCAAGAGTCAAGCGGTGAAGGAACCTCAAACACTAGCAATCAACCTGAGCAGGAAACTCCGGTTGATCCAATTGACGAGTCCTTACCTCTGAGGCGTTCCAGTAGAGTTAGAAATACACATGAGTTTTATGGTTTCCATATTACTACTGAAGGTGATACATTTATCTGTGATAGCATACTGGTAAATTTGGATGAACCTAACAACTACAAGGAAGCCATGGCATGCCCCGAGTCTGCAAAGTGGAAAGAGGCTATGGACAGCGAGATTCAGTCCATGTAAATCAAGTTTGGAACTTGGTTGATAATGTACCGGGTCGTAAAACAGTTGGGTGCAAATGGATCTTCAAGAAGTAGAATGACATGGATGGGAAAGTACACACAAATAAAGCGCGACTGGTTACGAAGGGCTTTACTCAAACTCCGGGAGTTGACTATGATGATACCTTCTCACCAGTAGCGAAGATTAAATCTATAAGGGTTATTTTGGCCATAGCTGCATTTCATGATTATGAAATATGGCAAATGGATGTCAAAACCGCTTTCCTTAATGGAAAGTTGGCTGAAGATGTTTACATGAGTTAGTCAGAGGGTTTTGTCAATACAAAGTACCATAATAGAGTGTGTAAGCTTGAGAAATCCATTTATGGATTGAAACAAGCATCTCGCAGATGGAATCTTTGTTTTGATGAGAAAGTTAAAGAGTTTGGATTTTCGAGAAGCGAGGATGAGTCATGTGTATATGTCAAGGCTAGTGGGAGTATAGTGAGCTTTCTGGTATTGTATGTAGATGACATACTGCTCATAGGAAACGACGTCCCAACCTTGCAGGAGGTCAAGTCCTGGCTTGGGAAGTGTTTCACTATGAAGAATCTCGGAGAAGCTGCCTATATCCTAGGGATAAGGATATTGAGACACGGGAGTAAAAGACTAATAGGACTTAGTCAAAGTACATACTTGGACAAGGTGTTGAAACGTTTTAGCATTGAGAACTCCAAGAAAGGTAACCTACCTATCTTGAGCAATACCAAACTGAGTAAGGCTCAGAGTCCAAGTATAGAGGCTGAGATAGCAGATATGAGTCGAATACCATATGCTTCCGCAGTTGGATCGATCATGTATGCTATGACTTGTACTCGTCCTGATGTGGCTTTTGCTTTGAGCATGGTCAGTAGATATCAAGGGAGTCCCGGTAAAGCTCATTGGACTGCGGTTAAGAACATTCTCAAGTACATGTGGAGGACTAAGGAATAGGTCCTTACCCTTGTGGGAGTGATGACTTGAGAGTGACAGGGTATAGCAACGCCAACTTTCAAACCGACAGAGATCATTTCCGCTCTCAGTCGGGCTGGGTGTTTACCCTGAATGGGGGAGCAGTGACATGGAAAAGTTCCAAGCAGGAGACTGTAGCTAATTCAACGTGTGAATCAGAGTACATAGCAGCAAGCGAAGCATCGAAGGAGGCGATATGGTTGAAAAACTTCATCGGAGACCTTGAAGTCATTCCATCCATAAAGGGGCCTATGGAGATTTTCTGCGACAATGAAGGGGCAGTTGCCTTAACAAAGGAACCGAGAGATCATGGTAGATCTAGGGATATCGACAGAAAGTACCACTTCATAAGACATCAAGTAGAAGAAGGACACCTCGTGGTAAATGGGATATCGTTAGAGGACAACCCAACAAATCCTCTTACAAAGGGACTGACCTGGGTTAAGCACTTGCAACATGCAAGGGGCATTGGGCTAACGGACGATATTAGTTTTAGTAATTAGATAAATCGAAACTTGTAATAGCTAAATTGTAATTGACATTTGATGATTAAATAAAAGGAGTTTTATATATAAGTAAAGTTACTATCTTGTGTCAGTTATTTACTATTGTTTCACTTTGCATGTTTTGACTTCCAGAATAATAAAATTATAATTAATATTATCCAAACTATCCACGGTCGATCATACGTTGGAAGTAAGTATGAAATAAGACTGTCATGAGTTGGCTGGTAGATTGTCTAAGGAGTTAGACATAACAAAAGTGTGCTACACCATTCATGAGTGTTTCTCAAATAAGATTTGAGTATTGGATTCAACCCGCGCTCACCTGAATTACTTCATGGAATTTATCACGAGTAATTGTGAGACGATTGATATGTGCATAATTAGTCATATATTTTGTGTCAAATCTTAATACTTTTTGGCTATTTTATTGCAAATTATGAACAAAATGGTACTTAAATATGTTTAAAATGTATTTGTAGCTTAAAAGATGAGCTCGGAAGCAAAAGGAAACAGAAAAAGCGATAGGAAGCTCGGGAATTGAAGAAAGAAGAAAGAAAGAAAAAAAAAACCCTGAAGAACTCGACGAGTTGGGTGCCTACTCATCGAGTAGGTTCGAAGATTTGCGATCAAATAAGATTCCTTGCCGCATACGGATTTCAAGTGGGGGATGTGACATTCCCAATTTTCACGGCCAGAAAAGACCGATTTGTTTATGCTTTGTTTTATAAAATCAAAGTAATCCTTTGATTAAAAGAGTTGCGGAATTTGTTCCCAAAACAAAATATGATAAGAATTTATCAAAAACATTTCTTAAAGAAACGTATTTTCATTAAATAACAAAATATCGGTATGTCATGTTCCGATACAGACCAAAAGCATAAACGGTACTAAATAGACCTTACAACAGTTATTTACAACTACTGGTCTATATCCAAAATATCTTGATAAGTCATCCAACTTATGCACTGGTGCCACTACCTGTAATACAAAGAAAAACTGAGTGGGTCAGGCTTGGGGGCCTGGTGAGTATATAGGGTTTTCAACCCACAATAATATAATTATTATATTCAATCATCAAACAATCAACCCAATTACCTATCCCCATTATTTCATTTAATTCTTAGAAATTTACCCTAAGAATCAATCATCCTTCACTCATTCATTCCTAAAGATTAACCTAAGGAATTGGCACAAAGTTCATTGTTGCCAATAGCACAGCTGCCAACGTTCTCTATTAGGCATAGCTATCAATATTATCCTTTAGGCGCAGCTACCAGGATTGTGTTGTTCTCAACCAGGCGCAGCTTCCAATATCATCTATTAGGTGCATCTGCCAATATTATCCTTTAGGCGCAACTGCCGGGATATTTAGATTACAACTGGTGAACACGTAAATCAAAAACACCTAAGGGTTATGGCGCAACTGCCAATATTCATCTATATTATATTTCATCCTTCATTATTTATCTACCCATGTTCTACCCAACATATTCGTAGATATAAAATCCATATACAGTTTAAATCATTTAAAACAAGTATAAAATATTCATTCAACATCCATCTCAAATAAACAAACAATATAAGTATACAAATAGCATGTATTTTATACAAAATACTTCATATCTATGTGTAAGATGGAAGTGACTATACACTCACATGTTAAGAAGACGACTGGACAGTACTTCGGCTCTAAAAATAATATTCTTCGATGAAACCGGGATGTTTTCTCAAAAACCGGGCTTCACGCGGGCAGAGTTTCGGCTCGAAAACTCTTTTTCTCGGGATCTTCGGGGCGTCGGGACTTGCTTCGGGTGTCGATATGTAACCGGGGTGTTGGGGCAGTGTAGAGGGGCTTAAAGATGAAAAAAAGTAGGAGAGAGGTTAGAAAATGGCAACCAAATCCGGAGAGCTTCGATTCTTATTTATAGGCTGAAAATTCACATTCACGTCGTGAACCAGGTATATTCATGTCGTGACTTTTGATCCTAGTCATCCCCTAGGCTTTCTGTGTGTCTTCTAGGCTCGAAAGGTGTTGTTCACTGAGTTCACGTCGTGAACACTGTGTTCACGTCGTGAACGCAGTCAGGTCTCGAAGTTTGTACTCCGAACTTCAGAAATTCATATCTTTCGCATACGAACTCCGTTTTTGACGTTGTTTATATCCACGCGTAGGTAAAATTATGCTCTACAACTTTCGTTTAGACTCCATCGGCTAATTTTGACTTTATTTTTAATATTATATTTTTAACGGGCCGGGACAGGAAAAATCCGTTAAAAATTCATAACTTATTCATCCGACGTCTGTTTTTGTCTGTCTTTTTATCGTTGAACTACTATCAACAAGATCTTCGATTCTCGTTTAGATTGTTTCGGATAAAAATCACTCGATCTAAATTTCGATTTTTGGGCTGCATACTGCTAAGTCGAAACTTAGAAAAATCATAACTTCCGCATACGAAGTCAGATTTGGGCGTTCTTTTTATGCATGCTCTCGGTTTAACAAACTCTACGACTTTCGTTTAGATCACTAAGGCTAAAAATCGTTCTATCGTAAATTCACTATTTACGTCACGCAGTGTCGTGCCGGTTCTGTCGCGAAACTTCGACAGGTCATAACTCTTTCGTTATAACTCGGATTTCGGTATTCTTTATATATCCGGAATCCTTGTAACATATACTACAACTTTTATTAAGACTATTCATTCTAAATAATCTTCTATCAAAAATTCGTTTTCGACACTTATTGTCTCTTAATTGACTAACCCTGATCTACGGACGTTACGGGGGACTCGCTGAGTCGGTCTATGGACTCGACGAGTAGCCCCTGTTTTCAAAAACTATATAAAGGGCTTTGATTCACGAATTTGGGACTTCTCTCTGGAACCCTTGAAGGTTAATTTGCGATTCAAGTTGCTGTTGGAGCTCTGGAACTTGAAGATCAAGTTTTAAACATTCGATTTTGGGGAGATCAAGGCAATTCAAGTGTACTCTTTACTTAATCTTTTGTCTAAACTATGTTTGCATCAATTGATTTCGTTTTTGAGTTGTTTTCTTCTTTAATTATGAGCTAAAAACTCATAACTTCTGTTTAGGATATATGACTTTATGAATATGGTTTGATTTTATGATTGTATTAATTTAATTTGGTAATTTTGTTTTGTTAAGTTTGTTAAAGAACCTTATGTGTTAATTACAACTATTTTCTGTTAATTAACCAGCATATTAAGTTGCATGAACATCTCTTAATTACTAATCTCATATGATTTGTGTGAAAACATTGTTATATGCCTAGGAATAGGGAACGTGAAACTAGGGTTAACTGGAAAATAGGTAAATTAATGTGTGAGCTTGTGTGACGAACCATCAACAAGAGGTCAATTGAATTAGAAATTTGATTAGCTACTACAAGTCTTACTTAATCACTTGGCCACTGTTTAAATTAATATGTTTTCTAAGGATTAGTAATAACGAACGTGAACCTAATCACACTAATCGGTAGCCAATGCCAATTAATCCATTGCACTTGTCAAAAAATCAACCATAGGAATAAATGATTCAAAACCTAAACAGAAGTCTTTCCATTATTGAATTTAGTTGATTTTCGTTTGCTTAGCTGTTAGTTGCTTAGTTGAGTATTAGTTAAGTACTTAAGTTTCTAGTCTTGAAAAACTAGAGAAAACCCTTTCTTTTATTGCTTGTTTTTAAATAATATTAGTAATTAGCTTAATTGTCGTTCCATGTGTTCGATACCCTGCTTGCTAAACTATACCACCAATCGACAGGTACACTGCCTTTTGTGTGTCAAATTTATATTAAAAAGTAGGATTAAAACTAGTGCATTCCACACACATCAACGATAATATCATATAATCTTCAAACAAAGCTATATGAGTTGTTTACTATGAGTTGGTTGTGCATTGATGGCACGAAAACGCATCAGTAACTTGATGTTATAAAACGTGTCGTTGTGCATGATTTAATAAGTAGTTAGTACAAGCATATAATGTCGAAGTTTATCTGTTCCTTTTATCCTAAGAGGATTAAAAGCGATATCTTGGGTCCCTCGATGATTATGTTTTGACTTATGTGCCGGGCCCGGTCAGAACTAAATTGATGTGTTTAGTTATGTTCTATGTCAGACGAATCGGAAATCGGGAAACAAATTGTAGGACAATAAGTATGACTATGTTCCATGTGTTTGTCCGTATAAATATCTTGAGAACATAGGAGTATATGATTCCTTGTCTGAAGGACGCGTCACTGACTAGATCAGAGTTCGACAACGGCTTTTGAAAGCTTACGATTGCTAAGTCGGATCCTGAAGTGCATTGGCAGTAATAGTTATTAGAATTATCCAAGTGGGAGACTGTTGGATTTGGTGTCTAAGCCCATAATTATAACTGGCATGTACTTGACCCGATTGTAACATGGTCCTTTTTGAGGTTGCCTTCACCAGTGCAATTTGATAGGATAGACTTTTGAGAATAAGGTTATTTATGATTTATTAATATATTATAAGTATGATATATTATTTGAGAAGTCATATTATTTAATTAGTATTGATCAAAAATTAATTTATTAATTTTGTGGTCAAAAGAGACTAATTAAATATATGGGGATTGATTATGTAAATCAATAATTCTTGTAGTGTGGGCCAATGATCCATGATCCATGATTATGTAGATGGGCTAAACTAATCCATGGAGGTTAAACCCATGGAGCATGAGAATGTGGAAAGTCATCGGTTATTAGGGTTTACCAAGTGTAACCCTAGCATGTGCAACACTATAAATAGACCCCCCTATGGACCAAAATTGGTTGCCCCATCTCTTTGAGATAAGTAATTTATTCTCTCAAGCCTCCTCTTGTATTTTGGTGTTTGTGAACCAATAGATGCATCACACTTGAGGTGCTCAAGCTTTCAAAGCTCAAGAACTACAAGTCCTTCTAAAAGGTATGTCATCTTTCTAGATGTTTTATTCATTTGGTTATTTGTATGCTAGTTAGGACAAAGCTTTGGAAAAATTGAAAATATGCATGTATAATAGAGAAAACATAAATCCAAAGCATTTAGGGTTGCATGTGCACCATAGGAGTGTTATAGTGCTCAAAACCCAACATGCACCTCATGAAGGAGTGAAGGTTAGGGATTCAGAGGCGAAGTGTGTGGTAGTCCAATTGTTCTTAGATGGAGAATCGGTGCTATGAATGAGCTATCAGAGTTATTGATTGTGCATTTGCATAGGATTCTTGATGATAGAGGAGGTTATAACTGGGAAGTTTCCGAGGTCTCCATTTGAGATTCAAAATGTCTTTGAGTTGCTGGGTCCTTATCTGGGATATTATCTTGCGTTGTATTATACAGTTCAAGAGTCAGGGATGGTATGTATCTGGCTGAGTTGGTTTGAAGTGTGGTTTTTTTGTAACGTCAGTTGGTGATAGTTCGAACCCAATTGTGGGAGAACTGGGCATGCTACTTGAAAAATCATCAATCTGTTTGAGTTCGTGGTTCTAGAGGAATGGGTTGTAGGGATCGACAGTTCGGGTATGCGAGACTTTGGTTCGAGTTGAGGGTGTCGAGCAAGTTGCCATTAGATATTTGTGCTCGAAAATACATGAATTGTCTTTGCGATAGGAAGCTGTTGGTCAAGGAGATCGTTGTAGACAGTGGTCCCTTTCGGGAAGGCCGATGAACTATTCAAGAAGTGGTTAGTTTACTCGGGTTGAGCATCGGTTGTTGAAGGATTTGTCAGCTCGATGTATAAATTACTACCTATAAGTCTAATATAAGTAGTGGTTGATCTTTCAATCAACTTCATGGTTGGGTATATGTAGTTCTGCATGAGTTTAGTTCAGTGGAAAGCTTCAGATTATCGGGTTGTTATCAGTGTATTCTCGATCGTTGGTTGTTCTCGTTCAGCGTCAATGGGTGGGGATGCTTCGAAGGTTTTGAGCTGTATAATTGGAGGTCAATGATCGTGACAACCAATCATCATGTTATGTTATGATATATCATGGCTTCTGGGTATATTACCCTAAATTGTATGATTGTGGAATTATGGTATATAACAGACTTGGGTTTGTTTTGGTAGTAGGAAGAACATTGAAGTGATTATCTATCTGTTCCAATTGTCAGTCTTTTGGGTTCCTTGTCATCAGTTGGGATTATAGAAGGATGTGGAATTGTATCAAGGGAAGGTACTTTGGACACGACAATCTTTGTTGAGAGTAGTAAAGTGCTTCATCTGGTTTGGGGTGTAAGCACCCAATATCGTTTGATCATGGGATCTTAGTCTAATAAGCTCAATATGGTGGTGATTGGATTGGAAGATTGTGGGATGGCTAGGTAATCCAGTGATTATGAAGTTATCTGAATGTAGATGAATCCAAGTGAGGGATTGTCACTTGGGGCTACCAGGGATAGTTCCAAGTACGAGCCACTTTAGAATTCATACCCATGTTAGAGTTTTGGATCGGTATATCTGGCGAGAGCGCCAGGGTTACTTGAGGCTGGGAAGAATCCAAGATAGGTCAGAATTATGAGTGTGGAACAGACTAACGTGTGGTCGGCGGGGCCTTGAATGGCTAATCGGGTGGTGCAGATAAGATATTGTTTGATTAAGTATTAACTGGGAAGGCCAGTCAGCATGGTATCTGTAACATCCTGATTTCCGAGGTATAACATTTCTATATGTGAGTATGAGTTTGCCTGGGGTGACTCGACGAGTTGGTGCCAACACTCGTCGAGTAGGGTCGCGTCTGGGTGATGTGGAAAATGAATGGACTCGACGAGTCGGAAGGATGACTCGCCGAGTCAGCGCTGTTGGCAGAAACCCTAATTCTCTCGGGCCTGGGCCTATTTAAAGGCACTTATAGCCTCCTTGACACCCCCCTTCAGTGTCATTCGTCACTTGAGAGAAACCCTAGAGTCATTGGTGAGCAAGAGAGGGAAAGAGGCTCATTTAAGGTCATTCCTTGGGAAGAAGATCAAGGGTGTTGCAAGGATCAAGAAGAGAGCTTGTGGATCTACTTCATCTCCATCTTCAGCTTCAGATCTAGGTATGAAGTCCCTACCTTTCCTGATTTATTGAATAGATCCCTTGAGTATGAGAAGTTAGGGCTCATATCACTTTTGGAGGGGTTTTGGGTGCATCAAACCCCCCTCTTCTGAGTTATGCCATAGATCTGGACCTTGTAAGGTCCAGAGAGTCAGATAGTAGGAAGTCATGGTTGAGCAACCTTAGAGCTTTGAAGCTATGAAGCTTTAATGGAGTCATAATGGTATATAGAGCAAAATACAATATGCATTGGTATCAAGATCAGACCTTTACGTGACTTTTGAGTATTAGGAGGTTAGATCTACGAGTTAGAGTTACAGATCTGACCTCAAGTGGATGAATGGGAAATCCGATGGAGCCGACTCGCCGAGTCCATGGGATGACTCGACGAGTCGTAGCGGGTTTGACTGAGTAGCCTTGTCCTAGTGTTGACTCACCGAGTGGGAGTCAACTCGGCGAGCTGAGTGAATCCTAGGAAGAATTCAGATGATGCGAGGGGACTCGGCGAGTCGCAAGGGTGCACTCGACGAGTTGGGTCAAATATGGACTGTTGACTCGAGTTTGACTTCTGTTGACTTTGGGGTACCAACTTGTAACGACGTAAATTTTAAAACAATTTTTCATTTTTCAAACATAATAAAACTCATATAATATTCTCAAAATCTCATGTATCAAATGCCATCACAATAAAAATATCCCAGAATCTCAACACATAATACTCTGCCAGTGTGTACAAATCATGCCGGTGCCTTCCCGCGATCCTCGCTGGTACCTGAAACATATATCACATAACACGGTAAACATAAATGCTTAGTGAGTTCCCCAAAATACCACAAACATCACATAAGCCACTCGAGGCTATAACTCAGTATGACCCTTCGGTCAATGTGTCTCAGTGGGACCCTCCAGTCCCGTAGCTCGTTGGACCCTCCAGTCCGGTCTAGCTCGTTGGACCCTTTGGTCCGGTCTAAATCATTGGACCCTCCGGTCCGGTCTATATAACACATAGCATACATATATCACAATGCACATAAACTCAAACATACACATAATACATAAGAGCCTCCGGTCTGCACATAGTTACCACTCTAGGTAATGTATAGTGAGAAGACTCACCTCGGGTAATCTCGGAAAGTCTCGAACTCGAATCACTGATCTAGCCTCCGCCTAATCACATAAAGTAATTATCTCCAATTAATACGGCTCTCAAATACTAGACTAGTCCCTCCCTATATTCTCTCAGAAGGGAAAAAGACCATTTTACCCCTCCAATAGTCCAATGTCCAACTGTTGACCAAACCCTAAAAGTCAACCCCAGTCAACGGTCCAACTTTGACCAGACTCTTCGAGTGCACTCGGGTGACTCGGCGAATTTCTTCCATGAGAATGCTCAAACGACCTTCTAAGGTCAGATCTGTTTCTCTAACTTATAGATCTGACATTCTAACACCCAAAACTCACGTAAAGGTCTGAACTTTATGTTCATGCATCGCACATATGGCTCTATTTGATGAAATAGCTCTAAAAATGGAGTCCTAGGCACAATATTCTCATGTAACAGCATAAAGCTTGGTTGTTGGGACACTTTGGACCTCTCAAGGTCCAGATCTAAAGTCTATTCCTCAATGGGACTTCACATGCTCCATGTTCCAACTAAAGAAAGGGTAAAGAAACCCTAGATTCATGAGATCTACTATATACACGAAAATAGGCATGGATTCATACCTCAACAGCAACCTTTGGTGAAGTAATGGTAGGTCTGAGCTCCTCAATCAGCCTAGCTTGAATCCCCTCTCTTCTTCTTGCAAGAATGCACTAAAGGTGATGCAATTAGCTCCTTCCCTCACTCTCTATGCTCTCTGGTTCGTTAGGGTTTATCAAGTGGGTGTGTGGCCGCAATGAGGGCCATAAGGACCCTTAAATAGGGCACATGCCCGAAGATTTAGGGTTTCTGTCCACAGCGCGGACTCGTCGAGTCCATTCATTAATCCTAGTCAGCAGTCGCGATCCTACTCGACGAGTTTAGGCGTCAACTCGTCGAGTCCCTCTCCTTGACTCAAAAATAAATACTCAATTTATGATACCTGGAAATCCGGATGTTACAATTCTCCCCCACTAGAATCAGACTTCGCCCTCGAAGTCTCGCTCTGCAAACAACTCTGGATGCTGCTCCCGCATCTCTGTCTCCGGCTCCCAAGTCAGCTCGGACCCTCTCCGATGTTGCCACTGGACCTGAACCAGAGGCACCTCTTTGTTCCTCAGCTTCTTGATCTTCCGATCCAAGATCGCGATCGGCCTCTCAATGTAATTCAGACTCGCGTCCACCTGAATATCCTCTAGCGGCACAACCGCCGTCTCATCGGCTATACACTTCCTCAACTGGGATACGTGGAAGGTATCATGGATCTGACTCAACTCCTCGGGTAGCTCCAGACGGTATGCTACCTTACCCACCCTCGCGGTCACCCTGAACGGACCAATGTATCGGGGCCCCAGCTTGCCCCTCTTCCTGAATCGGATCACTCATTTCCAAGGAGACACCTTCAGGAGTACGAAATCTCCAACCTGGAACTCGAGCTCGGATCGCCGCCTATATGCATAACTCTTCTGACGGCTCTGGGCTGTCAGCAACCTCTGCCTGACCTGTTGTATATGCTCAGTCGTCTTAAGCACTATCTCAGTGCTACCCATCACTCGCTGCCCTACCTCTCCCCAACAGATGGGAGTCCGACACCTCCTCCCATACAAAAGCTCGAAGGGAGGCATACCAATACTCGAATGGTGGCTGTTGTTGTAGGAAAACTTAGCCAGAGGTAGGTATGTATCCCAACTTCCACCAAAGTCCACAACACATGCTCGAAGCATATCCTCAAGTGTCTGTATTGTTCACTCACTCTGGCCATCCGTCTATGGGTGGTAAGCAGTACTGAAATGCAATCTCGTACCCAACTCCTCATGGAATTTCTTCCAGAACCTGGAAGTGAAACGTACATCTCGGTCTGACACAATCAAGATCGGCACTCCATGCCGCGACACCACCTCTCTCACATATGTCTCTGCCATCCCCTCCGCAGAAGAGCTCTCACTGATAGCAAGGAAGTGAGCGCTCTTCGTCAGCCGGTCCACAATCACCCAAATTGCATCAACACCCCTCGTGGTCCTCGGCAATTTGGTGATAAAATCCATAGAAATCTGTTCCCACTTCCACTGGGGAACCTGTAGCGGCTGCAACTTGCCATGCGGACGCTGGTGCTCGGACTTAACCCGGCGACAGGTCAAACACCTTTCTACTACCCATGCAACATCCCTCTTCATACAGGGCCACCAGTAGTCTCTCTTCAGGTCCAAATACATCTTAGTGGCCCCGGGATGGATCGAGAACCTCGATCTATGCGCCTCCTCCATCAAAGTGCTACATGCCCCGCCCGTATAAGGCACCCATATCCGACCTCGAAAAGTCCTCAACCCTCGGCTATCCGTCACAAACTCGGATACCTGCCCAACCACCCGCTCTCTCTTGAGGTTCTCTGGTCTCATAGCCTCTGCCTGGGCCTCTCGGATGGTATCTAATACCGGAGTCATCACCGTCATCCTCATGCATATATCTCGAATCGGGGCGCTCTCCGCCCTGCGACTCAGAGCATCGGCTACTACGTTAGCCTTGCCCGGGTGGTACAGGATCTCACATTCATAATCCTTTACCTCATCCAACCATCTCCTCTGACGCATGTTCAGGTTGGGCTGATCCATCAAATACTTCAAACTCTTGTGGTCCGTGTATACAGTACATCGAACCCCATACAAATAATGGCGCCATATCTTGAGGGCGAACACTACTGCCCCCAACTCCAAATCGTGGGTAGGATACCTCATCTCATGAGGCTTCAGCTGCCTCGATGCGTATGCTATCACGTGCCCTCTCTGCATAAGCACCGCACCCAACCCTGATATGGACGCATCACAATAAACCACAAAATCCTCCATTCCCTCCAGAAGGGCTAACACTGGGGCTTCGCATAGTCTCTGGCGAAGAGTCTCAAACGAGGTCTGCTCCTCTGGACCCCAAGAAAAAGCAACGCCCTTTCGGGTCAATCTGGTGAGGGGAACGACAATCTTGGAGAAATCCCGGATAAATCTCCGATAGTAGCCGGTCAACCCCAGAAAACTCCTGATCTCGGTGGGGGATCTCGGTACCTCCCAACTCATGACAGCCTCAATCTTGGCCGGATCGACCAATATCCCATTCTGATTAATGAGATGTCCCATGAACTGGACCTCTCGTAACCAGAAATCATACTTGGAGAATTTGGCATAAAGCCTCTCTGATCTCAATACTCCAAGGATCTCCCTCAGGTGCTCCTCATGCTGCTCTCTGGTCCTCGAGTACACTAGAATGTCGTCGATGAACACAATCACCGATCGATCCAACATTGGCCTGCATACTCGGTTCATGAGGTCCATGAACGCCGCTGGTGCATTGGTGAGCCCAAAAGGCATCACCACGAACTCGTAATGCCCATAACGAGTCCTAAATGTTGTCTTCTGGATATCCTCATCACGCACCCTCATATGGTGATATCCAGACCTCAAGTCTATCTTGGAAACCAAGACGCACCCTGCAACTGATCGAACAGATCGTCGATCCTTGGTAATGGATAACGGTTCTTGACCGTTAATTTGTTGAACTCCCGATAATCAATGCACATCTGGTGTGAACCATCCTTTTTCTTGACAAAAAGGATCGGCGCTCCCCATGGCGAGCTACTCGGTCGGATGAATCCCTTCCCCAACAGCTCCTGAAGCTGTGAGGATAACTCCTGCATCTCCGGTGGCGCAAGGCGATAGGGTGCCTTGGCAATAGGTGCTGCCCCCGGAACCAAATCGATGCAGAACTCTACTTGCCTCTCGGGAGGCACACCCGGCAACTCCTCGGGGAAAACATCCGGAAACTCTTGCACTATCGGTACCTCACCGACAGAACTCGGCCTCTCTGCGGCAACTCGTGTATCCATCACATAGGCTACAAACCCTCTACAGCCCTGCTGTAGACTCTGTCTCGCTCTGGCAGCCGAACAAAATGCTGACCCAGACCGGGTACGCACGCCATACACCGTAAGTACTCCCCCACTAGGGTCTCGTATGGTCACCAACTGCCGCTCGCAGTCTATAACAGCTCCAAATCGGCTCAACCAGTCCATGCCCACGATGACATAGACATCACCCATCGCAATCGGTACCAGATCTATCGGGAACTCAACACCGAAAATCTCGAGCACACATCCTCGAATCACATCAGTAGCATAAACCGCTCGCTCGTCAGCTATGAAAACTCGTAGAGGTCGACTCAACGCCTCTCGTCGGGTACCGATGTGCTGGCTAAACGCTAATGACACGAAAGATCGACTCGCACCCGAGTCAAATAACACCAAAGTAGGTACAGAACTCACAAGGAAAGTACCTATGCATACCACAAAATAAGCATGATATCTCAAACTCAGTATAAGTAAATAAAAGAATACATACCAGCCACGACATCGGGCGCTGCGCGGACCTCCTCCGCTGTCAACTGAAAGGCTCTCCCGCGAGCCTTCGGTGCCTCGGCCTTTGCTGGCGGGACCGCGGTAGCTCTAGCAGCAGGTGCAGATCCCTGTGCTGATCCCAGAAGTAGCTGTGGGCACTCGGCCTTCCGATGTCCTGTCTGGTTGCAGTGAAAGCAAACCGAAAATCCCTTGGGGCAATCCCTCGTGATATGCCTCTCCTTCCCACACTTGTAGCACACACCCGCTCTGCACACCCCATCATGGCTCTTGCCGCACTTCCCGCAAGTGCGGCCCTTCGGACCTCCAGATCTCGAATCAGCGGGCTTTGCCCGCTTGGCTGTCGGCTGAGACTGTACCGGCCGCCTATCCCTCCTCTGAGACTCGGCCTCCTCCCTGGCCTGAGTTTCCAGCTCAATCTCCCTCTTCTGGGCATTCGCCTGGAGCTCGGCAAATGTCCGGTATGTCGAGTTCGCCACGAACTCACGAATGTCCCTCCTCAGTATGCTCAGATATCGGCTCATACGTGCTTGCTCGGTAGACACGTGCTCAGGGCAAAACAACGCCCTCTCATGAAACATCCGTGTAATCACAGTCACGGACTTCGTCCCCTGCTTGAGGGACAAGAACTACTGCGCCAATCGTTCCCTCTCCACCGGGGGAACATACTCATCTCGGAACATGGTGGTGAACCTCTCCCAGGTCACCGCTGTAATCTCTGCAGGAGTGAAGTCTGCCGTAACAAACTTCCACCAGTCCTTCGCTCCCAAGCGAAGCTGGTTCAGCGCGAATCGAACTCTCAGATGCTCCGGACAAGAACAGGTGTAGAAGCATCCCTCAATGTCAGAGATCCACCTCATCGCGACTATTGGATCCTGAGTCCCATCAAACTCTGGTGGCTTCGTGTTGCTGAACTCTCGGTACAGCAACGAGTCACCCCCTGTGGCCTGGCAGCGGCGACGGCTGCGGTGGATGTAGCAACAGCAGCCTCGGTAAGAGAAGCATACCGCTCGTCAAACGTCTCAATCAAAGTGGTCTTGATAGACCCAAACATCTCAGGAATCTCCGCTCGTATGGCTGCGACCACCTCCTCGTGAATCAACCTACAGATCTCCTCATCACTGGTACCACTGCCTCTGGGGTGGTGGCACGTCCCAACCATGATGTCTCTGAAATACAACACAAAAGAAGCCAGAGACTTGCTCGAGTATACTCGCACTCAATACTCAACCCTACTTGTTCTTTAGTATCCTAAGGATTCTTACTTTGATTGTTCACCGATCCGGTGTTTCCAGTAGTACGAGCCCTATACTACCTTCCACAACGCATCAGTATTCACCCCAAGTCCTCCTCCAAGGATCCCAGATCACAAGTACTCTATATCTCACTAAACTCAGTCTACCCTCTAGTAGACCACTCATAAGCTCCTCGCTGCTACCTACTCACTCTCGAAGTATCTTATAGTAGCAGTAACTCCTAGGCTAAGGCATCACAAATCAGGCCCACTCTATTCCTAACTATGAATACCTAGTCCATTCTAGCATGCATAGCATATCACATAATATCTCATAACACATAATGTAAGGGTATTTTGGGAAATCACCGTTCGGGCGCTGGCTACTTGTACACACTGTTCCGTTCTGCGTTTCTCAAGAATCTTTTTCTCTTTGTAGAAAAATTGTTTCTTTTATGCAAAATTTCTCAAATCCTTAGTTTGAGTTCAGATACGCCCGAAGGTGCATCCGAATCCCTTAAACCAAGGCTCTGATACCAACTTGTAACGACGTAAATTTTAAAACAAATTTTCATTTTTCAACATAATAAAACTCATATAATATTCTCAAAATCTCATGTATCAAATGTCATCATAATAAAACATATCCCAGAATCTCAAACATAATCCTCTGCTAGTGTGTACAAATCATGCTGGCGCCTTCCCGCTATCCTCGCTGGTACCTGAAACACATATCACATAACACGGTAAGCATAAATGCTTAGTGAGTTCCCCAAAATACCACATACAACACATAAGCCACTCGAGGCTATAACTCGGTATGACCCTCCGGTCAATGTATCTCAGCAGGACCCTCCAGTCCAGTAGCTCGTTGGACCCTCCAGTCCGGTCTAGCTCGTTGGATCCTCTGGTCCGGTCTCAATCGTTGGACCCTTTGGTCCGGTCTAAATCGTAGGACCCTCCGGTCCGGTCTATATAACACATAGCATACATATATCACAATGCACATAAAATCAACATACACATAACACATAAGACCCTCCGGTCTGCACATAGTTACCACTCTAGGTAATGTATAGTGAGAAGACTCACCTCGGGTAATCTCGGAAAGTCTCGAACTCGAATATCTGATCTAACCTCCGCCTAATCACATAAAGTAATTATCTCAAATTAATACGACTCTCAAAGGCTAGACTAATCCCTCCCTATATTCTCTCAGAAGGGGAAAAGACCATTTTACCCCTCCAATGGTACAATGTCCAAATGTTGACCAAACCCTAAAAGTCAACCCCAGTCAACAGTCCAACTTTGACCAGACTCGTCGAGTGCACTCGGGTGACTCGGCGAGTCTATGCATGTCCTATGAATCCTCCTAAGGCCTCACTCGACTCGTCGAGTTAACCTTTCTCTCGACGGGTTACCACTGATCACGAATCGTGGTGCAACACGATCCGACTCGTCGAGTCTGCTCATGGACTCGGCGAGTTTCTTCCATGAGAATGCTCAAACGACCTTCTGAGGTCAGATCTGTTTCTCTAACCTATAGATCTGGCCTTCTAACACTCAAAAGTTACGTAAAGGTCCAAACTTTATGCTCATGCAACACTCATTTGGCTCTATATGATGATTTAGCCCTAAAATGACAACCATGTTCCAAAACCCAAAAAAGGACTGCATAAAGCTGGATGTTTAGGGCTCTCTGGACCTCTCAAGGTCCAGATGTAAGGTATATTTCACATTGGGACCTCTCATGCTCTTATTCCAACTCAAGAAAGGGTAAAGAAACCCTTGATTCAAGAAGCTTACACAATAAAGAAGAAAAGGTCCGAATTGCTACCTCAAAGTGAAGCCTCCTTGCTTGAAAGTCTCAGAACAACAACCCCCTTTGGTCCTTCTTGCTGGATCACTTCTCCTTCTTAGCAAAATCACAACAAATGGATCAAGATGGCTCTCTCTCTCACTACACACGCTCAAATATGCTAGGGCTCTTTCTTCTGGGAAGGTAGCCACAACTGAAGGCTATAAATGCCTTTAAATAGGGCTCAGGCCCAAAGATTTAGGGTTTCTGTCAACAGCGCAGACTCGTCGAGTCGCCTCACCGACTCGTCGAGTCCATTCATTAATCCGAGTCATCAATCGCGATCCTACTCGACGAGTCTAGGCGTCAACTCGTCGAGTCCCTCTTCTCAACTCAAAATAAATATTTAAATTATGATACCTGGAAATCCGGATGTTACAGAAAGGTCTTATGTGCTTACATTGAGTACTGTGTTAGTATGCCTTATGTTTTATGTTGTGCATTATTTCTTTGTGATTTATGTTATGCGGAGTGTTATAGACCGGACCGAAGGGTCCGACGATTTATGAGGCCGGAAGGCTCAACCAGACCGGACCGGAGGGTCCAACGAGTTAGACCGGACCGGAAGGTCCAACGAGCTATGACCGGACGAGAGGGTCCAACGAGCTATGGGACCGGAAGGTCCCACTGAGACACATTGACTGGAAGGTCTCGCAGAGTATAACCTCGAGTGGCTAGTTGTTGTGAGTGGTATTTTGGGGAACTCACTAAGCTTCGTGCTTACCGTGTTGTGTGTTATGTGTTTTAGGTATCTCAGAGGATCGCGGGAAGACACCGGCTTGATTGTACACACCAGTAAAAGAGTTACGTTTATGAGGATCCTGGATTTTAACCGAGCAATTATGGAGTTTTGAATTGTAAATTTAATACATGAGATTTTTGTGAAATACCTTACGAGAATTATGTGATTGTAAATGAAACTTTTGTTCTGAAAATTTACGGTGCTACAAGTTGGTATCAGAGCGTTGGTTTGAGGGATTCGGATGCACCTCCGGGTGTGTTGGAACTCAAACTGAGGAATTGAGAAAGATTTTCAAAAGAGATAAGTCTTTCTAAAAATGAGAAAAAAAAAGAGTTTAAGAGAAACGAGTTGGAGCAGTGTGTACAATCAGCCAGAGCCCGAACGGTGATTTCCCAAAATACCCTTACCTTTGTATTATGAGATATTTATGAGGTATGCTATGAGATATTATGCATGCTAGAGATAGGCTAGGTATTTAATATGTTAGGAGTAGAGTGGCCTGATTTGTGATGCCTTAGCCTAGGAGTTACTGTTATCTGTGATGTGCTTTCGAGCATGTGCTGAGTAAGAGTATCCAACAGGAATCCTTTTAGAGAGGGATTTGAGTAGATGAGTAATCTAGGAGAGATACATAGATGAGCATTTGCGGAGCCTATTGAGAGAGTAGTTAGATACCCGCGAGGGGTTGAGTTGCTGAGTTCGGTGATATCTTTTGAGTATGAGTAGAACAAGTGGAGTTATCACCTAGAGTAGGTTTTACGTGTTTATTCGATGCCCGAATACTGCTTGCTTCGTGCTTTGTGGAACTCCCGATGATGGGAGTCAGCTACCAAGCGAATGTGACGATATTCAGGAGGTAGATGACTGGCATCATAAGGAGTTTATCAGCAACTGATGGCGGAGAAGTGTGAGAACCTAGGAAGAGCCTAGGAAGTGACTTTAGTTAGATGAGTACACTGACAGAGTAGAGAATTTCGCTGGGAAGCGAGCACGTGTGTCGGGATTGGTGATTGAGAAGGTTGAGCAGCTACTTAGGGACTCTGGGATGATCCGTGCAGAAAGTATGGGTAGATGTGGCAGGTAGTATGGGCCCGTACTACTGAAAGTATGGGTAGAAGGTGGATTTCGATCGCATCAGAATTTTGAGCAGTTGCTTAAGAAGTTATGATATATTGCTAAGGAATAGATAACAACAATTTTCCATGTGGATTGTAAGGATAAGTTTTTCCGCAAAGTTTTAAAATAAAAGAAAATTGTTTAATTTTATTTATTTGAAGTATCCTTACAATGGCATTTGTGGAAAATTGTTGCTTATATGATTCCACTGACAGCAATATTGGAAAATGGATTTGATTCTTTCATTTGTGGTAGTGTCTAAATTTACCAAATCAGGAAAGTTCCTCATCACCCAAGTTTCAATTGGACCGAAACTTGGAATCATGCAAGTTGAATAGTATGATGAATAAGAACTTTCAAGCATTGGAAAATCAAGACTAATTACTTGTTCACATGGATGTGTGAGTCAAGTGAAGGACTAAAGGGATCGAGTACACAATCTTGTGCACTGGTCATGTCCACCACAAAGCTCGTTAAGACTATTTGATTTACTACAGTTTAGTAAATATGGTTATACTTACAAGTTTAAGTATAATTCTGAAACATTGGAAAAGTCTCAATGTATGGCAGAACGAATGGGAAGAATCAAATTAGGCAGAAAGATAAAAGCTTCTCAAATCTGAAAAGATGGGAGAGTACTTTAGTATCATGTTTGTGATCATCTTAATGATTTAGAAATCATATCACAATTAGTCCTCTAAAGTTCATCTTAGTGCATTCTTATGACTAAGAAGATGAGTCATGAATTGTTGAAATGGTTAGATCAGGAAGATGAGTCATACTTCGTTCCAAAACAATTCTTAGAGTCATACTCCAAGATTGTAACTTGAGTGACATATCTTAAAGAAAGGTTTAAAACACTTGTCAAATGTAAGAGTAAAAGTGTCCTACTCTTGTACATTTGAAATTGGTAAGTTGTGATGTTTTGGATAAAACAAAGACCAACTAAGGCCAATTGTGTGAAGTGTTTGTCTTGATAAAGAATCCGCACTATCTCTTGAATATTTGGCAAGATAGTCTTATATGTCAAGAGGATAGTGGGAGTCTTAAAGATCCTAAAAAGAATTTCAAGAACTAATCAAGAATAAAACCTGAGGTTATTCACTAGCACACGATTTGAGGTTTATAACCTATCGTGTTGACATATTCTGTGCCCATTCCAGTTAAAGTTGGCTTTGCATAGGAGTTCTGAAAGTTCTCAATTGGTTGCATAACAACTTGGAAGCAATGGCAGGCCCTGTACTGCCAGGTGGCAAGAAGTTAAGATTGCATAAGTTCAGTCCATATGAGTTTGGATTTGTCATTATCCTTGTCTTGTGACTATGGTTTTGACGATTCACATGGATAAGAACACATACACCATAAAATCTAAGGGTCATAAGGTTTCTCTCCGATTCATGAAAATGATGGTGAGGAAACACTTCCACTAAGTAGATTTGAAGCAGATGGCAAAAGGTCTAAACAATTGAGACTATGATTACGACATCCCTTTTCATAGTTCTGAAATTGTTTAGACACTCATGCATGCTATCTAAGGAAAGGTGTATGATTTTGATAAAGTTTTATCAAAGCATCTCGTAGCAGAAATCTGAACTTTGGTAAGAAAGTCAATAAAGTATTGATTTCTAGAAGTCCAACTGATTTCTGAGTACATGTCAAAGCTAGTGGGAACATAAGTGTTATGCTAATAATCATCATGTTAGTGGGAGCATGATAATTATTGTTAGTGTTGCAAGTTAGCAATGTTAATTATAGAAAACAAAAGTTTCAATTCGTGAGGCTGCAGGGATTGAAAAAGTTGTTTTGCTATAATTAAGGGAGAGGATATACTTCATTTCAGTTCTAAAGGCTTAGATTGAGACCTTAATCATCTTTAGTCAAGAATATATATATATATATATATATATATATATATATATATATATATATATATATATATATATATATATATGAATTTCATGTTGGATTGGTTCTACTTAAGGAAATTCTATATATTGCGTTCTCAAAATTCGATTATGATTACGGCATCCCTCTTCATAGTCAAATTTTGAAAACATGGCAAATAAAAATATTGTAGCAAAAGACTAGTCCAGAATCATGTCTTTATGTGAGACATCATGAATCGTGTACCATTTGCTTTGGGTACAGGATCGATTGCATGTGCTATAATATTTGTCATTTCTAAATTTTTCCAAATGCCCAGAGGCATTAAGAAGGGAAAAGGTCTAGAATTGGATATGACTAGAATGATTAAGCAATTGTCGAGGACAATCTGAGGTTTACCAAAGATTGGTTGCTCAGGGACAGTTGGAAGTATAGTGCTAATTTTGGAAGGACCATATTGACATATTCTGAAAAGAGGCATCTCTTATTCAGAAGTGATAGTCAAAATGAGAATATGGAGTTGTCTCCATAGGTGGAAGTTATTTGTGTAAGATTAGAAAACTTAATGCAAGAAGCATGTCCAAAGCAATGTACTTTGAATATGAGACTTAGTTTCCATGGAGTTGATCTCCACTGGAATACCTTATAATGACTGTTGACAAGTCTTTGTGACTTTGTACATATTCATTACAGGAGGGTCAGTGCATATAAGTTTAAAATCTAAACAGATTTCGATAAATGATAGGAATTTGAAATTCTCACATTTTTCGATAAGAATTTGGGAGTGTGAAATTAGAATCATTGAAATTATGTTCAATTAGTTTATTTCACAAAGTAAGGATCATAGACAAACATATAGTGCATACTTGGTGTATGGCAAAGCTATTGTTTAAGAAAAACATAGTGTACATGCTTGGAGCATGGGACAACTAGTGTTTTTAATTCAAGTATAAAGTTGATAAAACCGAAACAATGAATAATGAGTAATCAGTATGGTGATAAATAAAAGTGTTTATTTATATTCATAGGGTTTGATACCATATTTGATTCATTTATTCTTGTGTTTCACTTTGCATGTTTTGACTTCCAGAATAACTAAGTCGCTCTTCCTGAATGATTAAGTTATTCAAACCAACCACAGTCGGTCATATGTTGGAAGTAGATATGAATCAAGACTGTCATGGGTTGGTTTGTAGAGGTCCAAGTTGGTGGACAAAGTGGTGCTACAACACTCATGAGTGCTCATAAGTTCTGAGTATTGGATTCAACCCGCGCTCATTTGAATCACTTCATGGATTTTATCACGAGTGATCATGAGACGATAATATCTTATATTCTTCAAACCTAGAGATATGAGTTGTTACTATGAGTTGGTTATACATTGATTGCACGAAAACGCATTGGTAACTCGATGTTATAAAACGTGCCTTTGTGTATGATTCAACAAGTAGTAGAACAAGCCATATGAGTCGAAGTTTATCCATTCCTTTTACCTTCGGGATAAAAGCGATATCTGTGGGCCCCTCGATGATTTAAAGATGATACAAGTGAGTGCTTGGCCAAGCCAGGACTGATTTGATTTGTTCAATCAGTCAGTCATCATGAATCGAAAATCGGGAAACAACAAATGGACAGAGAGAATGATTGATAATCCATGTCTCAGTCCATATGATATCTAGAATGGAGGAATATATGATCCCTTATCTAATGGACAAGTCATTGACAAGGTCAGAGTTCGACAACGGCTTTAAGAGCTACGATTGCCAATTAGGTTTTGAAGTCATACTCAATAATAGTTTTAGACTTATCCAAGTGGGAGACTGTTGGATTAATGTCTAAGTCCATAACTATATTTGGTATGTACTTGACCCGACCCGGCATGGTCCATTTGGGTTGCAGTTCACCGACACAATTTATATGGATAGTCTTTTGAGAATAGTATATTTATGATTTATATTAATATATTATAAGTTCTAATATATTAATATGGAATCATATTATTTAATTAGTATTGATCAAGAATTAATTTAGAATTAATTAAGTGATCAAAAAGAATTAATTAAATATGGACTCTTATATATATGGAATGGGCCAAGTTCATTTAGGTTGGGCTAAGCTTTCATGGATGGTCCATGGAGCTTTTAACCCATGGATCCTATGTAAATGAAAGGTCATGGGTATTAGGGTTTACATGGATGTAACCCTAATCCTCCATAATATATAAAGGGGTTATTGGCTCACAAAATTGGCACAAGTGTGTGAAAATAAGAGTGGGCCGATTTTAGTGTGCATACATATTCTCTCAAGTTCTTCCAAGGTGTTTTGGTGATTTGTGATTCCATTTGAGGCTTCCACACTATTGGGGCTAAGCTATTAAAGCTTGAAGACATCAAGCTACATCAAAAGGTATGTCATCTAACTAGAACTTTGTAGTATAGGTGCTTAATAATATGCTAGTTAGGATGAAACCTTGGAATATTTAATATTTGCATGTAGAATAGAGAAAACATAGATCCAAGGTTTATAGGGTTGCATGTACACCATAGGAGTGTTAGAATGCTCAAAACCCAACAATTACAACCCACATGATGGAACATTGGTTGAGGAGTCGAGGATAAGGAGTATGATAGTTCATTATTTCAGATTAAGAGTCAGAGTTACTACTGGACAGTTGAGATGTCCGGTAATGGGATGGTATGAGATTATGTATGATTAAAGGCAATCATGATAAGAAGTTTCTGAGGATTTCATCTGAGATTCGGGGCATTTGCAGTTGCGGGGTCTCTATCGGGGAGACCACCGAGCATTGTGTAGTACCTTCCAAGAGTAAGTGTGATGTTCCTGGTGGAAACAGTCTGTGGAATAGATTATTGGTGCCCCAATTGGTGATAGTTCGAACCCTGAGTGAGGGAGAACCGGGTATTCTATCGAGAGGATTAGAGATTTGTTCAAGAGCGGTTAGGGACATGATAGAGACATGCATTATGGACTCATGAGACTAGGGTTATTGGTGGTTGGGGTGAGTTGCAGAGGGAGTTAATGCATGTTGTACGCGTTCAAGAAAGGATGAGTGTCTGCACGGTAGGTGGCCGTTGGTCAGAGGCCTTGTGGTAGATAAATTTTTTTCGAGATGGTTGGTTCGTAGGGATACTTCTGCAGTTGGGAAATTTTGGTTCGATGAATGGATTATTCTATGCTCTTTAGAAAGGGTAAGAGATGATCGGGCATCCAATTTCCGGGTCGGCATACGTAATCTCGCTTGGTTTTGAGCAATAGAGGGAAGAGTTTCGGAGGGCCATCTTCGTGTTCTGAGTCGTTGGAATTTCTTCGTGTTTTAATTTGGGAGATGGAGTATTCCGGGGTTACAAGTGGCACGAGAGAAAGATCGGTTGCGAGATACCGAGGAAGCAATGCAGTGTCTGAGTACGATGCCATGAGTATGAGATCAGTGGTAGAGTCAAGACACTGCGAGGCGCTGTGATGGTGTACCGGGGTATCCGAGTTTAATGTCCTAAATCTCGGATTATTTTGAGTTTTGAGTTTGAGATGGCAAGTGGTGTATCAAGTATCTTCGGTTCCAGTGGGAGCCCTTCCAGCGAATTGACATCAAGCGGGTTATCTGAGAATGGGAATTGCAGCAAGAAAAAGTGTTTGTACCGACGGTGGTCGTCAGGAGTAGTGATGCTATCCGGGTGGGTGTATGTACCTATCTACGTTGGGCCGCGAAGCGTGAGTTAGTCAACACAGTGAAGTAATGACCTGAGGATGAGATTGTGGGGTGATGAGAGAGGATGTTGTGATATTGCGGGGAGCCGTAGTACTCACTAGTCAGTGAGAGGGTGTTGTGATACTGCGTGGAGCCGTAGTACTCACTAGTCAGCGAGAGGATGTTGTGATACTGCGGGGAGCCGTAGTACTCACTAGTCAGCGAAAGGGATGTTGTGATACTGCGGGGAGCCGTAGTACTCACTATTGAGCGAGAGGATGTTGTGATACCGCGGGGAGCCGTAGTACTCACTAGTCAGCGAGAGGGTGTTGTGATGCTACGGGGAGCCGTAGTATTCACTAGTCAGCGAGAGGGATGTTGTGATACTGCGGGAAGCCGTAGTACTCACTAGTCAGCAAGAGGGTGTTGTAATGAAGTACTCTCTGATCAGAGCATGACGCAGAAGAGTGTTAGGCTTGGGTAGCCCTAATATTTGAGTTTTTGGGAGCCTGGTGGTCGAACCAGGGGCGAGACTGGGGTCTCCATATTTGTCGGGAATCGTTATATTCTGAATTGAGTTATGGTTATTGCAACCAAGGGAAATTGGAGAAGTGGTATACGCGCGGGTTGCAGGTTATGAGTCAGGAGTTGAGTGATCCATTGGGATGAGTGGTTCTAATTCTGGGTCGGACCAGACTCTCGAGGAGTTTCGCATTAATGGTACATCGAGTTGGCGAAATGAGACTCCGGATTCTGAGAGGGGTCCCATTTTGAGGAGTATTGTTTGTCATCCAAAGTTTTAGACCTGAGTGGGGTCAGTTCGTTGGTGCGGGAGGTACCGCGAGGTGTATGGATCTAATGAGTAGTAGGCGACAAAGGTCGAGGGTGAGACGATTTCAGTTAGGAGTGTAGCTTTCGCTTGGGGTAAGGCGAACTTCGTGAGTTGTGCGTCACAATGGGTTGAGAAAGATGTTGTGAGAGGGAAGCCAGTGAGACGTTTTCGGGCGTGCAATGGGTAACCTTTGAAGGTTCAACTGTGGAGTCAGGAGTTGACCTGGTGCTCAGTGTTGAAAATGGATATGAGAAACAAAGTTGGGGCTTATGATTTTGATGTCTGAGGACACTGCTGAGCAAGTATGATCATTTCTTGTGTCTGAGAATAGGGTATTGAGAGTTCTTTGCCCAGACGGATTTTGATTGCAGTGTTGTGGATGGGTCCCTGATGTAATGTGATCCCTTCGTCGTTTGGAAGTGTGTTTGGGATCGTTTGGTATGTCTGGTATGGGTGACCGGTAGCCGATTGTTGGGCTTGTCTTGTGAGATTTAGAGAGGTCGGTTTTGTTCTGGATTTAGGAGTTCCTGTTTGGGTTTAGGTGACCATGGAGGAGGATATCGTTTTGGTTTGAGAACCTTCCGCGGTGCTTTTCGGGTTTTGGGGTTCGATCTATGTATAGTTGAGGAACGATTTCGAGGGCGAAATCAAATTCAAGTGGGGCAGAATTGTAACATCCTGATTTCCGAGGTATAACATTTCTATATGTGAGTATGAGTTTGCCTGGGGTGACTCGACGAGTTGGTGCCTCCACTCGTCGCGTAGGGTCGCGTCTGGGTGACGTGGAAAATGAATGGACTCGACGAGTCGGAAGGATGACTCTCCGAGTCAGCGCTGTTGGCAGAAACCCTAATTCTCTCGGGCCTGGGCCTATTTAAAGGCACTTATAGCCTCCTTGACACCCCCCTTCAGTGTCATTCGTCACTTGAGAGAAACCCTAGAGTCATTGGTGAGCAAGAGAGGGAAAGAGGCTCATTTGAGGTCATTCCTTGGGAAGAAGATCAAGGGTGTTGCAAGGATCAAGAAGAGAGCTTGTGGATCTACTTCATCTCCATCTTCAGCTTCAGATCTAGGTATGAAGTCCCTACCTTTCCTGATTTATTGAATAGATCCCTTGAGTATGAGAAGTTAGGGCTCATATCACTTTTGGTGGGGTTTTGGGTGCATCAAACCCACCTCTTCTGAGTTATGCCATAGATCTGGACCTTGTAAGGTCCAGAGAGTCAGATAGTAGGAAGTCATGGTTGAGCAACCTTAGAGCTTTGAAGCTATGAAGCTTTAATGGAGTCATAATGGTATATAGAGCAAAATACACTATGCATGGGTATCAAGATCGGACCTTTACGTGACTTTTGAGTATTAGGAGGTTAGATCTACGAGTTAGAGTTACAGATCTGACCTCAAGTGGATGAATGGGAAATCCGATGGAGCCGACTCGCAGAGTCCATGGGATGACTCGACGAGTCGTAGCGGGTTTGACTGAGTAGCCTTGTCCCAGTGTTGACTCACCGAGTGGGAGTCAACTCGGCGAGCTAAGTGAATCCTAGGAAGAATTCATATGATGCGAGGGGACTCGACAAGTCGCAAGGGTGCACTCGACGAGTTGGGTCAAATATGGACTGTTGACTCGAGTTTGACTTCTGTTGACTTTGGGGTTTTGGTCAACATAAGTAATAGATACCTTGGAGGGGTAAAATGGTCTTTTACCCACTTCAAAGAGTTAGAAAGAGAAATAATCGCCTCCGGTTATCTGAGTCGTGAAAAGAGTATTAATTAGAGATATTCATCCTATGTGTTAGGAGGAGGCTAGTTCGAGATCCGAGCGCGAGGTTATTTGCTCACCTGCTAGCCTAGGTGAGTCTTCTCACTATACTTTACCTTGAGTGGTAGTTATGTGTGATCGGAAGGTCTTATGTGCTTACATTGAGTATTGTGTTAGTATGCCTTATGTTTTATGTTGTGCATTATTTCTTTGTGATTTATGCTATGCGGAGTGTTACAGACCGGACCGAAGGGTTCGACGATTTATGAGGCTGGAAGGCTCAACCAGATCGGACCGGAGGGTCCAAAAAGTTAGACCGGACCGGAGGGTCCAACGAGCTATGACCGGACCAGAGGGTCCAACGAGCTATGGGACCGGAAGGTCCCACTGAGACACATTGACTGGAAGGTCTCGCAGAGTATAGCCTCGAGTGGCTAGTTGTTGTGCGTGGTATTTTGGGGAACTCACCAAGCTTCGTGCTTACCGTGTTGTGTGTTATGTGTTTTAGGTATCTCAGAGGATCGCGGGAAGGCACCGGCTTGATTGTACACACCAGTAAAAGAGTTACGTTTATGAGGATCCTGGATTTTAACCGAGCAATTATGGAGTTTTGAATTGTAAATTTAATAAATGAGATTTTTGTGAAATACCTTACGAGAATTATGTGATTGTAAATGAAAATTTTGTTCTGAAAATTTACGGTGTTACAAGTTGGTATCAGAGCCTTGGTTTGAGGGATTCGGATGCACCTCCGGGTGTGTTGGAACTCAAACTGAGGAATTGAGAAAGATTTTCAAAAGAGATAAGTCTTTCTAAAAATGAGAAAAAAAAGAGTTTAAGAGAAACGAGTTGGAGCAGTGTGTACAATCAGCCAGAGCCCGAACGGTGATTTCCCAAAATACCCTTATGTTTGTATTATGAGATATTTATGAGGTATGCTATGAGATATTATGCATGCTAGAGATAGGCTAGGTATTTCATATGTTAGGAGTAGAGTGGCTTGATTTGTGATGCCTTAGCCTAGGAGTTACTGTTATCTGTGATGTGCTTTCGAGCATGTGCTGAGTAAGAGTATCCAACAGGAATCCATAAGAACTCTATAGCTAAGCATGCCCGGGCGAGAGCAATTCAGGGATGGGTGACCCCCTGGGAAGTTTTCGTGCCGGGAGCCCAAAGATGACAATATTGTGATATGTGCCTGGGGGATGTTAATTCTCTTTTTTTAACCTAACCCATCTTGAAGAAACCCAAACCGGTGTTTAAGAGTTTCTCGATGCCTTCTTCCTGCATTAGACCACCTGATAAAACTCTTCCTACGTCAACCCAAGTAGGGATGTCAAAAACTTCTGTGGGACCCCGATTCCGTACGAGATTAATTTTTAAAAAAATTTGGGGGGCGGGGGTGGGGGCGGGAGTGGGATTAAACCCCGTTTTATTTTCAGGACCGGGGGCGGGAGTGGGTCTTTCCGTCTCGTTCTCCCGCGGGGGTTCCATTTGTATATTTATATAAAAAATATATATATATTTAATACAAAAATACAATATATGATCTAATTTTAGGTTTTCTTGACTTTCTTCCATTTCATATCATATGATGATACGATAGTGAATTCATCATATATTTTTAGACATGTCATATATATATATATATATATATATATATATATATATATATATATATATATATATATATATATATATATATATTTGTAATGTTGGATTTTTCGTATTTTATATTTGAAAGTTTGTTCGATTTATCGTTTTATAATGTTGAATTTGTAATGTTGGATTTTTAAGCTTATAAAACGGGGGAACGAGGGTTGGGGCGGGATTGGGGGCTATGTAAACGGGGGATTCGGGGGTGGGGGCAGGGGCAATAACTGATTTCATGGGCGGGGGTGGGGGCAACTATTTCCGCTCCCGTTTGGTCTTGTTGACATCCCTAAACCCAAGCGGTGCCGTCGTTTCCATCTCTTCCCTTCCATCTGTGTCAATATCCTCATCTCTGCCACCATCGAGCTTCATCTGCGCCATCGAGATTTCTCTGTGTCGATTCACTTGCAAATCAAATTTTTCTCACACAGATGAATCGTCAATCTCCAATGCCGATTCGATTTAGGTTTAATTTCTGAATCTCGTGGTGTTCGTTAGAAGCACGATTCTTTCTGTTGATGTGCTGGAAAAATGGGAGTTCCTTGTGTTGGATTAATGTCTAAGTCCATAACTATAATTGGTAAGACTTGACCCGACCCGGCATGGTCCATTTGGGTTGCATGACATCATGCATTTGGATAGACTATAATGAGAGAAATAACACTTAAGGTTGGTTAATATATTATAAGTTCTAATATATATTAATAAGGTTATTTAATTAGTATTGATCAAGAATTAATTTGGAATTAATTAAGTGATCAAAAGGAGACGAATTAAATATATGGGTTGATTGTGTAAATCATTCATTCTTATATATGTGGGCTTGTGATCCAAGATTCCTCATGTTGGACTAAGTCCATGGCGTGACCCATGGATACTCCATGGAGGTTAAAATCCATGGAGCATAAGGAATGGGTAAAGTTATGAGTTACATGGTGTAACCCTAATAGCCACCATATAAAAGAATCCCATGGCTCAAGAAATCGGGCACTAATGTGTGAGTGTGAGGGCTAGACGATTTCAAGGAGTGTTCAAGTTTCTCTCAAGTTATTCCAAGTGTATTTGGTGTTGTGTGAACCATTTGAGGTGTCACACTTGGGGCACTAGGCACTCAAGCTTCATGAAGACATTCTACATCAAAGAGGTATGTATTCTATCTTGTTATATTTATTATTTTGTATGCTAGATTAGGATAATACCTTGGATGTTCATAATTGTATGTATAATAGAGAAAACATAGATCCAAGGTATTTAGGGTTGCATGTACACTTAGGAGTGTTAGAATGCTCATAACCCAACAGTGGTATCAGAGCCTGGTTTGTTTTTCTTGTTATACTTGCAAAAGTAGCTGAAAAATCGAGTTGGATGCATATATTCGATTGTTTTGGCTGGAACTGGACTAGGAACATTACCCTAAGATGTTTTTGTAAACTTGTTTTTGATGTGGTAATGTTCATGCTAATCCAATTTCTAAGATAATTGTCATAATTTCAAGATTTGTATTAGTTTGTATGTTCATGCTAATTTCTTGAAGATTGATGATTTGAATTATCTTGTTCTTATGAGGTTCTTAGATTAATAGAAAAATTGTGTGAAATAGTTGTTTTCAATCCATTTTAATCTAAGAGTTGATTCCAAAGTGTGTTTTTGTAACTTGTCCTCAAGTTATATGAAAAGTCACATTTAAGAATCATAAAACTCATAAAAGTTGGCAAAGGTTACAAAATGAAGAGTCTAGTTCTAATTAAATGGTTTTATGACTCCATAACTTGTCCTCAAGTTATGGAGGTTCAAGAGTCTCTTCATTAAATTAAAAAAAAAGTGTAACCTTAATTAGTTCCATAAGTTACAATAAAAAAAGTTATTTTTTTTATTAATTAGTTTAAAGTCTTCCATAACTTGTCCTCAAGTTATGGAACTTGAAGAGTTTTTTTTTAATTAAAACTACTTTAAACTCATAAGTTATGGAATTAATTAGTTTTGAATAGTTTCAAAACTTGCCCTCAAGTTTTGGAATTTGAAAAGTTTTCACTTATGAATACTTTAATTCCAAGTTAGCCCTTAGAATTTTAAAAGTTAAAATTCAACCCTTATACTTTATAATATTATAAGTTAATAATATTTATATATATGTATAAGAGTAAAGTCAGTCTTACCGTTAGTAGGCCTCATTCACGAAGCCGATCTATAAGGGGGGTATAAGGTTACTGCCTATAAAATGGCAGTTTAATGGGTGTCCACTCTCACCCACCGCTTCCTTGACTGGTGGAGGGTCGTTAGCCGAACGGGTAGGACAAGGACTATAATTCTCCTTTCATTAAAAGTATTAATGATAAATACTAAGTAACTAAACTCTTATTAATACCCAATCTTAGTTACTTAGGAAAATGTGAATTTGGTGCTAACCCATGAAATTACACTTTGCACTTTGCTTAAGTCGTTAGTGGAGCGTGTGTGGTTAACCGGCACACTAACCTGGACTTAACAAGGTAGGCAAAGGGTAACTTAATATTTATCATAGTATCGGTGGAGTGTGTGTGGTTAACCGGCACACTGATTAAGGGGTAAATATTAAGGGTACCAAGTATATTTGCATGGTTATTCACACATTGTTTTGTGATCCTCGGCATCCCAGTCACAAAACCTAAAGGGCACACTCGAGATTGAAACATGCCTTTGAACAGTTCAATGAATCTCAAAGATCTAGGACTTCCAAATCCAATTAAAACCTAATAAATTATTTCGTTTTTCATGGTGGAAATTGGTGAATCGTCATTCACCTACCTTCAAATATTTTATAGCTTGGATTACGGCATCCCTCTTCTAAGTTATAAAATAGTTTGTTGGGTCCTAGCCTTAATATTTCATATTGGGTGTCATATTAAGGAATTTAAATCAACTATCTTGAATATCTCCAAAAAAGATGTATGGTCTAGATATTTATGATCTTCCCAAATCTCTTGAAACAAGCTTTCCTAAATGAAGATGATGTCCCATGGATATCATACTTCTTTCACCTCCTCCAATTATTCTCCCTAACCCACAAGTTCCTAAAAAGTTTAAGGTCACTCAAGCCCTATTGGCAAGGCAAGGTCTAGGTGTGATCACATCTTGGAGATGTAGTCACATATTGACAAGCCGGGAGAGTTGGGTGTCAAAGTCTTGAGAAAGTTGGTGGCTCAACTACTTTCTAAGTCACATAGTGAGTTCTTTTGGGAATCCTATGAAACAGACTAAGACAAGACCCTTAATGATCTTATCTATTTGCTAAGATCAACTTCCTAAAACGCTATGGACATTGACAATGATGACATTGGATATCCAGTAAAGCTCTCTCTTCCCAATGGAAAGGGATCGGCCATAGTCAACTCGGTTGACCCAATGGTAAAGAGAGAGGCGAAGTCTGAGATAATCCCATTATCAAGGGTCCATAGGTAACTATTGCCAAAGGAAGGGGCATTGGTTACGAAGCTGCCAAATTTACCTAAGGATGTTAAAGTCAATAAGTTTGGCTCTACTTCAGGTAAAGTCCATTATCTAACTCTATTAAGTACATGCTGATTCTGATCGCGAAGATGGATTTCAATCGCATGGTTCGGTGATCAGAATTTTGGGCTATTACTTAAGAGTTATGATATTTATATTGCTTAGGAATAGATAACAACAAGGTTTTCATATGGATTGTAAGGATAAGTTTTTCCGCAAGGTTTTAAAATAAAAGAAAAAGGTTTTGATTTTATTTATTTTAAGTATCCTTACAATGGCATTTGTGAAAAGTTGTTGCTTATAAGATTCCATTGATAGCAATATTGGAAAAATGGATTTGATTCTTTCGGTTGTGGTAGTGTCTAATATTACCAAATAAGGAAAGATTCTCATCACCCAAGGTTCAATTGGACCGAAACTTGGAATCATGCAAGTTGTATAGTATGATGAATGAGAACTTTCAGCTTGGAAAATTAAGACTAATTCCTTATGTGAATAAGGAAAGGACTAAGGGATCGAGTACACATTCTTGTGCACTGGTCAAGTCCACCACAAAAGACCAAGAAAGACTATTCGTCATGATTTACTTAAGTTTAGTAAATATGGTTATACTTATAAGTTTAAGTATAAGTCTGTAGCATTGGAGAAGTTTCAATGTGAGACAGAACGAATAAGAAGAATCAAAGTATGGCAGAAAGATAAAAGTTTCTCAAATCTGAAAAGATGGGAGAGTACTTTAGTATCATGTTTATGATCATCTTAATGATTAAGATACCATATCACAATTGGTCCTCTAAAGTCATCTTAGTGCATTCTTATGACTAAGAAGAGGAGTCATGAATTGTTGAAATGGTTAAATCAAAAAGATGAGTCATACTTCGTTCCAAAACAATTCTTAGAGTCATACTCCAAGATTGTAACTTGAGTGACATATCTTAAAGAGGGTTTGTTAACACTAGTCAAATGTAAGAGTAAAAGGTTATCTACTCTTGTACATTTGAAATTGGTAAGTTGTGATGTTTTGGATAAAACAGAGACCAACTTAGGCCAATTATGTAAAGTGTTAGTCTTGATAAAGAATCCGCACTATCTCTTGAATATTTGACCAAGGGAGTCTTATATGTCAAGAGGACAGTGGGAGTCTTAAAGCTCTTGAAAGTTTCAAGACTTAATCAAGAATAACACCTAAAGTCCTTCACTAGCACACGACTTGAGGTTTATAACCTATCGTGTTGAAATTTTTGTGCCTATTCAAGTTGGCTTTGCATAGGAGTTCTGAGAGTTCTCAATTGGTTGCACAACTACTTGGAAGCAATGGCAGGCACCTGAGCTGCCAAATGGCAAGAATTTAAGATTGCACAAGTTTAATCAATATGAGTTTGGATTTGTCCCTAACCTTGTCTTGTGATTATGGTTTTGACAAATTCACATGGATAAGAACACATACACTATTAAATCTAGGTGTCATAAGGTTTCTCTCCGATTCATGAAAATGATGGTGAGGAAACACTTTCACTAAGTAGATTTTAGCTAGATAGCAATTGTGATATTTGCATTCTCAAAGTCGTTAGTGGAGCGTGTGTGGTTTACCGGCACACTAACATGGACTTGTGAGAAGTGGCAAAGGTCTAAACAATTGAGACTATGATTACAACATCCCTTTTCATAGTTCTAAAACTGTTTAGACACACATGTGAGCTATCTAAGAGAGGTGTATGATTTTGATAAGGTTTTATCAAAACAATCTAGTATCAGAAATCTGAACTTTGGTAAGAAAGTCAGCTGATTTCTGAGTACATGTCAAAGCTAGTGGGAGCATAAGTGTTATGCTAATAATCATCATGTTAGTGGGAGCATGATAATTATGACAAAGGTTGCAAGTTAGCAATGTTAATTATAGAAAACAAATGTTTCAATTCGTGAGGTTGCAGGGGTTGAAAAAGTTGTTTTGCTATAATTAAGGGAGAGGAAATTATACTTCATTTCAATTCTAAAAGCTTAGATTGAGATTTTAATCATATTTAATCAAGGATATATATATGAATTTCATGTTGGAATGGCTCAACATAAGGAAATTCTATATATGGGTCCATTATTTGCGTTCTAAAATTCGATTATGATTACGGCATCCATTTTCATAATCTGAATTTTGAGAACTTGGCAAATTGAAATGGAAATATTATAGCAAAAGACTGGTTTAGTCTTTATGTGAGACATCATGAATCGTGTCCCATATGCTTCGGATATAGGATCGATTACATGTGCTATATTCATCCCTTCTAAAATTTTCCAAATGCCTGGAGCATTATGAAGGGAAAAGGTCTAGAATTGGATATGACTAAAATGATTAAGCAATTGTCGAGGACAATCTAAGGTTTACCAAAGATTGGTTGCTCAAGGACAGTTGGAAGTATAATGTTAATTCTGGAAGGACCATATTGACATAATCTGTAAGGAGGCAACTCTTGTTCAGAAGTGATAGTCAAAATGGAATATGGAAATGTTTCAAAGTTAGAAATTATTCAATCTGTGTGAGATTAGGAAACTTAATGAAAGAAGGATGTTTCCAAGGAGCTGATCTCCTTTGGAATGCTCTGTAATGATTGTTGTCAAGTCTTTCTGACTTTGTGCATAATCATTAAGAGGATCAATGCATATAAGTTTAGAATCTAACAGATTTCAGTAAATGGCATGAATTTGGAATTCTTGCATTTGCAGTAAGGATTTGGGACTGTGAAAAGAGGATCATTGGAGTGATGTTCAATTGATCTATTTTACAAAGTAAAGATCATAGACAAACATAGTATGCATACTTGGTGTATGACATGACTAGTGTTTAGAAAACATAGTGTACATGCTTGGAGCATGGGACAACTATTGTTTTAAATTCAAGTATAAAGTTGATAAAACCGAAACAATGAATAATGAGTAATCAGTATGGTGATAAATAAAAGTGTTTATTTATATTCATAGGGTTTGATACCATATTTGATTCATTTATTCTTGTGTTTCACTTTGCATGTTTTGACTTCCAGAATAACTAAGTCGCTCTTCCTGAATGATTAAGTTATTCAAACCATCCACAGTCGGTCATATGTTGGAAGTAGATATGAATCAAGACTGTCATGGGTTGGTTTGTAGAGGTCCAAGTTGGTGGACAAAGTGGTGCTACAACACTCATGAGTGCTCATAAGTTCTGAGTATTGGATTCAACCCGCGCTCATTTGAATCACTTCATGGATTTTATCACGAGTGATCATGAGACGATAATATCTTATATTCTTCAAACCTAGAGATATGAGTTGTTACTATGAGTTGGTTATACATTGATTGCACGAAAACGCATTGGTAACTCGATGTTATAAAACGTGCCTTTGTGTATGATTCAACAAGTAGTAGAACAAGCCATATGAGTCGAAGTTTATCCATTCCTTTTACCTTCGGGATAAAAGCGATATCTGTGGGCCCCTCGATGATTTAAAGATGATACAAGTGAGTGCTTGGCCAAGCCAGGACTGATTTGATTTGTTCAATCAGTCAGTCATCATGAATCGAAAATCGGGAAACAACAAATGGACAGAGAGAATGATTGATAATCCATGTCTCAGTCCATATGATATCTAGAATGGAGGAATATATGATCCCTTATCTAATGGACAAGTCATTGACAAAGGTCAGAGTTAATCGACAAGGTCAGAGTTAGACAGAAGCTTTTGAGAGCTACGATTGCTGATCGGTTCCTGAAGTCATACGCAATAATAGTTTTAGACTTATCCAAGTGGGAGACTGTTGGATTAATGTCTAAGTCCATAACTATAATTGGTAAGACTTGACCCGACCCGGCATGGTCCATTTGGGTTGCATGGCATCATGCATTTGGATAGACTATAATGAGAGAAATAACACTTAAGGTTGGTTAATATATTATAAGTTCTAATATATATTAATAAGGTTATTTAATTAGTATTGATCAAGAATTAATTTGGAATTAATTAAGTGATCAAAAGGAGACTAATTAAATATATGGGTTGATTGTGTAAATCATTCATTCTTATATATGTGGGCTTGTGATCCAAGATTCCTTATGTTGGACTAAGTCCATGGGGTGACCCATGGATACTCCATGGAGGTTAAAATCCATGGAGCATAAGGAATGGGTAAAGTTATGAGTTACATGGTGTAACCCTAATAGCCACCATATAAAAGAATCCCATGGCTCAAGAAATCGGGCACTAATGTGTGAGTGTGAGGGCTAGACGATTTCAAGGAGTGTTCAAGTTTCTCTCAAGTTATTCCAAGTGTATTTGGTGTTGTGTGAACCATTTGAGGTGTCACACTTGGGGCACTAGGCACTCAAGCTTCATGAAGACATTCTACATCAAAGAGGTATGTATTCTATCTTGTTATATTTATTATTTTGTATGCTAGATTAGGATAATACCTTGGATGTTCATAATTGTATGTATAATAGAGAAAACATAGATCCAATGTATTTAGGGTTGCATGTACACTTAGGAGTGTTAGAATGCTCATAACCCAACACCTTGTTCATCTTAGTTTTTTTCTTCATCCGAGTTTAACTAGGTTTTGGTTGGTTGCATCATCTATTTTTCAAAATTATGAAGTATTTGAATTATGAATCAGAACTAGAACTACTTAAGGATTTTTGTGTATTTTTTAAATTTTCTTTGTGTTTATGTATGTGTTTAATTTTCTGTGTGTACATTTAATTTTGTGAGTGTGTGTTCTTGATTTATAGGTTTAAATGTTTTAAATTTCTACGTGTTAATTATGGGTTGTTACATAGATTCGTTAGTAGAGGAGATAAGTTTGCAGGTGGAAGTGCTTAATACAGAATGAGAAGGGTATTGCGGTCATCAAAGATAGATGAGAAAAAGTTTAACCTTATTGACACTGTTGAGAGGAATACGATTGGTATGTAGCAAAAAATATGTTTTTTTTTTCCAGATGATAGATGAGAGAGAGAGAGAGAGAGTACGGTGGGGGCGGTGTTGGCATTTTTTAAAATCAAAATAGTATTAAAATAATTATAGAAAAATGAAAAAAAGAAATTAAAAGGGCATAACCGTCTTTTTAAGTTTTTTTTGAACCAAAATCACGGAAAATTTTTGATTTTGGACATTCTATGCAAGTTGAAAAGTTTTTGAACTCTATCTACAGTTTTTTGAGTGAATTGCAAATTTGGTCCTTGTGGTTAGAAAAATGGGCATAATGTCCAAAATCTTTTCAACTTGTATCATTGGTCCAAAATCAGATTTTTTTTGTGGTTTTGGTCCCTTCAAAACTTGAAAGGACTGTTTTGCATTTTAATTTATTTTTAACATTTTTTAAAGATTTATCCAAGTATTTTTTAGACAAAACAACAAAATTGGTCCTTGTGGTTTGCGAAAACTGTGGATAGGTTTAAAAAAGTTCCCAACTTGCATGAAAGGTTCAAAATTAAGAAATTCCTGTGATTTTAGCTCAAAAAAACTTGAAAAGATGGTTATACCATTTTATTTTCTTTTTTATAATTTTTATAATTATTCTAATACCATTTTAACTTAAAATAAAAAGAAAAGAAAAGAGTTATCCTCGACCTACCCCCCACACCCCCACCGTTTTATTTCTCTTTCTCTTTATGTTTTTCTCTCACTCTCACTCTCTCTCACAAACACATACACAAAGAGTACAAACAGTTACCCTCTTCATCTTCTCCGACCATCTCATCCAAGAAACCTTTAATCCATAATCAAACCTACGTATGAAAACTTAAAATAAAAAACAAAATTTTGTCTATCCAAAAATACTTAAAATAAAAAACTTAAGAAATCCAAAAATAAAAATAAAAGGGTAAAGTCTTTTCAAGTATTTCAGGGACCAAAATCACGAGATTTTTCAGATTTTGGATCTTTCATGCAAGTTGAAAACTTTTTGGACCATATCCATAGTTTTTTGAAAACCATAAAGACCAATTTTGAAATTTTGTCTATTTTTTAAATTAAAATAAAAAACAAATCCCTCCACCATGTATCTCTGTGCACGACCCTACACTGTATCCCCATAAACACCACCACCAAATTTGTCGGCCACGACTCTTCCCACCCAGTATAATCATTCTCACTTCTTGACGCAAAAACATATACACACACACAAATACCTACAAATTAAACATAAATAAACCAAAAAAAAACGAGATTTACAAACATACATACAAGAGATTTAAACACATAAAGAACAAAATCAAAACTTTGTGTTTAGGGAACAATAGGTATAAAATCATGGAGAAAACTAGCAAAAACAATAATTCCAATCATTTAAGCAACATGTTACAGAAAACTATGATTGGATTGTTGAACCTAAACCAAACAAAAATCCCAAATAACACAAATCCACAAAAACTTGTTCGAAAATCATGTTCTCATTGACAACACATTGTCTGGTGAAGAAGGCTTAACACATTGTCTGGTGAAGAAGGCTTAGGTGATTCAAGGACCCATAAAAGAAAAATCGATACTCATGTCACTATGTACCTTTTTTCAAGCACCAAGTCGCTATTAAATAAAGAACAATCGGTCGAGCACACGCCGTATTTGAAAAAGAGTTCTATTGTGCTTCAACACCAAATCTCACCACCATTCGCCACCCCAATACAATCACAACACCACCACATCGTGGTCCCACATATGGGTACTTACATTTCTTCTTATTTTTCTCATCTCTATCTTGCAGTTTCTCTTTTGACCCAGACCACAAAAAGATTCTTATTTTGGACTGAATTGATACAAGTTAAATTTTTTTTGGACCTTATATACATTCTATTTGTAAACAAGGGACCAAATTTCTTTCTAAAATATGTAAAAAAACAAAAGTTAACCTTCATCCTATCTGATTCATCCTTCAGTTTGCACTCTCGCCTGCAGCAAACTCATCCCCTCTTTTTTGTGTGCTCTGGCTATCATGAGTTCCGGCTGATTTTAGAACCAAAAATCAGCAAGGTTTGCGATGTGATTCTGTTTCCATGACCTGATTTTTCGTCAATGCTCTTCAGTTTCATGAATTTTGTCTAGGTTTACCTGTTCCCTTTCCTTGTAATCATGTTAGCTTTCTCCAACCATAACTGTACTCTAATATGCAAAATTCAAGTGTCACATTGCTCGCATTCATGGAAACAATCTTCGTTTACAAAACTAACAAATTTAAACCTTCTAAAACCCCAAATTTTCCGGTTGGTATGTGCCGTTGGCGACCTAGGGCAAATGCAGAAAGTTGAAGATGAGAAACCGCGGATTAGATGGGCGGAAATCAACCTTGATGAAATCAATGACGCGCAAAGGATTCATATATCTCGATTGCCGAAAAACATGACTAATCGATGCAGAGCCTTGATGAAACAATTGATTTGTTTTTCGCCTGAAAAAACTAACCTATCGATATTGTTGGCTGCGTGGGTAAGGAGTATGAAGCCTGTTCGAGCTGATTGGCTTGTTGTTCTCAAAGAAATGGGAAACATGAATCATCCATTGCGTTTCGAGGTATAGTTTTCTTAAATTTTATTCTCACTGATAAAATTTTCGCGAATCTGTTCAACCTTCCTTTGCATTTTTCTGCATAAATGTGTCGATTTCTTTATTCATGTTTAGATGATTGACATACCTCTTCATCGGACTTCAACATTTTGAGTTGGAAAGGATTAATTTTCCATCAACAAATCGATATATAAGTATTAACTAATTTTCCTGATTTCTGAAATCTTGATATAGGTGGCGGAATTTGCCCTTCTTGAAGAATCATTTGAACCCAATATCCGTGACTATACAAAGATCATTCATGGTTATGCTAAGCAAAGTCGATTACAAGATGCTGAAAACACATTACAAGCCATGAGAAATGAAGGTCTTGAATGCGATCAAGTAATTTTAACATCTTTAATTCACATGTATAGTAAATCTGGAAAATTCAATCTTGCAAAAGATACATTTGAAAAAATGAAGCTTCTGAGTCTTCCTTTAGATAACCGAGCTTACGGGTCAATGGTTATGGCATACATTAGAGCCGGAATGTTAAAAGAAGGAGCAATTCTACTTAAAGAAATGGAATCTCAACAAGTTTATGCCAAAAGTGAAGTTTACAAGGCGATGTTAAGAGCATACTCCATGAGTGGCGATAGTGTGGGATCTCAAAGAATCTTTGATGCAATTCAAATTGCGGGTATTATTCCTGATGATAAAATATGCACACTTTTAATTAACGCATATGTAACTTCGGGTCAAAATCGAGAAGCTTGTGTTGCATTTGAGAATATGAGGAGAGCGGGTATTAGACCCAATGATAAGTGTGTGGCTTTGATGTTGGATGTTTATGAGAAGGAGAAGAAGCTTAAGGAAGTGTTGGATTTTTTGATGGATTTGGAGAGTGATGGGATTATGATTGGGAAAGAAGCTTCCGAGAAATTGGCTCGTTGGTTTCGGGAATTGGGAGTTGTAGAAGAAGTTGAGCTTGTCCTAAGAGATTATGGTTCAATAGAGGTGTAATATAATGTGAATTTACTCGAGTTAAATGCAAGAATTGGTAACATACTTTCTTATATTTGCCTATTACAACATCCCCCTTTTTTTTGTTTCTTTTGATTATAACATTGTACCTATAGTACCGGGCAAACTATTTTTTCTCAGGAGGGCATTTACGTCTTTTGTATAGACGAGAGATCGAGAGTGAGTTTCTATCCTACCTTGTTCCATCTTTTTAGATGGGATAGAGATTGCAGTTTTGTCTCATTGACATCTCAGATGCATGCATGACATGCGTGATGCAGTCTGTTATGCTCTATAATGCATACGAAACTAAGATGGGACCCACACAAAGTAGATAAAGAAGAAAAATGATACAAACAAATGAAAATTATCATTTAACTTGATTCTTAGTTTTATTGCAGATGAAATTGTATCTATTTATGTAATGCCACCGAGGAAGTGTTGTTTTTAAGGTAAAAATAATTAAAAAAAAAAAATTCAATCTTAGGGGCCAAAACTATGAATTTGGAGGCAAGAGAATTAGAACTTCTATAACTATATTCCACTCCGGTCCAGGCGATATTAAAGAAGCAATGCTCTTTTCCAACATATAGATGACCAAACTTTCTTTATTTAGATTTTAACTTATTAATGTCGATGAAAATGGCTAGGAAATATTGTTAGAATTAGTTGTAGGTTGATAATAGATTATAAATATCTCAAAATGGATGCAACGAGTTGTATCTTAGTGATGTTACGGAAGTATCAAAAGAGGGATGAAGTAGAAAATATGAAAAATATGGTGTGTGTGCATGTGTTTAGTAATCATCATTAGATAAGAACCTAAATCAATAAAAATTACATGCAGTTACACCGTAGTTGCCACCGTTACAAATCCAATTAGTCAAAAATCTTTTTCAAGACAATCCTCTCACTGAAACACACAATTCTCTCCGCCCGTTCACTCCTTTCACCGATAAATTTTGTCAAATCATAACCACATGTGTCCTTCAAATTCCTCCAAATATGTCTACCCGTAACCACCATCACAAACGTGTTTCTGTAGTAGTAATACTGCTTGTTTATCTGTTGCGACCCAAACATAGTTGCACCAAAACTTAACTTGTTATAAGCAACCTACTTTCATTACTTTCATTACTTGTTTAGTATATCATCATATTTTTGAAACATTTTATAATCCCCCATCCTTTATTTTAAACATATATTATATTTGGAATTGATTTTTATTTTATTTTATTTTTTATTTTTTAAACTATGTAGCTATAAAAATACTCATTTTCATTATAATTATTTATAAATTTGATTAATTAGTTAAAATAAAAATATTATTGATTAGAAAGATAAAATGTGATACCATAATCGATAATTTAGTGATTGAAGAATATTAAATGGTTGATTAATCGTAACAAAATCAGTCATATGCTCCAATGTTTTTAAATATTTAATGTACAACGTCCCGAAAATTCATAGAAAAATTTTCATTTTTAAAACAATAATTCATACAACAATTTGTTCCCAAAACCATTCAAGGTGAAAAATAGTATTTAAACATCATAGTAAAAATTATCAACGCAAAATAAACTCTGGGGGATGTTGTGCAGTCACGCCATGCCCTTCCCTTTCGTACTAGAAGTACATGGAACCATAAACATGAAACCGTAAGTATAAAGCTTAGTGAGTTCTCCAAAATACCACATACCATATATATCATTGGGCCTAGCCTGCACATTGGGCCCAACACATAATAATGGGCCTAGCCCTTCCTAATAAATGGGACCAGCCCAACATACAATTGGGCCTAGCCCGACATACTATGGGCCCAACCCACTCATGCAAATAGACCCAGCCCTACATGCACGCCATTGGCCCAACCCAACATACAATACAAGTGTCACACAGACAACTAGCATCCTACATAACACATTCCAATGGGCCGACATTGGTGCCTTTGACCCCCAAGTATAGTGATGAGACTCACCTGAATCACGAATCAGCTAAACCACAACTAAAAGCCTAACAACCGTTGTTACAATACTCCTATCACATCATACAAGGTCCAACCTTAGACTACACACTAAAATCAACAATCTTGACCAAAAGTCAACCTAGATCAAAAGTCAACATCCCATAATGATGTCAACTATTCAGCCTCACGTCGTGACCAACCCTTGGTCACGTCGTGACCAACCCTTGGTCACGTCGTGAGAGCACTTTCCAACTCGAATCGACTCAACCCAACTATCTCAGACAAGGAAAATCATATGAGCTGACCTCACGACGTGAGCAACCTTCTCTCACGTCGTGAGCCCTAGATAAAGCAGCAAAAAATGAGATATTCTAATCTCACGTTCTGAGACCTCATGTCTTACGTCGTGAGCACAGTCTCAAGCCAAAATCCAAAGATTTAAGTCCCTAATCCATTAAGCCTTTTACTCTAACTTTCCAGAAGGTCTTATAACTCCATAATACACTTGAAAGTCGATGCTTTTAAGACATCTATGTCCAATACATGTCTAGATCTCATTTGGGTAAAAAATTAAAGAAAAGGTCATCCAACTTTCATGCAAGGTTCCAAAACCCAACCATTCACTAGATCTGAACTTCATGACACTCTAAAGACCCTTATAACCTATAAAGTTGCAAACTTTATGGTTTCCATTCATTCAAACTTGCTCAATCAAAGAGAAAAGTTGGACAAAACTTAGATCTAGCCACAAACAACAATAAAGATGGAAGCTTTGACACTTACAAGAGTCTAACAACAATGTAAAGTGAAGAAGATGATGATTCCTTGCAAGCCTCACCAAAAGATCACCTTTTTTTTTTCTTCTTCTTCAAACCAAGAAATGTTCCAAAAAGGCCAAGATTCAAACAAGGAATGAATGCTAGGGTTTTCTGGGGTGAAAGAGGTTTGGAGGCTGATAATGAACCGGTTTAGAGGGGCTTAAATACGAAGGAAATCCTAAAAGATCATGAGCTTGGGTTGCATCAGCTCTCAAGTCGTGAGCCTCTATGTCTCACGTCGTGAGATCAGTCCGAAACACTATTCACATAACAACCCTTCTTACGTCGTGACCACTAAAAAGGTCACGTCGTGAGGCCCTATTTCTTCCAAAATTCAACATTTTCACTCCCTGAAACCCTAAACCGATCCATCCCGGAAAACGGGTGTTACATAATGAGTAATGATAAGTCCATGAAATTAAATTCATTAGAGATGCTATAAATATGTCAGATGATTTGGAATATAAATCTTCCTTTATTAGATTTTTACACAAAAGTTACACCATAACAAATGTGTCATCGTTTCACAATTATGACAAATAAAAACACGTCTAGGTAACGGATTTGTTGGAAGTGTTCAAATATGACCATTATGACAGGTTGTAACTTGCTACAGCCGATCATAATGGTTATATGTGAACACTTTGAACAAATTTGTTATCTATATGTGTGCAAAAAAAAGGAAGTTACCCATATGTGAACAAAACGAAAAGATAATTACCTTGATAAGTCATATTCCCAGGGCCAAAACTATGAATTTGGAGGCAAGAGAATTAGAACTTCTATAACTATATTTCCCTCCAATCGAGTTGATATTGAAAGAAACAATTTTCTTTGCCAACGTATAGAATGGTCAAACTTTCTTTATTTAGATTTTAACTTATTAATGTCGATGAAAATAGCTAGGAAATATTGTTAGAATTAGTTGTGGGTTGATAATAGATTATAAATATGCCAAAATGGATTCAACGAATTGTATATAAGTGAGTGAGCCAAAAAATGTTAGGGAAGTATTAAATGATGGATGAAGTAGAAAGTATGAAAAATATGGTGTGTGTGTGTATGTGTTTAGTGATCGTCAATAGAAAAGAAGAACCTAAATCAATAAAAATTACATGTAGTTACATCGTAGTTGCCACCGTTACGAATCGAATTAGTCAAAAATCTTTTTCAAGACAATCCTCTTATTGAAACACACAATTCATCTTTCTCTCCACCTGTTCATCCCGTTCACCGATAAATTTTGTCAAATCATAATGTGTCCTCCAAAATCCAAATTCCTCCAAATCTGTGTACCCATAACCACTATCACCAACGTGCTTCTGTATAGTCCTGCTCGTTTATCTATCGCGCCCCAAACGCAGTTACACCAAAATTTAACTTGTTATAAACAACCTACTTTCATTGCTTGTTTAGTATATCATCCTATTTTTGAAAAAAAATATAATCCCCCTTCTTTATTTTAAACATATATTATATTTGGAGTTGATTTTTTTTATAAACTGTGTAGCTATAAAAATATTCATTTTCATTATAATTATTTATAAATTTGATTACTTAGTTAAAATATAAATATTATTGATTAGAAAGATAAAATGTGATACCATAATTGATAAATTAGTGATTGAAGAATATTAAATGGTTGATGAATGGTAACAAAATCAGTTATATGCTCCACTGTTTTTAAATATTTAATGAGTAGTGATAAGTCCCTAAAATTAAATTCATTAGAGATGCTATAAATATGTCAGATGATTTGGAATATAAATAAACAAAATATAAACCTTCCTTTATTTTTACACAAAAGTTACACCATAAAAAAAGGTGTCATTGTTTCACAATTATGACAAATAAAAACAAGTGGTATTCCGACGCAATATTCCTCACTTAAAACTTATTTTTAGGCAATTTGATTGGCAGCTTCTTCCAGTGCTCCAGCACTCCATGCTCCTTTGTATTGGACAGGCTCTTTTGTTTTATCTGGACCAAATTGTAAAATATATGGGAAATGTGGTACCTTATACTTACCACATAATTCCTGAAAAATTGCAATCGATTAGTAACAATATGGATTAATAGTATTAGTTTAAATTAAAAACTATAATTTTTTTAAGGAATATTACAGGGCATTTCTGACAGTCCACTTCACCAAACTTGACCTTTCCGCACATATTAGCTGAAGCTTTGTCCCATTCAGGTTTAAGGCCTTTAACGGCTCCACACCTATCAGAAAACACATACACACATATAATATATATATATATATATATATATATATATATATATATATATATATATATATATAAAGTTTAAAATTTTATTATTGATAAAGTAAAAAGAATTAGTATATGTGGAATAGTAAATTACTGTGGTATAAGGAACTGGACAATCCATTTGTCTTGGCTTTTCATAACCGTCTGATCAAAGGTACAATCAAACAATTCTTCAGCATGAACGAGATTGAAATTTGAGATGACCGATAAAAAGAAGAAAGAAATCAAGATGAACACTTTTGTCGAGCGATCCATGGTGGAATGGAAAATGATGAAATTGTTGTTGTGTTTGATTTTGATTGATATAGGAATAGGAATAGGAGATACGCGTTTTAAACAGTGAAGTCATCTTGTAATTTGCGGAAACACGGATGGATTACATTTGCTTAGGAATTGATTGGGTCAAATTGCTCCTAGATTAATGGTTTTCTTTTAAACAGGGGAAAAGAATGGTTGTGTTTTTTTTTTTTTTTTTGTTAGTTCGTTATAATAGGAGTGTTGGATTCCATTAAATTATGAACATGATTAATAAATAAACAGAACAGAACAGAACGTAGTGCTACATTTGATTTGATTTAACCCATCTGATGTTTGTATTTTAACATTTATGAAATGTTATTACAGTGTAGTAAGTGCTTGAAAGGGGATCTCTTTCTCTTAACTTTCAGACCTCACATCACTTACAACCATCCTCATTCGCTCCAGCCATCACTTCCACCTCTCTTCCAACTACTGCCACCCATTGCATATGTCTTCAACTACGCGAATCAAAACTCTGCATCGATTGATGAAGGTGACTGGAATCAAGAGAAAACATAGATTGTTTCAATCGATTTTTTTGGGTTTGATTTAGGTCCAGGTTAAAATATATATTTTTTTGGCCATGGCATGAAAGCAAGTCATATATAACATGCACACTTCCCATCTCATCTATTCTTAAAGTCTATCAACTCTATTACAGGTATACTCATCATAGTTGTTATCTCGATCTTGATCTCTATTCTATTGAATGATGTTTCTTTTGATTTTTGTTGTTTGATTTTGTTATTAGTGCTTATTCTCAAACACTTCATCGATTTGTACTCCTTAATTTATATGTGACGTTTTTGGAAGAAAGAGAACTAAACACACACATGTATCATGTATGTATGTAAACAATTGTCTTTCAGTTTAGGTAGCATATATGATTAAGACAGACACGAACGATTAAAGATTTTACAGATTTACAAATCTCCAGTTCCATTTTATAGACCTTAGTTTTATTTTCCAAACTTTGTCTGTTTAGTGTCACCCCCTAAATATTCGGCAAGTGACTTGACTTTTCTTTGTTTCTACAAATTTATCATTTTTGTCACCAGATCAAGAAAATAGCCTGGACTTTGAATTAAACGAGAGTATCTTTCTATACAGTAGAGAGAAAAGCGTGCAACCCCTTCTCATGTTATGCAGCAGACAGGCCTCTCTTTCTCTTTCCTCCCATTCTTATACCTGTTTAATTTTAATGTTTTTGTTTAAATATCTTGAAACAAGTGAGTGTTCTCCTTTGTCGGGTTACGCAACACAACAGTAAGAATCATTTGTAAATTATAATTTTCCCATGAAAACATTCTTTCATTAATCAATGCTATTTATACAAAATACATGAGATGGGCCAATATAATGAGAGGCCACGTATATGGGCTATACTAGAAACATAATACACAATAATAATAATAATAATAATAATAATAATAATACTACGCTAACAGCCCCTAGAGATTGAACGGGGGAGCACCACGAACGTTCAAGGACCGAAAGTCAAGAAACAATACAGAAGGTAAACTCTTGGTAAATATATCAACATATTGAAACTTAGAAGGCACGTGAAGAACACAAACTTGACCGGTTGCAACTTTGTCACGAACAAAATAAAGATCAATCTGAATATGCTTGGTCCGTTGATGTTGAACATGATTGGAGGACATGTACACCGCACTGACATTGTCACAATAGACAAGAGTCGCACGATTTGTCGAATAGTGGAGCTAAAAAAGTAAGTTGCGTATCCAACGTGTATCGGCCACCGCGTTGGCAACCCGACGATATTCAGCATCGACACTATATCTCGAAGCAGTGTTTTGACGTTTGGAAGACCATGATAAGAGATTGTGACTGAGAAACACACAATAGCCAAACATAGATCCTCGAGTGACAGGACAACCAACCCAGTCAACATCAGAGTATGCAATAAGGTCACACGAAGAAGATTGAAAATTTTATAAACCATGATGAGTAGTACCACGAACATATCGCAATATCCGTTTAAGAACAGTGAAATGAGGCTCTCGAGGATCATGCATGTAGAGACAAATTTGTTGAACAGCATACGTAATGTCTGGTCTAGTGAAAGTGAGATACTGGAGAGCACTGACAAGACTACGATACAAATTAGTGGATGATATAAATTAGGATCATCCACTAGTGGGCCCGAGCCATCAACTTTAGATGAAAAATCAGCAGGAGTAGTGGCGGGCTTGCAATTCATCATAGATGCACGCATAAGTATCTCATTGGCATATTTCTCTTGAGACAGAATGTAACGCCCTGTTCCGAATCACTTTCCTAATTTGAGACTGTGGCGTGAAGATGGGTTATCATAAGTCTTAGGGCCTTTGGAGAAGAGAGATCTAGATCCATTTAGGTACGGACGATGTAATTGAGGTGATCCGGGAGTTTGGATTGTGCCTTAGAGCCAAGGGGTAAATCGGTAAAGTGGCAGTTCGATCTCTTTATGAACTTTGGATTTTTGTTCGGAAGGTTTTGAGGTGAGGATAAGTCGATAGATGTGTAGAGCTTCTCACCACCTTTCTGTGGATATAAAGAACGTCAAAAACGAAGTTGAAACGAAGAAGTTATGGTCGTTTGAAGTTGGAGTAGTTCGGGTGAGTGATCGTTGACTTGTTAACCGAGCTCATTTAAGGCTTACGACGTGAACAAGGAGTGCTCACGACATGAGGAACGTCTGATGCACTAAAACCCTAATTTTCGGGTATTTAAAGGTATGAGATGATTGGGGTTGCTCCTCCTTAGCCTCTTTCACTCCCAAGAGCTCTGGAAACCCTAATCTCAGCCCCCATTGAAGTTCTTGGTCATTTTGGTGTTTTTTAAGAGATTTTGGAGGCTTTGAAGCTCATTAAGGAGAAGAAGATCATTGGTGGTGCATTGGTTAGCTTCTTGGCTTCATCATCAGCTAGTTGTGGAGCTTTTGGACCTTTGTAAGTCCTCAAGCTCATGCCTTTCCTTTCCTTGCTTGCTAGATTTAAGCTTCCATGCATTTTATGGCTTGTAATGTTGGTTAGCATGCATGGAATCCATAAAGTTGGCAACTTTATGGATTATAATGACAACTTAAGTCTTATATGTTCTAGATCTGGACTTTGGTCATGGTTTTGGACTCTAAGTTTGAGTCTTGGCCCTTTTTCCTTCATTTTGACCAAGTTGGTGTTTAAGTCATGTATTGGACATATGTGACTGAAAAGCGTCGATTTTTATGGTCCTTGGGATCAAGGAAGACCCTCTAGACTGTCCCATGTTAAGGCTTAATGGATTAGGAGCTTAATGCTCATTTTTGGTCAGATATGGACTCACGACGTGAGAACGTTTTTAGGAAGTTTCCGGACAGTAATCACGACCTCATGATGTGAGCATGAAGAGCTCACGACGTGAGCAGCCCCTGTGCAAGTTTTGGGCTTTTTAATTGTTGGCTAGCTTGGTATTGGACCTATCCTTTGGTTTGGGCTGATAATGGACTAAGGATTTTAGAGTAATGAACTTCTGGTTGGGCTTGCCTTGCTGGGTTTGCCCTAATAGGCCTAGGATGATGAATTGGGCCTTAGCAGGCCCAATATAGTTAGGCCTTGATTGGGCCCAATGGGATTGGACCTTTGGGCCATCGGAAAAATCATTGGTTCAGAGAAGTAAATGGGCTTTAGGGAAAGGCCCATGTAAGGGTTCGGGCCCAATTTGGAAAATTAGGCCGTTGATGGGTCTTTATGGATTATATAGTTTTGGGCCTTAGTTATGGTCTTGTTGGGCCAGGGGTAACTTTTGAGCTGTGTAGAGTCAGTTTGAGTGTTCTAAAGCCTAGTACTTCAGGAGATAACAGGAGAGAGGATGCCCTAGGGTTTATTGTGCAACAATAAAGTCCCAAAACTCCAAGAGTTTGGAGTTTACGGCCTAAACATGGAGTTTACGTCCGTAAACCCCAAGGGTATAAATATGGCACTTAGCCATTTTAATCACTTTTTCACTTTTCAAGAACTAGAACTCATTTCTCTCTCAAGTATCATCCGACTTTTCTTCAAGATATTCAAGAAAGTAAGTGTTTCTTGCCTTGTTTAGTCGATATCTTACTTAATCTAGTGATCTTACGTGATTCCATCCGTGAAATCATTCCATTTGTGTAGATCTTCAAGTGTTCTTAGTTTCACCAAGAACACCAAGAACACACACTAGTGTTCTTGGACTTTTAGCACCCTTTCAAGCTTCTACATAGTAAGTACTCTTACCTTGGCTTGTTATAAGACTTACTACACTTCTTAAACATCTAGAAAACACAAGGAAACACAAGATCAAAGGTGTTTACGGTCCAAGATGTTCTTGGACCGTAAACCCTAATAACGGTACCAAAGTGTGCCCTAGTCCCTTACCAAACCTTGGATACTAGTGTAGAACATAACCTTGATGTGCTTAGGACTTAAAACATCAAGAAGACCATAAAACATTTGGGTTTACGGCCGTAAACCCAAGGAGAAATGGTCCAAGGACCGTAAACTCCACAAAGGAGTGAAATGGTGCCCTAAACACTTCCTAAGGCTTAAACATGAAGTAGGAATGCTTCTTATGATCTTTAAAGCTTCAAAACACAAAATGGTAGATGTACCATGAGTTTACGGCCATAAAATCATGAGTTTATGACCGTAAACTAAATGAGTGATGGTCACAAAACCGTAAACTCCAATAGAGGGTCCCCTTAAACCCTAAACTCAATAGCCAAGTCCTACAACCCTTAGATGCAATCCTTAGGACTTAAGCACTTAAATCAAGTGTTTTACATGTCTTAGGATGTCTTAACTTGGTTAATTAGTTGTTTAATGACTAATTGAATACATATATGTTTCATTATATGTTAACTAGGATCCTTGTGTGTGTTCAACTCTTCACTTGACACTTAGCATCCTATTCTATCAGTTCATCCAAACCACTCACTACAGGTGAGTTCATACCCTTTAATTAACCTTTTAAATGTTTTTAAATGCTTTTATGGGGGGGGGGGGGGATACAAGTTGAACTATTATAGTTATTATATCAATCACATGTGATTAATAACTACCAAACAAGTGGATTTCTTACCTTTCAAACTGTATTAACAAACTGTTTTACTTCAAACTGTTTTACAAACTCTTTTACATGTCAAATACTTTTACTTAAACTCTTTTACACTTATATTCTGTTAAATGTATATCTTTATAGATATAGTTATATAAGTAGGATTGAAAGGACTTAGGACTGATAACTCACCTTACCTCCTGTTCCTCGTTTGGTTGTGGACTTAGGGTATCGGTTATTTGTCCGAAGGTCGTTTGAATCCTAGTTATATATCATGTATATGTATATAGGTATAAAGGTTCCTTCTTTCATTCAGTTCAATACCTTTAGGTAGCAAGGGTATACACACATGCTCATACATTCAAACAACATTACTAGTAAGCTACAATAGGTGTAGCTTAGGAAGTTACTAATACTATTACTAGAACAATGAAACATACAATGAGTCAGTTCATACATGAGTCAATACAGCTAGTACATACAATACATTACAATGCAGTTAGTACATACTATACATTTTAAAAGAACATACATACTAGACAGAGAGAGAACATACAATACAGCTAGTACATACAATACATATACAAGAATACGATTTCAGTTATGTGAGCCACGTAATGGGGCATGGCATCACCTGTCATGACCGTTTTGTATCCATAATCTCCTTAAGTGGGGAGCGTATGAGTTTGTGTATAGATCTATACTGGATTGACTATCCTACACCTCGCTGCTCGCTACAGTGGGACTTGCAAGTCTACGGGTGCCAAACGTCATTTTCTCCGACGTCTTACATCGTCGCGTTCTATAGTCAGTAGCAGGATACAGGCCGATCACATGGTACTTTAAATTACAATTGGTTTAAGGTAGTTAGTACAGTAGTTGTTACTTAATACAAAACTACAGTACTATTTCATTTTCCCATTACATTCACTTTGTGATCTTCACACAATATACAGTAATGTAAAACTATATTTTTGGTAAATGATAGTAAGATTTGGGAAAATACATACTCTTACAAGAGACACACACACAGACACTCGATGCCTTGGTAGAAGGCTACTTTTAGTAGGAAACATAGGGTTTTCTAGGAGAGTCAAACCTTTTACAAACATTCACAAACTTTTGCATACTTACACATCACATTCTTACAAGTACTTTCATATAAATACAGACACTAAAATACTTATGATCTCACCAGCTTTAAAGCTGATAAACTCTTTCAAAATAACCTGTATTCTCAGGTCACCAGTAGACAGGTACGAGTGCCAGGTTTTTGAGAAGATGGAGCTCGTTCAATACTCATCTTTTATTTTGATGTATATTTTTGGTGTCTATTTAACTTGACAGAACACACTTGTATTAAAATTATATTATTAATGCAATGGATGATGTTGTTTCTTGTTTACTACTATTCATTGTTGTGATACTGTACATGACGTCCTCCGCCCCCGAACGTTTCCGCCGTTCTTGGTTTTGGGGTGTGACAGGTAAAATGGTCATTTTACCCCAAGATTTGGATTATGGTTCATGGTTTAGAACTTAGTTGCTAATTGGATTTTGTGTTGGTAATGTTAGTTTGGGAAGCCGTCAGGGCAGCAACTAGGGAGTTCGGGCAGCGAGCTTCAGTATTCGAGGTGAGTCTCCTCACTGTGTGTATGGATCTACGGCCATAATGCCGGACCATTTAGTTTATGTATGGTAGGAAGACCCGGAGGTTAGCCCTAGGAATTATGCATGAAAGACCAGGAGGCGACTCCTGGAACACTGTATGCTATTATGTATGGTAGGAAGACCCGGGGGTTAGCCCTAGGCATTATGTATGAAAGACCAGGAGGTGGATCCCGGCACATTATATGCTCATTAGCTAAGTAGAGTAATATGTATGCTAGTTGTCTTTGTGGTACTTGAATGGAAGACCAAGAGGCGGCTCTTGGCACTTGTCTGTAAGACCCAGGGGGTGGCCCCCAGCTTGGCAAGAAAGACCACGTGGTGGCCCGTGGCATAATGGCAAGACTATGTGCGGCACATAGCAACTTATTTGATATATGATTGATATGTATGGCTCACAGTATGTATGGCATGTATGACCCAGTTGATATGTATGGTATGTGGTATTTGGGGAACTCACTAAGCTTCGTGCTTACGGTTTACTGTTTCAGTTTCAGGTACCTTCAGTTTTCAGATAAGGAGCTCGGGACGATCGCATCGCACACCCATATTATTCCACATTATGTGATCTTTGGGACTAGACTCTGATATTTATTTTAAATGAAACGTTTTCAATGTTTGGAACAAAGTTATTAAGTGTTTTCTTATATTAAAAATGAAATTTTTGGTCTTGAATTTTGGGATGTTACAAGTTGGTATCAGAGCCTTGGTTTGAGGGATTCAGGCATACTTTCGGGTGTGTCTGAACTCAAACTGAGGACTTGGTATGAAAATTTTCAAAAGAGAATCATTTTTATAAAAAGGGTTTTAAAAAGAGAAAAAGGGGTGATGCGTGCAATCGACCGAGTAAGTGGTTTCCAAAATACCAATACATGTTTGTTATGTGATATGATATGATTATGTGGACTTGGTCATGGTTTTGGACTCAAGTAAGTGGTTCCGAAAATACCAATACATGTTTGTTATGTGATATGATATGATTATGTGGTTCGCATGCTAGATTAGAGCTAAGGATCTAGGAGAGATTCCTTTGTATGCTTATGTGAGCTTGTAGATTTGCATGCTAGAACTGATCGGACAGAGGTAGGATGGCATGTTTAGGTTATGCGTAATTATATGAGCCTTTGTATTGTATGCTAGTACATATTCCTGATTAGAGGATAGTTTGATTCGGGTATGTTGGTTAGATTACCATTGTCTGAATGTTGCTTGATTTGTGCTTCGTGGGACTCTTAGTAATGTGAGTTAACTACTAAGTGAATATGCTAAATGTTGCTTGCTTTGTGCTTTGTGGAACTCTTATTAATGTAAGTTAACTACTAAGTGAATATGCTAAGTCACATGGGGCACAGGCCAGATAATCTCAGAGTGATGGACTTGACCCTATTGCGTAGCTCTCGTTTGAGTCTAACCGTTCTAGGGATGAGTCTTTTACTCGAAAGATTATCTGATCTCTATTGCATGTGGCTATATTCATGAGGTAGCTACTTGACATTACTGGAAATCTTTCAGCAGCTGAGGATTGGGTGTGTTCGGGAACCTAGGAGAGCCTAGGATATGTATCAGTGGGTTAGTAGTGAGGTTTTGTGAGACTTGGGTGCATCAGTTGGAGGAAGTGACTCGGAGGATTCGGGAGGATTGCTGAGAAGTATGGATAGGCGTGGAAGGTAGTATTGGGCCCGTACTACTGAAAGCACAGGATCCATACTCGAACCAGAACCACCTCCCCGAGTGCTCATCTCCAAATTGATAAACCACAAAAACATTGGTCAGGTATACTCCATTGGTTCGGGTTCTCACTCAGGAGCAGGTGCTAAATTGATTACCGAGCAGATGCGGGAGTTCATCTCGTCAAAGATTACCCGCAACATTTTGGAGGTATTGGATAGTCGTCTCAGGGCCTTTCAGGCCGAGATTGTGACAGGGCAGTTGGGGGCTTATCTAGAGCCCGAAGCTTGTGGATCTCGGGAATCCTTCTGGAAAGAGGATCCTATTGTTGGCTCGAGTCATTTGGGATTGGAGGTGGGTTATGCACCTTGTCTTCAGGAGAGGCTACCGCATGATTGGATCAATGTGGAGATTTTGCGAGCCCTACGTGAGGAGTTACCCAACACCATTGGACGTGTCACTGATAGATTGATTGCTAAGTTCCAGGATCGATTGTGGCTGGGCAGGCGGTTGACGAGGTAATCAGGGTAACTCAGGAGAAGAAGATTGATGCAGATGGACAGTTGGGGAAGAGAAAGTGGGAACATGGTCTGGATCGACAGAATGAGAAGTTGGGTGCGGCTGCAACGAGTGTTAGAAGCTCGAGGGGTCGTGGCGGTTGCACGAAGGACGAAGGGGTACAAAAGAATATGCGTAGCAAGTCTAAGTGCCGAAGGTGCGGGTGGAAGGGTCACAATCACCAAGAATTCACGTTGGAGGTAGAGTTGTGCTATCGTTGTCATTAGCCTGGTCATATCAAGGCGAATTGCCCCCGCATAGTGGTTAGGGCTGCTCAGGATTCATCGCAGGTACTTCTGCAGGAAGTCAAGATCGAGCCGCAATAGATCACTGATATGTAATTTGAAATCCCCTATCTGTAATAATAGAATTGTGTAATTACTCTTGATCAGTAATTGTATTTCTTTGGAATCTCACTGAGTTTTGGGTAGTGTATCTATGGGTTTATCTCTCTGCTTATATTTGGATTATATTTTCAAGAAATGTCATATGCCAATTGCATACCGGTAATTATTAGTAGTTAGTGTAAGGTCATTTTTCCTTTTGCTGGTTCGGAAGTGCTCAGTGTTATCTTGGTTAGGGTCGAGATCGGCTCAGAGGCATTACGTGAAGTTCTATGGTCAAGGTTCAGTAGGATGGTTATCCACCATCGTCAGGATACGGTGGTTTCAGTCTTTGTTCTCGGGATGGCTTTTGAAAGCGCCACAGGAAGTGGTTTATCACTGAAGAAGTAGCTCTGAGCATCAGCTAATTGGATTTTAAGGTTGAGGGGGGACATCAGGTCAAGTACTGGGGCCATTAGTATCGTAGATTTAGAAAGCATTCATCTACTTTTCAGTAAACGGTGCGGTCTTTGGAGTGGGCTAGTAATGGATCACTAGCCAGGTTAAGCGTTGGTAGTCAGCGTGTCTATCGCGTAATGAAAGAAGGAATGGGAATCCTTCAACTCTTGCGTGCCGTGAAGACTTAGTCGAATCTAAGTGGGGGAGAAACAATCATGCATTTAGAAGCAGGAGCGGTTTTGAAACTAGGATAAGTTTCGCATCCGTGTCAGGAAGAAAGGCGGCCTAAGCGGCTGTATGGATTGAGGGTAGTGTAAGTTGGAAATTCGGGGAACTTGCCAACATTGAGATCGCGTTCTCGTGATGGTTGATAGCAGGCCTTAGGAAATCAGGTTGGGGATTTCAGTCAGGACATGAGTTCAACTTGGGATATTAGATCGTGCATGTATGCTCGACCTTGGGTGTGTTTGGATTAGTAGTCAGCGAAAGACCATGGTCAACGATCGAGTTAGCATGGAAAGTGTTGTAAGACGGCGGGATAGCCGTATAGTTCACTAGTAGCCAGTCAGCGTGGAAAGTGTTGTAAGATTGCGGGATAGCCGTAGCATTCACCAGTGGCCAGATAGCAGGAGAAATGTGGTAAGACTGTGGGGTGGCCCGTAGCATCCACCAGTTAGTAGATAGTGTAAAAGTGTTGTAAGACTATGGGGTGGCCCGTAGCATTCACTAGTTGGCAAATAGAGTAGAAACATTGTAAGACTGTGGGGTGGCCCGTAACATTCGTTAGTCAGCTGTTAGCATGGTAGTATAGTAAGACTACAGGGTAACCCGTAGCATTCAATAGTGGTCAGTTAGTATGGTAGTATTCACCGGTCCTTATTCGACAGTGAGAATGTGACAGATTTGTGATTCATTCATGAATTCCTTCGGATGGTTTAGACCGGGGTGGGTCAGCCGCACGAATGCGAGTAGGCCACAGTATGATTGGATTCAGGAAGCGGTAGGTCGTTGGAGACCAGGAGTGATGTAAGACTACATTGGTTCTGGTTGCATTCACCTTTTGTAGTAGATTCGGTAACGACAGGTAGTCGGACAGTATGATCGGGAGGATCAACAAGAATAATGGATCCATGAGTGGCAATATGGTTAGGGCAGATTTCGATAGCCGAAGTTTTCTTCAGAAGTCGCGGGAGGCGACTATGAGGTTGCTCTTTAGCTCAACAACCGGGTAGGAATCCAGTATTCCGGATAGTGGCAGTGAATTGGGATTTTGCGTAGAGCAGCTTGTGGACAGGAAGATGCTAAGTCAGTTGCAGTTGGATTAAATAATCTCAGAGTAATTGATTTGACCCTATTGCGCAGCTCTCGTATGAGTCTAACCGTTGCAGGGATGAATCTTCTACTTGAAGGATTATCTAAGCCTTCTGTCAAGTATAAGAATTCTGTAGTAGGGTTATGGTTAAGGGATTTGTTTTCGAAGGTTGCATCAAGATCATCAGAGTTGGAAGTTCTATGGTTGATCAATTGTTCGATGAGGTTCGAGCATGGTAACATTGCAGTGCAAGCTGTTTGTCAGGCAGACAGACCATTATGGAATTCAGACTTTGGGAAGGCAGAAGTGGTTTACGGAATCTTGAGGTTCGTTTCTTCGGGATGCAAGTTCGAATCGGTTTCGGTTGACTTGAGAAGGTTGTCTTATGTGCAGGATCATCGGTTGCGTTCCTCGGATCTAGTGTTGGTGTAACATCCCAAAATTCAAGACCAAAAATTTCATTTTTAGTTTAATAATTCATAAAACCAATTAGTATAGTAACCTCCATAATAACATCCCATGTCAAAACCCAAGTGTAAATAATCAAAACATATTAACATAAAACAATATCAGAGTGTAATCCCAAAGATCTCATGTGTGGAAAACATAGTGTGATGTGCTGCGATCAAGCAGGCACCTTTCCTTTGAAAACGAAGTACCTAAAACCAAAACTAAAAACCGTAAGCACGAAGCTTAGTGAGTTTCCCCATCATACCACATACCATACAACATATACATTGCCAAGCATATCTGGGTGCTGGCCTCCCCTTCCGTCTCTTTCAACCGGTTAACTGCCTAACATATCTGGGTGTTGGCCTCCCCTTCGGTCTCTTTCAACCGGATAACTGCCTAGCATATCTGGGTGCTGACCTCCCCATCGGTCTCTTTTAACCGGATAACCGCCTAGCATATTTGGGTGCTGGCCTCCCCTTTGGTCTTTTTCAACCGGATAACGGGGACTATATTACCCCTACCACTACCACATAATAACATAGCGTAAACATACTGCTAGGCATGCATGGGTTCTGATGACCCCTTCGGTATCTTTCAACCGATAAACGGGGACTATTTCACTCCTACTACTACTAACATGTGTCACATATCATCCTAGCATACAATCATAACAGATAATGTCATACCAGATAATTATCACAAAGACAATCATCTAACAAACAACTCCTACTAGTAGTCCGTCATTGTGGCCTTAGACCCACTTCTACTGGAAGGTAACTCAGCTCATACTGCTGAAGTCCCACAGATAAAAACCCGGACTACTGGATGTCAGCTTCCCGAACTGTCAATATCAAAACAATACCCAATTAATAATTGGGTTCCAACATATATCCATAAGTCCATGATTGGGGTAAAAGACTACTTTACCCCTAACTTAGCTTCATTCAAGCTCAAGGCCCAATCCAAAGGCCCAAAGGTCAAACTGTGAATCAAAGCCCAACATATGGCCCAATTTTCCAAATTGGGCCCAATCTTTATATGGTCTTATTCTAAGGCCCAACCAATTAGTCCAGTCCAAACATTTGGCATTTCTAATGGCCCAATATCTCATAATCATAAAGGCCCAGGTATGGCCCATCTATGGTCCAATTTTCCAAATTGGGCCCAAACCCCTCACATGGGCCTTACCCTAAAGCCCATTAAATTATTCTGGTCCATATGATTGTTCTTGGATGGCCCATCAATATCCCAATCACCAAAGCCCAATAGAAAGGCCCAACTCAAAGCCCAAGTGAAATTAGGGTTTTCACAAAAAATGACGATTAGGGTTAAGTGTTTCTCACTTAACCCATTAAATCCATCACTCTACTAGACAAATCATATGGTGTGATCGGGCTTAACACATAGTCCAATTCCAATGGCCCAAAATTCCAAAATTAGGGTTTTCTAAACCCTAATTAGGGTTTCCTACCCAATCATAGCCCAATAGGCCCAAAACTAAGTCTTTAGATCAATTAGGGTTTATTAGGCCCATTAGGGTTTCACTAGGCCCGTTAGGGTTTCGCTAGTCGGGTACCACCCACTACCACCTCAGGTAGTGGTGGTCAACGGCGGCTCACGGAAGCGGCCACCACCTCACGGTGGTGGTTAGGATTTCTAGTTTATTTTTTTTCCAAGCATCGAAAAAAAGTAATCCAATCACATGCAAAGCACACCGCCACCCAAAACGGCGGTTGGTGGCGGCAGGAGGCGGCAGCCACTACCTCATGGTGGTGGTTAAGAGTTTCTTTTCATTATTCTAGCCACTAGTTACAATTTTCAATGCTTTAACCCAAATAAACACACACACAACTAGATAAACACACACACACACACAACCACCCTAGTGGTGGCCGACGGTGGCACGATGTGGCAGCCACCATGGCTGGCGGCCATGGTGGTTATCTCCTCAGTTTCCGGCCAAAAACACACACTCGATCACTAGGCTTGTAGCAGCAATACACGAACATTAGCACAATAACATCAGATAAACACACCCATCATGGCCGCCCACGAGATGGCGGCGGCGGCTGGATGACTTCCGTCTTCAGTGTCAGCTAAAGAAGGAGGAGAAGAATGGAGGAAGTCTGGTGGCATTATCGTCGGATAGGAATGGCAGCAAAAGCGGCTCACAGCGACAGTCGATGCACCGATTCGCGGTGGCGGCTTCGGTGGTGCAAGGTGGCGACGAGAAAGCTGGAAGTGGCGGTTGGAGAGTCACGAATGGTGGTCGCCATGACACCACGAAACCCCTTAGCCCCCAAAATCTATTCAAATGAAGTCCTAGAAGTTACCAAGTAGTCCCTGCCTTCAGAATTATTAACGAAACCAATCCAAAACTTACACTTTTATCCCTAGATTTCTAAAATTGTGACAATTAGCTCCTCGAGATCAGTACCTCGCTATATGATTATTGATTTTGGGGCTACTATACATTCATCTATTTATTTATTTATTTATTTAACAAACGGGGTGTTACAAATCTCCCCCACTTAAATTAGATTTCGTCCTCGAAATCATTCCTTACCATTCCTTACACGCCCAACCACGCAAGTAACATGGCTACAATCCTGGGCACACCCTAACTTTCCCAGGGTAACCGTGACCAATCTTCGCAAAGCCCTAAAATCCGCTGGTGAACAAATTCCTCGCAACAAGATCACATCTACTCCATCTGAGATTTGCTGTCTCGAGATGGTCTGAATCCCTAACAAACCACTCATACTGAATCATTATCGTTGAATTCAGTCCGTTTATCCCTCAACTGACGACTCAACTTCTAATAGCTCGAGGTTCCCACTATAACACGGGACCACATACCTAATTATCCCTGCATGTCACTTATACTTGGCCAAGGCTCAGCTAATCCCGCTGCGAGTGACTTGTCACTTCCCAAACAACCAGCTATTCCGTCTGTACTTGCAACCTAAAACACAAATACTAACACTGCCCAAACGCTGAAACTGCCCGAACACTAAACTTCCTGAAGCAGTATGTTGCCACTAGTTATCATGTCACTGTGGCTCTAACAACCTTCTGATCTAACCGATCGGGTCCATGCGTCGAATCCTGTCGTCATCAAATCCAAGGCTAAGAGTGATTGCTACCTGACCAATGGTAGCCTTATCTCACATGTCTTTAAGCAGTCCATTCAACCCTGATCTCATAACTGTAGTGGCGTTCCTACAGTCTTATCACTGGTTCTATCCATAAACCATTCCGTGGATTTGCCATGCCCTCCCTGCTACACCCGAACTGGTAGGTACTATTGTTCCTTCCGCATCCTAACAACGCGCTCATGCTATCTACCAACCTAGTGAATGCTACGGCTACACCCGCAGACTTACAACACTTTATCACTATCTGCCAACCTCACGAATGCTACGGCTACACCAGCAAACTTACAACATTCTAGAACTATCTGACCGCTAGTGAATGCTACAGCTACCCCCGCAGTCTTACAACACTTTCCATGCTAACTGACTGTTAGTGAATGCTATGGCTACCCCCGTAGTATTACAACACTTTCCATACTATCTGACTGTTAGTGAATGCTACGGCTACCTTCGTAGTCTTACAACACCGTCGATACCGGGTCGAACACGCACCCGACCTAACACTCAACTGAACTTGAGTCCCAACTGAAGCTCTAACCTGGTTCCCAAAACCTGTTATCTGATGCCACGAAAAAGCGTGACCTAAATGTTGGAACGTTTTCTAAACTCCCAACTCACACAATCCTCAACCTAGATGGTTACTCGAGCGCCTTTCCCCCTGACGGGGATGCGAAACTCATCCTAATTTCACACCAATTTCTGCTCCTGAATACCTGATCAATTCTCCCCCACTTAGATCCGGCTAAGTCTTCACGGAATGTGAGAATTGAAGGATTTCGAATCCTTCTTGCTTTCTAATAATCCACTGATGACAACCTGTTCTTACCAATGCTAGCGATCAATCACCGGTTAAACCCTAAGATCGCCCATCCTCTGAAATCCTGAAGAGTACTCTTGAAATCTGGTCCAGTCTGACACCTCGATCCATCTTCCATGCTGACAACTGGAGGCCTTGATCTTTACTCTAGCTGACGAATGCTCGTTCCCACTTCCAATCTTGCAGCCCCACTGAACTTTAACCGAATACAGCCCATGCGTAAATACAATTCTCTTGAACATCACTGACCAACCGCTTGTGCATCTAACACTCGTAACTGAAAAATGATAGAACCACTGAACTCTGACTTCACTGGAGAACTATCGCTCTAATCCTGACCTAATATCCTCTAAATAACACTCCTGCGCAGATCTCGACAAAGATTCAGAATGATAACGGTACACGCGGAACCCACTTCGCAAGACACCTCCCTCTGTAGGTTCATCAAGGACTTTCCGGCATGCAGATTGGCATATGACAATCCTTGATAACCCAGACAGTACCAGAGAACCGACCCGAGATGTAACTTGTCCAAATTCAATCAAAATTCCTAAGTGATACGATTTCCCAACATCCACCCAGTAGCAGTAGAAGATGACATACCCGCAACACCTAGAGGAATCCTGATCACCTTCTCTAGAGATACTTCGACCTTCCTGAGATCATGGTGCAAACTCCTTTCCGATCCCGATGACAGGAACTAACAATAGGATCCTTCTTCCTGAAGGATTCTAAGGACCCGTAGGCTCTTGGGCTTCAGATGAGCCCTTAAATGTTCCACGACAAATCTGTACTATGAACCGAGAGAACACTGAACACCCCGAACCAACAAAAAGGAGAACGATCTTACACTAACCACTAGTAATTCACGGTATGCAATTGGCATATGACGATATTTGACGATCTAACCCAACAGGAGCAAAGAAATAAACTAGGGATACACTTACTCATCCTGCTATAGTATCCCAAACCACAACACAATTCCCACAACAATGTGCAGATAAAACTGAAAGAAGGCAAGGTTACATACCCGCAACATCGCCTGCTGGAGTTCTGACTTCTCTAGTCTGAAACTGCAGGGCCTGACTCCTTCTGCTGACATGACCAACCTCGCTACACTTGCAACAGCCTAAACCCTTGGAATGTCAAACTCCCTTGTGTACTTTCCCGCATGTGTTGCACTGACTCCGGCCCTGCTGGCCTTTCACCCGATGATCAGAAGTCTTGGGTCTCTACCTGGGCAGGCCCGACCCAATAGGATGGGCAAGCTGGGCAACAGACCAGGGCCCCGTGTTTGCTTGGGGCCCAATTTTACGCCTGTTAGTAATGTATATATAGTGTATAAAACCAAATCACAAATTGATTGTTGTGTAACTGTTTAAGGCGTTTTACATAGAGGATAATGCCCAGGTTCGATTCCCATTATTCCACATTTATGTTGCCTAATTTTTTTCTCCGCTTTTTATAATTTTTGGTAATAAATTCATGTTTATTTGGCATTAAAGTTTCTTTCTGTGAAGTATACGCAGACCTAGACCTATCACGACTTAATTCATTTCTTTATTTGGTAATGAAATTTCTTTCTATAAAGTATACTTACCTTATATTCATATCAAATACAAAACACTTTCCAAAATTTAAATTTGGTTTAAATTAATATAAACATATTAAAAAAAGTTCATACCTTGTAAGCAATTGTCTTTTATAAAAAACATAATTTTTTAAAATACTTGGCGAAAAAACTTAAAAACCTTGATGCGTCTTAAAAAAACTTTATATAAAAATTAGCTCAAAATTAAAAGTCATACAAAATTTTGATATCGAGGGGCCCCTCATTTTATTTTTTCCGGGGGCCCCAAAAATGTTTGGACCGGCCCTGTACCTGGGATCCTCTACTATACGTACTTGGCACGACCCTATCTTCCTAGGGGCTCCAAATCAATCTCGCATCCGCAAACTCTTGGAATTCATATCCTTTAGGGTCGGACACCCTGTCACGCTCACTAGCTCACTTGCCAATGGCTGAGCTGCAACAGCTGGAACATCCTCTGTCCCCAAACCGGGTCACAAACTCCTCCCCGAAGCTTCTCAGATTCTCCAAGGCTCTCACCGATTCGAGTATGGATCCTGTGCTTTCAGTAGTACGGGCCCAATACTACCTTTTACACTTATCCATACTTTCCTCTGCAGTCCTCCCGAATCCTCCAAGTCACTTCCTCAATCTTATACACCCAAGTCTCACTAAACCTCACTACTAACCCACTGAAACATATCCTAGGCTTTCCTAGGTTCCCGAACCCACCCAGCCCTCAGCTGCTGAAAGATTCCCAATAATGTCAACTAGCTACCTCATGAATATAGCCACATGCAACAAAGATAAGATAATCCTTCGAGTAAAAGACCCATCTCTAGAACGGTTGGACTCAAACATGAGCTGCGCAATAGAGTCAAGTCCATCACTCTGAGATTATCCGTCATGTGTCCCTTGTGACTTAGCATATTCACTTAGTAACGAACTCACATCACTAAGAATCCCACAAAGCACAAAGCAAACAACATTCAGACAATGGAAAATCTAACCATCATACTCTAATCAAACCATTCTATCCTTTAATCAGGAATTTGTACATGCAATTCAAAGGCTCATACAATCAGGCATAACCTAAACACGCTATCCTATCACTGGCTAATCATGCGAATCAATAAGCACATACAACAGGCATATAAGGCATCTTCCTAGATCCTTAGCCCTAATCTAGCATGCAGTTCTCATAATCATATCATATCATAACATAACATGTATGGGTATCTTGGGGAAAACTTACTTGAGCTCGGCTGATTGCACGCATCACACACCTTGTTCTTTCAAAGTTCTTTTCTTTTTTCAAATTCTTTTCAAACTTCTTTTTATAAAATGATTTTAATTTTGAAAATTTTCATACTAAGTCCTTAGTTTGAGTTCAGACACACCCGAGAGTGTACCTGAATCCCTCAAACCAAGGCTCTGATACCAACTTGTAACATCCTAAAATTCAAGACCAAAAATTTCATTTTTAGTTTATTAATTCATAAAACCAATTAGTATAGTAACCTCCATAATAACATCCCATGTCAAAACCCAAGTGTAAATAATCAAAACATATTAACATAAAACAATATCAGAGTGTAATCCCAGAGATCTCATGTGCGGAAAACATAGTGTGATGCGCTGCGATCAAGCCGACTCCTTTCCTTTGAAAACGAAGTACCTGAAACCAAAACTGAAAACCGAAAGCACGAAACTTAGTGAGTTCCCCCATCATACCACATACCATACAACATATACATTGCCAAGCATATCTGGGTGTTGGCCTCCCCTTCGGTCTCTTTCAACCGGTTAACTGCCTGGCATATCTGGGTGCTGGCCTCCCCTTCGGTCTCTTTCAACCGGATAACTGCCTAGCATATATGGGTGCTGGCCTCCCCTTCGGTCTCTTTCAACCGGATAACCGCTTGGCATATCTGGGTGCTGGCCTCCCCTTCAGTCTGTTTCAACCGGATAACGGGGAGTATTTCACCCCTACCACTACCACATAATAACATAACATAAACATACTGCTAGGCATGCATGGGTTCTGACGACCCCTTCAGTATCTTTCAACCGGTATCCCGGGACTATTTCACCCCTACTACTACTAACATGTATCACATAGCATCCTAGCACACAATCATAACAGATAATGACATACCAGATAATTATCACAAAGACAATCTTCTAACAAACAACTCCTACTAGTGGGCCGTCATTGTGGCCTTAGACCCACTTCTACTGGAAGGTAACTCACCTCATACTGCTGAAGTCCCGCAGACGAAAACCCGGACTATTGGATGACAGCTTCCCGAACTGTCAATATCAAAACAATACCCAATTAATAATTGGGTTCCAACATATATCCATAAGTCCATGATTGGGGTAAAAGACTACTTTACCCCTAACTTAGCTTCAATCAAGCTCAAGGCCCAATCCAAATGCCCAAAGGTCAAACTGTGAATCAAAGCCCAACATATGGCCCATTTTTCCAAATTGGACCCAAACCTTTACATGGTCTTATTCTAAGGCCCAACCAATTAGTCCAGTCCAAACATTTGACATTTCTAATGTCCCAATATCTCATAATCATAAAGGCCCAGTTATGGCCCATCTATGGTCCAATTTTCCAAATTGGGCCCAAACCCCTCTCATGGGCCTTACCCTAAAGTCCATTAAATTATTCTAGTCCATATGATTATTCTTGGATGGCCCATCAATATCCTAATCACCAAAGCTCAATAGAAAGACCCAACTCAAAGCCCAAGTGAAATTAGGGTTTTCACATAAAATGACGATTAGGGTTAAGTGTTTCTCACTTAACCCATTAAGGACTTAATCCATTAAGTCCATCACTCTACTAGACAAATCATATGGTGTGATCGGGCATAATACATAGTCCAATTCTAATGGCCCAAAATGTGGGTCCCGATAAGTCCAATCCCATAATTCCAAAATTAGGGTTTCCAACCCAATCATATCCCAATAGGGCCAAAACTAAGTCTTTAGATCAATTAGGGTTTATTAGGCCCATTAGGGTTTCACTAGGCCCGTTAGGGTTTCGCTAGTCGGGTACCACCCACTACCACCTCGGGTAGTGGTGGTCAACGGCGGCTCACGGCGGCGGCCACCACCTCACGGTGGTGGTTAGGATTTCTAGTTTATTATTTTTTCCAAGCATCGAAAAAAAGTAATCCAATCACATGCAAAGCACACCGCCACCCAACACAGCGGTTGGTGGCGGCAGGAGGCGGCAGCCACTACCTCATGGTGGTGGTTAAGAGTTTCTTTTCATTATTCTAGCCACTACTTACAATTTTCAATGCTTTAAGCCAAATAAACACACACGCAACTAGATAAACACACACACACAATCACCCTAGTGGTGGACGGCGGTGGCACGAGGTGGCAGCCACCATGGATGGCGGCCATGGTGGTTATCTCCTCAGTTTCCGACCAAAAACACACACACTCGATCACTAGGCTTGTAGCAGCAATACACAAACATTAGCACAATAACATCACAGTAACACACCCATCATGGCCGCCCACGAGATGGCGGCAACGGATGGATGACTTCCGTATTCGGTGGCGGCTGAAGAAGGAGGAGAAGAATGGAGGAAGTCCGGTGGCACTATCGTTGGGTGGGAATGGCTGTAAAAGTGGCTCACAGCGACAGTCGATGCACCGATTCACGACGGCGGCTTCGGTGGTGCAAGGTGGCGACGAGAAAGCTGGAAGCGACGGTTGGAGAGTCACGAACGGTGGTCGCCATGACACCACCTATTCTCTGGTATTCAACCGATGTAACAACATCCTTGGGTTACCTTCGTCTTCACTATTGCCAGCACAAGGATCACCGACGGCTGGAGGTGAAGAAGGGAAAGGTGTTAGCCGGTGGGAGACATAAGGGTGGAGTGGCAGTTGATATCTCTTAGGGTTAGGGTTTGGATGGAGTTAAATACCCGATGCCCTACAAGGCTTATTGCCATAATGGCAGAAATGGTCCCTTCTTATGAAAATCATTTCGAATCAGATCCCCTATTTTACCATTTAAACCCTGCCTCCTGAATTCCCTTACAAATTCGATCCATAATTTACCAAACAGCCTCTTAGCCCCCAAAATCTCTGCAAATGAAGTCCCAGAAGTTACCAAGTAGTCACTGCCTTCAAAATTATTAACGAAACCAATCCGAAACTTACACTTTTAACCCTAAACTTCTAAAATTGTGACAATTAGATCCTCGAGACCAACACCTCGCTATATGATTATTGATTTTAGGGCTACTATACATTCATCAATTTATTTATTTATTTATTTAATAAATGGGGTGTTACATTTGGATACGGGTATTAGTAAGGAATGATTTCGAGGACGAAATCTAATTTAAGTGGGGGAGAGTTGTAACGCCCTGTTCCGAATCGCTTTCCTAATTCGAGACTGTGGCCTGAAGATGGGTTATCATAAGTGTTAGGGCCTTTGGAGAAGAGAGATCTAGATCCATTTAGGCATGGACGATGTAATTGAGGTGATCCGGGAGTTTGGATTGTGCCTTAGAGCCAAGGGGTAAATCGGTAAAGTGGCAGTTCGATCTCTTTATGAACTTTGGATTTTCGTTCGGAAGGTTTTGAGGTGAGGATAAGTCGATAGATGTGTAGAGCTTCTCTCCACCTTTCCGTGGATATAAAGAACGTCAAAAACGGAGTTGAAACGAAGAAGTGAGAACGTTTTGAGGAAGTTTTCGGACAGTAATCACGACCTCATGACGTGAGCCGCCCCTGTGCAAGTTTTGGGCTTTTTAATTGTTGGCTAGCTTGGTATTGGACCTATCCTTTGGTTTGGGCTGATAATGGACTAAGGATTTTATAGTAATGGACTTCTGGTTGGGCTTGCCTTGCTGGGTTTGCCCTAATGGGCCTTGGATGATGAATTGGGCCTTAGCGGGCCCAATGCAGTTAGGCCTTGATTGGGCCCAATAGGATTGGTGTTGGATTAGATGTCTAAGCTCATAACTATTATTAGTATGTACTCGACCCGATAGTAGCATGGTTCATTTGGGTTGCATATCATCAGGACAATTTGTTAGGATGGACTCTTGAGAGAAGGTTATATATGATTTATTAATATATTATAAGTTATAATATATTAATATGAAATCATATGTTTTAATTAGTATTGATTAAGAATTAATTTGGAATTAATTTAGTGATCAAAGGAGACTAATTAAATCTATGGGGACTAATTATGGTAATTAGTTATATTTATATGTGTTGGGCTTATGATCCATGTTGGACCAAGTTTATGTATGGATACATAAAGAGTTGGGCCACATGAACCATGGATCATAACACCCATGGGTATGGATTTGGGTTATACCCCTGACCCTTGGAATCCTACATATAAATATGTCCATTCATAGCAAAAAATGCCTAGACTTGTACTTGGAGTTCATGGAGGTGTTTTGGTGCATGGAATTCTCTCTCAATTTCCACCTTTGTTCATGATGTGTTGTGACTTCATTTGAGGCTTCCACACTATTGGGGCTAAGATCTTAAGGCCAAATACATAAAGACTTCAAGCTACACACAAAGGTATGTTACCCTAACTAGTATCTTGTATGGTATATGGCAATTGCATGCTAGTTATAGGCTTAATACCTTGGAAACATCATTGCATGTATAATTAGTGAAAACATAGATCCAAGGTATTTAGGGTTGTATGTGCACCATAGGATGTTGTAGTATGCAAAAACTGTTGGATTAGTGTCTAAGTCCATAACTATAATTGGTATATACTTGACCCGACCCGGCATGGTCCATTTGGGTTGCATGGCATCAGAACATTTGGATAGACCTTTTTAATGAGAAGAAGATATTTGTGACATATTAATATATTATAAGTTCTAATATATTAATATGAAATCATATTATTTAATTAGTATTGATCTAGAATTAATTTGGAATTAATTTAGTGATCAAAAGAGACTAATTAAATATATAGGGATTGATTGTGTAAATCATAGATTCTTATATATGTGGGCTCATGATCCATGATTCCTTGTGTTGGGTTTAACCCATGTGGTGGCCCATGGATACTCCATGGAGGTTAAAACCCATGGATCATAAGGAATGGGTTAAGTCATGTGTTACATGGTGTAACCCTAATGTGCACACTATATAAAGACCCCATTGTTTGTGAAATCGGCACTAAGATATACATAAGAGGGCAAGCCAATTTCTATGAACTCATATCTTCTTTCATGGTTATTCCAAATGTTCATGGTGTTGTGTGAACCATTTGAGGTGTCACACTTGGGGCACTAGGCTCTTAAGCTTCATGGAATCAAGCACCAAACAAGAGGTATGTAATTCTACTAGATTTTATATTATGTGTACTTATATTATGCTAGTTAGAACAATACCTTGGAAAAATGATATTTGCATGTATAATAGAGAAAACATAGATCCAAGGTATTTAGGGTTGCATGTACACCATAGGAGTGTTATAATGCTCAAAACCCAACAGTGGTATCAGAGTCTAGGCTTGTTTTCTTTATACTTGATGCAAACTGCTTAAAAATCGAAGTTTTGTGCTGTCTGGACAGGGGACTCGACGAGTCCATCAAGGGACTCGACGAGTCCAAGACAAAATGCATCCAACTCGCCGAGTTGGACCCCCAAACAGCATATCTTCGAGTTTTGGTGCTGGAATTGGTCTAGAATCATTACCTTTGACTGTTTTGGAATTATAAAACCTGTTTTTAATGTGGTAATGATTATGTTAAACCAATTTCAATGCTATAATCGAAGTTTCAAGTTTATATATGTTTATGTAATTCTTGAAAAATGTTGATTATGAATGTTCATGCTTATGAGTTTTGGTAGATCATAGGAATTATGTGCAAATTGTTTGTTAGTATAATTCTTGATCTCAATGAAATTGTATGAAGTCCATAACTTGTCCTCAAATTATGGATTACCAAGTTTTTTATGTTTCCTTGATTTATGAGTTAGTTTAGATTAATAAAAAAAATTGTGTTTTAGTTGTTTTCAATCCATATTGATCTAAAAGAAGTTCATAAAACATGTTTTTGTAACTTGTCTTCAAGTTATATGAAAAGTCATATTTATGAATCTTAAAAATCATAAAAGTGTCATAGGTTACATAAAAATGAAGAGTCACTTCTTTAAAAGTGTTATTAAAGAATAAGAGGTTACATAAAATGAAGAGTCTTCATTTTAATGAACCATTAAACTCATAAGTTATGAAATGAAAGGTTTTGAATAGTTTCAAAACTTGCCCTCAAGTTTTGGAATTTGTAAAGTCTCACACACATTAATGCTTTAATTCCAAACTCTACAATTTTAAAAGTTAAAATTCAAACTTTATGGACTTCATTAAATTAATTAAAGTGTTTAATTAAAAGAGTTAATAATTCCACAAAGACATGGTTTAAGTTTAATTAAATTAAGAGTATAGTTTAATTAATAAATTAAACCACCAAGTATTTTAAATGTTTAAAATACACACTTATACTATTATTATAATTTTAATTATATAGATATGTATAAGATAAAGTCAATCTTACCATTAGTAGGCCTCATTCACGAAGCCGGTCTATAAGGGGAGTATAAGGTTACTGCCTATAAAATGACAGTTTAATGGGTGTCCACTCTCACCCACCGCTTCCTTGACTGGTGGAGGGTCGTTAGCCGAACGGGTAGGAAAGGACTATAATTCTCCCTTCATTAAAAGTATAATGAAAAATACTAAGTAACTAAACACTTATAAATTCCCAATCTTAGTTACTTAGGAAAATGTGAAATAGGTGCTAACCCATGAAATTACACTTTGTACCTTATCAAGTCGATTAGTGGAGCGTGTGTGGTTAACCGACACACTAATAAGGACTAGTAAGAGTGGCAAAGGGTAACTTGACTTTATTATAGATCGGTGGAGCGTGTGTGGTTAACCGGCACATCGATTAGGTGATAAAGTTAAGGGTACCAAGTCAATTTGCATGGTTATTCACACCTTGTTTGTGATCTTCGGCATCCCAGTCATAAACTTGAGAGGGCACAATCGAGATTAAAACATGCCATTGAAAGTTCAATGTATCTCAAAAGATCTAGGAGTTTCAAATCCAATTAAAACTTAATTATATTTCGTTTTTCATGGTGGAAATTGGTAAATCGTCATTTACCTACCTTCAACTATTTTATAACTCGGATTACGGCATCCCTCTTCCAGTTATAAATAGGTTGTTGGATCCTAGCCTTAATATTTTATATTGGGTGTTATATTAAGGACTTTAAATCAACTAACTTGAATTTCTCCCTTATAGATGTCTAGTTTAGACAGCTATGGTCTTCCCAAACCTTCAGGAACAAGCTTCCTAATGAAGATGATATCCCAAATGGCAATCAAGGTGAAAGACCAATCCCTTTGTTGTGTATTAGTGGGACTGGAAATCATACTTCATTTCCTCCACCTCCTCCAATAAATTTCCCTATCCCACAAGTTTCAAGACTTGATAAGTTCTAAGTCACTCAATCCCTATTGGCAAACAAAGTTTATATGTGCTTAGGTCTTGGAGATTAAGTCACATATTGACAAGCCGGGAGAGTCGGGTGTCGAAGTCTCGAGGTAGCTGGTTGTTGACTTGGTTCTTCAGTCACTCCTTGATGACAGATCACGACATGACCCTTTAATCATCTTATCTATTTGCTTGGTGATGCTGAATCAGCAATGATTTGGAACAATGGTAAAGCAAATTTGATTAGAAGACCGACTTCCAAAACTTCATGGACATTGACAATGGTGACACTGGAAATCCAGAAAAAACTTTCTCTTCCCAATAGAAAGGGATCGGCCATAGTCAACTCGGTCGACCAAATGGTAAAGAGAAAGGCTAAGTCTGAGATAGTCCCATGTACCATTCCCAAAGAGTCCATATGTGCCTATTGCTAAAGGAAAGGGGCATTGGTTGCGAAGCTGCCGAATTTACCTGAAACCTCATAAGGATGGTAAAGTCAAAAGTTTGACTCTACTTCAGGTAAAGTCCATTATCTAACTCTATTAAGTCTCTTTTGGAGATTCTTAATACATGATGTAATGTAATTACATTTGATGTTTTTGAAGAATCAAAGGAAGCTTAAAGAAAAGGTGTGATGATTCTGATCGCATGGTTCGATGACCATAATTTTGAGCCACTGCATAAGAGTTATGAGATATTGCTTAGGAATAGATAACAACAAAGTTTTCATATGAATTTCCATTATAAGGATAACTTTTTCCGCAAGTTTTAAAAAATAAAAGAAAAGTTTTGATTTTATTTATTTTAAGTGTCCTTACAAAGGCATTTGTGAAAAATTGTTGTTTGTATGTTTCCATTGATAAGCAATATTGGAAAAATGAATTTGATTCTTTCGTTTGTGGTAGTGTCATAATTTATCAAATAAGGAAAGACTCTCATCACCCAAGTTTCAGTTGGATAGAAACTTGGAATCATGCAAGTTGTATTGTGTGATGAATGAGATTTTTCATCTTTGGTAAATTAAGACTAATTCCTTGTTCACATTCGCATGTGAGTCAAGCGAAGGACTAAAGGATCGGGTACATTAGGTTGTGCACTAGTCAAGTCCACCACAAAGGTTGATAAGATTATTCGTTATGATTTACTAAAGTTTAGTAAATATGATTATGCTTACAAGTTTAAGTGTAATTCTGAAACATTGGAAAAGTTTCAATATATGGCAGAATGAATAAGAAGAATCAAATAAGGCAGAAAGATAAATGTTTCTCCAATCTGAAGAGATGGGAGAGTACTTGTGTATCTTGTTTTATGATTATCTTAGTGATTATGGAACCATATCACAATTGATCCTCTAAGGACACCTTAGTGCATTTGTTGGCTAAGAAGAGGAATCATGAATTGTGGAAATGGTTAAATCAAAAGATAAATTATACTTCATTCCAAAATAAAATCTTAGAGTCATACTCCAAGATTAAGCCTTGAGTGACATAATCTTAAGAAATGTTTAAAACACTAGTCAAATGTAGAGTAAAATGTTTTCTTACTCTTGTACATTTGAAATTGGTAAGTTGTGATGTTTTGGATAAAACAAAGACCAACTAAGGCCAATTGTGTGAAGTGTTTGTAAAAGAATCCGCACTATCTCTTGAATATTGGGCAAGTGAGTCTTATATGTCAAGAGGACAGTGGGAGTTTAAAAGATCCTGAAATAGTTTCAAGAACTAATCAAGAGTTTTGTTAATCACTAGCCTACGACTTGAGGTTTGTAACCTATCGTGTTGACATATTCTTATTTCTATGTCTATTCTAGTTAAAAGTTGACTATGCTTATGAGTTCTATGAGTTCTCAATTGTTTGCATAACAACCTGGAAGCAATGGTAGGCCCTTGTGCTGCCGGGTGGCAAGAAATTAAGATTGAACAAGTTCAGTCCATATGTGTTTGGATTTGCCACTAACCTTGTCTTGTGATTATGGTTATGACAAATTCACATGGATAGGAACACTTACACCATAAAATCTAAGTGTCATAAGGTTTCTCTCTGATTCATGAAAATGATGGTGAGGAAACTCTTTCACTAAGTAGATTTTAAGTAGATAGCAATTGTGAGAATGACAAAAGGTCTAAACATTATGATTACGGCATCCCTCTTCATAATTGTTTAGACACACAAGTGAGTTATCTAAGGAAAGGTGTATGATTTTGATAAAGTCTTATCAAAGCAATTACGTATCAGAATTCTGAACTTTGGTAAGAAAGTCAATAAAGTATTGTTTTTCTAGAAGTCCAGCTGATTTCTAAGTACATGTCAAAGCTAGTGGGAGCATAAGTGTTATGATAGTAAGATAATAATCATTATGCTAGTGGGAGCATGATGATTATGTTTCAAGTTAGCAATGTTAATTATAGAAAACAAAAGTTTCAATTCGCTTTGAAAAGTTGTTTCCCTATAATTAAGGGAGAGGATTTTATACTTCATTCCAATTCTACAAGCTTAGATTGAGATTTTAATCAACTTTAGTCAAGGATATATAAGAATGTTATGTTGGAATGGTTTAACATAAGGAAATTCTATATATGTTGCGTTCTCAAAATTCGATTATGATTACGACATACCTCTTCATAGTTCGAATTGTGAGAATATGGCAAATAAATTTTTTTTATAGCATGAATCATGTCCCATATGCTTCGGGTATAGGATCGATTACATGAGCAATAATAGTTATCCTTTCTAAATTTTCCTAATGCTTAGGGCATTAAGAGGGGAAAAGGGATTAGAACTGGATATGACTAAAATGATTAAGCAATTGTCAAGGACAATTTGAGGTTTACCAAAGATTGGTTACTCATGGACAATTGGAAGTATAGAGTAAGGACCATATTGACATATTTTGAAAAGAGGCAACTCTTGTTCAAAAGTGATGGTCAAAATGGGAATGTGGAATTGTTTCCATAGGTGGAAGTTATTCTTTGAATCTGTGTAAGATTAAAGAACTTAATGCAAAGAAGGGTGTTCAAAGAAATGTACTTTGAATTTGAGATCATTTCCATGGAATTGCTTTCCATTGGAATACCTTGCAATGTCTGTTGCCAAGTCTTTGTGACTTGTGTGCATATTCATTACGAGAGGATCATTGCATATAAGTTTAGAATCTAACATGATTACGGTAAATGACAAGAATTTGGTGTTCTTACATTTATTGTAAAGGATTTGGGATTGTGAAATGAGCATCATTGAAATATTGTCAATCGAACTGTTTCACAAAGAGAGGACCGCATGTAAACATAGTGGGCATACTTCGAGTATGGCATAGCTATTGTTTGGACGCACATAGTGTGCATGCTTGGAGCATGGCATGGCTATTGTTTCAATTCAAGTATTAAGTTGATTAATCGAAACATGAATAATGAGTAATCAATATGGTGCTTAGATAAAAGACGTTTTTATTTACAATCAAAGTGTTGGGGCCATACAGGATTAGTATTATTTTTGTGTTTCACTTTGCATGTTTTGACTTCCAGAATAACTAGGTCATTCTTCCCGACTGACTAAGTTATTCAAACGATCCACAGTCGGTCATATGTTGGAAGTAGATATGAATCAAGACTGTCATGAATTCGGCTTGTATGATTTGTCTAATGTGCATTAGACATAGCAATGGTTGCTACAACATTCATGAGTGCTCATAAGTTCTGGGTATTGGATTCAACCCATGCTCATTTGGAATCACTTCATGGATTTTATCATGAGTGAATCATGAGACGATAATATCTTATATTCTTCAAACCTAGAGATATGAGTTGTTGACTATGAGTTGGTTATACATTGATTGCACGAAAACGCATTGGTAACTCGATGTTATAAAACGTGCCTTTGTGTATGATTCAACAAGTAGTCAGTACAAGCATATGAGTCGAAGTTTATCCATTCCTTTTACCTTCGGGATAAAAGCGATATATGTGGGCCCCTCGATGATTTAGTGATGACAAAAAACGTAAGTGCTCGGCCGGGCCTGGACTGATTTGATTTGTTCAATTAGTCAGTCGTCATAAATCGGAAATCGGGAAACAACAAATGGACAGAGAGAATGATTATAATCCATGTCTCAGTCCATATGATATCTAGAATGTAGGAATATATGATCACTTATCTAATGGACGCGTCATTGATTTGTTCAGAGTTCGGCATCAGCTTTTAGGAGCTACGATTGCTGGTCAGGTTATGAAGGCGTACTTGCAATAATATTTATTAGACTTATCCAAGTGGGAGACTGTTGGATTAGTGTCTAAGTCCATAACTATAATTGGTATATACTTGACCCGACCCTGCATGGTCCATTTGGGTTGCATGGCATCAGAACATTTGGATAGACCTTTTTAATGAGAAGAAGATATTTGTGACATATTAATATATTATAAGTTCTAATATATTACTATGAAATCATATTATTTAATTAGTATTGATCTAGAATTAATTTGGAATTAATTTAGTGATCAAAAGAGACTAATTAAATATATGGGGATTGATTGTGTAAATCATAGATTCTTATATATGTGGGCTCATGATCCATGATTCCTTGTGTTGGGTTTAACCCATGTGGTGGCCCATGGATACTCCATGGAGGTTAAAACCCATGGATCATGTCACACCCCAAAACCGATGGCGGAATCGTTCCGGGGTGGAGGACGTCATGCGTAGTATCACAACAGTTGTATCATAGTAAGCGAAGTAAACACAACCATTACATTATAATATGAATATTTACATTGTTCAAAAACATGATTTGTACATAACATTATATAGCAAAAGTAAAAGACGTGACTTCAGAATGTTCCGTCTTCTCCAAAAGTTGACAAGAGTACCTGTCTATTGATGCCCTGAGAATACAAGCAGTTTTAAAAATATCAGCATAAAGCTGGTGAGTTCATAAGCGTTTAATTCTGATGAAAGAAATGTTTCTTTGATTCTTTGAAAAGTTGTTTCCCAAGAAAATCCTATATTTTCTTATGAAAGAGGTTTGATTATCCATTGATTACACGTTAAACACTCTTGTTTATGAAAGGTTAAGTTTACCCATATGCGAGTATTTACCATACTCGGACAGCAGTTTTCTTTTCGAAACTCTGGTACACCCAGAGGAGTACATTAGTCGTTTTATCGAAGCTCTGGTTATACCCAGAGGAGTATATTAGCCGCATTTTCGAAGCTCTGGTTACACCCAGAGGAGTATATTAGCCGTATTTTCGAAGCTCTGGTTACACCCAGAGGAGTATATTAGCCGTATTTTCGAAGCTCTGGTTACACCCAGAGGAGTATATTAGCCGTATTTTCGAAGCTCTGGTTACACCCAGAGGAATATATTAGCCGTATTTTCGAAGCTCTGGTTACACCCAGAGGAGTATATCAGCCGTATTTTCGAAGTAAATTTCCGCTACCTAAGTTGTGAGTGCCATAACCGTACTTAGACTGGATAAGGCACGAAACGGGGCCAATATCTTTTATGACTTTGTCACCCCTGAACCTAACGGTTCCGCTGTAGCTAGCAGCGAGGGTGCGGGATAGTCAGTCCCATATAGATCTATACATAATAGTCACGTTCTCCCTCCAAGAAATTCTGGTTATAAGTCGTAGTCCTCCACTCACGAATCCGAGGGAGTGTTACCAAGGACAAATCTCAAACTTAGCCTAACAATTTACAAACAATAGTACGAAAATCTGGTTTATGATTTATATGAATCCTTTATAAGATGGTACATATTATAACATGATTCACAGGTTTCTTGCTTTAGATTTGAAAACTGTTTCTACGAGTTGATTTCCTTAATCGATTGGTAAAACGGTTTTCTGAGTTAAAAGCATACTGACATAAAATCATGTTTTGTAAAATGAGATAATTCGAGCACAAGTCTCCTTGTACTTTTGCTTGTATCCCCCCTGAAAACATGAAAAACTCGGAAAAAGCGTAGGGGTATGAACTCACCGTTTATCGTAGGATCCGAAAGCACAATTGGTTACGAGTGTTGAGTGTCAACCGATGTTTCGCACGCAAGTGGATCCTATTAGCATGTGATAACACATATATGTGTTAGAATTTGGATGTTTCATGACTAAACATGACGGGAAACCACCCTAAGGACTTGGAAATGCTTGTCGGGACCCTATATGATCAAATAAGGGAGGTGTACGGCCAAAAGGGTGTGTGTGCGGCCAGGATGTACGTCCAGACAATTTGAAATCTGTTTTCTTTTGAAGTCGCCAAACAATTGTATTTGAGATAACGGTTTATAAATCGAAAATTGATTAACAATTGATAACAACAACAATAAGTCCTCACCCTATATATATACATATGTATATATATATATATATATATATATATATATATATATATATATATATATATATATATATATAAATATATATAGGATGGAGCATCTAATCATCATACACACTCAACCACGTGTGATCAATCACCTTAGCGTCACAAGGCGGGGTGGTCAACCCAATAGCGCTATTATTGTCCATAACGTACCTCAAGAATACGGGCATAGTCATGGAGATTAGACTAAAAATGGTAATGCACTACAAGTACATGTAGCGTAAACAAACAATAGTTATACAATTAATGACTCACGTATAAATGTCCCAACAATGTCTCAATTGTGATAAAACAATAAAATGAAGTTGGAACATATTAGAACCACATGATACACCCCAAAAGTATTGAAAATTATAAAATATGGGGTAGATTACTCACTTTAGTCCCAAAACGAAATGCGTGTGTCGTACGATAGACGGTTCGGGTCAAAATGGCGTAGAACCTAATATAATTAATAGTTTTGGTTTAGGAACTGCTAAACGAGAATAGAGTACTAATACAAATAATTAGACACATATTCTTATATTAGATGAATTAACAATAATTCATTTTGATTATAATATTAAGGTATTCATTTGTTAAATGAATTTTAAATTGAATTAATTACTTTGCATAATTAATTTATATTTTCAATTTAGGCCAGATTTTAATAATTTCTTATTAAAATAATAACTTGCCCAGTTATAATTATTTACAGATTTTAACAATTATTTATATGAAATAATCATTAAAATGCATTTTTACATGCTTAAATACTTAGGAAAATGGTTTTAAATAGTATACAGTATTGAAAAATTATGAAATTATTAGGAAATCATTATTCCATACAATATTAATTACTGTAAAATTTTTATACTTTTCTGAACTTTTTTAGTATTTATTTAATACTTTAATGATTAAACAACAACAAAATTTGGGAAAAATAATAAATGATTCCCAAAAATTCTGTAAAATTAACCATAGTTTTATAACATGATATAGAGCCCAGTGTATAAGTTTCGGATATTTGTGACTATGGGAAGTATTTTTTATATATTTCATTATTAATTAATCAATAAAATCATAAATAATAGTAAACAGTAATATAAATGCATGAAACTTCATAAATTATGTTTAATCAATATATTGGTCATCCCAGAATTTTCTCAGAATTTATAGAATGCAAAAAGTATTTTATGTGAATTATTGCCCTACTTTATTGCAATAATTATAGTAATTCAATAAAAATAAGTTATTTTCTGAAAATTTCCAGAACTTCTTATTTTATTGATGGGATTCTGAGAAAAATCAGGTTTATGCATAAAATGAGTTTTAGATATTTTGGTGGATTTAATTTGTTTCTTGTATGAATATGAAACTTTTAACAACATACCTTGATGAATGCTTCAAGAGGGATGAAGATTTGAGTATAATAGATTGTTCTTGGCTGGAATATGAGTATTTCTTGGATGAATTTCGAGATTGAGAGTGAGAGAAAGAATAGAGAAGGTTTAAGTGGTGAAGAGAATAATGTGTTGGGAGAAAAAGGAAACGAAAGTGGATGGGAGGTGTGAGTGGGAGACCATGGGAATAATCTTTTTGCTTTTGGTGGTCTTCATAATTTCCCACCAACACAAGCATCTTTTACATAATTAATATAAGAGTTTTATAAAATTTAATGTAAAGTTTATAAAAATAGAGTTTTATAAAATTTAATGTAAAGTTTATAAAAATGGAGTTTTATAAAAGATGAGTTATTATTTGATTATAACAATCTACTTTGATTTGAAGTTTAATTATAGCATTCAAGTTTGATTCTTTTAAATTTAATTAGAGCATTATACTTTGATTTGATTTTAATATGGTATCATAATTTAATTTGATTATAGTTATAACGTTGTACTATACTATGTTGCTATTAACGTCAATTTATATCGTAGTGTATGAGTTTCGATCCTATTAGCGTCAAGTAATCTTGAGTAGGGTTTGAATGAGATTGCGAGAGGTTTCGTTTGTGATCTTTTTGAGTGTCCGGCTTCGCAACGCAAGGTCCATAAACCCCGTTAAGCCATGATTTAGTGTCCTACACAATCCCGATGATTGGGCAATAGTGTTTTATCGCTTTGGTTCGTTGTTTAGCACTGTTAAGGCTAAGGAATATCAAACACATGAACTTTCCAAATGATGTTTTCTCATTAAAATAGCGAATTGTACAGTGATTACATAACGTAAACCCTAACATACAAGGGTTAATGGAGTTGACCGGTTTAACTTGTTGACTTTGTTTGACTTTGACTTGACCGAAATTTGATGGTTGTCACATCATCCCCCCGTTAGAGGGAATTTCGTCCCGAAATTTGCATTTTGACTGGGACTTCAAGAGTTTGGAAAAAGATGTGGAAAACGTTTCGTAGTACAAGAAATTGATTATGGTGAGGAACAACCCTCCTGATGTCATATGACGACCTTGGAAATTTCTTATTGTAACTTGAACTAAGTCAATTTAAAAGGAGTTTGTTGTTTTGGGATGATAGAGTATTCTATGTGTGCTTTTATACTCCCTGTTTTATCCTTGGTATTACCACTATGAATATTTTATAACGTAGTTAGCGAGTTCCATCATTACGAATGTTTCAACAAATTTTGACGAAATTTGCATTATAAGTCCTACAAGTTCTTTTATAGCCGATTGACGTAAACTAGTCGTATATCATTAAGATTGCAAGGGCATTTTGGATGGGTGACCCCGCCTTAAGCCCACAACCAAACAAGGAACATGAAATGAGGCGGAATCACACATTCTAAGTCCATAGAATCTTAATGATGTATGACCATAATGTTTACACTAGCCCTCATAGATTCCAGGGGAGTAGTATTATTGGGTTAGAAGTAGGAATTGTAGTTCAAAATAAAATAGTTATAAGCCTGCTATCTTCAAACTTGGGCTTTGGCCCCTCCCGATTCCTAATCAGAATAGTCCAATACTCCCAATTCTCCAAGCGACCAAGCGGTATCAAGAAATCAAAATCGATTCATCCCCATTTTCCCAATTCGCTGCCTATCTCGCCTGCTGTTCGTTTGTCGATGTCTCGCCAAGTCAGTCGCCTGGTCTCACTCTCGCCAATCGCCATCGCCAAGTGCCCAAGTCCCCATTCACACTTCACAGAAATCAGGTATGTAATCCTGAGACCCAAATCCTGTTCAGATGTTCTTTCTTTTCTGATTGTAAGATTGTTGATTGTTGGTGTTGGCGTATTGCACTGCTGCTGCTGTTTTCTGTCAATCTGTTGCCTATTTATGCGTTACTACTATCTTACTGAGTTTCCTTTTAATTTGGCTGTCATTTGCGATTTGGCGATTTGCCAATTTGATTTATAAGTTATGAACTTATAGATTTGGTTATTGATTTGGTTATGCTTAACAGCTTGTCAGCTTCAAACAAAACTGAAAAGTGACAACAAAGATTGATTTGGTTATTGTTAAATGAGTTATTGGTTATTGTTCTAATTTTGAATTTGATTTTGTTTTGATTGGATCAATTGTTCCTTCATTTTGATTTTTTTCTAGATATAATCATGGGAAAGATGAAAACATTGAAAGAGAAATTGTTGTCTGCTTACTAATATATCATTCATAATCTGTTTTTAAAGACATTAAAGGCTGTCGGGCTGAGTTGTAATTCTTTTTCTAGGTGTTTTTGGTGTTTATTTGTTGAAAACAATCTGTTTTTTTTAATGTTAATTTCAGTTTATAATATTTTCTCCCCCCCCCCCCCCCCCAAGTTAATTGTTCAAGCTCCGCCACTGATAGATTTACTAGTAAAAACCCTGAGTTTTTTTTTTTTTTACATAGATGATAAGTCTTATTTGGGTTTTGCCGTGTTCTCAAGATTCATGGTTTATATACTTGAATCGATGCTAGTTTTAGTAATAAAAAGAAATTTAGAATTTAAACGTCGAGGTTAGAAGCTTGTACTGATATTTAAGGGGTTAAAAAATAAAGTTTTATTAGTTACCTATAGCGACACACAAGTCATAATTTGCATGTGTGAAGACTTGGAGTACTTTCTAATTGGTTCGTGTGTGAAGACTTGGAGTACTTTCTAACTGGTTCATGTGTGAAGACTTGGAGTACTTTCTAATGAAAAGTGTGCTACTGGGGAAATTTGAAACTGGTACGTAGCTTCAAAGTCAAGAATATGCAGTAGGCATGTGATGTATTAAATGCATGAGGCACATAAGTCATAATTTGCGGCAACATATACGTATATGTGTGTGAATTGAAGAAGAAGGTTACAGCTCAAAGACCATATATATTCATTTCCTCTTTATTTGTTATTAATTACTTCTCCCACTTCACTTATATAAATCATCACATTCTTACCGCAACTTTTAACTTCTCCCTCACAAATGGATCCACCTGCAGATCATCAAAACCCCATATATGACCTCGATTGGTTTCCGTACTTTGATCATCAAGATCTTTTCAGGTATATATAAACGTCACTCATTACCCCATCTTTCGCACAAAAAAGTGATTTTGTCTATATTGATCAAAACATGGTTTGGATTTGTAGTGATCAAAAAGAGTCTTCCATCGTGTTGGATTTGATTATCTTGAGTTTTTGGATTTTTGCAGTGGTGACAGGCTCGACCATCATGATTACGAGTTGTCGGAAAAATTGCATGAAGTGCTCGATCAGAACGTTTCCACAGTACTTAACAAAGATCAAAACATCATTTCTAGAAATGAGTTTCACGATTTGGATCCCCTTGAAGATATAAGCTTATGGGATTGTTGGGAGGATGGTAATTTACCATTGGTTAGTTTCAGTGAAGACTGTAAATCCGGTGGTGAGGCTACATGTAGTTCTAGTGCTGCCACCACTGATCACGGTGGCCGGAAGGTGGCAAAGAGATTGAGACCATTGGAGTTTGAAGAGATAGCGAAGTACTTTGAGATGCCGATAATCATGGCAGCAAAGGAACTAGGGATAGGGTTAACATTGTTGAAGAAAAGATGCAGAGAGCTAAACATAAACAGATGGCCTCATAGAAAACTTAAGAGCCTTCAATCCCTCATTCAAAATGCCAAGGTAAACTACGATAATAACCTTCTATACATTACTCATGCATGTATGCATGCACTTGGTAACCAAAGTAGTTTTGGTATTTTCTAAAATTTTAATTATTAGTTTCTTTATAACATAAACATAGGCCCTAGGCATATGCCACATCGAATCAATTGTTTTACTACGATTTCTGATTTATATTTACATAAACTTAACTCATTGTAAATTTTGTGAACTCACACGAAAAATATATTGCATCTACCTAAAAAAACTAGGAGTTGGGATTAAAGGAGGAGGTAGAGACGTTAGCAGGGCACAAGAAGATGATGGAGAAATTGCCAGGTATGGAATTGACAGAAAGAACAAAGAAGCTTAGGCAAGCTTGCTTCAAAGATATTTATAAGAAGAGAGGAGTTAACAATCCTTAGTCCTTACCTTTTCTTTTAGCCATTTTGTTATAACTAGTGGATTTTAATCTACATTGTATGTGTTTTTCTCTTGATAGATTGATACCCTTTTTAGTTTCATTGTGTTTGTCTATTGATTTTTAATGCAGAAAATTTTGTATAATTTGGGTATTATAGTTTGTATTATGTATTTAGCTATATTCTAGATTGCCGACACGACTACGCTGACGACTCTATACCAGAGGTCTATATAAATAGACTTATGAATTTAGTAGGAATAACTTGATTATAATCTTGTGATTTGTTCCATGTCTGATCCACTCCTAAGATTCACTCGACATGCCCCCAGTTATGTGTAATTAAAATTTTATTAGACTGTTGATCCTAATGAGTCTACCCTAAGTCCACAACCAAACAAGGAACATGTCAACTATGAGAAACACGCATATGGACTTGTGAGTTATTTGTAAATTGATTATGGAAATAAAGTTTTTTTTTTTAGACATTGTTGGGTAAAATAATTGTAAAACACTTGTTGGGCCATTGTTAGGAGTGTTGGGCACCTTTTGGGCTTTCCATGGTTACTAAATGTGAAACATGTAGCACTTGCGTGGGCCCCCACAAAACTAAGTTTTCACATTTCTTTCCCACTTCTAGGCCCATTAGGGAACTTAATAGTCGAATGAGTTGGCCATTTTGGAGTGTATCCTTTCGGATACGTTTGATAAGGTCGGGTATTTTGATGGCTCAAAAGTAATGTGAATGATGCGCTTTGGCCTATAGGTTTGGGAACTCTTGCCTTTGGTCCCCAGATAAGCAAACTGGTCCCTCGGTTGATTGGGATGTATACGAATGCTTACCTAGTCAGGACTTTCGGGCTACCGGCACCTCCCCCTTCCAGTTACTACGCGTCCATTACTATGATCCTACCCAACTAGAGTGGATGACTTTGAATTTCCTATGAGCTCTAAGGAATACATATATGTATATACATTTTGTTAAACAACTTGAGTATGTGTGTGATTTTCAGAGAAAGTGGAGAATATTCACAAGTGTATGCACACATATAAGTGTCAGGAGTAATACGTATGCACATAAGGGATCAATTAACACACAAAGGTATTCCTAGGATTTCTAAGTGCGAATTGCATACAGTTGTGTGTGCATTTTATAAACTAGCATACGAGAGGACCCTAGAGGCTATAGACTAGGTCAAGGCAATTAACCTAATTCCCTATTGTCAAGGGCTCTGATACCAATCTGTCACACCCTGATCCTTGTCGGAATCGATCAAGGCGTGATATATTGTTCAAAGTCTCATGACAACTAGGTTATAATGTGATTAGATTCAATTAAGTACTAAGTATGCAAACAAGATCCACAATATACAAGTACAAATACAAATGCAAACCACATTTATTACATCAAATTTAAATTGTCTTGTGGATTTCTAAGGCACAACCTATTTTTCATCATTCATCATTCTTCAAATCTGCATCATGGGTAAAAACAGGTCAACTACGAGAGTTGGTGAGTAATCAAATTTTAGTAGAGAAAATTGTGAAGTTGAAACATTTATAATTTGAAATCTGTTTTCTTTTGAAGTCGCCAAACAATTGTATTTGAGATAACGGTTTATAAATCGAAAATTGATTAACAATTGATAACAACAACAATAAGTCCTCACCCTATATCTATCTATCTATATATATATATATATATATATATATATATATATATATATATATATATATATATATATATATAAATATATATAGGATGGAGCATCTAATCATCATACACACTCAACCACGTGTGATCAATCACCTTAGCGTCACAAGGCGGGGTGGTCAACCCAATAGCGCTATTATTGTCCATAACGTACCTCAAGAATACGGGCATAGTCATGGAGATTAGACTAAAAATGGTAATGCACTACAAGTACATGTAGCGTAAACAAACAATAGTTGTACAATTAATGACTCACGTATAAATGTGCCAACAATGTCTCAATTGTGATAAAACAATAAAATGAAGTTGGAACATATTAGAACCACATGATACACCCCAAAAGTATTGAAAATTATAAAATATGGGGTAGATTACTCACTTTAGTCCCAAAACGAAATGCGTGTGTCGTACGATAGACGGTTCGGGTCAAAATGGCGTAGAACCTAATATAATTAATAGTTTTGGTTTAGGAACTGCTAAACGAGAATAGAGTACTAATACAAATAATTAGACACATATTCTTATATTAGATGAATTAACAATAATTCATTTTGATTATAATATTAAGGTATTCATTTGTTAAATGAATTTTAAATTGAATTAATTACTTTGCATAATTAATTTATATTTTCAATTTAGGCCAGATTTTAATAATTTCTTATTAAAATAATAACTTGCCCAGTTATAATTATTTACAGATTTTAACAATTATTTATATGAAATAATCATTAAAATGCATTTTTACATGCTTAAATACTTAGGAAAATGGTTTTAAATAGTATACAGTATTGAAAAATTATGAAATTATTAGGAAATCATTATTCCATACAATATTAATTACTGTAAAATTTTTATACTTTTCTGAACTTTTTTAGTATTTATTTAATACTTTAATGATTAAACAACAACAAAATTTGGGAAAAATAATAAATGATTCCCAAAAATTCTGTAAAATTAACCATAGTTTTATAACATGATATAGAGCCCAGTGTATAAGTTTCGGATATTTGTGACTATGGGAAGTATTTTTTATATATTTCATTATTAATTAATCAATAAAATCATAAATAATAGTAAACAGTAATATAAATGCATGAAACTTCATAAATTATGTTTAATCAATATATTGGTCATCCCAGAATTTTCTCAGAATTTATAGAATGCAAAAAGTATTTTATGTGAATTATTGCCCTACTTTATTGCAATAATTATAGTAATTCAATAAAAATAAGTTATTTTCTGAAAATTTCCAGAACTTCTTATTTTATTGATGGGATTCTGAGAAAATCAGGTTTATGCATAAAATGAGTTTTAGATATTTTGGTGGATTTAATTTGTTTCTTGTATGAATATGAAACTTTTAACAACATACCTTGATGAATCCTTCAAGAGGGATGAAGATTTGAGTATAATAGATTGTTCTTGGCTGGAATATGAGTATTTCTTGGATGAATTTCGAGATTGAGAGTGAGAGAAAGAATAGAGAAGGTTTAAGTGGTGAAGAGAATAATGTGTTGGGAGAAAAAGGAAACGAAAGTGGATGGGAGGTGTGAGTGGGAGACCATGGGAATAATCTTTTTGCTTTTGGTGGTCTTCATAATTTCCCACCAACACAAGCATCTTTTACATAATTAATATAAGAGTTTTATAAAATTTAATGTAAAGTTTATAAAAATAGAGTTTTATAAAATTTAATGTAAAGTTTATAAAAATGGAGTTTTATAAAAGATGAGTTATTATTTGATTATAACAATCTACTTTGATTTGAAGTTTAATTATAGCATTCAAGTTTGATTCTTTTAAATTTAATTAGAGCATTATACTTTGATTTGATTTTAATATGGTATCATAATTTAATTTGATTATAGTTATAACGTTGTACTATACTATGTTGCTATTAACGTCAATTTATATCGTAGTGTATGAGTTTCGATCCTATTAGCGTCAAGTAATCTTGAGTAGGGTTTGAATGAGATTGCGAGAGGTTTCGTTTGTGATCTTTTTGAGTGTCCGGCTTCGCAACGCAAGGTCCATAGACCCCGTTAAGCCATGATTTAGTGTCCTACACAATCCCGATGATTGGGCAATAGTGTTTTATCGCTTTGGTTCGTTGTTTAGCACCGTTAAGGCTAAGGAATATCAAACACATGAACTTTCCAAATGATGTTTTCTCATTAAAATAGCGAATTGTACAGTGATTACATAACGTAAACCCTAACATACAAGGGTTAATGGAGTTGACCGGTTTAACTTGTTGACTTTGTTTGACTTTGACTTGACCGAAATTTGATGGTTGTCACATAGAACACTTAAACGGACCCTTAAATGGCGTTAAAAGATGATAAAATCGAGTTTAATATTGATATAAAGATCAATTGTACAGGATAAAAGTTTCGGGTTGTCACATCATCCCCCCATTAGAGGGAATTTCGTCCCGAAATTCGAACATAGAATACAAATCATGAATTTGGAAAGAGGTGAGGATATTTCTGGTTCATCTGATCTGCGCGCTCCCAAGTGAATTCAGGTCCCCGCTTGGCATTCCAGCGAACCTTCACTATCGGGATGCAACTTTGTTTCGTTCGTTTGATCTCCCTATCCATGATTTCGATTGGTTCTTCCACAAAGTTTAGATTCTCGTTGACTTCAATCTCATCGAGAGGGATCGTAAGGGTTTCGTCGGATAAGCACTTCTTAAGGTTCGAGACGTGGAAGACGGGATGAATGTTACTAAGCTCTTGAGGTAATCGGAGTTTGTAGGCTACAGGACTGATCCTGGCGAGGATCTCGAACGGTCCTCTGTACCTCGGGTTTAGCTTTCCACGCTTTCCGAAGCGTATCATGCCTTTCCAGGGTGAGACTTTTAGCAGGACACGGTCTCCAACCTGGAATTCCAAGGGTTTTCGTCGTTTATCGGCGTAGCTCTTTTGTCTATCTCGAGAGGCCTTAAGTCGTTCCCGGATTTGTACAATCTTTTCGGTGGTTTCGCGGATGATTTCTGGACCAGTGAGAGTGCTATCTGGGACTTGCCCCTTGGCTAGCTGCGTGTCGCCCACCTCAACCCAGCACAGAGGGGATCTGCACTTGCGACCATAGAGGGCTTCGAAAGGTGCAACCCTGATGCTGGTATGGTAACTGTTGTTGTAGGAAAATTCAACCAGAGGAAGATGAGTGTCCCATGACACGCCGAAATCGATGACGCATGCTCTCAACATATCTTCCAAGGTTTGGATGGTTCTCTCACTGTGTCCATCTGTTTGAGGATGGTAAGCTGTGCTCATATCCATCTTAGTTCCAAGAGCCTTCTGTAGTGACTTCCAGAACCTCGAAGTGAACCTGCTATCTCGATCGGAGATAATGGACACAGGCACACCATGCAGTCGAACTATCTCTCGGATGTAGATTCTCGTGAGCCTCTCCATTTTGAAGTTTTCCTTGATCGGCAGGAAATGGGCGGATTTAGTCAGTCGGTCGACAATTACCCAGATGGCGTCGTACCCACTCGGAGATTTGGGTAATTTGGTAATGAAATCCATAGTAATCCTCTCCCACTTCCATTCAGGTATTTCTGGTTGGTGGAGTAGACCTGAGGGCTTCTGATATTCGACCTTCACCTTGGCGCAAGTCAGGCACTTACCCACGAAGGTAGCGATCTCTGCTTTCATGTTCGGCCACCAATACAGTTTCTTGAGATCGAGATACATCTTGTCCGATCCTGGGTGAACAGAGTATCTGGTCTTGTGAGCCTCGTTCATTACAACCTCTCTGTAACCACCGAACTTTGGGGTCCAGATCCGGTCCATGAAATAATAGACTTCGTCTCCCTTGATCTCTAGTTTATTTTCCATTCCTCTCAAGGCTTCACCTGGCATGTTCTCTGGTCTTAAGGCTTCCAAATGAGCCTCCTTGATTTATGCGGATAAATGGGAATGGATAGTCATGGTCAATGCCTTCACTTTACGACCTGAGTACTCCTTCCGGCTGAGGGCATCTGCCACCACATTGGCCTTGCCGGGATGATAGCGGATTTCGCACTCGTAATCGCTGAGTAATTCAACCCATCGCCGTTGTCTCATGTTCAGCTCCTTCTGATCGAAGATATGCTGCAAACGTTTGTGGTCAGTGAAGATAGTGCACTTGGTTCCGTAGAGATAATGTCTCCATATCTTCAGTGCGAAGACTACTTCTCCCAATTCCAGATCGTGTGTTGTGTATTTGACTTCGTGTGCTTTCAGCTGTCTTGAGGCATAAGCAATGACTTTTCCCTGTTGCATGAGCACACAGCCTAGACCCTGATTGGATGCATCACAGTAGACAACGGAGTCCTCCGTCCCTTCGGGAAGAGAAAAGATAGGTGCGCTGCATAGGGCCCGCTTCAACGTTTGGAACGCAGTGTCTTGCTTTTCACTCCAACAAAAGGGTACACCTTTCTGAGTTAGAGTGGTTAAGGGTTTGGCAATTCTGGAGAAATTCTGGATAAATCTACGATAGTAGCCAACAAGACCCAAGAATTGACGGATTTCCGTGGGCGTCTTCGGTGCTAACCAGTTTTCTATCGCTTTTATTTTGGAGGGGTCCACGTGTATGCCTTCCTCGCTTACCACATGACCTAGGAAGGTTACTTTTCGAATCCAGAATTCGCACTTGGAGAACTTCGCGTACAGCTTCTCCGTCCTTAAAGTTTCCAACACCGATCTCAAGTGCTGTTTGTGATCTTCTTCGCTTCTGGAGTAGACAAGTATGTCGTCGATGAATACGATGACGAACTTGTCCAGGAAAGGACGGCACACCCGGTTCATCAGGTCCATAAACACTGCCGGTGTGTTAGTTAGACCGAAGGGCATAACTACGAACTCGTAGTGACCATATCGAGTCCGAAATGCTATTTTAGGAACATCACCCTCATGGACTCGTAGCTGATGGTACCCTGATCTTAAATCTATTTTCGAGAAGTAGATGGCTCCCTGAAGTTGGTCGAAGAGATCATCGATTCGAGGAAGAGGGTAACGGTTTTTGACTGTGAGCTTGTTCAGCTCCCGATAGTCAATACACATCCGAAAGGATCCATCCTTCTTTTTCACAAACAAGATCGGGGCTCCCCAGGGTGAGGAACTCGGTCTGATGAATCCTTTGCTGAGCAGCTCATTGAGCTGACTAGAGAGCTCCTGCATTTCTGCTGGTGCTAGGCGATATGGAGATTTAGCTACGGGAGTAGCTCCGGGGACTAAGTCGATACGAAACTCGACTTGGCGTTCAGGAGGGATTCCCGGAAGATCTTCGGGAAAAACATCGGGAAAGTTGCAGACTTCGGGGATGCTCTCGAGGTCTTTAACTTCCTGCTTCTCGTTAATGACGTGGGCTAGGAATGCATAACACTCCATCCGCAGGAGTTTCTGGGCTTTGATGCACGAAATGATGCGAAGGTTCGAACTGAGTTTATCGCCGTAGATTACAAGAGTTTCATCCGAGAAAAGATTGAGACGGATAGCTTTTTCGAAAAAAAGGATATCAGCACGATTGGGGCTCAACCAATCCATGCCGATGATGACATCAAAGCTTTTTATAGAGACTGGCATAAGATCGATGGGAAATGAATGGTCGTTCAGAGTAAGGGTACAACCCACAAATATGTCATTAGTGCTCTCTTTATTACCGTTAGCCATTTTGACGGTAAACGTTTCGGTTAAAGGTTGGGATTTATGTTTAAGAAAATGCTTGAATGCATGACTAACAAAACTTCTTTCCGCACCAGAATCGAAAAGAATACATGCATAAGAGTTATCGAGGAGGAACGTACCCGAAACAACGGTAGGGTCAGCCACGGCCTCCTCTTGCCCCATAGTTAGTACTCTCCCGGTGTTGCCAGTTGTTGCTGCCTTGGGGAAGATCCTCTTGTAATGCCCGACTTCCCCACAGCCGTAACAGGCTTGACCAACACCTGCTCCAGAGGCCTGATCGGTTGGTTGGACTGGGTTTTTGCAGCCTCGAGCTAGGTGGTGCTTTTTACCACAGTTGTTGCAGAGCATCTCACGACATGGACCAGGGATGCGGTGATGATAACTGTACTTATTGCACCAAGGGAGGGTACCAGTATACCTGCTGGTAGGTGCTTGAGTAGCAGGAGCAGCGATAGGGGTAGTAGCAGCGTGGACTGCTACTGTTTGCTGTTTCTCTGAGGGCTCCTGCGAAGATTGACCCTTTTTCTGCTTCCATAATTTTCTCTTCTCACCACTCCCTTTAGCCGGTTCAGGAGTGGCTGTCACTTCATCGAGATCGACTCCATGATCTATGAGGTTCTGCGCCAGACACTTAGCGCTGTCGAAGGTGTTTGGCCTGGCAGCCAAGACATTTCCTTTGGTCGACTGGGTCAGCCCCCAAATGTATCTTTCAACCTTTTTGCTTTCCGGGGTGACCATCCCCGGGCAGAGAAGCGCTAGGTCTTCAAACCTAGATGTGTAGGCGGCAATATCAGAACTCTTCATCTTTACGTTCCAGAGTTCGTGCTCCAGTTTCTGCATTTCACCCCGAGGGCAGTACTCAGCAAGCATGAGCTCTTTCAAGCTCTCCCAACCCATATCATTTGCCACTGGTAGGGTTAGGGATTTGACCCGGCCATTCCACCAGGTCAGTGCCCTGTTGGCGAAGGTGCAAGCGGCGGATTTTACTTTGTTGACCTCTGAACAGGAACAGATTTCGAAAATGGACTCGATCTTTTCGAACCATTGTGTCAGGGCAATAACACCTCCAGTGCCATCAAAGGATGTGGGTTTTGCGTTCATGAAGTCCTTATAGGAGCATTCCTTTTGGTGTCCCTGACCACCTTCATGATTTTGGGGATGCGTACCACCTTCCTGTCCACCAGATCCGCTAGGATTCATCTGTGACATCGCGGCAGCCACAACAGCAGTAACAGCTGCTTGAAACATAGCGGGATCAAACTGAGGGGGCGGTGGTCGTGATGGAGTATCGTTGTTCCTTCTGATAGGTCTTCGTCGGGGAGGCATCTTGTTCTAAAACGAATCAGGAAGAAGAGGGTGGTAAGTCCTCTGAATCAAACCAAGAGATATGAAGCAAGAATATATATCTCATTACGATGGTTGGAGTGTTCTAGTAAGCGATAAGCAAAGGAAAGTTACTAATGCAAGTAAGTTATCGCTAAGAAATGAATAGGTAGCAACACTAAGAATGAATTTCTACCATGTATTCGGCTCTGACTAAAATACTCCTATAGTATTTTAAGTTGTATAGATACCGGGTAAGTTTTAGGCCTGTTGCAACACCCAAGTCACTCCCAAACACATGTTGGTCATGCCTCGAATGAATATAGTTGATCAGGCTATATTGACCCTAGACATGATTACATAACTGCCCAGGTTTAACCGTAGTGTTCAACAACCAAAATACTTTTGTTTTGTTCTACTCATGATACGGATTCTGGTATGTAGGTATACTTGTATACTTTTTGTAAAAATACTTATATTTTTAAAAGTATACTTTTAGTTCAGAGCACTTCAGCCCCTTAGTGTTTATAGTTGTATACCATGTAAGGTTCGGTATACTTAGTTCACTATAAACAATAGCTCTGATACCAATCTGTCACACCCCGAAACCGATGGCGGAATCGTTCCGGGATGGAGGACGTCATGCGTAGTATCACAACAGTTGTATCATAGTAAGCGAAGTAAACACAACCATTACATTATAATATGAATATTTACATTGTTCAAAAACATGATTTGTACATAACATTATATAGCAAAAGTAAAAGACGTGACTTCAGAATGTTTCGTCTTCTCCAAAAGTTGACAAGAGTACCTGTCTATTGATGCCCTGAGAATACAAGCAGTTTTAAAAATATCAGCATAAAGTTGGTGAGTTCATAAGCGTTTAATTCTGATGAAAGAAATGTTTCTTTGATTCTTTGAAAAGTTGTTTCCCAAGAAAATCCTATATTTTCTTATGAAAGAGGTTTGATTATCCATTGATTACACGTTAAACACTCTTGTTTATGAAAGGTTAAGTTATCCCATATGCGAGTATTTACCATACTCGGACAGCAGTTTTCTTTTCGAAACTCTGGTACACCCAGAGGAGTATATTAGTCGTTTTATCGAAGCTCTGGTTATACCCAGAGGAGTATATTAGCCGCATTTTCGAAGCTCTGGTTACACCCAGAGGAGTATATTAGCCGTATTTTCGAAGCTCTGGTTACACCCAGAGGAGTATATTAGCCGTATTTTCGAAGCTCTGGTTACACCCAGAGGAATATATTAGCCATATTTTCGACGCTCTGGTTACACCCAGAGGAGTATATTAGCCGTATTTTCGAAGTAAATATTCGCTACCTAAGTTGTGAGTGCCATAACCGTACTTAGACTGGATAAGGCACGAATCGGGGCCAGTATCTTTTATGACTTTGTCACCCCTGAACCTAACGGTTCCGCTGTAGCTAGCAGCGAGGGTGCGGGATAGTCAGTCCCATATAGATCTATACACAATAGTCACGTTCTCCCTCCACGAGATTCTGGTTATAAGTCGTAGTCCTCCACTCACGAATCCGAGGGAGTGTTACCAAGGACAAATCTCAAACTTAGCCTAACAATTTACAAGCAATAGTACGAAAATCTGGTTTATGATTTATATGAATCCTTTATAAGATGGTACATATTATAACATGATTCACAGGTTTCTTGCTTTAGATTTGAAAACTGGTTCTACGAGTTGATTTCCTTAATCGATTGGTAAAACGGTTTTCTGAGTTAAAAGCATACTGACATAAAATCATGTTTTGTAAAATGAGATAATTCGAGCACAAGTCTCCTTGTACTTTTGCTTGTATCCCCCCTGAAAACATGAAAAACTCGGAAAAAGCGTAGGGGTATAAACTCACCGTTTATCGTAGGATCCGAAAGCACAATTGGTTACGAGTGTTGAGTGTCAACCGATGTTTCGCACGCAAGTGGATCCTATTAGCATGTGATAACACATATATGTGTTAGAATTTGGATGTTTCATGACTAAACATGACGGGAAACCACCCTAAGGACTTGGAAATGCTTGTCGGGACCCTATATGATCAAATAAGGGAGGTGTACGGCCAAAAGGGTGTGTGTGCGGCCAGGATGTACGGCCAGACTGTGTGCGCGGTTGCACACAGGAGTGTGCGGCCAGGCTGTGTGTGCGGTTGAACACAGGAGTGTGCGGCCGTACACTCCTCATTTGTGCCAAAAATGTTGATTTTGAGGTGTTCTTGTGCTAATACTAAGTCCTACTAGTAAATGAAGGCCAAACTCTTCACTTTGGAGAGTTTTAGTGTGTGTGTGGCCACCTTATGAAGGTGTGCGGCCGTACACATTCAAAGGATGAAGAACACGAAGAACACTATGAGTTTTAAGCTTAGATTCGGTTGTCTTACAACTATAACAAGCTGAATGATGGAATAGTTCATGTTTTTGAGGCCCTTTTGATTGTTTTAGGATGAAGTTTTTAGAGAGAGAAAGTAGAGTGCAGCCAAAGGAAAGAAATGAGTGTAAAGGGCCTCCTTATATATATGAGGGGGAGTGTGCGGCTGGAGGGTGGGTGTGCGGCCGCACACCCATGTGTGCGGCCGTACACGCCTCTCAGGAGGGTGTGTGGCCCGGTTTTGCTTCTAAACGACATGTTGACGCATTTCTAATCTCATTCCCAACTGCACTCAAGCTTAGAACACTTAAACGGACCCTTAAATGGCGTTAATAGATGATAAAATCGAGTTTAATATTGATATAAAGATCAATTGTACAAGGTAAAAGTTTCGGGTTGTCACATCATCCCCCCATTAGAGGGAATTTCGTCCCGAAATTCGAACATAGAATACAAATCATGAATTAGGAAAGAGGTGAGGATATTTCTGGTTCATCTGATCTGCGCGCTCCCAAGTGAATTCAGGTCCCCGCTTGGCATTCCAGCGAACCTTCACTATCGGGATGCGACTTTGTTTCATTCGTTTGATCTCCCTATCCATGATTTCGATTGGTTCTTCCACAAAGTTTAGATTCTCGTTGATTTCAATGTCATCGAGAGGGATCGTAAGGGTTTCGTCGGATAAGCACTTCTTAAGGTTCGAGACGTGGAAGACGGGATGAATGTTACTAAGCTCTTGAGGTAATCGGAGTTTGTAGGCTACAGGACCGATCCTGGCGAGGATCTCGAACGGTCCTCTGTACCTCGGGTTTAGCTTTCCACGCTTTCCAAAGCGTATCATGCCTTTCCAGGGTGAGACTTTTAGCAGGACACGGTCTCCAACCTGGAATTCCAAGGGTTTTCGTCGTTTATCGGCGTAGCTCTTTTGTCTATCTCGAGAGGCCTTAAGTCGTTCCCGGATTTGTACGATCTTTTCGGTGGTTTCGCGGATGATTTCTGGACCAGTGAGAGTGCTATCTGGGACTTGCCCCTTGGCTAGCTGCGTGTCGCCCACCTCAACCCAGCACAGAGGGGATCTGCACTTGCGACCATAGAGGGCTTCGAAAGGTGCAACCCTGATGCTGGTATGGTAACTGTTGTTGTAGGAAAATTCAACCAGAGGAAGATGAGTGTCCCATGACGCGCCGAAATCGATGACGCATGCTCTCAACATATATTCCAAGGTTTGGATGGTTCTCTCACTCTGTCCATCTGTTTGAGGATGGTAAGCTGTGCTCATATCCATCTTAGTTCCAAGAGCCTTCTGTAGTGACTTCCAGAACCTCGAAGTGAACCTGCTATCTCGATGGAAGATAATGGACACAGGCACACCATGCAGTCGAACTATCTCTCGGATGTAGATTCTCGTGAGCCTCTCCATTTTGAAGTTTTCCTTGATCGGCAGGAAATGGGCGGATTTAGTCAGTCGGTCGACAATTACCCAGATGGCGTCGTACCCACTCGGAGATTTGGGTAATTTGGTAATGAAATCCATAGTAATCCTCTCCCACTTCCATTCAGGTATTTCCGGTTGGTGGATTAGACCTGAGGGCTTCTGATATTCGACCTTCACCTTGGCGCAAGTCAGGCACTTACCCACGAAGGTAGCGATCTCTGCTTTCATGTTCGGCCACCAATACAGTTTCTTGAGATCGAGATACATCTTGTCCGATCCTGGGTGAACAGAGTATCTGGTCTTGTGAGCCTCGTTCATTACAACCTCTCTGTAACCACCGAACTTTGGGGTCCAGATCCGGTCCATGAAATAATAGACTCCGTCTCCCTTGATCTCTAGTTTCTTTTCCATTCCTCTCAAGGCTTCACCCGACATGTTCTCTAGTCTTAAGGCTTCCAACTGAGTCTCCTTGATTTGCGCGGATAAATGGGAATGGATAGTCATGGTCAATGCCTTCACTCTACGACCTGAGTACTCCTTCCGGCTGAGGGCATCTGCCACCACATTGGTCTTGCCGGGATGGTAGCGGATTTCGCACTCGTAATCGCTGAGTAACTCAACCCATCGCCTTTGACTCATGTTCAGCTCCTTCTGATCGAAGATATGCTGCAAACTTTTATGGTCAGTGAAGATAGTGCACTTGGTTCCGTAGAGATAATGTCTCCATATCTTCAGTGCGAAGACTACTTCTCCCAATTCCAGATCGTGTGTTGTGTATTTGACTTCGTGTGCTTTCAGCTGTCTTGAGGCATAAGCAATGACTTTTCCCCGTTGCATGAGCACACAGCCTAGACCCTGATTGGATGCATCACAGTAGACAACGAAGTCCTCCGTCCCTTCGGGCAGAGACAAGATAGGTGCGCTGCATAGGGCCCGCTTCAACGTTTGGAACACAGTGTCTTGCTTTTCACTCCAACAAAAGGGTACACCTTTCTGAGTTAGAGTGGTTAAGGGTTTGGCAATTCTGGAGAAATTCTGGATAAATCTACGATAGTAGCTAGCGAGACCCAAGAATTGACGGATTTCCGTGGGCGTCTTCGCCCTACCCGAGGGCGTGGAGGATTTTGTGGTATATTACAATGCGTCAATCTCAGGGTTGGTCGCGGCATTGATGCAGAGGGGGCACGTTATCGCTTACGCTTCGAGGCAGCTGAAGCCTCACGAAGCGAACTACCCGACACATGATTTGGAGTTGGGGGCAGTCGTCTTCGCCTTCAAGATTCGGCGACACTACCTCTATGGGGTCCGTTGTACCATCTACACGGACCGCAAGAGTTTGAGGTACCTCATGGATCAGCCGAATCTGAACATGAGGCAATGTCGTGGCCGATGCGCTTAGCCTCAAGGCAGCGCCGATCAGAGACATATGCATGAGGATGACGGTGGTGATTCCTCTTTTGGAGCAGATCCGAGAGGCCCAACAGGAGGCTATGAAGGAGGAACATCGGAAGAGCGAGCGTATTGTGGGATAGGTTTCCTCCTTCAACTATGATAGCCGTGGGATATTGATGCTACACCGCAGGGTGTGGGTTCCATACCACGGTGGTGTGCGCCAGGTTCTGATGGAGGAGGCGCACAAGTCCCGATTCTTAATTCATCCCAGGGCGACGACGATGTACAGAGATCTTCGTCCCGATTATTGGTGGCCCTGCATGAAGTGGGATGTAGCCTGGTATGTTGAGAGATGCCTGACCTATAGGAAGGTAAAGGCCGATCACTAGAGGCCTCACGACAAGATGCAGCCGTTGGATATCCCTATGTGGAAATGGGAAGATATTACTATGGATTTCATCACAAAGCTTCCCAGGACCGCGCGAGGGGTAGATTCGATTTGGGTCATCGTTGATCGATTGACCAAGAGCGCCCATTTCATTCCGATTCAGGAGAGCATTTCGGCTGAAAAGTTGGCTGACATCTACATCAGGCAGGTAGTGGTGCGTCACGGGGTGCCAGTTTCAGTGATTTCCGATAGGGACGTGCGGTTCACTTCCAGGTTTTGGAAGAAGTTTCATGACGAACTGGGTACTCGTTTGCACTTTAGCACCGCCTTTCACCCGCAGATGGATGGTCAGAGCGAGCGGACCATCCAGACTCTGGAGGATATGCTGCGGTCGTATGTTTTAGATTTTGGAGGTAGTTGGGATACTTACCTACCATTGGCGGAATACTCTTATAATAATAGCTATCATGCGAGTATCGACCGTCCTCCTTTCGAGATGTTGTATGGGAGGAAGTGCAGGACCCCGATATGCTGGGGTGAGGTTGGGCAGAGGGTCATGGGGAGCACCGAGGTGGTACTCAAGACTACGGAGAGGATCCAACAGGTTCGGAGCAGGCTTCAGACTGCTCAGAGTCGGCAGAAAAGTTATGCCGACAAGCGTCGATCAGACCTGGAGTTCCAGGTCGGGGATATGATGCTCCTGAAGGTGTCGCCTAGGAAGGGCGTCATTCGATTCAGGAAGCGGGGCAAGCTGGGCCCCAGGTATATTGGACCCTTCAGGGTTGTAGCCCGGGTAGGCAAGGTGGCATATAGGCTGGATTTTCCAGCCGAACTCAGTTAGATTCATAGCACCTTTCACGTGTCCCAGTTGCGGAATTGTCTGGTGGACGACTCGACAGTGGTGCCCTTAGAGGATATTCAGGTGGATGACAACCTGAAGTACATCGAGCGGCCAGTGGCGATCCTCGACAGGAAGTCGAAGGATCTGAGGAACAAGAGGGTGGAGCTAGTGAAGGTGCAATGGCAGCACCGCAAGGGGTCAGAATGGACTTGGGAGCCGGAAGAAGAGATGAGGGAGCACTACCCCGAGCTTTTTCCAGATTCAGCAGCAGACTTCGAGGACGAAGTCTAAAATAAGTGGGGGAGATTTGTAGCACCCGATTCCTGGTACGTATTTAAATTCAAGAATTTCATGTATTTCCCCTGGGACTCGACGAGTTGGCGGCCCAACTCGTCGAGTAGAGTCGTGTTTCACGGGAAGTTTAAGTGGCCTACTCGACGAGTCGGGAGACCGACTCAGCGAGTAGGTGCTGTTTGATTGAAACCCTAAATTTGAGGGTTTGCACCCTATTTAAACAACTTATCTCAGCCTCCATCATCCCTTTTACTCCCAGAAGACATCATATCGAAACCCTAGCCTTGTTTGAGTATTCCAAGGCCATTTTGGTGCATTTTGGTGGATTGTGAAGCTTGAGAAGGGGAAAGGATCTTGGGAGTTCAAGTTGGAGCTTGGAGATCCAGAGATTGTGTTCCATTTCCAGCTCATTTAAGGTAAAAAGCTCCTGCCTTGATCTTCCATGTGTTTATTCATCTTTAGGGGTGGATTTTGGGTATATTTAGGGCTTTCTAAGCCATTTCTGGGTTGTGAAGTGTTATAGGGAGTATTGACTTCAGATCTTGGTCATTGGAGGGGTCTCATGGCATAAAGGTGCCAACTTTATGGCCATGAGAGCCCCATGCATCTTTTTGACATCATTTGTAGTCCTTGAGGGCTAAAAGACCTATGCATGGACGTAAAGTTTGTGGCTTTACGTGCTATATCGGCCCTAGGAGGTCAGATCTACCCTTTGGATGAGATGAGCTTGACAGAAACCGAGTTTATGGACATGGACTTTAGTGGACTCGGCGAATTGTTCTTGGGACTCTACGAGTCGGATAACGATTCTCCAACCCTTACTGTTTTGAGGGTCTGGTTGAGTCTAGAGAAGGACTCAACAAAGATGGACGTGATTATAAACCTGGGAATCATGGGACTCGACGAGTGGTTAAGCAAACTCGGCAAGTCCAAGGCAATCTCCCAATCTTTGAAGATGGACTCGACGAGTCGTTCATACAACTCGGCGAGTCATAGAATGGACACATTCTTATGAGGGAGATGAACTCGACGAGTTCAAGGATGAACTCGGCGAGTCGGATGAAGATGGTCCCGATGGTATGATGGAAGGAGAACCTGTCGAGTTCTTGCTAGACTCGACGAGTAGAGTCGGGGGTTGGTTCGAGTTAGAGGAGTATGGACTCGACGAGTTGGTAGACCAACTCGGCGAGTCAGGTTAACTGGATGTTGACTTTGACCAATGTTTACTTTGACTGAATTGAGTTGACCCTGGTTTGGGTTGCATGTTCGAATTGATAACTTAGAAGGGTTGCCGTGTAGGGATTGAGGAGTCGAGGGGAGTCGACTTTCACGCCGAGGACATTTCAGACACTACACGACATCGAGGTGAGTTACCTTCCAGTAGAAGTGGGTCTAAGGCACCAAGGCCGGCCCACTGGTAATTGTTTAGTTGTGATGATTGTCTTTGTGATAATCATCTGGGTTGCTTGTGCTTGATATATGTGTATGCTAGTATGCTATGTTATGTGAGATAGTATTAGTATGAGGGGAATAGTCCCCGATTCGGTCGCTAGGACCAATGGGTAGGTCGGCCACCCCCGATATGTCTGACAGCATGATTATGATACGATATTATATGCTAGCGGTAGGGGGTGAAATAGTCCCCGATTCGGTCGCTAGGACCAATGGGTAGGTCGGACACCCCAGATATGTCTGACAGCATGATTATGATACGATATTATATGCTAGCGGTAGGGGGTGAAATAGTCCCCGTATTCGGTTGAGATAGACCGGAGGGCAGGTTGGCACCCCAAAATAGCCTGACATGGGTAGGTCAGCACCCCAGAATGGCTTGACATGGGTAGGTCTGCACCCCAGAATGGCTTGACATGGGTAGGTCGGACACCCCAGAATTTCCCTACAATATGTATGTGGTATGATGGGGGAACTCACTAAGCTTTGTGCTTACAGTTTCAGTTTTGGTTTCAGGTACCTCTTCGTCCCAGGGGAAGGAGCCGGCGGTGTAGCAGCGCATCACACACACATGATTTCCGCATGGAGTTTCTAGTATAGTACTCTGATTTTCATAACTCTTGATATTGTGATTTTGAAACATGACGTTATGGTTTTTATAAGTTGATGTAACCTTGACAATGTTTTGGTACACTATTTCATGAGGTACTTAATTTAAAAATGAAATTTTTGGCCTTGAAAATTGGGATGTTACAAGTTGGTATCAGAGCCTTGGTTTGAGGGATTCGGACACACCCTCGGGGGTGTCTGGACTCAAACCGAGGGATTAAAAGATTTTTCACAAAGAAAACAGTTTTCTAAAATTTAAGTTAAAGAATTTTGAGAAAGAACAAGGTGTGTGTTGCGTGCGACTGGACGAGCTCAAGTAAGCTTTCCCCAAGATGCTCATACTTGTTATGTTATGTTATATGATTTATGATTATGAGAACTGCATGCTAGATTAGGGCTAAGGATCTAGGAGGATGCCTTGTATGCCTGATGTATGATTCTGAGAACTGCATGCTAGAATAGGGCTAAGGATCTAGGGAGGATGCCTTGAATGCCTGTTTGTATGAGCTGTATGCTAGGACTGTTTAGTCAGCGGTAGGAGATCCTGATTAGGTTATGCTTGATGTGGTTACTCGATGCACGAATGTTGCTTGCTTTGTGCTATAGGGGTTCTGGCTAACTTTAACTAACTAGTGAGCGGATATGTAACATTATTCGCAACTAGGGAGTTCGGGCAGCGAGCTTCAGCATTCGAGGTAAGTCTCCTCACTGTGTTTATGGGTCTACGGCCACAATGCCGGCCCATTTAGTTTATGTATGGTAGGAAGACCTGGGGGTTAGCCCTAGGCATTATGCATGAAAGACCAGTAGGCGGCTCCTGGCACACTGTATGCTATTATGTATGGTAGGAAGACTCGAGGGTTAGCCCTAGGCATTATGTATGAAAGACCAGGAGGTGGCTCCTGGCACATTGTATTCTCATTAGCTAAGTAGAGTAGTATGTATGCTAGTTGTCTTTGTGATACTTGCATGGAAGACCAGGAGGCGGCTCTTGACACTTGTCTGTAAGACCCAGGGGGTGGCCTCCGGCTTGGCAAAAAAGACCACGTGGCGGCCCGTGGCATAACAGCAAGACTATGTGCGGCACATAGAAACTTATTTGATATATGATTGATATGTATGGCTCACAGTATGTATGGCATGTATGGCCCAGTTGATATGTATGGTATGTGGTATTTGGGGAACTCACTAAGCTTCGTGCTTACGGTTTACAGTTTTGGTTTCAGGTACCTTCAGTTTTCAGATAAGGAGCTCGGGACGATCGAATCGCATTCACCCATATTATTCCGCATTACGTGATCTTTGGAATTAGCCTCTGATATTTATTTTAAATGAAACGTTTTCAATGTTTGGAACAAAGTAATTAAGTGTTTTCTTATATTAAAAATGAAATTTTTGGTCTTGAATTTTGGGATGTTACACAGAAATAAGCCATCAGCAGTTTTGGTAGTAGATATGCCAAGAAAATAATGAAGATCACTAAGATCTGACATAGAAAACTCAGCCCCAAGAATCGAGATAATGTGTGGCAATAGTTGTGATGACGTTCCAGTAAGTATGATGTCATCCACATATAATAACAAGTAGGCAATGTGAGGGCCTGTCTATAAATGAACAAAGAAGAATCACACCCGCTGTTAGTAAAACCAATACGAGAAATAAACTCGGTAAATCGCTGAAACCACGCCCTCGGTGCCTGTTTGAGACCATAAAGAGCTCTCTTAAGAAGAAAAACATGATCAGGTCGAGAAGTGTCTTGAAAACCAAGAGGTTGCCGCATATAAACTGTCTCCTAAAGGTGCCCGTGAAGAAATGCATTCTTCACATCCAACTGTCTGATAGGCCACTGATGAATGAAAACAATACTAAGAATAATACATATAGTAGTAGGCTTAACCACTGGGCTGAAAGTCTCATCTCAGTCGATACCCGGTCTCTGGCTACGCCCATTAACAACTAGGCGAGCTTTGTATCGAGATAAAGAGCCATCCGCATTTAGCTTCTTTTTAAACAACCATATGCAGTTGATTACATTAGCATCATTGGGTTGTGGTACAAGAACCCAAATGTTGTTGGTGATGAGAGCCGAGTATTCCTCTTGCATCGCTTTTAGCCAGTTGGGATCTTGAAAAGCCTGTAAGTAGGACCGTGGAATGGTAGAGGTGGTATTAACATGAAGGTTGAGTTTATTGATTGGTTTTCAAATGCCCTGTTGTAAACGAGTTATCATAGGGTGTTGAGACTGAGATGAAGTTTGGGAAGAGACCGTGGAAGACTGAGGAATAGAAGGTGAAGTGACGAGAGGAATGTCGTGATGAGGAGGAGATGATGGTTGAGGAGACGGAGATGAGGGTTCATGAGGAAGATCCTCCTAAATAGGGATGGGGAATGTAGAGTGATCGGGATAGGTTGGAGGGAGAATAGGAGCAATATGTTCAAGGAATGAATAAGAGGGGGCGGAAGTGGGTGTCATGGAACCGAAAGGGAAAAATAGTTTCATCGAATAAAACATGTATAGAAATGATGATTTCTTTGTACGGAGGTCAAGACATCTATATCCTTTATGATTTGAGGGATACCCGAGAAATACACATAGTGTAGAATAAGGGGAAAGTTTGTGAGAAGTATCAATGTTAGGAAAACAGAGACATCCAAAAACACGAAGGTGAGAGTATGTAGGTATTTTATTGTGAAGTTTGTGAAAAGGGGTGTCATTATTAATAGTGGTAGAGGGAAGAATATTAAGGAGATGTCCATCCATGTGTAAAGCCTCAACCCAATATTCTGTAGGGAGGCGAGCATGAGAAAGAAGGGTACAGACGATGTAATTTATAGTGCGTACATTCGTTCCGATTTATCATTTTGTTGATATGTATGAGGGCACGAAAAAGCATTTTGATACCGGTTTGAGCACAAAGGTTGTGGAATTGATGGTGGGGAAATTTTGAAAAAAAACATCTGATTTAGCGCGTAAAGGATAAATCCAAACATAATGGGAATAATTATAAAGAAAGATGAAATAATATTTAATCCCAGTAAAGCTCATAACCGAAGAGGTCCAAACACCCGAATGTAAAAGATGAAATGGAAATTTAGAAACAAAATTAGATAAGCTAAATGGTAAATGAACATGTTTTCCCAATTGACAAGGTTCACAAATACTAGAAATTTTATTTGTAGAACATGAAATAAGACAAATATCTATAAGTTGTTTAAACACATAATGACCGGGATGACCAAGACGTTGATGCCACACAAGTGGAGCAATGGAGATAAGAGCTTGAGGCGTAGGAGTTGTGACTGGATAAAGATCACCGGTGCTGTCACATCGCATTAGAATTTGTTTGGTTTGTAAATCCTTCACAGAAAAACCAAAAGGGTCAAATCCAATAGTGCATTTATTGTCATGAGTAAAACGACGAACATATATGATATTTTTTTAATGATTTGTGGGGTTATCAAAACATTATTTAAGACTAAGGTGCTATAGGGAATAAGGCGATGAAGAGTGGAGCGACTGACTTTTCTTACAGGAATTGAAGATCTGTCCCCAACTAAAACTGATGAAGAGAAAATACTTTTATTAGAGGTATTAGAAAGTATACCTGCATCCGCATGGAGATGAGATGTTGTAACACCTCAAATTTCAAAACAATTTTTTTCATTTTTAATCTCCCAAAACATAGTTTATAAAACTTGTTGGATTAGGTGTCTAAGCCCATAACTATAATTGGTATGTACTTGAATTGATAGCAGCACAGTCATTTTGGGTTGCCCTCAAGCCTAGCAACCGGACAAGGAAATTATGAAAGGAGAGATATTGATTTATTATAAGATTAATAAATTAATATAAATGATTTATTAATATGTTAAAAGGTTAATATATTAATTATAAATCATAATATTTAATTAATAGTTAGCCATAAATTAATTAGAATTAATTTTGGTGTTAATTGTATTAATTATAAAGTACATGGACTAGTTTACAATTATCTAATAGTTGAGTGGAAGGTTCCAGAACCTCCTTGGAAGGGGGTGGACGAAATCTATAGGGGAAACCCTAATGATTTCGTCCAAGGGGCTTGGATAAGGCCTTTGGATAAGCTTAGGCCCCAAGCAAAGGAACATTAGGGTTTTCCCTAAACCCTAGATCCCTCAGCTATATAAGGAGCCTCCTGGCTCCCAAAATTGGCACTCCTTCTCTTGAAGAAACCCTAGGCCGATTTTTGCATACCCTAGCCTCTCTCCTCACAAGTTTCCTTCTTGCTAGCTCTTGGGTGTGATTCCATTAGAGGCATTACAATTGTGGTGCTAGGCTTCCAAGAAGATCAAGATCAAAGGATTAGCAATTGTTTGCTATAACAATTGAAAGGTATGTAACTTTAAAACCCTAGTTGGCTAATTTCGAAAATATCCTCTCTCCTTAGGGTTCTTGTTTTGCAATTCAAAGTTATGTGTTCAATAGTTAAAACATAGATCCAAAGTAGGTTGCATGTGAACTTAGGAATCGTTTTCTAGTTTATTTGTTTTACCTAAAACCCATCAGTGGTATCAGAGCCATTGGTTTTGTTTTAAATTGAATTGCTATAATAGTTGAATTGCAAATTAGGGTTTGTAGCTATTAAACCCTAAATGGCCAAGTTTTCGTTTTTAGGGTTTTTGGCTTGAAGGGTTTTCGAAAACTCTAGCCTCCATGAACCCTAATCGAAATTAGGGTTAGGGTTTTGAAAAACCCTAGCCTCCTCCCTTGAATTTCGAAAATTGCTTCTTATTTTAGGGTTTTATCTTATTTTGGATAGTTATTGCCTTATTGGATAATTATTGCCTAATTGGATAATTGAGAAAAATAAGGAAATTATCCTTTACCCTAATTTTTGAAATCTAGAGGGATAAGGATTAGGATTAAATTCATTGTTTAATTTGATTAGATGATCCTCACAAGATTTAATAAATTAATCAAAAGTTAATTAATAGATAATTACTAAATCTAGTTTTTGGTTTATTTTAAATTTGAAATTAATGGTTTAATTTTCGAAAATTTTATATAAACTCTAAAGTTTTAAAAGTTTTAAAGCACACCTTATATATATATATATATATATATATATATATATATATATATATATATATATATATATTATAACTAAAAGTTAAATATTATATATGTATAAGAATTGGTCAGTCAAATCGCTAGTATGCCTCATTCACGAAGCTAGTCTATAAGGGGGGTATAAGGAAACTGCCTATAAAATGGTAGTTGAATGGGTGTCCACTCTCACCCACCGCTTCCTTCATTAGTGGAGGGTCCTTAGCAGAACGGATTTGATAGAACAACTAAATATAATTAAAAGTATAATGTTATTAATGAAGTACTAGAACATTATTTTACAAAATACCAACTCTAGTTACTTCAGGAAAAATGTGAAAAGTATGCTAACCCATGAAATTGCACATTATGCTTTATTGGTCGTTAGTGGAGCGTGTGTGGTTAACCAGCACACTAATAGGCACTAATAAAGAGTAGTAATGGGTATCTCATAACTATCATTTTGATGGAGAGTGTGTGGTTTACCAAGACATCAATAGATAATGATATAGACAATGAGGTTACCAAGCACATTTGCATGGTTATTCACATCTTGTTTGTGATCCTCGGTATCCCTGTCACAAATAGAAGAGCATAATCCGAGATTTAAACATGTCATTGAATAGTTTCAATGTATCTCAAAAGGAATTAGGAATTTCACTTCGTTTGTTTCGTCTAATGGTGGAATTGGTGAATCGTCATTCACCTACCTTTGTGAAATTTACACTTGGATCTCGGCATCCCATTTCTGAGTAGTAAATCTTCATAGTTGGATCCTAACCTTAATATTGTATCTTTGGGTTATTATATTGAGGTATCTTGAAATCTAACTAAAACTTTCTTTCTTTTCAGATGTCTACTCCTGGAAACACTTCTGCTTCATCATCCTCCAACCATAACTTCTATTTGCTCAACATTTGCTCTAAAATCCACATAAACCCTCATCATCTAGAGAATGTGTACAATCATGCCTTCGCTTTCCCGCGGTCCTGAGATGTACCTGAAACACATTTAAATCAACACTGTAAGCACAAAGTTTAGCGAGTTCCCCCAAAATATCACATACATAATAATTAGCCTCTCGTGGCTATAACTCGATAAGGACCCTCCGGTCACGTGTCTCAGTGAAGACCCTATGGTCTCATCTCTCGGTATGGACCCTCAGGTCCCAACTCAATAATATAATAACATAAGTCACAAAGACAGAAATGCAATAACACATATCTCAGTATAAGCAAACAACACCCTCCGGTCACACATAAGTTACCACATATGTAAGTATAGTGAGAAGACTCACCTCACGTAGAAAAATGAATAATCTCGCACCTGAACTGCCGGTCTAGACTCCGCCTAAAATACACCACATTTAACTCAAATAAATAAATAAATAAATAAATAATAACCTCAGAATGCTAGACCAAGCCTCTCAACTAACTCTTAGAAGGGTAAAAGACCAATTTGCCCCTCCTTGACAAAAAGTCCACAAACTTGACCTAAAACCCAAAAGTCAATAGAAGTCAACCCAACAGACGAACACGGGGCATTCTTCCTCGTACGCTGGGCGTACGCCTCAGACCACACGCGGATCGGGGGCTCTCTTGGCTATGCTGGGCGTACCAGGAGTTATGCTCGGTGTAATCTGCCAGTCTCCAAACTTCTTAAACAAGGTCTTAATCTTTAAGACACAAGCTCCAAATTCAGATCTAACTCAAATGAGGTGCCTTAAACCATAAAGTCACTGACTTTAAGCCTTTGCATGGCTAGGCAAGGTTCAAACCCAAAAACTCTATCTTCCTCAACATAAAAGGCCACATAGCACATGTATGGATAGATTTAAACATCCAAGCACTCATTTTTATGGATAAAGACACTCTAATACACCTAAAAGGACAGAAGAAAACTCTGGAGTTCACCAAACTCACAAGGTTCCATACTTGGGGCATAAAACCCTAAAAAGGACCCAAAACAAGAACTAGAACAAACAATGAGCAAGTTTTGAACTTGATATCTCTGGAAGGTGCACAAAGTGAAGTAGAGCTCAGATCCAAGGGCTAGAAACACCAACTATTCTTCCTCCAAAGCTTCTTCTCCACTAAAAGCTTCCAAAGAACACACAAATGAGCCACAAACACTCACACAAGCTAAAGGGACAAGATTAGGGTTGAAGAGGGAGTGGGGGCTGCCTAGGGTTCGACCTAGAAGGTTTTAAGGTGATTAAATATGGGGTGCAACCCTGAAAATTAGGGTTTGGCTCAGACGTGGTTACGCAGGGCGTAACTCCTTGTTACACTTGGCGTAACGCTGCCTCCACGTTGATCCATCAGCTGACTTACGCTCGACATACATAGCTCGTACGCCCAACGTAAGTCGACAATTCCTCCTTCACATGCCACAATCAAGCCTAAAGTTAAGCCCACACAAACAAGCCCAAAGCACAATAATTAGATTAAGCCCATACCTCAAGGAACGAATGTTATAGATATAGCCCCGGTATCCATAAACCATCCTCTATTGCCCGCGTCGTTCATGACCGTAGTGTTGAAAGCTTGAGGGATAGTAGTTGGCTGTTGTGTGGAGTCATAAGCAGAAGTATTACTCCATGGTTTTTGTTGAGCTTGAGAAGGGGTGAAGATCACATGTTGCTGTGGGCCTGAGCTGGCAGGTGGGTCGAAAAAAGAGTACTGTTGCAGGCTTGCTGGAAGATGTCCGCCAGTAGAGGTGGTAAAAACTGACACAACATGAAACCCGACATGAAATCGACACGAAATAAACGAGTTTGGGTAAGATATTTCAACCTCTTTAATTAAACGGGTTGACACAACACGACACAAAAAATAAATAGGTAAGGTTAGGGTTGATAATTTCAATTCGAATATGAATCGAAAATGACCCGTTTATATGTAAGTTTTCTGAATATTTTTAATAAACTAGAAAGACCAAAAACCAAAACAATACGTAAAGAAAACCTTTGGGTTGACTCGTTTTGTAACGTGGAATACACTAAGCCGTCTAAGTCAAGACTTTCATTTTAAGTTCTTTTGTTATCGTCCAAATTACACAGTCCCCTCAACCATTCCCTCCTCCTCCTTATGATCCTTCCCTTATCCTTCCAAACTCATTCATTCCATTTTTCTCTCTGAAATTACAATAAATTTAGTCATTCTACTTCCCAACTATAACATTTCCTTCCCACCTATAAAAATCATACTCTTTCAACATGTTTAATGTTTCAACCTCACATGTCATGGCACATTTTAAGATATACCCCTAACCCAAAAACCAACACGAACTTGAAACGAAAATAAACGGGTTCACATGACACAGCGCCGAGTTAGGGTCAAGATCTCTCAACCCGTTTACTGTTTTGGCACGACACGAACTCAACACGACAAGACACGTTTGTCGGGTCTATCCGCAGAGGGTGCTGATGGGCTGCCTTCTGTTGTTGGGTTACGAATTGTGGGATGGGAAGAAGACCCGGTAATTGTTGATGTTGTTGTGGACTTGGAAGAGGGTAACATCCATACCCCTACCCATGAGGAGCCGTCGATTGTTGTTAGTGGTGACCACCATTGAAGCGACCGTTGTTCCTACCTCCTCGGCCACCACGAGCTTGTCGAACACCCCCACGACTGTTGCCATGAAAATTCCCATGAGTAGAGGGTTGTTGAGTCGTGCTATCGGTAGTGAGAACAGTTTGAGAGGATGAGTGATCAGATTGAGACTGAACAATTTTGTTTTGATGATCTGGAGCCATTTGTTGTTCTTCAATCAACAACATGGACAGGGTTTCCATGAATGAGGGTATCGGGTGGCGATGACGAATAGTTGTAGCTATATAATGAAACTTTGGGGAGAGTCCCTTGAGAGTATAGGAAAGAGATTCTTCTCCGGAACAGGGTTGTCGATATTTTCATGTAAATCGGCCAGAGACTTAGTGCAAGTACAATATTGAGTAATAGAGGAGTCACCGATGGATATGTTGCGAATTTTATTATCGAGCTGAATGGATTTTGAGTCCTTATTAGTTTTCTTTTTCAAGATCATGTGAAAAAGAGACTGAGAGATAGTGCTATAAATCCATGATTTCACGACAGAATCAAGACGATTCCATTCATCAGAGGGAAGAGTGGAATTTTCTGTTGGAGGAAGAAGATGATCAGCAAGGTCAAACCCAATGCAATGGGTTTCAAAGAGCTCACTCCATATATCATAGTTCATGCGATCTAGATAAAGGACGAGTGACACAACATTATTGATATTGATTGAAGTGGTGGGTTTGTCTGATGGGTTGGACGAGGAAGGTGCAGGTTCAGTCATGATGAACGAGATAAAGGAGAAAGACAGAAAACGAGAGAGGGAGAGGCGTGAGAAGCAAGCTTAGAAAACGGCTAGGGTTTGACAGAGGATTCTGATACCATGTAAATTATAATTTTCCCTTGAAAACATTATTTCATTAATCAATGATATTTATACCAAATACCGAATATAGGCTAATACAATGAAATGCCACGTATATGGGCTATACTAAAAACATAATACACAATAATAATAACTAGATTATGACCCGCGTTAAACGCGAGAAACATAAATTAAATACATATCACATTAATAGGTGGCACTGTCTTAGGTGAAATTTTAATAAAAAATGTTAGTTAGATTCATTTTTTGAGTTTTTGATCCGAATTTATTAAATAACAATATTTAATATTTATATTAGAGCACTTTGGTTTTTAATACAATAATTTTTAACGTAAATGATCCACGTGATCTTTGTTTTATCAAAATACATTGTTGTAATTTACAATATATATATATATATATATATATATATATATATATATATATATATATATTTAAAATAGAGAGTAATATATAGCAGTAAAAATTATTTTTTATGTTCATATATATAACAGACTTTAACATCCAAAATGAAAATATTGCCCCTGAATACTATCATATTCACAATTTTAAATGAGTAAAATATTAAAGTAAAAAATTATAGCAGTAGAAGGGGGAAATAGTCGTAGGGGTAGATGTATTTCAGGTAAAGAGAACATATACATAGATGTTGTTTTGCCCTCATTCATCATGCAAATAGTATTCAATGTAGAGGAGTATTTTTTTTATGTGATGTATAAAAATATACCAATTCCATTCATTGATATATAGCATTGTATTTGATTCATGATTACCTTTGATAACCCTCACATATTAAGAACATCGATTACACATGTTTTAGGAATGTTGCAAACAGAGGATATAACATTGATTATACACAGACTCACACACAAACATAGGTTAACACATTAAAAAAATCAATATAAAGGATATAATTTTGTTTTGGTAACTAAATGAATGAAATTAATATGCTTAAAGTAGATTGATTAATTTTTTCATGATCTCTCAACAGGAGTACAGTAATAACATGTAATAAGAACAAAGTAAATGCAAGAAATTAGAGAAGAAGAAGGATAACATAGTAAAGGAAGAACCTGGAAAAAAATTGGAGAAGAAGACCGCTAAAAAAGAACACTGTAAATCGTAGGACTCAATCCAAAATCGTAAGAATAACAATTTCAATGAAATCGTATATATAAGGTGTTTTTGAATAAGGAAATCATTATCTTTCAAAAAAAAATTGGGATCATAAGATATCATCTTGGAGATTTTAGGCTATTCATCTTGAAAAAAAAGAAAGATATCAATTATATTGATTCAAAATTTCAAATTAATTGACTTGCTAATTTAATGAGTTTTAAAATCCAAACCATTATCTCAAATTGATTCATTTTACGTGAGATATACTGAGAGATAAATTATGAATAATATTGACTTTAGTTTTGACACTCAAATATTTTGGTGATTTAATAGGATTAGATTAGATTTTATAGGTTAATAACTGAATTGTTGATATGCTTATTTAGTGAGTTTTTTCAAAAAAAAAAAAAAAAGAAGGTAAACGGGTTTGAATTTTGAAGTCAAAAGCTATAAATAAGAGAGTTAAATTAGAAACAATATTAATTAGGGTTAATGATGACATAGATCGTCAAAAGATGTCTTGAAGGAGATGCATGCTTTAGTTTGTAGAGATTTGTGTGAAGCCAAAACTGTGGTGTGATAATTAGAGATGCAAGGAAGAGGCAATACACAAATTCTAAGAATACATGCACAAAAAGGAACCACGTTGTGGTGCTATGTTCTGTTATGAAAACACAAAGCATCAATTGAAGCACAACCATTGACATGAGGACGAAGAGGATTAGGTAATTAGGGTTTAAGAGAGAAAAATAAAAGAGAAAGATGGGGAAGCTATTAATGTTTTTAGCCATATTTATGGAGAAACTGATGTCTCGTATATAAATAAAATGATATGCTGCAATTGATAACATAATTGCTGAATTTAAAGATTCTATAATTAAATGTAATTGTGTTTGAATTGTGAAATATATTTTAGAAAGTAGGGATAGATTTTATAATTAAATGTAATTGTGTTCGAAATGCAATTGCTGAATTTAAAGATTATATAATTAAATGTTTGAATTCTATTTGGTAAGATGATGTCAGCAATTTGATCTAAGGGTGAAAAACATAGGATTGAAATACAATCAAGGGTCCTGATTGCTTCATTGGTGAATTAATGGTTCTATTTTAACAATATTTAGAGATACACTAACATTATTATGTACTGATGTCTTGGTAAGGTCTTTGTGTTGGTATAAGTGGAATAAGTTGATTTCTCGGTTGTGTTTATGGATTCCAACTTACATGGGCTTCCGTGGTTAAGTCACTAATGAGTTAGTCTCTATGGATTCCAAAATAAAGTGTGAGGACACTTTGTGATAACCTAACCTGTTTTGTGCAATTTACTTGCTTTGAACATTGTCCTATTTTTATAGGATTTTTTACACTCGGTGTAGGTTATTCTTCAAGAGAAGTCGTTAGTCGTTACACGGATTAGACGGATTAGGCATGAAAGTATAAAGGCAATATCTCAATAATTGTGTGTATATACTATACCTGGCTTTGCTTGCTTTCCTATAACTATAAACATCTACAAATCCTAACACCGGACACATGAGATCTTTAAACAGTTAAACTATCTCTTTTGCTGTTGATACGCCCATTCCGAATGAGCTCTCTGCATCATTGCATTATGTTTGACCTAACAACATGTATTTTTTCACTTTAAAATATATAAAAATCTATTCTATAGATGTTTTTAACCCAAAAAGTTAATGAAATCTCTACTATTTTTAAGGACTTTATGTTTAGGAACTATTATGAGTGTTTCGAATAATATAAATTTACCATGTGGAGGTGTATTTATTTGTGATTACTTGAGAATCGCTGCAATACACTAGCATATTTTTGGTTGCCATCAAGATTTCAAGGTGGCAAGAAAGTTATGAAATTTATTTAAAACTTATTCAACATTCAAGATACTAATTGGTCCAAAGTATTGTTGTTACAATCCAAATTCTTTCTTCTGTTTTTTTACTTACTTTTCGCATTGGGCAATGTTTGTCATACTTAATGTTTTTACACCTCAAGTTTGAATTTGTTAGTCGGGTAAATCTTCGTCTCATCTTTTCTATGTTTTCTGAATCTTTAAAGAAAAATTGACAAATTTCCATTTTCTAGATATGTTGCTATTAATAATACCATATCATTCAAAAGGTACCAAATGGAAAGAACCAGTCAAAGTGCCTCTCCATTTTCTAAATATGTTGTTATTTCTTGCATTCAAACCACATACAAAAAACAACATTCTTCTTATAGGCTGGGATCTATAACGATTAAATGCTAAAAAGGCAAAATGCTTTGGTTGGTTTGCTTATTATAATATTCTACTATCATTTTCCCATTATGGCATTAGTGCTTGGTCAAAGTTGAAAAAATATTTAATTTAATAGGAAAGAGCTTTCAAAGTACATGGACATGGAAAGGTACTTTGATGTAAGTGAAAAGAAAAAGTTTAATGCAAAAAATAACAATGTACATTGATGTAATCAGATAGGGTTTTCAAAAATATGGCAAGGTAGTTTCAATACATATACATAAATGTGGATCAGTTTTAAGTAGAGTTGCACATACGAACCAAGCTTAGTAAAACGAACTATAATCAAATTAGAATGTGACTTTTTTAACTCAAAGGCCCCAAAGACCACTTCAGGGTTTTTGGACTATTTATTAGAATTTCAATGATTTAATATTTATTCTTTTTTTTTTACAAGTTTATAATGCTTCAAAATTACCTCTAAGCCGGCTATACTTGGGGGTATTTTGCGAATTTAATATTTTGAAGTTTTAGGCATAAATAGAAGGACTACTAGTTTCACCTTTATTTGATCTAGACATTTAACAAAAAATGGACTATCCGATTCGTTTTTATTTTTGGAAATTCAATACGTTGACTTGGTTATTTTTGGAATACAGAGGTTGATATTAGTTTATATCGAATATTTATTTCTTTTTTTAGGAAAAAAAGACCATCTAAGTTGAAGAAGTGTTTTGAACTTGCTATGTGAATGCTCAAGCAAGCAATGAGATAAAAAGTAATGTACTTTTAGTTGGGGGACTAAAGTATGATTTTTATTTTATCTGTGGTTTTCTAGCATTATATTGAAAGTCTGGTGCTTTTAGTTGAGGTGGTCTCGATTATAACATTATACTTTCATTGGTTTGTATTTTTTTTGGCATCTGATTTATTGGAGTAACAAAAGGTTAAATACAAGATACAACAACATATTTCGAGGTCATACTTTTGTTGGTTTGTATATTTCGAGGTCATACTTTTGTTTTATTTATTATATCATTGTACTTCAAAATCTATGCCAAATTACAACATGGTACTGTGACAGGACAATGCTTCAACCGTGTATCCATCAGTATCATATGTGTGTATAATTTTTCATTCATTTACGTAGTGGTAGATAAAGCACTTAGGTACTAGAAAATACACCTTTAATGACATGCATTGCATGCCATTAAAGTGCAATCGTAAATGAAGATAACATGCATTTTTGTGTCATGTATTTACCACATACCATTTGTATGTCATAAATGATTTACCTTTTTTTTATAAATTCTTGACATACGTTTATATGTCATGATTTTTGATAGATTTTTAAAAACATATATTATTTTTAAATTTACTAATATTCAAATTAAATCACACATTCAATGTCTTATAATATAAAATAAAATACTATACACAAAAAATACAATCCATTGCACAAAATAGAAAATATCAAACACAAATAACCATTCTAATGGTAAATATATGTAATACATTGCTAATACAGGTACATATTCCTATAATTTGTAAAGTATGCAAGCACGTTGAGAAAGTTCTTCATCTCTTGAAGTGTCAGAGTATTCTGCATCTTCTCCCCAAAAGATTCTTATACTAAAGAATGGTATTTCTACCTTTAAACTTGCTTCCGTTAAACCGTCGCGTGTAGCCAAAATCCGAAACACCCCTACATCTTAATCGACTTCAATTGAATCGTAAGCTTCATCATAATCTTCAAATTAAAGTTCCGCCCGCCTAATTGAAACCCTTTCCTTTGTTGACCGCCCACCGTCTGCTTCCTTTGATCTCCATCGACTTCTTTGATGGGTCTCATACCTTCGAACTTTTTTTTTGGATCTGATTGAATGTTTAAGTTCTAAACAAGAACTCAAATCTCTCTTCTTCCGATAATGTATATTGTTTTGGGTTTAAATGGTTTATTTGTAGTCGTAAATATAAGATCACTCTTTTTACGATAATGTGTATTGTTTTAGGTTTAAATGGTTAATTTGTGGTTGTAAATATGTTTCTATCATACGTATACTAATTTATGAGGATGAATATTTTGATAATATTTGTTGTTATGGTAATCTCTATAATTATTTATCATATTTAGAAACATAAAATATAATTCACAATAATATAAATTATACAATATTAATAATATAATGTGAAATAAATAACTCTCTTGATAAAAGTCATACTATGAAATGTTGTTTTATTGTAAATGAAATTGTATCTATTTAGGTAATGCCACGGAGGAAATATTATTTTTTAAGGAAAAATTAGAAATTGTCAATCTTAATGGCCAAAACTATGAATTTGGAGGCAAGAGAATTAGAACTTCTACAACTATATTTCCATCTAGCCAAGGTGATATTTAAAGAAACAATGCTCTTTTTCCAATGTATAGATAGTCAAACCTTCTTTATTTAGATTTTAACTTATTAATGTTGATGAAAATGACTAGGAAATATTGTTAGAATTAGTTGTGGGTTGATAATAGATTATAAATATGCCAAAATGGATTCAACGAATTGTATATGAGTGAGTGAGCTAAATTTTTTTAGCGAAGTATTAAATGATGGATGAAGTAGAAAGTATGAAAAATATGATGTGTATGTGCATGTGTTTAGTGATCGTCAATAGAAAAGAAGAACCTAAATCAATAAAAATTACATGTAGTTACATCGTAGTTGCCACCGTTACAAATCGAATCAGTCAAAAATCTTTTTCAAGACAATCCTCTCACTGAAGCACACAATTCATCTTTCTCACCACATGTTCATCCCGTTCACCGATAAATTTTGTCGAATCATAATGTGTCATCCAAATTCCTCCAAATCTATGTACCCATAACCACCATCACCAACGTGCTTCTGTAGTACTACTCTGTCGCGCCCCACACACAATTACACCAAAATTTAACTTGTTATAAACAACCTACTTTCATTGCTTGTTTAGTATATCATCTTATTTTTTGAAAAAATTTATAATCCCCCTCCTCTATTTTAAACATATATTATATTTGGAATTGATTTTTTTATAAACCGTGTAGCTATAAAAAAAATATCATTTTCATTATAATTATTTATAAATTTGATTAATTAGTTAAAATAAAAATATTATTGATTAGAAATATAAAATGTGATACCATAATCGATAAATTAGTGATTGAAGAATATTAAATGGTTGATGAATGGTAACAAAATCAATTATATGCTCCAATGTTTTTAAATATTTAATGAGATTTTCTAATATGTGCCCTAAGGGCACATTTAAGAAACATTAATTGAAGTATTAATTATAAGAAATATTACCATAATTAAATGTGATAAACATTAGTTATATATGTAATATTACCATAATTAAATGTAAAATACATTAATTATAAAGAATATGTTTATAATTAATGTTTATCATATTTAATTATGGTAATATTTATGATAATTAATACTTCAATTAATGCTTTCTTATACACATGTTAGAAAATCCCATATGTAATAAGTAGTGATAAATCATAAATCCATGAAATTAAATTCATTACAGATGCTATAAATATGTCAGATGATTTGGAATATAAATAAACAAAATATAAATCTTCCTTTATTAGATTTTTACACAAAAGTTACACCATAACAATGGAGTCATTGTTTCACAATTATGACAAATAAAAACAAGTTGTATTCTGACGCAATATTCCTTACTTAAAACTTATTTTTAGGCAATTTGATTGGCAGCTTCTTCCAGTGCTCCAGCACTCCATGCTCCTTTGTATTGGACAGGCTCTTTTGTTTTATCTGGACCAAATTGTAAAATATATGGGAAATGTGGTACCTTATACTTACTACATAATTCCTGAAAAATTGCAATCGATTAGTAATAATATGGATTAATAATATTAGTTTAAATTTAAAAATAGAAAAAAAAATCGAGGAATATTACAGGACAATTCTGACAGTTCACTTCACCAAACTTGACCTTTCCGCACATATTAGCTGAAGCTTTGTCCCATTCAGGTTTAAGGCCTTTAACAGCTCCACACCTATAAGAAAACACATAACACATATTATATATATATATATATATATATATATATATATATATATATATATATATATATATATATAGTTTAAAGTTTTATATTATGATAAAGTAAAAAGAATAAGTATATGTGGAATAGTAAATTACTGAGGTATAAGGAACTGGACAATCCATTTGTCTTGGCTTTTCATAACCGCCTGATCAAAAGTACAATCAAACAATTCTTCAGCATGAACGAGATTGAAATTTGAGATGACCGATAAAAAGAAGAAAGAAATCAAGATGAACACTTTTGTCGAGCGATCCATGGTGGAATGGAAAACGATGAAATTGTTGTTGTGTTTGATTTTGATTGATATAGGAATAGGAATAGGAGATACACATTTTAAATAGTGAAGTCATCTTGTAATTTGCGGAAACATGGACGGATTACATTTGCATAGGAATTGATTGGGTCAAATTACTCCTAGATTAATGGTTTTCTTTTAAACAGGGGAAAAGAATGGTTGTGTTTTTTTTTTGTTAGTTCGTTATATATAATAGGAATTCTCCTAATTCAGTGTTGGATTCCATTAAATTATGAACATGATTAATAACCAAAAGAACAGAACAGAACAGAAACCAGTGCTACATTTGATTTGATTTAACCTATCTGATGTTTGTATTCTAACATTGATGAAATGTTATTACACTGTACGTAGTAAGTGCTTGAAAGGGACCTCTTTCTCTTAACTTTTTCAGACCTCACATCACTTACAACCATCCATCACCGCCACCTCTCTTCCAACCACCGCCGCCCATTGCATATGTCTTCAACTACGCGAATCAAAACTTTGCATCGATTGATGAAGGTGACTGGAATCAAGAGAAAGCATTGATTGTTTCAATCGATTTTTTTGGGTTTGATTTAGGCCCAGGTTAAAATAGATTTTTTTTTGGCCATGGCATGAAAGCAAGTCATATATAGGTATACTCATCGTAGTTGTTATCTCGATATTGATCTCTATTCTATTGAATGATCTTTCTTTTGATTTTTGTTGTTTGATTTTGTTATGAATGTCTGCCAATAGTCATTTTTAGCGTTATAATTCGATCTTTAGCTTTGGTTCTTTTGATTTTTGATGTTTGATTTTGTTATTAGTGCTTATTCTCAAACACTTCCTTGATATATACTCCTTAATTTATATGTGACGTTTTTTGAGGAAATAGAACTAAACACACATTTCCATTTTCTATTTATGTTGTTATTACAAAAGGTACCAAATGGCAAGGGCCAATCAAAGTGCCTTTCCATTTTCTAAATATGTTGTTATTTCTTGCATTCAAACCACATAGAAAAAACAACATTGCTCTTATAGTCTGGGATCTATAACGATTAAATGCTAAAATGCTAAATTGGCAAAAATGTTTGGTTGGTTTGCTTAATATAATATTCTACTATCATTTTCCCATTATGGCATTAGTGCTTGATCAAAGTTGACAAAAATATTTAATTTAATAGGATAGAGCTTTCAAAGTACATGAACATGGCAAGGTACTTTGATGTAAGTGAAAAGAAAAAGTTTAAATGCAAAAAATGACAATGTACTTTGATGTAATCAGGGTTTTCAAAAAAAATGGCAAGGTAGTTTCAATACATATACATAAATGTGGATCAGTTTGAACTAGAGTTGTACATACGGACCAAGCTTAGTAAAACGAACTATAATCATATTAGAATGTGACTTTTTAGACTCAAAGGCCCCAAAGACCAGGTCGGGCTTTTTCGACTATTTTATCTGAATTTCAATGATTTGATATTTATTCTTCATTTTAGAAGTTTATAATTCTTCAAAATTACCCTTAAGACAGCTATATTTGGGGATATTTTGGGAATTTAATATTTTGAAATTTTAAGCATAAATAGAAAGACTACTAATTTCACCTTAATTTGATCTTGACATTTGACATAAAAAGGACTATCCAATTCGCTTTTCTTTTTGGAAATTCAGTAGGTTGGCTTGCTTATTTTTGGAATACAGAGGTTGATATTAGTTTATATCGAATACTTATTTCTTTTTTAGGCAAAAAAAGGACCATCCAAGTTGAAGAAGTGTTTTGAACTTGCTGTGTGAATGCTCAAGCAAGCAATGAGATCAAAAGTAAGGTACTTTTACTTGGGGGACTAAAGTATGGTTTGTATATTATCTGTGGTTTTCTAGCATTATATTGAAGGTCTGGTGCTTTTAGTTGAGGAAGTCTCGATTATAACATTATACTTTCATTGGTTTGTATATTTTGGCATCTAATTTATTGGAGTAACAACAAGTTAAATACAAGATATAACAACGTATTTCTGTTGGTTTGAATATTTTGGGGTCATACTTTTGTTTTATTTATTTTAGCATTATACTTCAAAATCTATGCCAAATTACAACATGGTACTTTGAAAGCACAATGCTTCAACCGTGTATCCATGAGTATCATATGTGTATATAATTTTGCTTTGTTTAATTTGTAGAGTAAATTACATTTATGGTCACTGACTTTACTTAACTTTTCATGCTTGCTACCAAATAACTTTTTTTTTGCGATTTTGGTTCCTATATTTCGTTGTTGTAATGATTTTGGTCCCTATATGCACCAAAATACAAAAGGAAACTATTGAAAATTCAAATTTTGAACAAAATCTAGGACTAAATTTATTTTCAAAGTTCAATGCTTTAATAAGCAAAAAACCAATTATAACCTTGTCTCATGTTTTTTAGCCAACCTACTTATGGTTTATGGCTTCTTTAGCATTTGTAGCAATGAACTTCCATTATATTTTCAAAAGAAATTATTAAAATGACCGTTAATTGGTTTTTTCTGTTTATAGAAATGTACTTTCAACAAAAGTTATTGCTTAAATACTCGCCGCAACGCATGGGTTTAAAACCTTGTTACTGACAAACATAAAGTGTATCAGGTTTTTGATGTAGCATATTAGCATCATATACCTTTAACTGACCTCAAAATATAACAATAAAAGACCTACAATATGCAATTGCTAAAGGCCACTTGTTTATTAATATCAAACTGAAGTAATTTATTTTAGCAATTCATCTTCATATGTTCCTGAAAGTAATGACACATCTATTAATTATCATTTAGCACTCTATTTTTCTTTTTTCTTGAAAACGTACATCAAGATTAAAGAATGCACCTTTGACATAGATGGTGGGTTATAACAAACTATAAAGATTCAATCTTTTGGAGGATTTATAGGAAAAGATCAAGAAAGGGAAAAGGAAAAGGGTAATTATGTCTTCCTTCTATTGGGACAAAACAGAAAGGCGAAGCTCCTATAAAATCCTAAGAATATATGTGAAGAAGGTAAATACCATTTTGGTTATTGATATTTAAATTTGCTCTGTATGATCTTGTGTCGCACCATTTTTTCCACTCTTTTACACGATATAGAGAATCGAAAGAATTTGCTCTCTAATAACTTGATGTAATTTGATTTTAATCATTTCAAGTTTTTTTCATTTTGCAATATCCCAAGACTCCCATCAATGCTTGAAATGAGGTGCTTTTGATTGGTCAAACTATTTTTTAATTACACAAGTCTTTTTACATATAGCTTATTAAGTAATGTTGATTCTTATATCATTTTTTGTTATTTATAAAAAATAAAAAAAAAACAACCGTGGAATTTGAAAAATCACAAAACCTGTATATTCAAGCAACCAAGTTCATGATTATGGCTTTGTCCTGTGATATCCAACTTAATTCACTTGGTTGCATATACACAATAAGAGAGATTTGTTGTGGTATGCGTTTATTAAAGTTTTAAAAAAATCTTAAATTAATATAATCCTCATTTGTCAAAATTTTATTTTACTGAAGTACAATATCATTAAATTGCAGAAAATCAATAACAAGTTAGTTGTCCGAAAGAATCATCATTTAACATTAGAAAGTCAACCCTGAGATGCAAATGAAATCCATGAACTAATAATATTCCAGTTCTGGTGATCAAAAGTATCTTGGTACTTTTTCCATGTCTTGGCAGAAATTCTAGTAGGAGAGGAGATAACTCATTTTTATCACTTCTTCGAGATGGTTATCCTTGTAAACATCTGTACATGTTAGATATGTGGATTTCTTGAAAGAATCAGTCTAACTACAACAAACCATCATCTTTAGCCATCTCAATAAAATCTTGCAGTTTTAGCGCCTTCTGATAATGCATCATCCTGCCAACTGTTAACACAACAGAGATATTAAAATAAATGAACAATTTGATAAGGAGAAATATCCTCCTCAATTTTTCCCCTGTATAAAAGTGATTCCGCATATATTCTATATTGATGTAATTGCTTCTATATATCTGTTTGTTATTTAGTTTCCTAAGTTTAGTGGAATCTCCTTAATTGCAAATATCCTCTGTAATATACGTTGGGATGTTCTTGGCTATTTAAAGTCATCTCCCCTGTTAATCAAAAATCATCTTACTCTCAACCATTTCATGGTATCAGAGCTTTATTGATCCTCCTCTATACTCGCAAACACTCTTCATCAGCCATGACCAACAACAATGATGCTACCATTCCCAACAGCAACAAACCTACAAAACCCTTCACCATAATCAACTTCAACAACACAATCGAGCTCACTCCAAGCAATTACATTCCATGGAAATCTCAAACTCAAGCAACCCCTAATGGGCTAAGATCTATACAAATTTGTAGATGGTTCTCATCCACCACCCTCCCCTACAATCACAACCAACTCTACTACAACTGCAAATCCAGCCTATTCAACATGGGTGCGCCAAGATAAACTCATTTTTGGTGCTCTTCTTGGAACTCTCTCAGCCACTGTTGTACCTCTTGTATCCCACTCCTCAACCTCTGCTGAAATTTGGCGCATCCTTGCATCAACATATGCCAACCCATCTAGCGGTCATCTCTTACAAATCAAAAACAATCTCAATCGACCCACAAAACTCTCCACCCAAAGTATCACTGAGTACATGCAATCCATCAAAACCCTCACCGCGCGACCAACTCTCTGTCATGGGGAAACCCATGGACCATGAAGACATTATCGCCAAAGGAAGCACGGGTGGTCTGATACACCACAGCTGAATGCAGGACATCGAAACATCTGGCGAACATACAAAAAAAGTCAAAGAAGTTGGCTCAATATCAGCCAATAAAGAGAGAATCCAAGCCGACAAAAAGAAAACCAAAAAACACCCATCATAATACATGTCACTGTTCATAAGATGCACGTATATTAATATGTATTAATAATTTGGAGATATATGTTACACAAATAATTTTCCAATGCATATCTCATCTCATTAAAACACTATAAATCTGTTTACATATGGGCCTGTACAGAATAATACAATAATTCAACAATGGGCTATACAAAATACACTCATAAAACAGCCCCCCCTCGCAGTTGGAACGGGAGGTTCACGAATGTTCAAACTGGATCGGAAGTATAAAAATAATGATGATGGCAAGCCCTTCGTGAAAATGTCGGCATATTGATGCGAGGAAGGCACGTGCATGACTCGAATGTGACCCAAAGCTACCTTGTTACGAACAAAGTGAATATCAATTTCAATGTGCTTGGTCCTTTGATGCTGAACTGGATTTGTAGACAAGTATAAAACACTCACATTGTCACAATAAAGTATAGTAGCACGTAGAGGTGGTTGAAAAAGTTCACGAAGTAAGTTACTGATCCAACAGGTTTCAACAACAACATTTGCTACCCCCTGTACTCTGCCTCGGCGCTGGATCGTGAAACCAGCCCTTGACGATTGGAGGACCAAGAGATTAAGTTGTGACCAAGGAACACACAGTAACTGGATGTGGATCGGCAAGTGGAAGGACAACCTGCTCGGTCAACATCGGTGTAAGAAATAAGATCTCGATTAGAGGTGGCATATAGTTGAAGACCATGATCAATGGAACCACGTATATATCACTGAATACGCTTGAGAATAGTAAAATGAGGTTCCTGAGGGTCGTGCATGTACAAGCAAATCTGATGAACAACATAAGCAATGTCCGTGTGGGTGAAAGTGAGATACTGAAGGCCACCTTCCAACTGCGGTATAAAGTTGGATCGGTAACCGGAGGACCAGATGGTCCTAGTTTGGCCGAAGTGTCAGCCATAGTAGAGAGGACTTGCAGTGAAGCACGTTAGCCCTTTCGAGAATCTCAAGTGCATACTTTCGTTAAGATAATAACATATCGGACTTGTCTCGTGTAACCGCAATGCCAAGAAAAAAAATTTAGGTCACCCATATTTGTCATAGGTACTAAGCGTATTGATAATTTGTTGTAAAAGGTGGTTGGATGAAGCAGTTAAGACAATATCATCCACGTATAACAGTAAGTATGCACTATGTGATCCCTATGGATAAGTAAACAAGGATGAGTCACATCGACTGTTAGAGAAACCAAGTTTACTAAGAAATTGAGCAAGCCAATGAAACCATGCCTGTGGTGCCTATTTAAGGCCATAAAGATATATTTGTAATAAACAAATGTGATCAGGATAATGATGGTCACAGAAGCCAGGAGGCTGGTGCATATAAACCGTATCAATAAGATCTTCGTGTAAGAATGTGTTTTTCACGTCTATTTGTCGATTCTTACAATTCTGAGAGACAGCTAGAGAGAGAATCGTCCTGATGGTGGTGGGTTTAACCACAGGGCTAAAGGTCTCATTACAGTTAATGTCGGGTCTTTGACTGCGACCATTAGCAACAAGTCTGACTTTGTAGCGAGCTAAAGAATCGTATGCATGTTGTTTCATTTTAAATAACCAAATGCAGTTGATAATGTTTGCACCATGTGGTCAAGGAACAAGTGTCCATGTTCGATTAGTGATGAGAGAACTCTATTCATATCTCGTTGCATTTAGCCAATTAGGATCCTTAAAAGCTTATAAGTAATTTTTGGGTAGATTGGAGGAGGAATCGACATGGAGGTTAAGTTTAGTAATAGGTTTATGAATTCCTAATCTAGACCTAGAAACCATAGGATGATGAGATGTAGGAACAATAGATGGAGAAGCCAAGAGCGAAGGAGATGACGAGATGTTGGTAGAAGAGAACTGAAGGGGGGGTTCGTTTTGCGAATGAGAGGTTGTCGTTGATGAGGACGAGTCAGCCGAAGGAGAGATAGGTGGGAGGATTGGGGTTTGACATAAGGTGGAGGAGATGGTATTGGAATCATTGAGAAAGTCATAAGAAGGTGTGGATGAAGGTGTCATAGATCCGAAAGGGAACGCAGAATCGTCAAAAGTAACGTGACGAGAGAGAATAATTTGATTTGTGTTAAGGTTGAGGCAGCGGAAGCCACGGTGTTGAGTGAGGTAGCCAAGAAAGATACATGGGACGAATTTAGGTGAGAGTTTGTGAGAGGTGGGAATATGTGGATAACATAGGCAACCAAAGACATGCATGTAGGAATAAGACGGTTGCTTTTTAAACAGTTCATGATATGGTGTGTCATTGTTGATGGTGGATAAGAAAAGGATGCTTATTCCATTAATGGCACGAAGTTGAAGAAATTGGCGGTTGTTGTATCCCCCCCCCTGTTATCATATTGAAAAGATTTAATGTCAGCATGGAATTCAGTTTTGACATATTTTTGGAAATGAACAAATTTAGAGTACACATCAGATTAGAATCTCAAAGGGTAAAGCCAAACAAAATGAGTAAAATTATCAAGGAAAATAACATAGTATTTTATAACATTAGTACTAGCAACAAAAACAGGGGATGTCCAAACATCCGAATGAACAAGCTCAAAAGGAGTGGAAGAATTAGAATTTGAAAAAGTAAAAGGAAACTGAGTGTAACACCCGAAATCTGGAGGGTTAATTATGGAAATAAATTCCCTTTCCTAGGGACCAACTCGGCGAGTTTATGGTGGGTACTCGACGTGTTGGAGGTTTTTGGGACGCACGTTTTTATGGACTACTCGGTGAGTTTATGGAGGGAACTCGACGAGTTGGACGCTGATTGAGAAACCCTAAATTTTAGGGTTTTGCACCCTATTTAAACACCTTAAGTCCCATGTGTTGGCCTCATTCCCAGCCTCTATAGCCCCTAACCCTAATCTCGAAACCCTAGAGCCTCCTTGAGTGTTGTGAGCTCATTATGTGTAACATCCCGAGATTTTGTAGGTATTTCCGAATCCTCTCTTCTATTATTATTTTGTCATTTGTAGTCTCTGGGGTTAGAAGAGTCGACCCATGAGAAGCCTAAGGGATAAAGTTGCAACTTTGAGAACAAGACTAGTACGCTAAGTGTACACAAGGTATGCTAAGCGTACTAGGCGCACCTTAGTACACTGGGCGTACACTTGTGTACGCTAAGCGTACTCGCGTCAGATGCAAACCCTAATATTTAGGGTTTAAGTGCTATATAAACATCCTTATGAGCTCATAACCCTCCCTTACCTCAGCCTCCACAGTTTTGAGCCGTTTTCCCCAAACCCTAATCCTTTCCTTGAGTGTGTGAGCTAAAAAAGTGTGTTTTGAGTAGTTGGAGAAGAAGGTGTTGCATCAAGAAGTTGGAGAAGGAGGACAAACTTGTAGATCTGAAGTTCCTTTGTGCTCTAGAAGCTCCAAAAGGTAAAAAGATCCAAACTTTATGCTTGTATGATGTAGATCTTGCCATGCTAGCTTTATGGAACCATTTATTGTCCCAAAAGTCCCAAGTTGGTGCATGATATGATTTGGACGAGATAAGTTGTCCTTTCAAACCCTTGAAGAGGTCCTAAGTGATAAAACTGATGTCCCAATAGCTAAATGTGTCTCATGCATGGAGTAGGAAGGTCTTAATTGATTAAGACCATGTGTTAAGAACTTTTTGGACGTCCAAAGTGTTAAGGTTCGAGACTTTATGATTCTTAGGCATATTTGGTCAATGGATCTGAAGTTTGGGCTTAAGTGCTTAAGCCATTAAGCACTTACTAGAGTTTTGGCAAAGCCTCGCGTATGCCCCGCATAGTTTCTGTACGCCCAGCGTACTGAGTCAACCACCCTGATGGTGGTCAATGCAAAATGGAAGTACGCCCAGCGTACCAGAGGAGTAGGCCCGGCGTACGCTCTCTGATGGACTTTTGACAAATTGGGCTTCGGGATTGGGCCGCTTGTGGACTAATTGGACTTGGGCCTTGCTGGGTTCTCTAAATAGTTTAGGATTGGGCCAATTTTGATAAGGGATCCTATAATAAGGCCCAATTAGGAAGTTGGGCCCAATTGGGAAAATTGGGCCATTAATGGGCTTTGGATATATGGACTTTTAAGAGAATAGATTGGGCATTTGGGGCCTTGGCCCAATAGAGAGAAAAGAAAAAATGGATTATGTGGACCCTTTAGTCAAGATTGATATCCCACGTATTGACTCAGTATTTATTATTTTGGATGGTTCGGGATTTTCGGTGAAACAGTGATCGGGGACTTCCAGTTCATTCCAGCAATACTCGCGAGGTGAGTTATCCTCACCATATCAACAGGGTCTAAGGCACCAATGCCGGCCCTTATCGGATTTGTATCCGGGTTTATTGCATGATATGCTTATTGATTTACATCCTGGTAGTTAGGATGGTGATATGCTTAGTGACCTGGTTAGGTCGGTATCCTGGTATATAGGATGATGTTATGTTAGTGGCCGGTTAGGTCTGTATCCTGGTTATAGGATGTTGCTATGATTGATGACATGTTAGATCGATTTGATTGTTGTATATGCTAGCGTATGATATTATGTGCACATGTTTATTTGATTGGGGGATTGGGTGGAGGCGGTTCTGCTTTGTGCTGAAGGCCAACATACCCAGCGCGGTCCGGATAGACTACAGGCCCAGGAGGGCATGTTTTTTGACCGAAGGCCCGACGAGCAGTCCGGATAGGCTGTAGGCCCTGCTAGGCGGTCCAGACGTGCCGAAGGCTCGGAGAGCGGTCCAGATAGGCTAAAGGCATGCGAGGCGGTCCAGTCAGGCTGAAGGCTCATTATGCATGTTGTTTGCTTATATGTTTATATGATATGGTTATATCTATATGGCGTTGGTTATATGTTTATTGATTATTGTTTCAGGTACTTCTGATGATCGCGGGAATGCGAAGGCGTGATCGTACAACTCCTCATATCTTATGATTTTATGATTTGATTCTAGGATACTCTGACATTATACTATTTTGAAAACAAGTTTTGTAATAATCATGGGTTTGAAATGTTTTAAAAAGTTTAAATTTGGCATGATTTTTATGGATGTTACATTATGGGTGTGTTTTGGTGTGTTTTAAGCTCATTGAAGGAAGAGAAGCTTGGTGCAAGGTGGTGGTTCAAGTAGGAGCTTTTAGATCTTGATTTTCTGCCTCATTTCCAGCACATTTCGGGTATAAAGTTCTAATCTTGTTTAATATTTTCTTAGATCTCTTCTTGGGTTAGATTGTATGCTTTTAGCCATGGATGGGTGGTTGTTGGGGAAGTAGAAGTCCCAAGTGTTTATTCCTTCAGATCTAAGGTCTACATGAGCTCTTTAGGCATAAAGGTGCCAACTTTATGGATTAAAGGGCTTCATGCATTCATTGAGTCTTTCATTTATCCCTTTTTGAGCTTTTGAGTTCCTCCTAGTCATGCTTAAGCGTACAGTTGGAAACTTTAGGTGGCCATCTAGCCTTATGGGGTCAGATCTTCATTTTGGGGTCTTGTCTTTGATGATTAAGTGCTTAATAATTAAGCCCTCACTATTTTAAGTCTAGGGTTTGGGTTTGGATCCATTTAGGTGGTTCCTAGGGGTAAAGTTGGAAACTTTACCCTTCTTGATCTCATTTTGGTCGAGATCTGAGCTTTGGAGCTCTTGGATTCGATGAAGGCAGCTTAATGCATTAAGTTGTTGGTTCTTGGGAGAACTCGACGAGTTTGTCGGTTGATTCGGCGAGTTGACCTAATTTTTCCCGATCTGAGCTGTTAATGAAGAAAATCGACGAGTTGAAGGTGAACTGAGCGAGTTGGGTCAAATTGGACCATTGACTTTGACTTTCGATTTATGTCATTGTACAAGTTTGTCCTAAGGGGTACTTGAGGTAATCTGAATTGAAATTAAGGGAATTATGGGCTTAGGATAAGGCCCATATGGGGTTTGGGCCCAATTTGGAAAATTGGGCCATTGGTTGATTAGTGGGCCTTTCATATTGTAGTTTGGGTCATAGTTTTGGGCAAGGCTAGGTTAGGGGTAAAATGGTCTTTTTTACCCCAGGTATGAATTTGTGGTTATGGATTGGAACCCAATTGTTAATTGGGTATTGTTTTGATCTGGCAGTTCGGAGGTGTCGCCAGGGCAGCAGCTAGGGAATTCTTTCAGTGAGCTTCTGCATTTGAGGTGAGTTTCCTTACCGGGTTTAGCGGGTCGAAAGGCACCAATGTTGGCCCATGTTTATGTTATGTTGTTAGTATGCTACCTGTCTTTGTGACTCTTGCATGTGTTTATGTTTATATGTTTTTCGGGCTAAGGCCCGATGTAATGCCTGGTTCCTGATACGCATTTAACCTTATTATTTATTTATTTTGGAAGGGCTACTCGATGAGTTGGTGGCCCTAACTCGTCGAGTAGAAGGCAGAGTAGGCGTAGGTTTTAAGTGAGCTACTCGACGAGTCGAAGTCCTGACTCGACGAGTAGGACAGGCTGGATGAAACCCTAATCTTTAGGGCTTGCACCCTATTTAAGCATCATATCTGGCCTCCATCCCAGCCTCCATCACCTCCAAACCCTAATCTCGAAATCCTAATCAACCTCGAGTGATCTTGAGCCATTTCTTTGCCATTGTTGTGATTTAAAGCTTGAAGAAGGAAGCAAAGGCTTGGAGTTGTAGAAGGAAGGTTGAAGATCCAGAGCTAAGGACTCATTTATGTCTTGATAGAGGTATAAAGATTATACATTGGCTGTTATTCACTTAGATCTCCTTTTTAGCTTGTATGTTGTCATTTTTGGGCCATTTCCAAGGTCATTCCGAGATTTGAACTCTTGGGGATGAAAGGATTTCAGATCTGGGTACTCTTGAGCTTTAGAAGCTCAAAGTTGCCACCTTTATTCAGCCATGGCCTCGTTCTATGACTTAGACCTTCATTTTGGCATGGATTGGGTGTTTTATCTCATAACACCATGCATGCATGTAAAGTTAGCAACTTTACGTGTAATGCTAGTCTAAGGAGTCCAGATCTATGAGTTAGAATCATTGGAATGGATTAGAATCGACTGAGTGGATATGTCACATGGAGGACTCAATGAGTTGTTCTTGGACTCGGAGAGTCGGGTCGTGAACCCTAACTCCTTTTCTGGTTGTGAGTGAAACCATTGAGTTTAGGAGATGACTCAGTGAGTTGGACAAGATTAGGACTCGGAAGCTGAAGAACTCGACGAGTCCAAGGAGGGACTCGACGAGTTGAAGTCGATATGTCCCGATGTTATGATAAGAAGAACTCGACGAGTCTGGGAAGGGACTCGACGAGTTGACTTAGTTGACCACGGGTCTGAGTTGTTCGTGAACTCGCCGAGTTGGGAGATGAATCGACGAGTTGGGGTTGACTAGGAGTTGACCTTGACTTTGACTTTGACCAGGGGTAAAATGGTTATTTTACCCTGAGAACGATTATTAGATTTTGACTAAGTATTATTGTGATATTGATAGTCGGGGAGTCGTTGGAGCAGCTATCAGATATTCCTCACCACGAGTTTTTGCAAACAGCTTTGCAAGGTGAGTTTTCTCCAGTAGGAACGGGTCTAAGGCACCAAGGTCGGCCATTTTAGATAGCAGTAGTTCCAGACCACTGTCTGATGCCGGGTGGGGCCCGAAGTAGGTTTATATGTTTTCCGGATTCCGATCTGATGTCGGGGCGGTCCCGAGGGATGCTTGTATGCTTGATGTCTTTGTGATTCTTGCATGTGTTTGTTATGTGTTATGTGTTCCGGGCTTAGGTCCGATGCCGGGGAAAGCCCGAGGAATGTCTAGTTAATATGTTATGATAGTATGTTCCGGACTCCGGTCCAATGTCGGGATGGTTCCCGAGGAATGTTAGTATGTTTCTGAATCTCGGTCCGATGTCGGGCGGGGCCCGAGGAATGTTTTCATGCTAGGGTTATGTGCTTATGTTATATGTTGTTGATATGTATATGTATGCCGAGATCTGCTCGATGACGGGCGGGGCCCGATGCCGAATAGGATTCGATGCCGGGCAGGGCCCGATGTCGGGAAAGCCGATATCGAGCCTGAATCGATGAAGCAGGGGCGGGGCCCAAGATATGTTATGTGATATGTGTATGGTATGTGGTAGTTAGGGAGACTCACTAAGCTTTGTGCTTACAGTGTTCAGTTTTGGTTTCAGGTACTTCCACTAGCAAGGGGAACGGCTCGGGATGATCGCATGGCACACACCACAGTTTCAGACTGGGATGTTTAGACTCTGATATTTTTCTCATATGATTTTGATACAGTATTTGACACGATGTTCTGAGATACACGATTTATGGTTTTCTTTATGATGATGGATGACTTATGGTTTTATTATAAATGATTTTAAAAAGAAATTTTTGGTCTGTATTTTTGGGATGTTTCAAGTTGGTATGTTTGAAGGATTCGGGCACACTCTCAGGTGTGTCTGAACTCAAACTAAGGACATGGTACGAAAAAAAATTTCAAAAGAAAATCATTTTTACAAAAGAATTTTAAAAGAGAAAAGAACTTTGAAAAGAGAAAAAGGGTGTGGTGCATGCAATCAGTCGAGCTCAAGTAAGTACTCCCAAATTACCCATACAAGTTTATGTTATGATATGTTTACGAGGACTGCATGCTAGATTAGGACTAAGGATCTAGGAAGGATGCCTTATGTGCCTATTATATGTATATCAACTTTATGAGAATTGCATGCTAGTTTAGGACTAAGGATCTAGGAAGGATGCATTATGTGCCTGTTATATGTATCTCAGCTTTATGAACTGCATGCTAGTATAGATTAGTCAGTGATGGCATGAATGTGATATGCTTGATTATGTGTACTCGATGCTCGAATACTGCTTGCTTTGTGCTTTTAGGGGTTCTAGTTATCTCTTACTAACTAGTAAGTGAATATGTTAAGTTACATATTGCGAGGATTAAATAATTTCAGAAGGTTAGGTCTAGCTCTATTACGCAGCTTTTGTTTGCGTCTAACTGTTGTAGGGTAGGATCTCTCATTCGAAGAATTATCTAGTCTTAGTGATATGTAATAGTATTCACAAGCTAGTTAGGGGGAGGTAGCAGGGACTTCTTATGTAGCTGATAGCGGAGAGTGGGTTGGTGATTACCCTAGGGCAAGCTTAGGATGAAGTTAGCATGAGATCAGCAGTAGTAATAGTAGGGACTTGGTAGAGTCGAGGCGGTTCTTGAGGAAAGTACGGATAGATGTGGAAGGTAGTATGGGCCCGTACTACTGAAAGCAGAGGATCCGTAATCGAGTCAAGGAAGGCTGAGATGAATCCAAGAAACGTGAAGTATGTTAGATCCCTCGAGATATGATGAGTATACTGATGTTGTTATGGTGTATTTTCAGTATGGTAACGCTACGCACTAGGCCGATTGGCACTTCAGGCACTGGTGAGGGATCAGGCTCGGGCTCTGGATCCGAACAGATGGATGAGCAGACGAGGGAGTTTATTTCATCTGAGATCACACGCAACATTTTAGAGCAGACTCCTGTGATCTTTGGTTCAGTCAAGGAGGGTATTTTGGAGCTTCTGGATGAGAAGCTGAGTGCGTTTCGTACTGAGGTGGCGGCCATGATGGGGTCGCGCACACTGACTTTCCGGGAGTTCAGGGCATGTGGAGCTCCCGACTATTATGGGGCTCGGGACCCCATTGCTAGCAGCAGGTGGTTGGCTGATGTCGCCAACGCGTTCCGCACGAATAGATGTCTCGATGGGGACAAGGTTAGACTTTTGTCCTGTCTTCTGAAGGGCAGGGCACATGACTGGTGGGAGGAGGTTGGGAGAACCATTGGGGATGATACAGTGTTAGATGCTATGACCTGGAGTGATTTCTCGGCCAGGTTCAGGGCTGAGTTTGCACCTGTGATTGAGGTGCAACAGCTAGCGAGGGAGTTCCAGGATCTTGAGCAAACTACTGAGACTGTGGCAGAGATCACCGCCAAGTTCAGAGAGAGGGACCTTCTTGTTCCGCAGTACGTGGCGGACGAGGAGATGAAGAAGGCCAGATATCACGAGATGTTGAGGAGCGACATACGGCAGTTTGTAAGCCGTTCCATCTACAAGACGCTGGAAGATATAATTATGAGAGCTCAGGAAAGGAAGCTAGACTTAGAGATGGAGAGGAAGAGGAAACCCGAGGGGGTGCAGACAACGAGTGCGGGCAAGAAGCCCAGGGTGTCAGATCACAGATCGAGGAGTCAGCAGGGTCGCAGCCGGTGTGGCAAGTGCGACACGATGCACGAGGGGCGTGCAAGGCCGGGAGTCCGGGTTGCTTCAAGTGCGGTTGAACTGGTCATATGAGTAGGGATTGTACAGCTACCACCACCACCACAGCAGTTTCATATCTGATTTGCTTCCAGTACAATCAGAGGGGCCACAAGAAGGCCCAGTGTCCGAGTCTGGCAGCAACAGGACAGGTGGCGGCACCTGCTTCTTCTACATTGAGGATTACAGATGGCCAACAGGGCCGTGGAGAGGCACCCACAGCGAGGAGCAGGGCTTTTCAGCTAAATGCAGAGGAGGCACATGCGGATCCTGATGTTGTGACTTGTATGTATTCTCCCCTTATATTTTTATTTATATTGATTGTCGCTCCTGTTTATGTGTTTTATTATAGGATCGTTCCTAGTGAATGGTATATCTGCCTTGGTACTGTTCGATTCGGGGGCTACCAGATCTTTTGTGTCGCTCGCTCTTAGCAAGCGATTCATTGGAGCCCCGGGGGAACTAAAGTGTCCATTGGACGTCGAGATAGCAGATGATAGGACTGTACGGTTCGCGAGGGTTTACCGCGGATGTACGCTACATTTGTTTGATGAGCAGTTTTCAGTGGCCCTGGTTCCTATTCCCCTGAGAGGGAATAAGGTTATAGTTGGTATGGACTGGTTGAGCCCCAATGGGGCAGTTATTGACTGTGAGCAGCAGCTAGTGAGGGTTCGGACTCCTAGTGGGGAGGGTTAGTGATTCAGGGCGAGAGGTCGCAGCATGGTTTGACTCTATGTTCAGCGGCGAGAGCTAGGCGCTACCTTCAGCAGGGGTGCGCATGTTATATTGCCTATGTTATGGATACCCGGGATAAGGGTAAGCGCGACAATGGATGATGTACCAGTAGTACGAGAGTACCCGGACGTATTCCCGAAGGATCTGCCTGGGGTACCTCCGGAGAGGCAGATCGAGTTCAGGATTGACCTAGTCCCAGGTGCGATCCCGATAGCCAAGGCACCGTATCGGTTGGCTCCTCCCGAGATGCAGGAGTTGTCTACGCAGCTGTAGGAGCTGCTAGACAAGGGATTCATCAGACCGGGCAGTTCGCCATGGGGAGCCCCGATCCTATTTGTGAAGAAGAAGGACGGGTCACATCGCATGTGTATTGATTACCGGGAGCTGAACAAGGTAACGGTGAAGAACCGTTACCCACTCCCAAGGAGATATGATTTCTTTGATCAGCTGCAGGGAGCATCTTTGTTCTCCAAGATTGATCTATGGTCAGGTTATCACCAGATACGAGTCAGGGACGAGGATGTCCAGAAGACGGCTTTTAGGACTCGCTATGGTCATTATGAGTTTGTGGTGATGTCGTTTGGGCTCACCAATGCTCCAGCCGCGTTCATGGATCTCATGAACCGAGTGTGCAGACTGATGCTGGATCGGTCTGTGATAATTTTCATCGATGATATCTTGGTCTATTCCAAGACTCAGGAGCAGCATGAGGAGCACCTGGGGGAGGTGCTGGAGACACTGAGGAGGGAGAGACTTTTCGCAAAGCTCTCCAAGTGTGAGTTCTGGTTGCGCGAGGTGTAGTTTTTAGGGCATCTCGTCAACCAGAAGGGTATTCTGGTCGATCCGGCCAAGATAGAGGTTGTGATGCAGTGGGAGGTTCCGAGGTCTCCAACTGAGATTAGGAGTTTTCTTCGTCTAGCGGGTTATTACAGGAGATTCATCCAGGATTTCTCCAAGATCGTCGTTCCCTTGACCCGACTGACCAAGAAGTCGGTGACATTCCACTGGGGGCCTGAGCAGCAGGCGGCCTTCGAGACTCTCAGACAGCGGTTGTGCGAGGCACCGATTTTGACTCTGCCAGAGGGAGTAGATGAATTCATGGTGTATTGAGACGCGTCGATTATGATCATGGGTGCAGTTCTGATGTAGAGGGGTCATGTGATAGCCTACGCGTCGAGGCAGCTGAAGCCTCACGAGGCTAACTATCCGACACATGATTTACAGCTGGGGGCTGTAGTGTTCGCCCTCAAGATTTGGCGACATTACCTCTATGGGGTCCGTTGCACCATTTATACGGACCACAAGATTTTGAGGTACCTCACGAATCAGCCAAATCTGAACATAACGCAACGTCGGTGGTTAGATGTGGTAAAGGATTATGACTGTGAGATCCTTTACCACCCGGGCAAGGCCAATGTGGTGGCCGACACCGTGAGCCGCAAGGAGGTAGCGGCTCCGATTAGAGACATATGTTTGAGGATGAAAGAGATCACCCCACTGTTAGAGCAGATTAGAGAGACGTGGGTTGAGGGCCTGAAGGAGGAGTGTAAGAAGTGCGAGAAGATTGTAGGTCGGGTGGCCTCATTTGATTATGACAGTCGAGGATTGCTGGCCCTTCATGGGAGGGTTTGGGTTCTATACTGGGGCGGAGTACGATAGGTTCTGATGGATGATGCCCATAAGTCAAGGTTCTCCATCCATCCTGGGGTGACGAAGATGTACCGAGATCTTCGCCTTGATTATTGGTGGCTCTGCATGAAGTGGGACGTAGCATGGTATTTGGAGAGGTGCTTGACCTGTAGAAAGGTCAAGGCTGAGCACCAGAGACCACACGGCAAGATGCAGTCGTTAGACATTCCCGTGTGGAAATGGGAGGATATCACCATGGATTTCATTACCAAGCTTCCCACGACCGCACGTGGAGTAGATTCGATATGGGTCATCGTGGATCGGTTGACCAAGAGCGCTCATTTTATCCCGATCCAGGAGAGCATATCGGCCGAGAAGTTGGCCGAGATATATGTGCGTGGGATAGTGGCATGACATGGGGTGCCTGTCTCGGTGGTGTCAGGCCGAGATGTCCGTTTTATCTTCCAGATTTTGGAAGCGGTTTCACGAGGAGATGGGTACTCGTCTCCACTTCAGCACCGCTTTCCACCCTCAGACAGACGGACAGAGCGAGAGTACGATACAAACTCTCGAGCACATGCTACGCGCATGTGTGTTAGATTTCGGTGGCAGTTGGGATATGTATCTTCCGTTAGCGGAAATTTTCATATAACAACAGTTACCATGCCAGCATAGACCGACCTCCCTTCGAGATGCTTTATGGGAGGAAGTTAGGACCCCAATCTGTTAGGGTGAGGTTGGTCAGAGAGTCATGGGGAGTACTGAAGTAGTACTCAAGACGAATGACAGGATCCAGCAGGTCCGGAGCAGATTCCAGACTGCTCAGAGTCGGCAGAAGAGCTACGCCGACAAGAGGCGTTCAGACTTAGAGTTCCAGGTGGGCGACATGGTCCGTTTAGGGTTTTGGCCCGGGTGGGTCGGGTTGCTTACCGGTTAGACCTTCCAGCAGAGCTCAGCCAGATCCGCAGTACCTTCCATGTTTCTCAGTTGCGAAAGTGCTTAGTGGATGATTCAGCAGTGGTACCCTTTGAGGATATTCAGGTTGATGATAGCCTGAACTACATCGAGCGACCTGTAGCTATCCTTGACAGGAAGTCGAAGGATTTGAGGAACAAGAGAGTGGAGTTGGTAAAGGTGCAATGGCAGCATCGCAAGGGTTCGGAGTGGACTTGGGAGCTTGAGGAGGAGATGAGGCAGCACTACCCAGAGTTGTTTTCAGATGCAGCAGACTTCGAGGACGAAGTCTAAGACAAGTGGGGGAGAATTGTAACGCCTGGTTCCTGGTACGCATTTAACCTTATTATTTATTTATTTTGGAAGGGCTACTCGACGAGTTGGTGGCCCTAACTCATTGATATTGAGCTATTTATTTGCCATTGTTGTGATTTAAAGCTTGAAGAAGGAAGCAAAGTCTTGGAGTTGTAGAATGAAGGTTGAAGATCCAACGCTAAGGACTCATTTCTGCCTTGATAGAGGTATAAAGCTTATACCTTGACTATTATTCACTTAGATCTCCTTTTTAGCTTGTATGTTGTCATTTTTGGGCCATTTCCAAGTTCATTATGAGATTTGAACTCTTAGGGATGAAAGGATTTCAGATCTGGGCACTCTTGAGCTTTATAAGCTCAAAGTTGCCACCTTTATTCAGCCATGGCCCCATTCTATGACTTAGACCTTCATTTTGGATTGGATTAGGTGTTTTAGCTTCATAACACCATGCATGCACTTAAAGTTAGCAACTTTACGTGTAATGCTAGTCTAAGGAGTCCAGATCTATGAGTTAGAAGCATTGGAATGGATTAGAATGAACTAAATGGATATGTCACATGGAGGACTCGACGAGTTGTTCTTGGACTCGGCGAGTTGGGTCGTGAACCCTAACTCCTTTTATGGTTGTGAGTGAAACCATTGCGTTTAGGAGATGACTCAGTGAAATGGACAAGATTAGGACTCGGAAGCTGAAGAACTCGACGAGTCCAAGGAGGGACTCGACGAGTTGAAGTCGATATGTCCCGATGTTATGACAGGAAGAACTCGACGAGTCTGGGAAGGGAGTCGACGAGTTGACTTAGTTGACCACGAGTCTGAGTTGTTCATGAACTCGCCGAGTTGGGAGATGACTCGACGAGTTGGGGTTGACTGGGAGTTGACCTTGACTTTGACTTTGACCAGGATGTTGACTTTGACCAGGGGTAAAATGGTTATTTTACCCTGAGAAGGATTATCATATTTTGACTAAGTATTATTGTGATATTGATAGACGGGGAGTCGTTGGAGCAGCTATCAGATATTCCTCACTACGAGTTTTTGCAGACAGCTTTGCGAGGTGAGTTTTCTCCAGTAGGAACGGGTCTAAGGCACTAAGGCCGGCCCGTTTAGATAGCAGTAGTTCCGGACCACGGTCCAATGTCGGGCGGGGCCCGAAGTAGGTTTATATGTTTTCCGGATTCCAATACGATGCGGGGGCGGTCCCGAGGAATGCTTGTATGCTTGTATGCTTGATGTCTTTGTGATTCTTGCATGTGTTTGTTATGTGTTATGTGTTTCGGGCTTAGGTCCGATGTCGGGGCAAGCCCGAGGAATTTCTAGTTAATATGTTAAGATAGTATGTTCCGGACTCCGGTCCGATGGCGGGGCGGTTCCCGAGGAATGTTAGTATGTTTCCGGATCTAGGTCCGATGTCGGGCGGGGCCCGATGAATGTTTTCATGCTAGGGTTATGTGCTTATGTTATTTGTTGTTGATATGTATATGTATGCCGAGATCTGCTCGATGCCGGGCGGAGCCCGATGCCGAATAAGGTTTGATGTCGGGCGGGACCCGATGCCGGGAAAGCCGATGTCGAGCCTGACTCGATGTAGCAGGGGCGGGGCCTAAGATATGTTATGTGATATGTGTATGGTATGTGGTAGTTGGGGAGACTCACTAACTTCGTGTTTATAGTTTTTAGTTTTGGTTTCAGGTACTTCCACTAGCAAGGGGAAGGGCTCGGGATGATCGCATTGCACACACCACAGTTTCAGCCTGGGATGTTTAGACTCTGATATTTTTCTCATATGATTTTGATACAGTATTTGACATGATTTTTTGAGATACACAATTTATGGTTTTCTTTATGATGATGGATGACTTATGGTTTTATTATAAATGATTTTAAAAAGAAATTTTTGCTCTGTATTTTTGGGATGTTTCACCCGATGTCGGGCGGGGCCCGATGAATATTTGTATGTTATGTATCTATGTGATTATTCCATGTGTATGTGGTTATTTGATAGATGTTATTGTATGTTGGGTGGGGCCCGTTTATCGAGATCAGCTCGATGTCGGGCGGGGCCTGATGCTGGACGGGGTCCGATGCCGGGTGGGGACCGATGACAAGGCGGTGCCCATTATATGTTTTGTTATGTATGGTATGTGGTATCTTGGGGAACTCACTAAGCTTCGTGCTTACGTTTTCTGTTAATGTTTCAGGTACTTCGGTTTTCAATGGAAGAGCTTGGGATGGTTGCAAGGCACACACCACATGTTTCCGCATATAATATTCTACTATGATTTTTTTATGACAATTGATACATTGATTTTCTTTTGAGTTGTATGCTTGGTTTGTGAAAATACTATTTGATCAATTTTAAAAAATGTAAATTTTGGCACCATATTTTTGGACGTTACAAGTTTGTATCAGAGCCTTAGTTTGAGGGATTCGGGCATGCGCTCGAGTGTGCCTGAACTCAAACTGAGGATTTGGTGAAAAAATTTATAAAATAAACATTTAATTAAAAAGGAATTTCAAATCAAAGAAGGGGTGTGTTGCGTGCAATCAGCCGAGCTCAAGTAAGTTTTCCCAAAATACCCATACATGTAATTTGTTATTATTTGATTTATGAATCTGTGAATCGCATGCTAGTTAGGGCTAAGGATCTGCTCAGTTTCTGCATGATAGAATGCTAGGAGAGATGCCTTGTTTGCCTATTGCATGATATTGTAGACTTGTGTGCTAGTTCTGTTTAGCTAGTGATAGGTTGGCCTGTTATGTGATGCCTGGTAGCTTAGGAAGCATAGGATACTAGATTGGGTTTGATTTGGATGTGTGAGGCAGTCAGTAGCGGGAGTAGGAGCTCCTAGTAAGAGTTGTAGTATGTGGGATTGGAGTGATACTGCATGAATGTTGCTTGCTTTGTGCTTTGTGGAATTCATAAGTGATGTGAGTTAGTTATTGAGTGAATATGTCAAGCCACATGTGGCAATGGTTGGATAATGTCACACCCCCAAACCAGAACGGCGGAAATGTTCGGGGGCGGAGGACTTCAGGTAAGTATCACAACACATGCAATATAGTAATCAAAGTACAAGAAACCATTGAATTAATAAGTATAAGTTTTACATAAGTGTTTAAACATTACATATTCAAACACCAAAGTAGGTACAGTAGAAGACAAGAGTCGCGGTACGGTACTACGTAGTCTTCTCAAAAGCTTCGAGGGTGTACCTGTCTACTGGATTCCTGAGAATACAAGTTATTTGGAAAGAGTAGATCAGCATTTAAGCTGGTGAGTTCATAAGTATTTTAGTTCTGTTAAGTATACTCTAAGTTCTTTGGAAAAGTTCACTGGTTCCTCCAGAAAATCCTATATTTCCTGAGGTGATAGATTGATAACCTCAATAGTTTCCCTCTGTAATTACTTAGTTTATACTAATTATATATAACCCAATATCGAATGGACAGTTAAATGGGTGTATCTGCCCTAAGCCCACAACCTAACAAGGAACAGGAAGTAAGGCGGAAGTCACACATTTCACTGTCAATCGGATATTACTTATGTATAACTCTGATGTAAAAACTAAGGAATTATAGAATTAACCACTAAAGGTCCTTTATGTTATACTAGTTTACATGAAAGTGAATGACTAAGTTCCCATTTGTAAAAGTGGTTTAATCCGATAAACCGTTTCATTTGTAAAAGTGGTTTAATCCCATAAAATGTTTCCTTTGTAAAAGTGGTTTAATCCCATAAACTGTTTCCTTTGTAAAAGTAGATTAATTCCATAAACCGTTTCATTTGTAAAAGTGGTTTAATCCCATAAACCGTTTCATTTGTAAAAGGTATTCTTAGTTATATCCGTTTTACAGTAAAACCTTAGTATTAATCCTGGAAAATATTATATTATCCATAATACTGCCTTGTGGTTTTAAATGTTCCAAAACCAGAAGTACAAGTATATTTACCATACTTGATTTCATGATACGTAGTTTTTACTGTAAGTAAAAAATAACAGAAGATATATTTGGTCAGGATGTAATTATCTTTTCTTAATGTTTTAAGAGAAGTATATTACTTAGTAAATTACTCGTTGTTTTATCCATGTGAGTTCTATTAACCATACTAATATGATTGATATGCCTGCTGCGACGTTCTTCAGGCGTCGGAAATGATATGATATTTGACACCCTAGGCCTGCCAACCAAACTGTAGCGAACAGTAAAGGTGCGGGATTGTCAGTCCCATATAGATCTATACATAAATTCACGCTCTCCCTACAAGAGATTCTGGTTAATAAGTCAGGACTTAAAGTCGTACTTAGATAAGTACACCATGAAGAGTCTCACAAATTTATTGTTTCAACGAGATTTACGATGTATTATTACCCCGTGATTGCTAACCCTGATACTCTATATTGTACCTTTGTTAATGCAAACCCGGTATGATGTATTATTACCCCGTGATTGCTAACCCTGGTACGTTGTATTTGTACCTTTGTTAATGCAAACCCAGTATGATGTATTATTACCCCGTGAGTGCTAACCCTCGTACGTTGTATTTGTACCTTTGTTAATGCAAACCCGGTATGATGTATTATTACTTCTTTAATATGGTGTTCATATATTAAAGGTATTATACATATCCTGGTATAGTTAAATAAATTTTGGTAATTTCCTTGGAAAGTATACAATCGTGAATCATATTTGTATATCTAGTTTTGAATCATAAATTATACCTATTATAATTTATATGTTCTTTCTGATTAGCATGATTTCTCATGGATGAACACCTTTGCTCGGCATGATACAAAGGTAATGATACCGAAAGGAGTAACCTTTTAAACTCATATATATATATATATATATATATATATATATATATATATATATATATATATATATATAATTAAGAAGGAAACGACCTTCGGACAAATAACACAACCTTAATTCCACATCCAAACAAGGAAAAGGAAATAAGATAATTCATTAGTCCTAAGCTCTTCAAATCTTATTTATATATTTATACATATATAAACATGATTTTGGCATTTATAATTTGAAATAGTTTATAAAACATTTTTCAAAGAGTTTTAACGGAATTTACATGACTTTAAAGATTTAACATGTCTTTAAGTCATTTTGGAAGTATTTGGTCATCGTTGAAAGCATAAGGAAACCCTTTGTGTGATTATTATCACATACAGTTATTAACACAATTTAATATTGTGTTAAACTTGTATTCACCCCCTAAAAAGCATTTAAAAACCATTGAAAAGGTAAATTATAGGGGTATGAATTCACTTTGATGAGTGGTCATTTGGGCAGCGTTTCGTTTCTATAGATGATATTTCTCGAAGAAACCGCGAGTTTTTGAGTAAAAACCGACTTTATGCGGGCAACACTTCGACTGGAAATAGGTTATCTTCTCGAGAATTCCGGGGCTCTGGGGCTTGCTTCGGGTTTTAGACATGATACCGGGGCCTTGGGGGGTTATAAGGAAGTTTACGGGGGTGGAAAATGTGAAAAAGGGTGAAAATGGGGTGAAAATGGTGAAGGAGCCGGGAAGTCTCGCATGCCTTATATAGGTCGCAACCTCGGATCCGAAGCAAGGAGGGTGCGACGCGTGTCTCGGACAGGTGGCAAGGGAGAAGGCAGGTGGCAGCTTCGCATACGAGGGGGAGGCTTTGGTTCAGAAACCTGGCATCACGCGTCGGATCAGCAGTGGATCGAACCTCGGTCGAATCAGGAGATGCCACGAGTGTACGAGGGGTGTCCGAGGGGTGTCTCCTGCGAGGGTGCCCGAAGGTAAGTGGACCGCGGCTTTGGTAGACTCAGAAGGCGCCACGCGAGACTGCGGTCCAATCAGAAGATGACACGTGGAGGCTCGCATGCGAGGGTGACGTGTCCGAAGGTCACCCATGCGAAATTTCCCAGTTTTCTAGATTTTTTGATTTTCGTGCCAAAAACTTGTGAAATTCATAACTTTCGCATACGAGCTTTGTTTTTGACGTTCTTTATATGAACGCGTAGGTAAAATCATACTCTACGACTTTCGTCTAGACTTTGTCTGCTAATTTTGACTTTATTTTTAATATTATTATTTTTAACAGTCCGGGACAGGAAATCCGTTAAAAATTCATAACTTCTTCATCCGACGTCCGTTTTCGTCTGTCTTTTTATCGTTGTACTAATTTTGATGAGACCTTCGATTCTCGTTTAAGTTGCGTCGGCTAAATATCGATCGATTTATATTTCGAATTTTTAGCTGTCTACTGCTAAACCGAAACTTAGAAAAAATCATAAATTCCTCATACGAAGTCAGATTTTTACGTTCTTTTTATGAACGTTCTCGGTTTAACATATTCTACAACTTTCATTTAGATTGTTAAGGCTAAAAACCTATTATCGAAAATTCACTTTTTACACTGAACAGTGTTTTGCCGGTTTTGTCGCGGATTTTCGATTGGTCATAACTTCTTCGTTATAACTCGGATTTCAGTGTTCTTTATATTTTTGGAAACCTTGTTACAATCTCTACCACTTGGTTCATCCCAATTATGATTATTAATCAATTTATTTTTGACCTAAATTTGACTGGTGTCACATTATCCCCCTGTTAGAGGGAATTTCGTCCCGAAATTAAGTCTAAAGTGATACTCATGGACTAGGTTTAATCTTCCCTTCCCCAAGTGAATTCAGATCCCTGGTTTGTAATCCAGCGAACCTTCACTAATGGGATAAGACTTTGCTTGGTTCTTTAGATTTCCCTATCCATGGTTTTCTATTGGTTCTTCTACAAAGTGTAGACTTTTATTTAACTTGATTTCATCGAGTGAAATAACAAGTGTTTTATCGGATAGACACCTCTTTAGATTAGATATGTGAAAGGCGGGATGAATGTTATTAAGTTTTTGTGGTAGTTTAAGTTTATAAGTACAAGACCTATTCTGGGAGAATCTCAAATGGTCCTATGTACCTTGAATTTTGTATTCCACGCTTTCTCAAGCGTATCTTGTCCTTCCGGGGTGAGACGTTCATATGACAAGGTCATCAATCCTGGAATTCCAAGGGTTTTCTTTTATCGAAGCCGTAGCTTCTCTGATTAACTCTGGAAGCTTTATGTCGCTTCCTGATTCGTATTTTGTTTTTGGTAGTTTCTCGGATGAATTCCAGATCAGCGAAGGTGCTGTGTGGAAATTGGATCTCTAGCTAGTTGCATATTACCTAATTTAGTCTAGTGCAGATAGGATCTGCACTTGTGACCACAAAAGGTTTCGAATGGAGCAACTTGAATGCTAGTGTGATAAAGGACTCGACTAATTGGTAAATGGGTATCCCATACTTTACCATAGTCGATCACATAGGCTCATGACTACTCTAGTTCCCAGAGATTTTTGAAGTGATTGCCTGAACTGGGAGATTATTCTATTATCTCAGCGGAGATAACAGATATTGGAATACCGTGCACTCACACGTTCTAGTTATCTTCTCTACATGCCACATTTTCAGGTTTCAAGGCTTCTTGTTGAGCCCCCTTACTTTGTGTGGACATATTTGAATGAGTTATCATAGTCAATGATTGGCTCTATGACCTGAGTACTCTTTCCGACTTAGGGTGTCAGCTACTATATTGGCTTTGTCGGGATGATAACGAATTTCGAATTCGTAGTCATTTAGTTGCTCGACCCATTGTCGTGGTTTCACGTTGAATTCTTCCTGCTAGAATATATGATGAAGGCTTTTGCTCCGAAGTTCATGATCAGACTCATACTTGGCTCATCCACCATCACCTCGTGTATACATGTCGTATATAATTTAGATTTCACAAAACGTTCGGATGGGTGACTCTGCCCCAGGTCCACAACCAAACAAGGAACAGGAGATAGGGTGGAATTACACATCCTTAATCTTGTTAAGTCTAAATTATATACCACTCTCGTGTATACACTTAGCAGCGATAGATTAACTTAATGAGTTCTTAGTCTCTATTCTTGAACTTGACTTGCGGTACAATGATTTTCCTATGAAATCTATTGGGGTACTTCGGTAGTTACTGACTTCTAAGACTACTTCAGTGCTTTTCGTTTGAAGTTTCCTGTCTACTAAGTAGGCTAGAATGGCGTGGTACCCTTCGCATGGGTACTTCTGAAGTTTTGAAATGAGAGACAACCTAAGGGTTTTGCGTTATGGATTGGAAGAATTTCATCTTACTGCTGATTAAGGAAAAAGCTCTCTTATACAGCATAAGAATTTTCACATGGTAAGGGCCAGGCCAAACCATGTCGAATGAGGATGTCGGAATTTTCTCGACGAAATAGATATTAAGTCGTTCTGGGTGGAATGATTACTAGGATGATATCCTATGTACCTAAGTTTTCAGCGCTTCTGGTTTTATTCTGTTATTATCGCTACGAACCCCTTTTTGATTCAAAATTGGCGGGTACTACCAATACGAGGGTTCTGATAATTTGAAATTATGAACTTTCATGAAACGATCCTTACTAGGTCTCTCTATAATCGCTTGGTGTATACAAGTCATGTATAATTAAGATTGGTAAGACCTTTGACTGAGCAACCCTGCCCTAAATCCACAACCAAACAAGGAACAGGAAATGAGCGGGATTACTCACTCTAAGTTTACAAATCTTAATTATAAACGACCCTTATGTATACACTAAGTCCTCATAGCTTACCTGTTAGGGTTTCAAATTTTATATAATTGTTGTGATTTAATTTAAACGGAAGAGTAATCATAATTATAGATAGTTATCGGGGTTTGGAAGCGTAACAAAATATAGCAGGGTTCTTTGATGCTTTCCCATGTATTGGGGTCAAACTGCTCCTGCTCCCCCGTCCTTCTTCTCTGTTGGACAGTCCCTCTTGTAATGTCCTGTTTCACCACATAGGTGACATATGGGAATGGTTCCAACATTGGTAGTTCAAGTGATGAACTCAACCGGAGTTCAACAGATGCGGACGGTATGCCCCTTTATGTTGCATCTATTGTAATGCACCTCTCGGCAAACTCCATGATGATGGTAGTTGCACTTACTGCAGTGTGGGAGGTTTCCTAAGTATGGTGTGGTCGGTGCTAGAATAACATGGCTGATGGGGGTATTGACTGCCCCAGTTCGTTGCCCTCTGTTAGATTCTTGAGTTGAACAACTTCCTTTCTTGTTTTCGAACTTTCATTTCAGGATATTAGGCTTAAGGTTCGAAGTGTTCTTACAAATAGGTACTCGTTGTTGTACTTGTCCATCACCACGATCGGGGTTACCGATAGCATTACTACTAACATTTGCGTTGTTAGCATTAACGTGTGCCATGACAACTGCTACAGCTGCTGTGACCGCAGCTTGAAACGTAGCCGCATCTATTTGAAGGATTGGTGTTTTGCTGGTGGGTTGGTTACGTTCCTTTGGAGGCATGATTCTGTTTCATGATAAGAAAATGAGCTCGTGAGCGACTATCGTTGTCTCTAGATGTATTCGAACCATTTGTATCTATGTATAAATCTTTCGTTTTGTTATATTGTTCTCAATAATTCGACCTGCATCCCCATGATGCAGTCCTGGTAAGGTACAAAAATAAGTTTCTAGAATGGTTATGAACCGAGTATCATCCGAACTAAGTTACCTTCGTTTGGTGGATATCGTTTTCCAATTTTCTAAAATATTCGAAAACAATTCATAACAGTGTCTACATAAAATAGACTTTTGAATTTGAGAAGTAATCACCATCAATTAAGATTTCGTGATCTGATTTATTGTTATTAGCCGTGACAGGAAAAGAGGATAAGCTCAAAACCTAATGTGAGTAATGAAATCACTAACTCACTAGGTTGAATCGATTTACTAGTTATTACTTAGATGAAAAGGTGCTCAAACACTTCACATGAATCACACGTGGTTTTCTTTTGTTCTCTGTTCTATTCTGGGTGGTAATGATTTGTTTCCTCCTGGTATCTATAGGATGTCCTTCTCCTCTGTAGGTATATTGAATTCCCGAGCTGTCTTACTTCCGATTCTAACACTGATCCCCATTACTTCGTAATGAAGATTTTGAATCTCGGAAGTTCATGCGAATCTCTCATTGGTGTCCTTAATAGGGTAAGGGCAGTAAATGATTTCTATAGTTTATTTACTTATCATCTGTTTCTTTCTCGGAATTCTCTTAATGAAATTTTCTTGGATCCTCCTTGACTCTTCTATTGATTGTTGGAGTAACTACGTTTATCTAAGGGGTTTACACGATAATGGGAATGTCTAAAGAATCTATGAGAAAATTTAAATTTTTACGAAGGTGATTCTTTCTGGTCCTTCTATAATCACATGGTGTGTACCGATTATATATAATCCAGATCAAATAGACCTTTGAATAAGTAATCCTACTCTAAAACCACATCCAAACAAGGAAAAGGAAGTAGAGTGAAAATCACATATTCCAAGTCTATAAAATCTCGGCTATATATAACCTTAACGTATCCACTTAGTAATTATAGACTTATCAGAAAAGATCTTTTTAATATTTCCCCAAAGGTATGTAAAATACCTCCATGTTATTTTAGTTATGAGTTTGATTCTTGGACTTCTAGATATAAGAACTTGACAAGTTTTCAGTTTTCTTGTTATAGCATCCTAAAATACTCCCATAGTATTTTAACCTTTATGTTTGGTTCTAGAATTCTTCTGGTACTTAGGTAAGTTTAAGACCTGTTGCAACACTACAATCACTCCCCAAACACATGTTGGTCATATCTCGAATGAGTATAGTTGATCAGGCTATATTGATCCCAGATATGATTACGTCACTGTCTAGGTTTAACTGTAATTTCCAACATCTAAATACTTTCATTTTGTTCTTCTTGTGATACTCATTCTAGTATATATATTATGTATGCACTTATACTTTTATAAAATATTGTTATATTTCTAAAGTATAACTCTTGGTCAGAGTGTTTTTATCCCAATGGGTTTATAGTTGTATATCTTTTATGACTGATATACTGAGTTCACTATAAACACTGCTCTGATACCAATCTGTCACACCCCCAAACCAGAACGACGGAAATGTTCGGGGGCGGAGGACTTCAGGTAAGTATCACAACACATGAAATATAGTAATCAAAGTACAAACAACCATTGCATTAATAAGTATAAGTTTTACATAAGTGTTTAAACATTACATATTCAAACACCAAAGTAGGTACAGTAGAAGACAAGAGTCGCGGTACAGTACTACGTAGTCTTCTCAAAAGCTTCGGGAGTGTACATGTCTACTGGATTCCTGAGAATACAAATTATTTGGAAAGAGTAGATCAGCATTTAAGCTGGTGAGTTCATAAGTATTTTAGTTCTGTTAAGTATACACTAAGTTCTTTGGAAAAGTTCACTGGTTCCTCCAGAAAATCCTATATTTCCTGAGGTGATAGATTGATAACCTCGATAGTTTCCCTCTGTAATTACTTAGTTTATACTAATTATATATAACCCAATATCGAATGGACAGTTAAATGGGTGTATCTGCCCTAAGCCCACAACCTAACAAGGAACAGGAAGTAAGGCAGAAGTCACACATTTCACTGTCAATCGGATATTACTTATGTATAACTCTGATGTAAAAACTAAGGAATTATAGAATTAACCACTAAAGGTCCTTTATGTTATACTAGTTTACATGAAAGTGAATGACTAAGTTCCCATTTGTAAAAGTGGTTTAATCCCATAAACCGTTTCCTTTGTAAAAGTGGTTTAATCCCATAAACTGTTTCCTTTGTAAAAGTAGATTAATTCCATAAACCGTTTCATTTGTAAAAGTGGTTTAATCCCATAAACCGTTTCATTTGTAAAAGTATTCTTAGTTATATCCGTTTTACAGTAAAACCTTAGTATTAATCCTGGAAAATATTATATTATCCATAATACTGCCTTGTGGTTTTAAATGTTCCAAAACCAGAAGTACAAGTATATTTACCATACTTGATTTCATGATACGTAGTTTTTACAAGTATATTTACCAGAAGTACAAGTATATTTACCATACTTGATTGTCAGTCCCATATAGATCTATACACAAATTCACGCTCTCCCTACAAGAGATTCTGGTTAATAAGTCAGGACTTAAAGTCGTACTTAGATAAGTACACATTGAAGAGTCTCACAAATTTATTGTTTCAACGAGATTTACGATGTATTATTACCCCGTGATTGCTAACCCTGGTACTCTGTATTGTACCTTTGTTAATGCAAACCCGGTATGATGTATTATTACCCCGTGATTGCTAACCCTGGTACGTTGTATTTGTACCTTTGTTAATGCAAACCCGGTATGATGTATTATTACCCCGTGATTGCTAACCCTGGTACGTTGTATTTGTACCTTTGTTAATGCAAACCCGGTATGATGTATTATTACTTCTTTAATATGTTGTTCATATATTAAAGGTATTATACATACCCTGGTAGAGTTAAATGAAGACAAAACTACAAAATTAGTCCCTGTGGTATTCAAAAAACTTTGGATAGGGTCCAAAAAGTTTTTCGTTTGCATAGAAGGTCCAAAATCAAAGTTTTTCTGTGTTTTTGGTCCAAAAAAACTTGAAATGACGGTTATACCCTTTTACTTTCATTTTCATATATTTTTTTAATTTTTCAAATACTATTTTAATTTAAAAATAAAAAGAAAAGAAAATAATTATTCTCTCTCTCTCTCTATCTCTCTCTCTCTCCAAAAAGTCAAAAAGCACCCGATCCATCTTCTTCCTCAAATAAGGGTATGGATTGCCTGCTTGGATTTTGTTCAAGGATGGGTTAAAACTCATTTTTCGACGATGTGCTTCATAGAGAACAGTCATCACCTCCTTTATCCATGTTGTTTACTTACTAGAACTCGATCCACAAGAAAACATACCCAAAGAAACAGCTTTAACCCCAAAATCGTTCATCCATGAAAATAACCACCATCGAGACCCATCATCTCCATCTTCCCTGTTCTTCGATTAATCTTATGATCAAATTGCAACTCAAAGAAATATATATTAAGAAAGAAGAAGTTTAACTAGGGGTTGTTATTTAATCGACCCACTCTCTCTCTCTCTCTCTCTCGCACTCTTTGTGTGTGTATGTGTATGAAGATGCAGATCTGATGAGGAGAATAAAGGAGAAGTACACACATATTAGGGTTAAGGATATTTAAAACAGGAGACGTTGTCATGGATCTATTTCTTAAACATCTGAACAAAAAATAGACCCAATCGAATGTGGATGGAACGTGGCAGAGGGCCGACGATCTGATATTTAGAGCAGCGCCGACTATGGCGACGCTGGTTTCACCGGACGGTAAAGGCGGCAACGTCGGTTTGGAGGAAAGAGAGGATTGATGGAGAAGAAGGTCTGGATCGTTTTTCAGCATCAACAGGGGAGCACATAAACACAACTCATTAAGAATCAGTTAGGATGGGTGCCTGGATGATGAAGATCGATCATAAGTGTATTACAATCCAGTACCCTAGATACACGAGTATCGAATTCCAGTAAAGACGAAGGTGTGGTGATAATTTTGCTGGAATGAGATGATGAAAGGGGAAAGATAATGGTGATTATTTTGTTAAGAAGATGGTGGGTGATTATGAATATACACCCATAAATCGATTTGCAGAAACAAAACCCACACACAAATCGATTTTAGGAACCATCATCAAGAAAAAAAATGGAGTATGTATGTATATGTTATTGACTGTGTTTTGGGTGGCGAGAGAGAGAGAGAGAGAGGTTTTATTTTTTATTTTCTTTAATTATTTAAATACCAAAATAAATAAAGAAAATAGAAAAAAGAAATGAAAAAGGGTAAAATCGACTTTTCAAGTTTTTTTGGACCAAAAACAATGAAAAACCATGATTTTGGACCTTCAGTGCAAGCTGAAAACTTTTTGGACCATATCCAAAGGTTTTTGCAAACCACAAGCACCAAATTTGCAGTTTTGTCTTAAATGAATTTTGGTAATTTCCTTGGAAAGTATACAATCGTGAATCATATTTGTATATCTAGTTTTGAATCATAAATTATACCTATTATAATTTATATGTTCTATCTGATTAGGATGATTTCTGATGGATGAACACCTTTGCTCGGCATGATACAAAGGTAATGATACCGAAAGGAGTAACCTTTTATACTCATATATATATATATATATATATATATATATATATATATATATATAATTAATTAATTAAGGAAACGACCTTCGGACAAATAACACAACCTTAATTCCACACCCAAACAAGGAAAAGGAAATAAGATAATTCATTAGTCCTAAGTCCTTCAAATCTTATTTATATATTTATACATATATAAACATGATTTTGGCATTTATAATTTGAAATAGTTTATAAAACCTTTTTCAAAGAATTTTAACGGAGTTTACATGACTTTAAAGATTTAACATGGCTTTAAGTCATTTTGGAAGTATTTGGTAATCCTTGAAAGCATAAGGAAACCGTTTGTGTGATTATTACCACATACAGTTATTCACATAATTTAATATTGTGTTAAACTTATATTCCCCCCTAAAAAGCATTTAAAAACCATTAAAAAGGTAAATTATAGGGGTATGAACTCACTTTGATGAGTGGTGATTCGGGCAGCGCTTCGTTTCTATAGATGATCTTTCTCGAAGAAACCGCGAGTTTTTGAGTAAAAACCGACTTTATGCGGGCAGCACTTCGACTGGAAAGAGGTTATCTTCTCGAGAATTCTGGGGCTTGCTTCGGGGTTTAGACACAATACCGGGGCCTTGGGGGTTATAAGGAAGTTTACGGGGGTGGAAAATGTGAAAAAGGGTGAAAAATGGGGTGAAAATGGTGAAGGAGCTGGGAAGTCTCGCATGCCTTATATAGGCCGCAGCCTCGGATCCGAAGCAAGGAGGGTGCGACACGTGTCTCGGACAGGTGGCAAGGGAGAAGGCAGGTGGCAGCTTCACATGCGAGGGGGAGGCTTCGGTTCGGGAACCTGGCATCGCGCGTCGGATCAGCAGTGGACCGAACCTCGGTCCAATCAGGAGATGCCACGAGTGTACGAGGGGTGTCCGAGGGGTGTCTCATGCAAGGGTGTCCGAAGGTAAGTGGCCCGCTGCTTTGGTCGAATCAGAAGGCGCCACGTGAGACTGTGGTCCAATCAGAAGGTGACACGTGGAGGCTCGCATGCGAGGGTGACGTGTCCGAAGGTCACCCATGCGAAATTTCCCGGTTTTCTAGATTTTTCGATTTTCGTGCCAAAAACTTGCGAAATTCATAACTTTCGCATGTGAGCTCCGCTTTTGACGTTCTTTATATGCACGCGTAGGTAAAATCATACTCTACGACTTTCGTTTAGACTTCGTCGGCTAATTTTGAATTTATTTTTAATATTATTATTTTTAACAGTCTGGGACAGGAAATCCGTTAAAAATTCATAACTTCTTCATCCGACGTCCGTTTTCGTCTGTGTTTTTACCGTTGTACTACTTTTGACGAGACCTTCGATTCTCGTTTAAGTTGCGTCGGATAAATATCGATCGATTTATATTTCGAATTTTTAGTTGTCTACTGCTAAACCGAAACTTAGAAAAATCATAACTTCCTCATACGAAGTCAGATTTTTACGTTCTTTTTATGAACGTTCTCGGTTTAACATATTCTAAAACTTTCATTTAGATTGTTAAGGCTAAAAAACCTTTTATCGAAAATTCACTTTTTACACTGAATAGTGTTTTGCCGGTTTTGTCGCGGATTTTCGATTGGTTATAACTTCTTCGTTATAACTCGGATTTCAGTGTTCTTTATATTTTTGGAAACCTTGTTACAATCTCTTCCACTTGTTTCACCCCAATTACGATTATTGATCAATTTATTTTTGACCTAAATTTGACTGGTGTCACAGATAATCTCAGAGTGATGGATCCTATTACGCAGCTCTCATTTGGGTCTAACTGTTGTAGGGATGAGTCTGTTACTCGAAGGATTATCTAAGCTCTATTACATGTGATTGTGTTCATAAGGTAGCTAACTGACATTATGAAGAGTTCTTCAACAGCTGATGGCATGGTGAGATCAGGAACCTAGAAAAGCTTAGGGAATTGCTTCAGAGGTTTTGTTATGCGGGTTAGCAAGTGCTGGTGTATGGAGTTAAGAAGGTGACTTAGGGGATTCAGGAGGATTCTTGAGGAAGGTATGGATAGGTGTGGAAGGTAGTATTGGGCCCATACTACTGAAAGCACAGGATCCGTACTCGAATCAGGTAGAGTCTTGGAGAACCTAAGAAGCCTTTGGGACGAGGATTAATATTCAAATCTCTTGCATGTTGTTCAGTATGGTGTGGAGCACTCAGGAATGGGGTTCAGATTCTGGTTCCGGCTCAGCAGCGGATATTGAACCGATCGATGCGCAGTCGTGGGAGTTCCTCTCATGGGAGGTCACTCGCAGTGTTTCGGATTGGACCTTGGTAGTCATTGGCCCAGCCAAAGAAGGGAATTTGGGATTCTTGGATGGTCATCTCGGGGCCTTTCGGACCAAGTTTATAGCAGGGCAGTTGGGGGCTCATCTAGAGCCCAAAGCATGTAAATCTCCATAATCCTTCGGGAAGGAGGACCTTGTTGGTAGTTCTTGTCATTTGGGATCAGAAGGGGAGTTATGTACCATGTCCTCAGGATGGTCAGGGTAACTCGGGAGGAGGTCAGGATTCCTTCAGATGTTTTGCGGGTATGTCATCTTCTGTTTTCTTCTGGGTTGTTATCGGGAGTTGGTGTTGCTTTGGATTCTGCTTGGGTTAGATAAGTTTTATCTCGGGTTGATTCACTGATATTTTATGGGTTATCGAGGGTCATTATATGTCATTCTGCATGTGGGAGTCTTCGACGAATCTTCAAAAGGGTCGTCTCTTGTTGAGTGGGTTCAGTGTGTCCAGTCGTTGTTCTGGGACTTTGTCGGGATCAATTCAGGATTATTGCTTAGAGGATCTATGATCAAGGTTATTGGGTTAGTTCTCCAGTGAAGACAGGGTTAAGGGGTTTTATCATCTGTTCTGGTAAGATCGGCAGTTTTCTATAGAAGAGCTTGTTGGTTCAATCACTACCATTGCTAGGAGTGGAGCGTTAGCAGGTAGATGGTGATGACAGATGCATGAGTTGATTGGTCATCGGAAGTGCCAGGGGAGTTTTATTTCTGCATGGGTTACAGTTGGTTGGAGTTCGGTAATTCTTTGAGGATGGAAATTGGAGTGGATATTCGTCAGAGCATGGCAAGGATTATGGTTCTTAGTCGCAGGCATAATAACTCAAGGAATTGGTATGGTATCATGGGAGGTGATTTGGATTATCATACTGGTTAAGGTCTCAAGAGTATTCTTCTAGATTCCAGGAGTTGGGCAATCGTTGAGACTGGCTAGTAATGGAATGCTAGTTTTGGTAAGCGCAGGTCACAGGCGGTTCATGATTTATGAGGTTAATGGGTTGGGAATCCATCAGAATTATGGGATGAAAGAGCTTCTTAGAATCCAAGTGGGGGAGAATCGATCAGAATTTCCGGGAGTTGGATCGGGTGTGGAACTAGGGCAAGTTTCACATCCTGGTCAGGAAGAGAGACGACCCAAGTGGCCGTTTAGATTGGGGTTGTGTAAGTGGGAGTTTAGGGAACTCCCAATAGCAGGTTGGTGGAAGGATCCAGGTCGAGGGTTATGTTAGAGCCTCGCCGCTTGTTCTAGTCTGATAAAGGCTTTGGGGTTCGAAGCATGACTTTAACACCTTATTGATTTTAATCGAATACGGGTTCGATTCAGGATACTTGGGGTTGAGAAGGTTTGGTTGTGATGAAACCCTGGGTGGTAATCATGGTTGATTAGAAGTTTTGTGAGACTATGATGGGATCATAGCATTCATCAGTTGAGGTAGGCTATTGATGAGGTGGTCACGAGTTTAGAGGGGATAAGTTCGCGTCGTAGGCACGATGGACTAGATTGTTGAGGTACATTTCCCTATTTTAGATTGAGGACCATTGGCTTCCGAGGTAGAGCTGGGCATGTGTAGCTTTAGATGGGTGGGACCCGCAGGCAAGGTTACTCAGTGATATAGCTTGGGTGGGACCCGTGAGCCAGGCCCGTGTGTTTATGGTGATGCAGGTGGGACCTAGTAGATACCATTGGGTCAAGGTATTGGATCTTGGTTTTCAAGATTGAGTGTGTGGTTAGTATGTGGTGCAGAGGGATGTTTGGGCTTGGTAGCCTTGTTATCTGGACTCTTGGAAACCTGGTGGTTGGACTAGGTGCGAGACTGGTAGTCTCAGCGTTGGCTTGGGAACCTTTATATCTCGGTCTAGCAAGGTTGTCGTTATCAGAAGGTCTTGGGTGAAATGAAAGTGCAGATATGTGGATCTCGGTTTATGAGTTGATTATCGGGTTGGTTTTGGTTGAGATATCGAGTCGGGTATCGCGAGTGTTTTGTGCAGAATTTTCATTTCTGTGGGTTGAGGATTGGGATATCTATATGTTGAGGGAATCGATCGAATGATTCAAGGGTAGTGAATGGATTCGGTTTTTGGTGGTTGATCAACTCTTGTGACTGTGTCCTGGATTGGTTCTTTTATGGAGGGCATCAAGATAAGTCAGGGCAGTCCTATAGATTTGGAACTTATGTGTGTAGAGTAGCTTGTTATTCAGAGGAGATGTTAGGTTGCTTGCAGTTGGGATTGGATAGTCTTAGAGTTGATGATTTGATCCTGTTGCACAGCTATTGTCTGAGTCTAACCGTTGTTGGGATGAGTCTCTTACTCGAAGGATTATCAGATCCCTTGTCAAGTATAAGTGTTCTACAGGGATTAATGATCTGTAATTATGTTTCTCATGGGAATCTCAAGTATCAGAAGTTGAATAGTCAGTTAAGAAATTAAGTGGGATGGATTCAGCAATGGTTCAGTATGGGTGGTCTGTCAGGGAGTCAGACCATCTCGAGACTTCAGGACTTAGTTTGAGTAGATATGGTAGTGAAAGGATTTGTTCATATGCAAGTTAAAGAGCCATGCAAGGGTTGATTTCCTTTGCCTTGAGAAGGATGGGGTATGCTCGGGCTTAAGGCCGTGTTGCTCAAGTTGTTTGGCGTGTTAGGAATGGTAAGGAATGATTTCAATGATGAAATCTAATTTAAGTGGAGGAGAGTTGTAACACCCGGAATCTGTAGGGTTAGTTATGGAAATAAATTCCCTTTCCTAGGGACCAACTCGGCGAGTTTATGGTGGGAACTCGACGTGTTGGAGGTTTTTGGGACGCACATTTTTATGGACCAACTCAGCGAGTTTATGGAGGGAACTCGATGAGTTGGATGTTGATTGAGAAACCCTAAATTTTAGGGTTTTGCACCCAATTTAAACACCTTAAGTCTCAGGTGTTGGCCTAATTCCCAGCCTCTATATCCCCTAACCCTAATCTCGAAACCCTAGAGCCTCCTTTAGTGTTGTGAGCTCATTGTGGGTGTGTTTTGGTGCGTTTGAATCTCATTGAAGGAAGAGAAGCTTGGTGCAAGATGGTGGTTCAAGTAGGAGCTTTCAGATCTTGATTCTCTGCCCCATTTCCAGCACATTTCGGGTATAAAGTTCTAACCTTTCTTAATATTTGCTTAGATCTCTTCTTGGGTTAGATTGTATGCTTTTAGCCATGGATGGGTGGTTGTTGCGGAAGTAGAAGTCCCAAGTGTTTATTCCTTCAGATCTAAGGTCTACATGAGCTCTTTTGGCATAAAGGTGCCAACTTTATGGATTAAAGGGATTCATGCATTCATTGAGTCTTTCATTTACCCTTTTTTGAGCTTTTGAGTTCTTCCTAGTCATGCTTAAGCGTAAAGTTGGAAACTTTATGTGGCCATCTATCCTTATGGGGTCAGATATGCATTTTGGAGTCTTGTCGTTAATTATTAAGTCCTCACTCTTTTAAGTCTAGGGTTTGGATTTGGATCCTTTTAGGTGGTTCCTAGGGGTAAAGTTGGAAACTTTACCGTTCTTGATCTCATTTTGATCGAGATCTGAGCTTTGGAGCTCTTGGATTCGATGAAGGTAGGTTAATGCATTAAGTTGTTGGTTCTTGGGAGAACTCGGAGAGTTTTTCGGTCAACTCGGCGAGTTGACCTGATATTTCCCGATCTGAGCAGTTAATGAAGAAACTCAACGAGTTGAAGGTCAACTCGGCGAGTTGGTTCAATTTTGGACCGTTGAATTTGACTTTCGATTTATGTCATTAAACAAGTTTATCCCAAGGGGTACTTGAGGTAATCTGAATTGAAATTAAAGGAATTATGGGCTTAGGATAAGGCCCATATGGGGTTTGGGACCAATTCGGAAAATTGGGCCATTGGCTTATTAGTGGGACTTTGGGCCTTTTAGATTGTAGTTTGGGTCATGGTTTTAGGCAAGGCTAGATTAGGGGTAAAATGGTCTTTTTTACCCCATGTATGAAGTTGTTGAAGGGTTTTGAGCAATCTAATATTCCTATGGTGTACATGCAACCCTAGAAACCTTGGATCTATGTTTTCTCTAATATACATGCAAATTTGATTTTTCCAAGATTCATATCTTAACTAGCATGTTATGGGGTACTTGTAAAATAAAATCTAGATAGGATTACATACCTTTTCTTGTGGTTGATTGCTTGGAGTTATGAGAGCCTAGCACCAATAATGTGGATCCCTCAAGTGGAATCACAAATCACCAAACCAACTTGGAAAACTTGAGAGAATGGTATGCTCTTGTAGAAATCGGATATGCCTTCTTATCTCACACACTAGTGCCAATTTCAAGTGCCAAGGACTCCTTTATATAGTATGGTGGATTAGGGTTACATCCATGTAAACCCTAGTACCCATGACCTTTCATTTCCATAGGATCCATGGGGTAAAAGCTCCATGGACTATCCATGCAAGCTTAGCTCATCCTAAATGAACATTGGCCCATTCTATATATATATATATATATATATATATATATATATATATATATATATATATATATATAAGAGTCCATATTTAATTAGTCTCTTTTTATCACCAAATTAATTCTTGATCAATACTAATTAAATAATATGATTTCATATTAATATATTATAACTTATAATATATTAATAAACCATAAATATACTATTCTCAAAAGATTATCCATACAAATTGTTTTGGTGAAGTGCAACCCAAATGGACCATGACGGGTCGGGTCAAGTACATACCAAATATAGTTATGAACTTAGACACCTTATCCAACAGTCTCTCACTTGGATAAGTCTGATAACTATAGTTGTAGGTATGACTTTAAGAACCGACCAGCAATCGTAGCTCTTAAAACTCTGTTGAACTATGAAGTGCCATTTTACATAAGTGATCACATAATCCTCTGTCCAAGATATCAGCTGGACAAATACATGGAACAATGTCGTACTTATTGTCCAACAGTTTGTTTCCCGATTTCCGATTTGTTTGACATAGAACTAAATTGAACACATCAATTAGGTTCTGACCGGGCCCGGTACATCGGTCAAAACAAAATCATCGAGGGGCCTAGATATCGCTTTTAATCCTCCAATGACTAAAAGGAACATATAAACTTCGACTCATATGCTTGTACTAACTAGTTGTTGAATCATACACAAAGGTACGTTTTATAACATCAAGTTACTAATGTGTTTTCGTACAATGAATGTACAACCAACTCACAGTCAACAACTCATATCTCTAGGTTTGAAGATTTATATGATATTACCGTCTCACGATCACTCGAGATAAATTCCATGAAGTGATACAAGTGAGCGTGGGTTTAATCCAATACTCAGAACTTATGAGCACTCATGAATGTTGCAGCAACACTTGCTATGTCTAAACACCTTAGACATCTACAAGCCCTATTCATGACAGTCTTGATTCATACCTACTTCCAAAGTATGATTGATTGTGGAAAGTTTGAATAAAGTAATTATTCTGGAAGTCAAAACATGCAAAATTTGAAACAATAGTAAATGATTGACACAAGATAGTAACACTTTACTCATAAACAAATAACAACTTTTATTTAATCACCAAATGTCATCCACAATCGGGACTTAACCTCCTACAAGGTTGGGATGTCATTTCCTATGAGTAGTATGTCATCCACATACAGTACCAAAAAGCTAACTATACTCCCACTAGCTCTGACATATACACATGACTCATCTTCGCTTCTCGAAAAACCAAACTCTTTGACTTCTCATCAAAACAAAGATTCCAGCTGCGAGATGCTTGTTTCAATCCATAAATGGATTTCTTAAGCTTACACACTTTATTAGGGTACTTTGCATCGACAAAACTCTCTGGATGATTCATGTAAACATCCTCAGCCAACTTTCCATTAAGGAAAGCGGATTTGACATCCATTTGCCATATTTCATAATCATGAAATGCAGCAATGGCTAGCATAACCCTAATAGACTTAATCGTTTCTACTGGTGAGAAGGTTTCATCATAGTCAACTCCCTGAGTTTGAGTGAAGACCTTCGCAACCAGTCGCGCCTTATAAGTGTGTACTTTCTCATCCATGTCGTTCTCCTTCTTGAAGATCCATTTGCACCCGACTGTCTTACGACCCGGTACATTGTCAACCAAGTTCCAAACTTGATTGTCATACATGGATTGGATCTCGCTATACATAGCCTCTTTTCATTTAGCAGACTCGGGGCCTGCCATGGCTACCCTATAGTTGTTAGGTTCATCCAGATTTACCAGTGTACTATCACTGATAAATGTATCACCTTCCGCAGTAATATGGAAACCATAGTAATGCTCAGGTGCATTCCTAACTCTAGTGGAACGCCTCAGAGGTATGGGCTCGTCAGTTGATTCAACAGGAGTTTCCTCCTCAGGTTGATTTATAGGGTTTGAGGTTCCTTGACCACTTGACTCTTGAAGCTCTTCAAGGTCAATTTGCCTCCCACTGTTTCCTTGGCTTATAAATTCTCTCTCACGAAAGACCCCTCTCTTTGCCACAAAGAACACATTCTCATTGGGTCTGTAGAAGAGGTAACCAAAGGATTTATGTGGGTAGCCGATGAAAATACATCGCTCACTTCGAGGTTCGAGCTTTTCGTGAGTCTCGAACCTCATGAAAGCCTCGCAACCCCAAATATTGATGTGGTCTAAATTGGGAACTTTCCCAGTCCACATCTTGTGAGGTGTTTTGGCAACCTTCTTGGTTGGGACTAGATTAAGGATATAAGCAGCAGTCTCTAAGGCATACCCCCAGAATGAGATTGGTAACGAAGCTCGACTCATCATGGAACGAACCATGTCCAACAAGGTTCGATTGTTCCTCTCAGCCATACCATTAAGCTGTGGTGTCTTGGGAGGTGTCAATTGTGAAACAATTCCACATTCCTTAAGATAGTCAATGAACTTTATACTAAGATACTCTCCTCCTCGATGGGATCGAAGCATCTTGATGTTCCTTCCCTGCTGATTCTCCACTTCCTGTTTAAACTCTTTGAACTTTTCAAAGCTTTCTGACTTATGGTTGATTAAGTAGACATAACCATATCTATTATAATCATCAGTAAAAGTCACATAGAATCAGTTAGCATCCCTTGTGGCGGTTTTGAAAGGTCCACACACATCTGTGTGTATGAGATCCAATAAACCCTCACCCCTTGCACAAGTACCAGTGAAGGGTGACTGTCATTTTTTCAAGTAAACAAAATTCGCAACTATCATCTAACTTTAAGTCAAATGACTCCAAGACTCTAGCCTTCTAGATTTGGCTTATGCGCTTCTTGTTGACATGTCCAAGACGACAATGCCACAACGATGCCTTATCCAAACTAGTGGAAGAATCAATATGCAACACATTATTTCCTAAGTTATCTACAACATTCACAGCTTCATATACACCATTGCAAGGTAATGCTTTAAAATAAAACACATCATTATAAAAAACATTAATAGCACCACATTCATTATCAAATGAAAAACTATAACCTTGTTTGTACAAGCCATGAAAAGAAATAATATTTCTCACCATTTTAGACGAATAACAGCATTTATTCAAATCTAATGTTAACCCACTACTTAGCAATAAAGAGTAAACTCCAATCTTGGTGACAGGTGATGCTTTCCTATTCCCCATGATTAGGTTTATATTCCTGTGCTCCACTTCCTCACTTCTTCTTAGTCCCTGCCAATCAGAACAAATGTGAATTCCACACCCTGTATCAAGGACCTAAGAATTAGTATGTGGTGAGTTATTAGACAATATAGTGTAAATACCTGCAAAGGAGGGCTTGATCTTCCCATCCTTTATATCCTGCAAGTACTTGGGGCAGCTTCGCTTCCAGTGCCCCTTTTCCTGACAATAGAAGCATTATGCTTCTTTTGGGTTAGAAGTAGGAGTGGCAGAACCACCTTTGGTTCCACTTGAAGAGGAGCCTTCAAGAGACTTTCCCTTGGTACCCTTCGAAGGGGTCTTCCTCTTCTTCCCTTTTCCATGCCCGATTTCCAGAACAGGGGTAGTGGTAGGAGTAGAAACAACATTTTTCCCTTTGAGGTTGCTTTCAGCAGTCCTCAAAAGTCCTTGAAGCTTGCTTAAGGTGACCTCCTCCATATTCATGTGATAGGTCATGCGGAACTGATCATAACAGGGAGGTAAGGAGTGCAGTATGATGTCAATAGCCAACTCCTCATCAAAGTTCACATTCAGTTTGAGCAAACGGTCCACGAATCTTTGCATTTTTTGTAGGTGGCCCGTGATGGACTCTCCATCCTTCATCATAGTTGTTATCATGGAGGCGATTATTTCACACCTCTCTTGACGTGCACACTGATGGTACCTTTCCATCAGATCCTGATGCATCTCAAAATGGTAGAAGTCCTCATAGGACTTTTGGAGTTCATGTGCCATAGTGGCAAGCATGATACAAGCCACCTTGGTGGCATTTTTCTCATGTGCCTAAAATCAGCAACCTCCTGTGGAGTAGCAGACGACTCATCAAGTTCCTTAAGCTCCTTGTCAAGGACATATTCCTTGTCCTCATAGCGTGTGACCATTCTGATGTTCCTAATCCAGTCATTGAAATTAGTTCCATTAAAAATGACCCTCCCACAAAGGTTCATGAGAGAGAAGGAGCCGGTAGGGTTTGAGCCTGAAGCATTGTTGGAAGACATCTGAAAAGCAAGAAAGACAAGTTTAAATCAGATAAGGAATCCTTAATAAGACACCCAAATGTAATATTAAGGCTAGGACCCAACACAATACTTTATATGTAACATCCCAAAAACACAGTCTGAAAATTTCGTTTAATTTAATAATAAAAACCATAGTCGATAAACCTCATATAAAAATCATAAGCAATGTATCTCAAAATATTATAACAACTGTCAAGTATATCATAGTATAAACATCCCTGGCTGAACAAATGGTGTGTGCACTGCAATCTTCCCGAGCTCCTCTTTTGAAAACTGAGTACCTGAAACCAAAACTGAAAACTGTAAGCACAAAGCTTAGTGATCTCCCCCAAACTACCACATACCATACAATAACATATAAAGCACATACTGGGCCTTGCCCACTGCATCAGACCAAAGTCCGGAACTGACTTGGGCCTTGCCCACTGCATCGGACCGAAGTCCGGAACTAACTAGGGCCATGCCCACTGCATCGGACCGAAGTCCGGAACTAACTAGGGCCTTGCCCACTGCATCGGACCGAAGTCCGGAACTGACTAGGGTCATGCCCACTGCATCGGACCGAAGTCCGGAACTAACTGAAAATAGCATAACATAATCATAACATATAGCATAAACACATATACTACATACTGCATCGGACCGCAGCCCGGACTAACTTGGGCCTTGCCCACTGCATCGGACCGGAGTCCGGAATAAGTGAACATATCATATACATAAACTTGTAACATAAACATATAACTACTGCATCGGACCAAAGTCCGAAACACAAGGCACATAACATAAACATGCATGAATCACAAAGACATCAAGCATACACACTACTTGATAAGAATGTGATAGGAAAATTGACGAGAATGACTCATGGACTAACTCTCCATAGTCCAACAGCACAAATGAGTAGCACGATTGAATAGTATGATTGAATGAAGATCTAGTACTAACAGATGATAGCAATTGGATATTGATTTCCATAAGGTTAGATATCTGTCAATAATACTGGAATTACAGATGTAATGAGTTCGGGAAAAATGACCTAGAAGTAGGTCTTACATCAACCAAGATGGAAAATTTTGACACACTACTACCAAATCAAGACCTAACAGGTCTAAGATTTACAAGGATAGGAAATTAGACTAGAGTTTTTAACATAACTACGTTATATCCAAAAGAGAAGTTGATGAGAATCTATCGGCGATGAGAACTACCAGAGTGAGTTCTCGATTCCGACAGAAGGCGTTCTATATCCCTCACGCGCCTATCGGATCTTGCTTGCTGTGCTCGAAGTTCCCTGACTTCAGCTTGGGTTTCAGCAAGTTCCCTCTGTAGAACTGCATTGCGGACCTGAGTCCTTTCATGAGCAGACTCTAGTTGGCGAATGCGGACAGTGTTAACGCCAGAGTTGGCATCAATCTCCACGACTCGGTCGATAGCTGCTCGACCTTGCTCGGTGTTCCGAGCAATCCTACGGACCATTATGTGTAGGACCCTGTCAGCTGAACCTCCCTCAGTGAGGTTGTAGAAGCTTCTGTCTCCATTGTAGGGTATGGGTTGACCCTGTTCCTGACTCCATCTGTTCAAGTTTGTGGCCCACATAGGAGTGGGTCCTTGAAATGCTGGACGAGGGTTCAGGTTTGGGTCTTGAGCAGCTGGGGGTAGGTTGTTGACTTCAGGCTCTATGTCAGAACCATCAGAAAAGCCTTCAGCTTCGTGATCATCCAAAGGGATTGGGTGATCATCTTCTGGCTCTTCTTCCAGCCATCCTGCATTGCCGTTGTTGGGATAGTAGGGGTCTCCGGGAAAATGGAATCCAGCCATTATATCTACGAGAGAAAAGGGGTAAGGAAATGATCAATAGACGAACTAACTAGATAATTATAAGATGATCTTTATCAGTTACTCCAACATTTGCGTAGTGCATACCAGTCATATGTAACCTAGACAGGATAGACCTTCGAATAAGTGACCCTAACTCTAAGCCCACAACCAAACAAGGAACAGGAAGTAAAGCAAAGGTCACAGATTCTAAGTCTATGATATCCTAGACACATATAACCTTAGCGTATCCACTCCGCAACTATTGACATACTTAATAAAGACCTTTAGTTCTCAGATAAGTAATTAATAGTAACACAAAATACTCCTATAGTATTTTAAGTTTATGTTCTGTTCTACTGTTCTCGTTGTAGAAGTGTTGGTAAGTTTTTAGACTTGTTGCAACCTCACAACCACACTTAGGCACATGCTAATCACTCCTCGGATAATGTAGTTGATCAGGCTACATCTTCCCAGGGTTGACCATACGTCTCTAAGTCTACTTGTGTTGTCCAACAATCGTAATACTTTTGTTCTGTCCTAGTGACACTGATTTTAGTATGAATGCAGGTATGTATACTTGGTTAAATATTTTATTGTTTAAAAGTATAAACTCTTTATTAGAGTATTTTAATCCCGCTGTGTTTATAGTTCGTATATCTTTTATGGGTTGATACACTCGATTCACTATAAACAAAGCTCTGATACCAATCTGTCACACCCCAAAACCGGAATGGCGGAAACGTTCGGGGGTGGAGGACGTCATGTACAGTATCACAACAATGCAAAGTAGTAAACAAGCAACAACATCATCCATTGCATTAATAATATAATTTCATACAAGTGTGTTCTGTCAAGTTATATAGACACCAAAAATAATATACATCAAAATAAAGATGAGTCTTGAACGAGCTTCATCTTCGCAAAAACCTGGCTCCGGTACCTGTCTACTGGCGACCTGAGAATACAAGTTATTTTGAAAGATTTTATCAGCTTTAAAGCTGGTGAGATCATAAGTATATTAGTGTCTGCATTTGTATGAAAGTGTTTGTAAGTCTGTAATGTATAAGTTTTGTAAAAGTTTGTAATTGTTTGAACTCTCCTAGAAAACCCTATGTTTCCTACTAAAAGTAGCCTTCTACCAAGGCATCTAGTGTCTGTGTGTGTGTCTCTTGTAAGAGTGTGTATTTTCCCAAATCCGACTATCATTAACCAAAAATATAGTTTTTACATTATTGTTTATTGTGTAAATATCACAAAGTAAATGTAATGGGAAAATGATATAGTACTGTAGTGTTGTATTAAGTAACTACTGCTGTACTAACTACTTTAAACCAATTGTTATTTAAAGTACCATGTGATCGGCCTGTATCCTGCTACCGACTCAATAGAAAAAGGACAATGTAAGACGTCGTAAGAAATGACGTTTGGCACCCGTAGACTTGCAAGTCCCACTGTAGCGAGCAGCAAGGTGTAGGATAGTCAATCCAGTATAGATCTATACACAAACTCATACGCTCCCCATTTAAGGAGATTATGGATACAAAAACGGTCATGGCAGGTAGTGCCATGCCCCGTTAAGTGGCTCACATAACTGTAATAATGTATATGTAATGAATGTGCTAGCTGTATTGTATGTTCTACCTCTGTCTAGCCTGTATGTTCTCTCTGTATGGTATTGTTTGTTATCTCTTTCTCTGTATGGTATTGTTTGTTATCTCTTTCTCTGTATGGTATTGTTTGTTATCTCTTTCTCTGTATGGTATTGTTTGTTATCTACTTTGTATGGTATTGTTTCATGTATGAACTGACTCTTTGTATGTTTCATTGTTCTAGTAATAGTATTAGTATCTTCCTAAACTACTCCTATAGTAGCTTACTAGTAATGTATGAACATGTATGTATACCCTTGCTACCCAAAGGTATGGAGCTGAATGAAAGAAGGAACCTTTGTATCTATATACATATACATAATATATAACTAGGATTCAAACGACCTTCAGACAGATAACCCTAATACCCTAAGTCCACAACCAAACAAGGAACAGGAAGTAAGGTGAGCTATCAGTCCTAAGTCCTTTCAATCCTACTTATATAACTATATCTATATAGATACACATTTAACAGAATATAAGTTTAAAAGAGTTTAAGTAAAATTATTTGACATGAAAAGGAGTTTGTAAAACAGTTTGAAGTAAAACAGTTTGGTAACACAGTTTGAAAAGTAAGAAATCCACTTGTTTGGTAGTTATTAATCACATGTGATTGATATAATAACTATAATAATTCAACTTGTATTCCCCCCCCCCCCATAAAAGCATTTAAAAACATTTAAAAGGTTAATTAAGGGGTATGAACTCACCTGTAGTGAGTGGTTTGGATGAACTGATGATATAGGATTGCTAGGTGCAAGTGAAGACTTGTACACACACAATGATCCTAGTTAACATATAATAACACATATATGTATCCAATTAGTCTTTAAACAACTAATTAACAAAGTTAAGACATCCTAGGGCATGAAAAACACCTTATATAAGTGTTATAAGTGCTAAGGATTGCATCTAAATGTTGTAGGACATTGTTATTGAGTTTAGGGTTCAAGGGAACCCTTTATATGAGTTTACGGTTTTATGACCATAACTCATTGAGTTTACGGTCGTAAACCTATGAGTTTACAGCCGTAAACTCATGTTTCTTTGACCATGTGTTGTTTTGAAGCTCTACAAGTCCTTAGAAGCATTTCCACTTGAAGTATAAGCCTATGGAAGGGATTAGGGCACCATTTCACTCCTAAATGGAGTTCACGGTCCTTGGACCATTTGCCTTTGGGTTTACGGCCGTAAACCCAAATGGTTTATGGTCTTTTGATGTTTTCATGTACTTAACTCATTAGGGAAGGGATCTATGCAAGTTTCCAAGGCTTAGAAGGGACTAGGGCACACTTTGGCACCCTTTTTAGGGTTTACGGTCCAAGGTGTTCTTGGACCGTAAACTCCTTTGATCCTTGGTTTCCTTGGTGTTTTCTTGATGTATAGAAGTGTAACAAGCCTTATTATACTCTAGGATAGAAGTACTTACTAGATAGAAGCTTGAAAAGGTGCTAAAAGTCCAAGAACACTAGTGTGTGTTCTTGGTGTTCTTGGTGAAACTTGAAGATCTAACCTTTTGGAATGATTTCACGGATGGAAGTGTGTTAAATCACTAGATTAAGCAATATATCAACTTAATAGGGCTAGAAACACTTACAAGTTGAAGATCTTGAAGAATTGTTGGATGATACTTGAGAGAGAATTGAGTTTGGATCTTGAATTTGTGAAAAATGGTAAATAATGACTAAGTGTCATATATATACCCCCAATTTAGGGTTTACGGCCGTAAACACCTTTGTTTAGGCCGTAAACTCCAAACTCTTGGAGATTTGGGACTTTATTGTTGCACAATAAACCCTAGAGCATCCTCTCTCCTGGTATCTCCTGAAGTACTAACTTAAAAAGACTCGAACTTATTCCAAAAAGCTTGAAAGTTAGCAGAAACTGTTCTGACTTCTATTGAATTGAAATGTTGTACATAATAGAAATTTCGGGTTGTCACATTTTCTGTCATCACGGCGGCTGTGTGGTGGCGGAGGAAAGGAGGGTGGCACCGGTGGGAGTCATAAGGTTGGCGGCTGGAGGATGAAAAGGAGTGGGGTGGCAGCCGACATCATATCTTTAGGGTTAGGGTTTGGCACCCGGTGATGTTGGGTTATATACCTGACTCATGAAACTTTGCCCCATAATGACAGGTTAAGCCCCTCCATTCCCTCATTACCTTCAAACTAATCCATATTTTACACTTTTAACCCTGCCTTCAGAAATCTTTACATCTGAATCTAAAACTTACCTTTTAAGCCCTGATCCCGTAAATTTCTTTCATAATAGGTCCCTAAATTACCAATAAACCCTTAAGTCTTAAAATCTTTTCAATTTAAGTCCATACATTACCAAACGCACCCTGGCCTTCGAAATTCTTCACAATTTAGTCTCGGACTTACATTTATTAATTTATTTAAATAAACGGGTCGTTACAACTCTCCCCCACTTAAATTAGATTTCATCCTCGAAATCATTCCTTACCATTCCTTACACGCCAACTACTCCAGTAACATGGCCATAATCCTGGGCACACCCTAGCCTTCTCAGGGTAGCTATGACCAATCATCACAAAGCCTAACATCTGCAGGCGAACAAATTCCTCGCAACAAGATCACATCTACTTCATCTGAATTCTTCTGTCTCGAGATGGTCTAAATCCCTGACAGACCACTCTTACTGAAACATTATTGCCGAATCCATTCTACTTGTCTCTCAGCTGCCCACTCCTCTCCTGAAATCTCAAGGCTCCCACTAGAAAAAAACAGAATCACAGATCCATTTATCCCTGTGATTCGCTTATACTTGGCCAAAACTTAGATAATCTTACTGTAAGTGACTTAGCATATCCCAAGCTATTTGTGACTCTAACCATAAATGAAAACCCAAAATACCATTACTGCTTGAGACACTGATCTGTCTGAAGCACTGAACTACCTGAAACACTGAACTGCCTGAACACTGAACTGCCTAAAACATTGAACTGCCTGGAATACTGAACTGCTTGTTACATAGCTGCTTTCCAACATCTATTGAGACCTTCCTGGTCTCAATTCATTCGTCACTCATCTGAAATACCGAGTTCCAGCCCGACTGCGGATCCAAAGGACTCCCTATTTGGTCGCCTCACCCGACTTCTGAACGAATTTCTTCTCTGGAACTAGCTGCTACTAGTTATTCTGTCACTGTGGCCCTAACGGCCTTCTAATCTAACTGATTGGTTCCCTGCATCGAAACCTGACGTCACCAAACCCAAGGCTAAAAGTGATTGCTTCTTGACCATTAGTAGCCTTATGTCATAAATGACCTTAAGCAATCCATTGCTTCCTTGCTCTCATCTCTGTAGTGGCGCTTCTACAGTCTTATTATTGGCTTAACCCGGTCTAATCCGTCTAAGAAATTCCGAAATCTAGTCCGTGGATTTCCATATCTTCACTGCTACGCCCGAACATGTGGGTACTATTGTTCCTTCCGCGTCCTAACAACGCACTCATGCTATCACCCAACCAAGTGAATGCTACAGCTACAGCCGCATTCTCACAACACTCTAGCACTATCTGACTGCTAGTGAATGCTACGGCTACACCCGCAGGCTTACAACACTTTCTCACACTATCTGGATGCTAGTGAATGCTACGGCTACACCCGCAGACTTACAACACTCTGACACTATCTGGCTGCTAGTGAATGCTACGGCTACACCCGCAGACTTACAACACTCTGACACTATCTGGATGCTAGTGAATGCTACAGCTACACCCGTAGACTTACAACACTCTGACACTATCTCATTCGTTGATTACTAAACCGAACACATCCGACGTCGAGCATACATGCGACCTAACATCCAAAATTGAACCCATGTCCTGATTGGAATCCCCAAACCGATTCCCTAAGGCTTGCTAGCAACATTCCGAGAACGCGATCTCATAATTGGCAAGTTTTTCTGAACTTCCATCTCACACTATCCTCAAATCATACAGCCGCTTGGGCTTTCTTCCTTCCTGATAAGGATGCGAAACTTATCCCATCTTCATAACCGCTCTTGCTTCAGAATCCTTGGGTGATTCTCCCCCACTTTGATTCAGCTAATGCCCTACAGCCCCCAAAACTGGAAAAATTCTCAATTCTTCCTACCCTCCCGTGACCAATCTGCTAGAACTCACGCTTATCCTTGCTAGGGTTTCAACACCAGCTAATCCAAAAGATCACACAACTTCTAAAAATCCGAATAAATCTCCGGTAATAACCCGCTAGGCCCAGGAAGCTCCGAATCTCAATTGGAGACCTCGGAATCTCCCACTGCATCACGGCCTATATCTTGGCCGGATCGACTAGAATATCCTTCTGATTGACAAGGTGGCCAAGAAATTGCACCCCGCGCAACCAGATCTCACAATTGAAGAACCTTGCGAAAGTTCTCTCCCTCCTCAAAGTCTCTAGCACCTCCCTCAGGTGCTTCTCGTGCTGCTCCTCAGTCTTGGAATAAACCAAGATGACGCTGTACTTTCCCAATCCCGTAATCTGGGGAATTGCTCTATCACTATTCGCTAATGCTTCTCGGTATACAATTGACATTGAAAATATAATTCAGACACAAACCGAGGATAACTCAGGGCTACACTTACTCAAACCCTTAAAACGAAAGACTCCATCGTGCAGTTTCCCGCATGTGTTGTACTGAATCTAACCCTGCTGGTCCCTCAAAAGCTGATCCGAAATCTAGGGTCTTCTCCCTAGACACCTCATTATAAGCACCTGATCTAATTCCCTCTTACCAATGTGCTCCAAGTCCATATCTCGTTCTCAAGCTCAAGAAGTCATATCATTCAGGGTCTTGCACCCCGAGATACTCAGGATCTCCCTGCTATCATTCTACAATATGTTTTGATAACTTACCTTCTTCATTTCCTTATCTGCTGCATACTGTGGTACCATATAAGCTCTTTTCCGAGACTTGGCAGTGACCTCTGCCACAGTCTCAGTCGTCTGGTGGAGATCTAACGACTCATTCGCCAACTGCTGCGCCTCAATCGCCTGGGCACACTCTGCCCAGAATCTGGTCTAAAAGTTACCCCATGACACAGCATCAACCGCATCATCACTCAACTCACTACCAACCTCTTCCTATCAATCTCGTGATCTATCCCTCAGGAGACAGGAAGTAAGTCAGATCTTGTCTCCTTTCGAGACAATGTCTGGCACAAAAGTGTTGGCGACATCTGCCAACCATCTACTGCTAACAATGGGGTCCCTAACCCCCATGACAATCTGAAGATTCACAAGCTCTGAACTCCCGAAACATCAATGTACACGTCCCTATCATGACTGCTATCTCAGTGCAGAATGCACTCGGCCTCTCGTCACAAATTTCTATAATGCCCTCCTTGATCATACTGGAGATCAAAGGAGTCTGGAGAATGATACTGCGCGTAATCTCAGATGGAATGAACTCCCTCATCTGATCATCAACCTGCCCGACTCCAGAGTCCGAGCCTGATCCTTGGTTGTCACCAGAACTACCATCTGGTCTACCACATAGCATCACTATACTCGGTAATATACCATCACTAACATCACAATACTCGTCAAAACTCGAGGGATCTCACACACTACAAGTTCCCTGGTCTTATCTCAGCCTTCCTTGATTCGAGTACGGATCCTATGCTTTCAGTAGTACGGGCCCATACTACCTTCCACATCTATCCGTACTTTCCTCAAGTACTGCCTCGACTCCACCAAGTCCCTTCTACTACTACTGCTGATCTCTTGCTAATCTCATCCTAGGCTTGCCCTAGGGTAATCACCAACCCACTCTCTGCCATCAGCTGCATAAGAAGTCCCTGCTTTATTCCCTTAACTAGCTCGCGAATACTACTACATATTACTCAGACTAGATAATTCTTCGAATGAGAGATCCTACCCTACAACGGTTGGACTCAAACAAGAGCTGCGAAATAGAGCTAGACCTAACCTTCTGAAATTATTTAGTCCTTGCAATATGTAACTTAACATATTCGTTTACTAGTTAGTGAAAGACAACTAGAACTCCTAAAAGCACAAAGCAAGCAGCATTCGGGCGTTGGGTACACATAATCAAGGATATACTACTCTGGCTATCATATTGACTAATCTATACTAGCATGCAGTTCTCAATAAGCTGGTACACATATAACAGGCACATAAGGCATCCTTCCTAGATCCTTAGCCCTAAACTAGCATGCAGTTCTCATAAAGCTGATACTCATATCATATTATGAACTTGTATGGGTAATTTGGGAGTACTTACTTGAGCTCGGCTGATTGCATGCACCACACCCTTTTCTCTTTTCAAAATTCTTTTCGCTTTTTCTAAAACTCTTTTCTTTATACTTTTTCTAAAATTGTTTTCTTTTCTCAAAATCCTTTTGTAAACATGGTTTTTCTCTTGAAAACTTTATACCACTTCCTTAGTTTGAGTTCATACACACCCGAAAGTGTGCCCGAACCCCTCAAACCAAGGCTCTGATACCAACTTGTAACATCCCAAAAACACAGTCTGAAAATTCCGTTTAATTTAATAATAAAAACCATAGTCGATAAACCTCATATAAAAATCATAAGCAATGTATCTCAAAATATTATAACAACTGTCAAGTATATCAGAGTATAAACATCCCAGGCTGAATAAATGGTGTGTGCACTGCAATCTTCCCGAGCTCCTCTTTTGAAAACTAAGTACCTGAAACCAAAACTGAAAACTGTAAGCACAAAGCTTAGTGAGCTCCCCCAAACTACCACATACCATACAATAACATATAAAGCACATACTGGGCCTTGCCCACTGCATCGGACCAAAGTCCGGAACTGACTTGGGCCTTGCCCACTGCATCGGACCGAAGTCCGGAACTAACTAGGGCCATGCCCACTGCATCGGACCGAAGTCTGGAACTAACTAGGGCCTTGCCCACTGCATCGGACCGAAGTCCGGAACTGACTAGGGTCATGCCCACTGCATCAGACCGAAGTCCGGAACTAACAAGGGCCTTGCGCACTGCATCGGACCGAAGTCCGGAACTAACTGAAAATAGCATAACATAATCATTACATATAGCATAAACACATATACTACATCCTGCATCGGACCGCAGCCCGGACTAACTTGGGCCTTGCTCACTGCATCGGACCGGAGTCCGGAATAAGTGAACATATCATATACATAAACTTGTAACATAAACATATAACTACTACATCGGACCAAAGTCCGGAACACAAGGCACATAACATAAACATGCATGAATCACAAAGACATCAAGCATACACACTACTTCTCGGGACCATCCCGACATCGGACCGAAGTCCGGAAACATATAAACTGCATCGGGCTAACCCCGGCATCAGACCAAAGTCCGAAACTACTAACATCTAAACGGGCCGGCATTGTGGCCGTAGACACGTTCCTACTGGAAGGAAACTCACCTCACGCTGCTAAAGTCCCGCTAACAGAACCATAGCTGCTCGATGACAGATTCCCGATCTGTCAATATCAAACACCTAATTAGTAATTGGGTTCTAACACATATTCATAAATCCATGCTTGGGGTAAAAGACTACTTTACCCCGTACCTTAGCTTGACTCAAGCACAAGGCCCAATCCAAAGGCCCAAAAGTCTAATAATAGACCAAGGCCCAACTATGGCCCAATTTTCCAAATTGGGCCCAAACCTCTACATGGACTTCCCTTACAGCCCAATGGTTCAGTCCAGTCCAACATGTCTCATTCTAAGGGCCCAATATCATACAACCATCTAGGCCCAAACTATGGCCTAATTTTCCAAATTGGGCCCAATCCTTTATATGGGCCTTACCCTAAAGCCAACTAATTACTCTAGTCCATTTGATTATTCTTGGATGGCCCATTAATAAACAAATTACCAAAGCCTAATCGAAAGGCCTAACTCAAGGCCCAAGTGAAACTAGGGTTTAACATAAAATGACGATTAGGGTTAAGTGTTTCTTACTTAACCATTAAGGACTTAATCCATTAAGTCCTTTACTCTACTAGATCAATGATATGGAGAAATTGGGCTTAATACACAATCCAATCTCAACGGCCCAATAGTGGGTCCAATAAGTCTAAGGCCTAATTACTCACAATTAGGGTTTTCTAAACCCTAATTAGGGGTTTTCACCCAAACATGGCCCAATAGGCCCAAAACTAATCCTTAAGCCCATTAGGGTTTTGCTAGGTCAATCAGGGTTTGCTAGTGGGGCACCACCCACTACCACCTCGGGTAGTGGTGGTCAACGGCAGCACACGGCGGCGGCCACCACCTTACGATGGTGGTTATTATTGTTTTTTATTATTATTCTTTGTTAATTACAGATACAATGCTTGAAACCAAAAAGACACACACACACTGACTAACATAATACCCACACACAGCCACCCTAGTGGTGGCCGGCGGTGGCTCATGGCGGCAGCCACCACCTAACGGTGGTTGCGGTGGTCTTTTCTTAATTTTCCGACCAAGCATGACACACACAACACACACATAACAAAAATACACTCCTATGCTCGAGAAACGGACCCAAATCTCCCACCTACGGTGGGCGGAGAAGGGAGTGGTGCGACGGTCGGCAACAGCGGAGCTTGGATCCCCGTCGGCGGCAGGTTGCGTTGTCAGCTACCACCACACGGTGGTGGCGATGCTTTCTTTTGGTTCGTTGCTCCGAAAAACGCCAACATGCGCTTGTTCTCACCGGAAATACATCTAAACACCTCCACCCTTGCGGTGGCGCATGACAACCGGAGAGAAGGGCGGTGGAATGGCAACCCACGACAGCCGGTGGTCGATCCATTCATTTCACCGCTTCGCTGGTGGCTTGAAATAACACGGCGGCAGCGGCTGCGTCGTCCGAAGACTGAAGTGGTGACGGCGTCTGTGAGCAAGGAAGACACGACAGTGCCACGTCTCGCCAGAATCCACGGTTGGCAGTGGCGGCTCACGTCTTCAACGGAAAGGCACAACGTTTTCTGTCTTCACGGCGGCTGTGCGGTGGCGGAGGAAATGATGGCGGCACCGGTGGGAGTCATAAGGTTGGCGGCTGGAGGATGAAAGGGAGTGGGGTGACAGCCGACATCATATCTTTAGGGTTAAGGTTTGGCACCCGGTGATGTTGGGTTATATACCTGACTCATGAAACTTTGCCCCATAATGACAAGTTAAGCCCCTCCTTTCCCTCATTTCCTTCAAACTAATCCATATTTTACACTTTTAACCCTGCCTTCAGAAATCTTTACAACTGAATCCAAAACTTACCTTTTAAGCCCTGATCCCATAAATTTCTTTCATAATAGGTCCCTAAATTACCAATAAACCCTTAAGTCTTAAAATCTTTTCAATTTAAGTCTATACATTACCAAACGCACCCTGACCTCCGAAATTCTTCACAATTTAGTCTTGGACTTACATTTATTAATTTATTTAAATAAACGGGGCGTTACATTATAACTTGGAAGAGGGATACCGTAATCCAAGCTATAAAATATTTGAAGGTAGGTGAATGACGATTCACCAATTTCCACCATGAAAAACGAAATAAATTATTAAGTTTAATGAATTGAAATTTCTAGATTCTTTTAAGATTCATTGAACTTTTCAATGGCATGTTTAAATCTCGATTGTGCCCTTCAAGTTTGTGACTGGGATGTCGAGGATCACAAAACAAGGTGTGAATAACCATGCAAATTAACTTGGTACCCTTAACTTTATCACCTAATCGATGTGCCGGTTAACCACACGCGCTCCACCGATCTATTACAAACATTAAGTTACCTTTTGCCACACTTACTAGTCCATGTTAGTTTGCCAGTTAACCACACATGCTCCACTAGCGACTTGGTAAGGTACAAAGTGTAATTTCATGGGCTAGCATCAAATTCACATTTTTCTAAGTAACTAAGATTGGGAATTTATAAAAGGTTTAGTTACTTTATATTTATCATTATACTTTTAATGAGAATTATAGTCATTGTCCTACCCATTCGGCTAACGACCCTCTACCAGTCAAGGAAGCGGTGGGTGAGAGTGGACGCCCATTAAGTTGCCATTTTATATGCAACAACCTTATACCCCCCCCCCTTATAGACCGACTTCGTGAATGAGGCCTACTAACGGTAAAATTGACTTGATCTTATACATACATATATATATATATATATATATATATATATATATATATATATATATATATATATATATATATCTTATTAACTTATAATATTATAAAGTATAAGGGTTGAATTTTAACTTTTAAAACTCTAGGGGTTGGAATTAAAGTGTGTGTGAGACTTTACAAATTCCAAAACTTGAGAGCACGTTTTGAAACTATTCAAGACTTTTCATTTCTATAACTTATGAGTTTTAATGGTTTTAAATAAAAGACTTTTGGAATTCCATAACTTGAAGACAATTTATGGAGTCCATTAATTGGCATTTAGATCAAGAATTACACTAACAAACAATTTGCAAATAATTCCTATAATCTACCAAAACTCATAAGTATGAACATTCATATCAAAAATTTCAAGAATCATATAAACACATATAAAACTTGAAATTTTGATAATAACCATTGTGAATGGATTAGCATAATCATTACCACACCAAAAACAGGTTTTATAAGTCCAAAACAGTTTAGGGTAATGATTCTAGTCCATTTCGAGCAGCAAAAATCGAAAATCTGCACACAGGGCCTCCTACTCGCCAAGTGCAAGAACCTACTCAACGAGTAGGATGAAATAACACATGGACTCGTCGAGTCCCCGCATGGACTCGGCGAGTTCACTGAACAGTGAGCAGAATTTCGTCTTTTTTTCAGCAATTTGCATCAAGTACAAGGAAAACAAGCCTAGGATCTGATACCACTAAAGGGTTTTGAGCATTCTAACACTCCTATGGTGTACATAAAACCCTAGAAACCTTGGATCTATGTTTTCTCTAATATACATGCAAATTTGATTTTTCCAAGGTTCATATCCTAACTAGCATGTTATGGGGTACTTGTAACATAAAATCTAGATAGGATTACATACCTTTTCTTGTGGTTGATTGCTTGGAGTTATGAGAGACTAGCACCAATAATGTGGATGCCTCAAGTGGAATCAAAAATCACCAAACCAACTTGGAAAACTTGAGAGAATGGTATGCTCTTGTATAAATCGGCTATGCCTTCTTATCTCACACACTAGTGCCAAGGACTCATTTATATAGTATGGTGGATTAGGGTTACATCCATGTAAACCCTAATACCCATGAACTTTCATTTCCATAGGATCCATGGGTTAAAAGCTCCATGGACTATCCATGCAAGCTTAGCCCATCCTAAATGAATATTGGCCCATTCTATATATATAAGAGTCCATATTTAATTAGTCTCTTTTTATCACAAAATTAATTCCAAATTAATTCTTGATCAATACTAATTAAATAATATGGTTTCATATTAATATATTATAACTTATAATATATTAATAAATCATAAATATACTATTCTCAAAAGATTATCCATACAAACTGTTTTGGTGAAGTGCAACCCAAATGGACCATGCCGGGTCGGGTCAAGTACATACCAAATATAGTTATGGACTTAGAGACCTTATCCAACAGTTGTGGTTATGGATTGGAACCCAATTATTAATTGGGTGTTATTTTGATCTAGCAGTTCGGAGGTGTCGGCAGGGCAGCAGCTAGGGAATTCTTTCAGTGAGCTTTTGCATTCGAGGTGAGTTTCCTTACCGGGTTTAGCGGGTCGAATGTACCAATGTCAGCCCATGTTTATGTTATCTTGTTAGTATGCTAGCCATCTTTGTCACTCTTGTATGTGCTTGTGTTTATATGTTTTTCGGGCTAAGGCCCGATGTCGGGCGGGGTCCGATGATTATTTGTATGCTATGTATCTATGTGATTATTGCATATGTATGTGGTTATTTGATAGATGTTATTGTATGTTGGGCGGGACCCGTTTACCGAGCTCAGCTCGATGTCGGGCGGGGTCCGATGCCGATCAGGGACCGATGACAGGGCAGGGCCCATTATATATTTTGTTATGTATGGTAGTTGGAGAAGAACGTGTTGCATCATGAAGTTGGAGAAGGAAGACAAGCTTGTAGATCTGAGGTTTCTTTGTGCTCTAGAAGCTCCAGGAGGTAAAAAAAGCTCCAACCTTTAAGCTTGTATGATGTAGATCTTGCCATGCTTGCTTTATGAAACCATTTCTTGTCCATAAATGTCTCAAGTTGGTGCATGTTATGTTTTGAACGAGATAAGTTGTCCTTTCAGACCCTAGAAAGGGTCTTAAGTGATAAAAATGATGTCCCAAGGGCTGAAAGTGTCCCATGCATGTACTAGAAAGGTCTTAATGGGTTAAGACCATGTATTAGGAACTTTATGGATGTCCAAATTCTTAAAGTTCAAGACTTTATGGTTTTAAGGCACATTTGGTCGATGGATGTGGAGTTTGGGCTTAAGTGTTTAAGCCATTAACCACTTATTAGGGTTTTGGTGAAACCTTGCGTATGTCCTGCGTAATTTTTGTACGCCCAGCGTACTGAGTCAACCACCCTGATGGTGGTCAACACAAAACAGAAGTACGCCCAGCGTACCAGAGGAGTACGCCCCACATACACCCTCTGTTGGGCTTTTGACGATTTGGGCTTCGGTATTGGACGCCTTTTTGGGCCAGTTGGACATGGGACTTGTTGGGCTTTCTGAATAAATGTGTTTTGGGTCATTAGTGGTATAGATCTTAAAATGATGCCCGATTTGGGAGTTGGGGCCCAATTGGGAAAATTGGGCCAATAATAGGTCTTATGTATATGGACTTTTGGATAGTGAATTTGATATTGGGCCTTGGCCCAAATTAGAGAGAAGGGAAAAATGGACTATGTGGACTCTTAGTCAAGATTGATATCCCATCTGTTGACTTAGTATTCGTTATTTTGGATAGTTCGGGATTTTCGGAGACAACGGTCGGAGACTTTTAGTCCAGTTCAACACTACTTGCGAGGTGAGTTCTTATCACTATATCAATAGGGTCTAAGGCACCAAGGTCGACCCTTTATGATTTGTATTCTGGTTATAGGATGGTTGCTATGTTAGTGATCCGTTAGATCAGTATCCTGGTTATAAGATGGTTTCTATGTCAGTGATCGGTTAGATCAGTATCCTAGATATAGGATGGTTGCTATGTTAGTGATCGGTTAGATCGGTATCCTGGTTATAGGATGGTTGCCATGATTAGTGATCTGTTAGATCTGTATGACTTTTTGTACTTGCTAGCTAGCGTATGATATGTATGTGCACATGTTTGTTGGTTTGGGGGATTGGGTTGAGGTATATCCTGCTTTGTGTTGTAGGCCAAGATACCCAGGGCGGACCAGATAGACTGCAGACCCGGTTAGGGCATACTAGTCAGGCCGAAGGCCCGGCGAGCGGTCCGGATAGGCTGAAGGCCTTGAGAGGCGGTCCAGATAGATTGATGGTCTGTGAGGCGGTCCAGTCAGACTGATGGCTCATTATGCATGTTGTGTTTGTTTATATGATATGCTTATATTTGTATGGCGTTGGTATTTTGGGGGAACTCACTAAGCTTCGGGCTTACAGTTGTTGATTTTATTTCAGGTATTTCTGATGATCACGGGAAGGTGAAGGCGTGATCGTGCACCTCCTTATATTTTCATGATTTGATTATGGGGATACTCTGATGTTTAAACTATTTTGAAAACAAATTGTAATAACTTAATGGTTTTAAATGTTTTAAAAAGTTCAAATTTTGCATGATTTTTATGGATGTTACAAGTTGGTATCAGAGCCTTGGTTTGAGTGAATTGGAGGAAAACACTCGTGTGTCTCCAGTCTCAAACTAAGGATAAGATTTTAAAATGGTTTTTCAAATGGTTTTCAAAATACTAAAGGAGGATGCAAGTGTACAATCAACCAGAGCTCGCGAATAGACCCCAAAATACCTTACGGATTATTTGTTTTTGTGATATATTAGAACAGCATGCTAGTACTAGGCTAGGGATCTTCAGGAATTGCATGATGGAATTGCTTGATTATATGATGCCTGATAGCCCAGGGTTTTCCTTATATGAAATTGACATCATTACTGTAGTTGCTTAGTGTATGCATCATGGTTGTACATAATTAAGATCTTATAGTCTGAGAATATTTGGTTTAGCTTTATTTCATGTTCCTTGTCTGGTTGTCGGCTTAGAGTAGGACCGAGTATTCAAATGTCTATAGGGTCCAACGTTATGTATGGATAGCATACACTAGTTTTGCAGGGTTGGTGGAAGTTTCATGGATGGGTTGTTTGGGATTAGTCTGCCAGTTATGAGATACTTAGCCTTCCTCTAGGGGGTGAGGAGTGAGTGCATGCCATGATACGTATAGTGTTAGGGTGTTGTGATGATACTTGAGACAAATATGGGTAGGTGTGGAAGGTAGTATGGGCCTGTACTACTGGAAGCACAGGACCCATACGCGTAGCAAGGAAGTCACAACCCCTAGGGTTTTGTTGGGAGTTGGTTCCCGGATTATTATATGTAGTATCTGATATCTTCGTGGTATATTTTTAGTATGGTGGTTACTCGATGATTTGTGACTGGATCCGGGTCACGATCAGGAGGCGACGGACAGGAGGCACCAACAGTGCCCTAGACTATCGGTCATATGGGGCCAGACGAGATGGAGGCCAGGATCCGGGAGATCATGCATGATGAGGTTGTTGCGATGTTCCGGGCTCAGTTACCGGATATGTTTGGGTCTATCAAGACCGCCCTGATGGATTATTTCGATGAGTGTTACGCAACCCTCACTAAGACGGCTTCCACAGCAGCTATAATGGCTGTAAAAGCGGCAGGGGAGGAGCCAGTCGAGCTTTTCAGTATCGGAACTTCGACAACACGAAGCCCCCTACTTTTGATAGGACTCAGGACCCCATCAAATCCATGAGGTGGCTATCTGACGTGGAGGGGTGTTTCTTCACGTGCTCATGTCCCACTGACTAGAAGGTCAAATGTGCCATGAACCTGCTGAGGTCTGGGGCAAAGGACTGGTGGAGATTGATGACTAGATCGTATTCTGATGATCAGAGAGTTGCAGTTGCTTGGGAGTAGTTCAGGGATATGTTCCGGGCACTCTACATTCCACGGGTCGAGCGAGAGCGGCTAGCTCAGGAGTTTTCTAGATTTGAGTCAGGATGGTGAGACGGTGATGAAGATCACCCGTATGTTCACGGAAAGGGTGATGTTCTGCCCGGAGTTTGCTTCTGAGCAGGCTCAGATGACACGTTATCTGAGCATGCTCAAGACTGAAATTCGACAGTTTGTGGCAACCCAGCGTTGCGATACGCTTATGGAGTTATAGGAGGCCGCTAGGCGGCGTGAGTTAGAGATTGAGCTGCAGTTGAGGGAGCAGCAGCAGGCCCCGACACAATCGCAGCCGGCGCCAAAGCGGTCTAAGACCGCTGATTCCAGGTCAAGGGGACAGCGGGGCCGCACTTGTGGCAAGTGCGGGAAGGGTCACTCGGAGGTTTACAGATCGGGTAGCACGTGCCGCAAATGCAGAAAGGATGGGCACTTTGCGAGGGATTGTCGCCAGCTAGCCCCGGTTCAGGATATCAGGATCTGCTACCACTGTCATCGGGTTGGTCACGTGAAGACCAACTGTCCATAGCTCGCTGCCAGGCCGGCGCAGGCTCCAGCGCCGGATACACTGAGGATTACTGACGGGAGTCAGGGTCGAGCAGCGCCCCCGAGGGCTCAGGGACGTGCCTTCCAGCTTACAGTAGAGGAGGCCAGAGCAACACCAGACGTGGTTGCTGGTATGTTTCTATCCCTTATCTTATTAATTATATATGTTTTATGCTTATATGTTTGTACCTATGATTAGGTACGTTTTTAGTGAACTCCTTGCCTGCTTTGGTATTATTTGACTCGGGGACGATTCGGTCGTTTGTCTCTCAGACATTTAGTAGGGAGTTCGGTTTTCCAGTAGGAGAGCTAGAGTGTCTGTTGCGAGTCTCTATGGCCAACGGACACGGGATTTCCGCTTCTTCGGTCTATCGGGGTTGCGTATTGGAGATCTTTGGTTTATCTTTCCCGATATAACTGATCTCGATTCCCATGGGGGATGTATATGTGATTGTAGGTATGGACTAGCTTAGTCGCTTCGGTGCCATGATCGATAACGAGGGTCAGCGGTTGGTAGTTTGAACCCCAAGTGGGGGAGAACTGATTGTCTACGGCGAGGGCACCAGATTGGGATCAGGGTTTTGTTCGGCTGTCAGGGATCGGCAGTACATTCAGTACGGGTGTGCAGGTTATCTAGCATATGTGGTGGATACGCGGGTCAGGGATCAGGTTTCAGTATCAGAGGTTCCAGTGGTCAAGGAGTTTGCGGACGTGTTCCCGGAGGAGTTACCCGGAGTGCCTTCAGAGAGGCAGGTCGAGTTTAGGATCGACCTAGTGCCAGGTGCGGCCCCTATCGCCAGGGTATCGTACCGGTTGGCACCACGAGAGATGCAGGAGCTGTCATCACAACTGCAGGAACTGCTGGGCAAGCAGTTCATTCGCCCGAGCAGTTCTCCGTAGGGAGCGTCGAGTCCCTCTCTGGACTCATCGAGTTCCTCAGTCTGTTTGGGCCATCTTAAAGGATTAAGCCCATACTCTTCAGATCCAAACTCCATACTTCATCTACATACTGGAAATGCCCTTTTAAGGGTAAAGTTGTAAACTTTACCCGTTAATAGTCCTTCTTAATGGGTTTAGCTCAAACCCTAGTTCTCTAGGACATAAATCTTGGTACAAAAGCCATAATACTCCAAACCAAAGCATGAAAATTGAGATCTAGGTCCTAGATACCCAATGAACACGTAAAGTCTCAGACTTTCCTTCCATGCATGGCCTTTTGGGGCTTAAAAGGCCAAAATAACACCTTAGAGCTTGCATGGGGCTTCCATAGTCATAAAGTTTGCACCTTTATGCCATGAAACCCCTTCTAAACCCCAGATCTGAAAGGTAAATCACTTGGGACGTCCATTTCCCAAGGACTAAGCTTCTTGGACCAAAAATCCCATAAATTGAAAAGAAGGAGATCTACCAAGCTACTAAGCAAGGTTGAGACTTGCTTACCAGAAAATGAAGTGGATTGTAACATCCCAATTTTTCAGGCCAATTTAAAACTTTTTAACGCATTTAAAAACCATCGAGTGATTACAGTTTGTTTTCAAAATAGTTTAAACATCAGAATATTCCCAGAACCAATTCAAAAAACCATGAAATAGGAGGAGTTGTACGACCACGCCTTTGCCTTCCTGCGACCATCTGATGTACCTGAAACATAATCAACAACTGTAAGCCCGAAGCTTAGTGAGTTACCCCCAAAATACCAACACCATACAAACATAACCATATCATATAACAAATACAAAACAGCATGCATACTGAGCCTTCAACCTGACTGGACCGCCTCGCAGGCCTTCAGTCTATCTGGACCACTCGTCGGGCCTTCGGTCTGACTGAATCCCTTTGCAGGGCCTTCAGTTTATCCGGACCGCCCTGGGTATGTTGGCCTATAGCACACGCAGGACCGCCTCAACCCAACCCCAACCAAAAAAACATGTGCACATAGATATCATACGCTACCTCATTTCATATAACAGTCAAACCGATCTAACAGATCACCAATCGTAGCAACATCCCCAATAACCGGGATACAGACCTAACCTGTCACTAACATAGCATCATCCTATAACCAGGACAATCATGTGCACATAGATATCATATAACACTAGCATGTATACATATAACAGTCAAACCGATCTAACAGATCACAAAGCATAGCAACAATCCTATAACCAGGATATCGACCTAACAGGTCACCAACATAGCATCATCCTATATACCAGGATACCGACCCAACCAGGTCACTAAAGCATAGCATATCACCATCCTAACTACCAGGATGTAAATCAATAAGCATAACATGCAATAATCCGATTACAATTCATAAAGGGCCGGCCTTGGTGCCTTAGACTCTGTTGATATAGTGAGGAGAACTCACCTGACACTGCTGAAGTCCCGTAGACACAATCCTACACTGCTGAAGTTCCGCAGACTCAACCCCAGCTGCTAGATGACAGATTCCCGAACTGTCAACACCAAAATAACACCCAATTAATAATTGGGTCCCAACACATAACCATAAATGCATCCTTGGATAATTACTACATTACCCCAAGGTTGGATTTATTCAAGCCCATGGCCCAACCCATAGGCCCAAAGTCAACTGGGAATCAAAGCCCAACATTTGGCCCAATGTTTCCAAATTGGGCCCAAGCCTATACATGGTCTTATTTTAAGGCCCAACATCATATAATCATTAAGGCCCAAACTATGACCCATCTATGGCCCAATTTTCCAAATTGGGCCCAACTCCTCATATAGACCTCACCTCAAAGCCCATTAATTATCCAATCATCAAGGCTCAATAGAAAGGCCCAACAATAAACCCAAGTGAAATTAGGTTTTTACATAAAATGACGATTAGGGCTAAGTGTTTCTCACTTAACCCATTAAGGACTTAATCCTCTAAGGACTTAATCCATTAAGTCCAATATTGCTTAGATTAATCTTTGCCAATGATTATTATTTAATATCTCAAGTTATTAAATAATTCCCGTGTCCCGGTTAATTCCCCAAATCAAGGTTTTATTGGCATTAGGGTTTTCCAAACCCTAATTAGGGTTCACAATCCAAATATTAGCCTATTTATCAATTTGTTGGGCTTTTAGGTCAATTAGGATCCGTTAGACCCATTAGGGTTTTCACTAAGCCCATTAGGCTTCATTGGGCCCATTAGGGTTTCAAGCACCCCAAACGAATCATACTCAACGAGGCAAGCACACCGCCACCCGACACGGCGGCCGGTGGCGGCAGGAGGCGGCAGCCACCACCCTACGGTGGTGGTTTGAGTTTCTTTTCATTATTGCATCGTTACAATTTACAACTCCATCCAATTAACAGACACGAACACTAATGACACACACACCCACTAGTAAACACACACACACACAGCCACCTCGTGGTGGCCGGTGGTGGTAAATGGCGGCAGAAAAACTATAACCGGAGGCAACCACCATGGTTGGCTGCCATGGTGGTGTACTAGCTTTCCGGCGACACAAACATCCCAAACACATAACCATTGAACTTGTAACAGTAGCACTCGGACGCTAACACAATTAGAATTCCCGGAAACCCACCCGACATGGCTGCCCTCGAGGTGGCAGCGACAGTCAGGACACGACAGCAGTTCTTCGGTCTCCCCGGAGTGACGACGATGGCGGCCATTGGCAGCAGAAGATGGAGGCAAGGAGCAAGCACAACCTTCAACGGGGAACAACGGCAGCAACGCATGATTCCTTCATCTCTTCAGCTCCGCCATCCGTCAACCGACTGATCGGTCCCTCAGTCACTGGCGTCTCCGACAGCGACGTGGCATGGTGATGGCGTAGGAGCGACAGCAGCGGGCTTGGCAAAGTAGTGGCACGACGGCGGCAGTGGGGAGGGAAGATGCGACTGAGATGACGAAGGGATCATGGCGATGATTGCATCCAGTTGCTTCGGCCTTCGAGACATCCGTCGCAACGTTGTTCGTCGCCGGCCATCTTGGTTCTTCGGTGGCCTGGGTCGGTCGGAGAAGCTAGGTAGAACGGGGTGGCGACCGGCAGTTGGGAGGCACAAGGGGGGAGGGGTGACGGCTGCTGCATAAGGGAGGGTCTAGGTTTAGGGTTTGACTAATAATGTGATTATATACCCGGTTCCTCTTAAAAGTTTGCCATAGTGGCAACATCAATCCCTCCATGCCCCTTTTCTTTCAAATGCCATCCCATATTTACCCTTTCAACCCAATCCATGGAAATCCCTTACAAATTAAGTCTCATAAATTACCAAACAGCCCCCAATATCTTAATTATGACATAATCAGCCCTTCCACCTCATTTCCTTTTTAAATTAAATCCAAATAATTACCACGGAGCCCCTGTCTTCATAAATATTATAAACTGAGACCGAAAATTACACTTTTAACCCTCAACTTCCAAGTTATACCAATCAACTCCTCGAAACCCACACCCTGCGTATAATTATTGATTTAGGGCTACTATACATTCATTAATTTATTTATTTATTTAATAAATACACAGGGTGTTACAACTCTCCCCCACTTAAATTAGATTTCATCCTCGAAATCATTCCTTACCATTTCTCATGCACCAACCCACTCAAGTAACATGGTCACCATCCTCGGCACACCCTAGCCATTCCCAGGGTCTCCATAACCAATCTCCACAAGCTCTAAAATCAGTGGATGAACGAATCTCTCGCAACAAAATCACAAATACTAACACCGCCGAAACACTGGAACTGCCCGAACACTGGTCTGTTTGAAGCAGTACGCTGCTACATAACTTCTTCCCAAAATCTATCGAGACCCTCCTGGTCTCAATTCATTGCATCAGTCGTCTGAAATACCAGGTTCCAGTCCGACTGCGGAGTCAATAGGACTCCCACTTAGTCGTCTCACATGACTGCTGAATGAAATCCTTCACTGGAACTAGTTTCCACTAGTTGTCATGCCACTGTGACTCTAACAACCTCATGATCCAACCGATCAGGTCCATACGTCGAATCCTGATGTCACCAAATACAGGCTAAAAGCTATTGCTACCTAACCGATGGTAGCCTTATATCACAAGCAATCTTATACAGTCCATTGCTTCCCTGATCCCACAACTGTAGTGGCACTCCTACAGTCGTATCACTGACTCGTCCCGATCCAATCCTTCTAGGTAATTCCAAAATCCAATCCGTGGATTTCCATATCCTTACTGCTACACCCGAACTGGTGGTTACTACTGTTCCTTCCGCATCCTAACAACGCGCTCATGCTATCTACCAACCAAGTGAAGGCTGCGGTTACACCCACAGACTTACCTCACTCAAGCACTATCTGCTTCTAGTGAATGCTACGGCAACTCTCGCAGTCTTACAACACTTTCCACACTACCTCATCGCTAGTGAATGCTACGGCTACCCCCGTAGTCTTACAACACTTTCCATACTACCTGATCGCTAATGAATGCTACGACTACCCCCGTAGTCTTACAACACTTTCCAAACCGGGTCGAACACGCACTCGATTTAACACATCACTGAACTTGAGTTCTAACTAGAACTCTAACCTGGTTCCCAAAACCTGCTACCACGTGACCCCGCTATATCAGTACCGCACCCATGCCCGTGGTCAAAGCGTCACAGTAAACCACGAAATCATCTACACCCTCTGGCAGGGTGAGATTTGGTGCCTCGCACAAACGCTGTCTGAGAGCCTCGAAGGTTGTCTGCTGCTCGGGCCCCCAACGAAAGGCCACTGACTTCTTATTCAATCGGGTCAAAGGAACCGCAATCTCGAAGAAGTCCTGTAAAAATCTCCGATAATAACCCGCTAGACCCAGGAAACTCTGAATCTCAGGTGGAGACCTCGGAATCTCCCACTGCATATCGGCCTCTATCTTGGCCGAATCGACTAGAATACCTTTCTGGTTGACATGGTGCCCAAGAGATTGCACCCCGCGCAACCAGAACTCACGTTTGGAGAACTTTATAAAAAGTCTCTCCCCCACTTAGATTCGACTAAGTCTTTACAATACATTAAAGTTGGAGAATTCTTAATCCTTCTTACTTTCGATCGATCGATCTGATGACTACCAGACCCTTCCAACTAGTTCTCATTTACTAGCCAAGCCCAAATGATCATACGCTTCTAATAACGAGATGAAAACTTTCTGAATCCTAGGGAAACCAACAGTCCCTAATGCTCAAATGATCCCACACCCAAATCTTGAAGTCCAAAGATAGATTCTCCAACTAATGTCTCAACAACGAGCTACTTCCCTTGGCGCTTTCTTCTGCCAATCAATAACGGTTATTAAAACCTATGAATCCTGACAATGCTGAATAACCATCTTGTGGGACCCTGTCCGCAGACCTCCCATATCATACCCTTCTTCCTAAGGTTCTCCAACAAATCTCCCGCTCTCGGCTCTAGAAATCATATCATTCAGGGCCTCGCACCCTGACTCACTCACCAGCTCGATCATCCACAACTGAACTGCAGTAGTTGAAACAACCTCTGCCCTAAACCGGGCTATACTCCCAAGACATAGTCTACAATCCCAAAAGGGCAATAGATCGTATAATCAATCCTTATCGTCCGATACAAGAGATCCAAGGCGAAATGGACCTCCAAAATACTTATGCCACATCGACCCACCTGCTCTTACCAGCGCTAAACCACTGTCGCCAATCCCGACGACCAACTAACCCCAAGTTAGAATACAACCTGATCCTGGGGTCACAAGCCTGCTTAATCCTTCGAGCTCGTAAACTGAAAGGGGACAATCCTTGCCCTAGAAAACGACATTCCAATCCTATCAATAAACCATTTTTAATTCCAGTTGCATAACTCCAGCTGAACACAATCATTACTCCTTTCCGGAGTCCCCGCGACTCACATTCTGGCCTCGAGCAAAACCCCCGAAGCCTCAATCTAGCATCGCATGTGTTAGACTCTCCCGCATAACCCGCAGACTGTAACAAGTACAGAACACCTCACTGATCCCAAGTAATTGCAGCTCTCTGCTCCTCAGAATACGTCCCGGTAACAAGTTCCCACCAGTCCTTTGCCCCGAACCTCAGCAGGTTCAGAGCGTGCCTAACCTCCTGGTCAGTAGGAAATGAACATGTGAAGCAACATCCCTCCACATCAGATGGCCACCTCATGGCTATAACCGGGTCCTAAACCCTACCGAAGGTCGGGGCTTCGCGTTATCGAAGTCCCGATACTGGAAAGCCCGACTGGCTCCTCCCCTTGCCGACGTTACAGCTGTTGAAGCTGCTACGGCAGCCGTTTCAACAATGACTGCATAGCGCTCATCGAAATACTCAACCATTGCGGTCTTGAAAGACCCAATCATCTCCTGAAACTGTCCCCGGACCATCTCGATCACCTCCTCCCGGATGATCCCACTGACACGATCCTGCGACAATACTGGCCTATCCTGGCTGCCAGCTCTTGATTTTGACCTGGATCTGGTCTCAAAACGTCTCGTAACCACCATTCTGGTAATACACCAGAAAGATCTCGGATAACCCATATGCTAACAGGAAACCAACTCCCGACCAAACCCTAGGGGTTGTGACTTCCTTGCTACGCGTATGGGTCATGTGCTTTCAGTAGTACGGGCCCATACTACCTTCCACACCTACCCATATTTGTCTCAAGTATCACCACAACACCCTAACAATATACATAAACATAGCGAGCGCTCAATCCTCACTCCTAGAGGAATGCTAAATATCTCATAACTGGCCTCCCGGCCTCACACAACCCACCCATCCATGAAACTTCCACCAACCCTGCAGTACTAGTGTATGCTAGCCATACATAACGCTGGACCCCATAGACTTTTGAATATTCGATCCTACCCTAAGCCCTAATCAATAAGAATAGAACATAAGGCCAAATCAAACATTCTCAGGCTATAAGATCTTAATTATATACAGCCGTGATGCATACACAAGTAACTACAGTAATGATGTCAATCTCATATAAGGAAAACCCTAGGCTAGCAGGCATCATGTAATCAGGCAATTCTATCATGCAATTCCTGAAGATCCTTAGCCTAATACTAGCATGTTGTTCTAACATATCACATAATCAAATAACTGTATGGTATTTTGGGGTCTACTTACTGGCTCCGGCTGATCGTACACCCTGCATCCTCCTTTACTTATTTTGAAAACCATTTTAGAAATCATTTTGAAAACCTTTCCTTGATTTGAGACTGGATTCACACGAATGTTCCTCCAATTCACTCAAACCAAGGCTCTGATACCAACTTGTAACATCCCAATTTTTCAGGCCAATTTAAAACTTTTTAACGCATTTAAAAACCATCGAGTGATTACAGTTTGTTTTCAAAATATTTTAAACATCAGAGTATTCCCAGAACCAATTCAAAAACCATGAAATAGGAGGAGCTGTACGACCACGCCTTTGCCTTCCTGCGACCATCTGATGTACCTGAAACATAATCAACAACTGTAAGCCCGAAGCTTAGTGAGTTACCCCCAAAATACCAACACCATACAAACATAACCATATCATATAACAAATACAGAACAACATGCATACTGAGCCTTCAACCTGACTGGACCGCCTCGCAGGCCTTCAGTCTATTTGGACCGCTCGTCGGGCCTTCGGTCTGACTGAATCCCTTTGCAGGGCCTTCAGTTTATCCGGGCCGCCCTGGGTATGTTGGCCTACAACACAAGCAGGACCGCCTCAACCCAACCCCAACCAAAAAAACATGTGCACATAGATATCATACGCTAGCTCATTTCATATAACAGTCAAACCGATCTAACAGATCACCAATCGTAGCAACATCCCCAATAACCGGGATACAGACCTAACTGGTCACTAACATAGCATCATCCTATAACCAGGACAATCATGTGCACATAGATATCATATAACACTAGCATGTATACATATAACAGTCAAACCGATCTAACAGATCACAAAGCATAGCAACAATCCTATAACTAGGATATCGACCTAACAGGTCACTAACATAGCATCATCCTATATACCAGGATACCGACCCAACCAGGTCACTAAAGCATAGCATATCACCATCCTAACTACCAGGATGTAAATCAATAAGCATAACATGCAATAATCGATTACAATCCATAAAGGGCCGGCCTTGGTGCCTTAGACCCTGTTGATATAGTGAGGAGAACTCACATGACACTGCTGAAGTCCCGTAGACACAATCCTACACTGCTGAAGTTCCGCAGACTCAACCCCAGCTGTTGAATGACAGATTCCCGAACTGTCAACACCAAAATAACACCCAATTAATAATTGGGTCCCAACACATAACCATAAATGCATCCTTGGATAATTACTACATTACCCCAAGGTTGGATTTATTCAAGCCCAGGGCCCAACCCATAGGCCCAAAGTCAACTAGGAATCAAAGCCAAACATATGGCCCAATTTTTCCAAATTGGGCCCAAGCCTATACATGGTCTTATTCTAAGGCCCAACATCATATAATCATTAAGGCCCAAACTATGGCCCATCTATGGCCCAATTTTCCAAATTGGGCCCAACTCCTCATATAGGCCTCACCTCAAATCCCATTAATTATCCAATCATCAAGGCTCAATAGAAAGGCCCAACAATAAACCCAAGTGAAATTAGGTTTTCACATAAAATGACGATTAGGGCTAAGTGTTTCTCACTTAACCCATTAAGGACTTAATCCTCTAAGGACTTAATCCATTAAGTCCAATATTGCTTAGATTAATCTTTGCCAATGATTATTATTTAATATCTCAAGTTATTAAATAATTCCCGTGTCCCGATTAATTCCCCAAATCAGGGTTTTATTGGCATTAGGGTTTTCCAAACCCTAATTAGGGTTCCCAATCCAAATATTAGCCTATTTATCAATTTGTTGGGCTTTTAGGTCAATTAGGGTCCATTAGACCCATTAGGGTTTTCACTAAGCCCATTAGGCTTCATTGGGCCCATTAGGGCTTACAAGGCACATTAGGGTTTCAAGCACCCCAAACGAATCATACTCAACGAGGCAAGCACACCGCCACCCGACACGGCGGCCGGTGGCGGCAGGAGGCGGCAGCCACCACCCTACGGTGGTGGTTTGAGTTTCTTTTCATTATTGCATCGTTACAATTTACAACTCCATCCAATTAACAGACACGAACACTAATGACACACACACCCACTAGTAAACACACACACACACAGCCACCTCGTGGTGGCCGGTGGTGGTAAATGGCGGCAGAAAAACTATAACCGGAGGCAACCACCATGGTTGGCTGCCATGGTGGTGTACTAGCTTTCCGGCGACACAAACATCCCAAACACATAACCATTGAACTTGTAACAGTAGCACTCGGACGCTAACACAATTAGAATTCCCGGAAACCCACCCGACATGGCTGCCCTCGAGGTGGCAGCGACAGTCAGGACACGACAGCAGTTCTTCGGTCTCCCCGGAGTGACGACGATGGCGGCCATTGGCAGCAGAAGATGGAGGCAAGGAGCAAGCACAACCTTCAACGGGGAACAACGGCAGCAACGCATGATTCCTTCATCTCTTCAGCTCCGCCATCCGTCAACCGACTGATCGGTCCCTCAGTCACTGGCGTCTCCGACAGCGACGTGGCATGGTGATGGCGTAGGAGCGACAGCAGCGGGCTTGGCAAAGTAGTGGCACGACGGCGGCAGTGGGGAGGGAAGATGCGACTGAGATGACGAAGGGATCATGGCGATGATTGCATCCAGTTGCTTCGGCCTTCGAGACATCCGTCGCAACGTTGTTCGTCGCCGGCCATCTTGGTTCTTCGGTGGCCTGGGTCGGTCGGAGAAGCTAGGTAGAACGGGGTGGCGACCGGCAGTTGGGAGGCACAAGGGGGGAGGGGTGACGGCTGCTGCATAAGGGAGGGTCTAGGTTTAGGGTTTGACTAATAATGTGATTATATACCCGGTTCCTCTTAAAAGTTTGCCATAGTGGCAACATCAATCCCTCCATGCCCCTTTTCTTTCAAATGCCATCCCATATTTACCCTTTCAACCCAATCCATGGAAATCCCTTACAAATTAAGTCTCATAAATTACCAAACAGCCCCCAATATCTTAATTATGACATAATCAGCCCTTCCACCTCATTTCCTTTTTAAATTAAATCCAAATAATTACCACGGAGCCCCTGTCTTCATAAATATTATAAACTGAGACCGAAAATTACACTTTTAACCATCAACTTCCAAGTTATACCAATCAACTCCTCGAAACCCACACCCTGCGTATAATTATTGATTTAGGGCTATTATACATTCATTAATTTATTTATTTATTTAATAAATACACAGGGTGTTACAACTCTCCCCCACTTAAATTAGATTTCGTCCTCGAAATCATTCCTTACCATTTCTCATGCACCAACCCACTCAAGTAACATGGTCACCAACCTGGGCACACCCTAGCCCTTCCCAGGGTCTCCATAACCAATCTCCACAAGCTCTAAAATCATTGGATGAACGAATCTCTCGTAACAAAATCACAAATACTAACACCGCCGAAACACTGGAACTGCCCGAACACTGGTCTGTCTGAAGCAGTACGCTGCTACATAACTTCTTCCCAAAATCTATCGAGACCCTCCTGGTCTCAATTCATTGCATCAGTCGTCTGAAATACCAGGTTCCAGTCCGACTGCGGAGTCAATAGGACTCCCACTTAGTCGTCTCACATGACTTCTGAATGAAATCCTTCACTGGAACTAGTTTCCACTAGTTGTCATGCCACTGTGACTCTAACAACCTCGTGATCCAACCGATCAGGTCCATAAGTCGAATCCTGATGTCACCAAATACAGGCTAAAAGCGATTTCTACCTAACCGATGGTAGCCTTATATCACAAGCAATCTTATACAGTCCATTGCTTCCCTGATCCCACAACTGTAGTGGCACTCCTACAGTCGTATCACTGACTCGTCCCGATCCAATCCTTCTAGGTAATTCCAAAATCCAATCCGTGGATTTCCATATCCTTACTACTACACCCGAACTGGTGGGTACTACTGTTCCTTCCGCATCCTAACAACGCGCTCATGCTATCTACCAACCAAGTGAAGGCTGCGGTTACACCCACAGACTTACCTCACTCAAGCACTATCTGCTGCTAGTGAATGCTACGGCAACTCTCGCAGTCTTACAACACTTTCCACACTACCTGATCGCTAGTGAATGCTACGGCTACCCCCGTAGTCTTACAACACTTTCCATACTACCTGATCGCTAATGAATGCTACGACTACTCCCGTAGTCTTACAACACTTTCCAAACCGGGTCGAACACGCACTCGAACTAACACATCACTAAACTTGAGTTCTAACTGGAACTCTAACCTGGTTCCCAAAACCTGCTACCACGTGACCCCGCTATATCAGTACCGCACCCATGCCCGTGGTCAAAGCGTCACAGTAAACCACGAAATCATCTACACCCTCTGGCAGGGTGAGATTCGGTGCCTCGCACAAACGCTGTCTGAGAGCCTCGAAGGTTGTCTGCTGCTCGGGCCCCCAACGAAAGGCCACTGACTTCTTATTCAATCGGGTCAAAGGAACCGCAATCTCGAAGAAGTCCTGTAAAAATCTCCGATAATAACCCGCTAGACCCAGGGAACTCTGAATCTCAGGTGGAGACCTCGGAATCTCCCACTGCATATCGGCCTCTATCTTGGCCGAATCGACTAGAATACATTTCTGGTTGACATGGTGCCCAAGAGATTGCACCCCGCGCAACCAGAACTCACGTTTGGAGAACTTTATAAAAAGTCTCTCCCCCACTTAGATTCGACTAAGTCTTTACAATACATTAAAGTTGGAGAATTCTTAATCCTTCTTACTTTCGATCGATCGATCTGATGACTACCAGACCCTTCCAACTAGTACTCATTTACTAGCCAAGCCCAAATGATCACACGCTTCTAATAACGAGATGAAAACTTTCTGAATCCTAGGGAAACCAACAGTCCCTAATGCTCAAATGATCCCACACCCAAATCTTGAAGTCCAAAGATAGATTCTCCAACTAATGTCTCAACAACGAGCTACTTCCCTTGGCGCTTTCTTCTGCCAATCAATAACGGTTATTAAAACCTCTGAATCCTGACAATGCTGAATAACCATCATGTGGGACCCTGTCCGCAGACCTCCCATATCATACCCTTCTTCCTAAGGTTCTCCAACAAATCTCCCGCTCTCGGCTCTAGAAATCATATCATTCAGGGCCTCGCACCCTGACTCACTCACCAGCTCGATCATCCACAACTGAACTGCAGTAGTTGAAACAACCTCTGCCCTAAACCGGGCTATACTCCCAAGACATAGTCTACAATCCCAAAAGGGCAATAGATCGTATAATCAATCCTTATCGTCCGATACAAGAGATCCAAGGCAAAATGGACCTCCAAAATACTTATGCCACATCGACCCACCTGCTCTTACCAGCACTAAACCATTGTCGCCAATCCCGACGACCAACTAACCCCAAGTTAGAATACAACCTGATCCTGGGGTCACAAGCCTGCTTAATCCTTCGAGCTCGTAAACTGAAAGGGGGCAATCCTTTCCCTAGAAAACGACATTCCAATCCTATCAATAAACCATTTTTAATTCCAGTTGCATAACTCCAGCTGAACACAATCATTACTCCTTTCCGGAGTCCCCGCGACTCACATTCTGGCCTCGAGCAAAACCCCCGAAGCCTCAATCTAGCATCGCATGTGTTAGACTCTCCCGCATAACCCGCAGACTGTAACAAGTACAGAACACCTCACTGATCCCAAGTAATTGCAGCTCTCTGCTCCTCAGAATACGTCCCGGTAACAAGTTCCCACCAGTCCTTTGCCCCGAACCTCAGCAGGTTCAGAGCGTGCCTAACCTCCTGGTCAGTAGGAAATGAACATGTGAAGCAACATCCCTCCACATCAGATGGCCACCTCATGGCTATAACCGGGTCCTAAACCCTACCGAAGGTCGGGGCTTCGCGTTATCGAAGTCCCGATACTGGAAAGCCCGACTGGCTCCTCCCCTTGCCGACGTTACAGCTGTTGAAGCTGCTACGGCAGCCGTTTCAACAATGACTGCATAGCGCTTATCGAAATACTCAACCATGGCGGTCTTGAAAGACCCGATCATCTCCTGAAACTGTCCCCGGACCATCTCGATCACCTCCTCCCGGATGATCCCACTGACACGATCCTGCGACAATACTGGCCTATCCTGGCTGCCAGCTCTTGATTTTGACCTGGATCTGGTCTCAAAACGTCTCGTAACCACCATTCTGGTAATACACCAGAAAGATCTCAAAACTGTAAGCCCGAAGCTTAGTGAGTTACCCCCAAAATACCAACACCATACAAACATAACCATATCATATAACAAATACAGAACAACATGCATACTGAGCCTTCAACCTGACTTGACCGCCTCGCAGGCCTTCAGTCTATTTGGACCGCTCGCCGGGCCTTCGGTCTGACTGAATCCCTTTGCAGGGCCTTCAGTTTATCCGGGCCGCCCTGGGTATGTTGGCCTACAGCACAAGCAGGACCGCCTCAACCCAACCCCAACCAAAAAAACATGTGCACATAAATATCATACGCTAGCTCATTTCATATAACAATCAAACCGATCTAACAGATCACCAATCGTAGCAACATCCCCAATAACCGGGATACAGACCTAACTGGTCACTAACATAACATCATCCTATAACCAGGACAATCATGTGCACATAGATATCATATAACACTAGCATGTATACATATAACAGTCAAACCGATCTAACAGATCACAAAGCATAGCAACAATCCTATAACCAGGATATCGACCTAATAGGTCACTGTCACACCCCCAAACCAAGGATGGCGGAAACGTCCGGGGGTGGAGGACTTCATGTATAGTATCATAACAACAATTGTAATAGTAATTCAAGCAAACACAACCAACATATATATAATTGAAAAAGTTACATCATTGTATGAATTACATGTTTACGAATCAATTACAATATGTTGACAAAATATGAAATAGTAGACGCCTTAGCGTCTCATCCTCAAAAGCACTTGATTACATGTTTAATGATTTCCTGAGAATACAAGTTGTTTGAAAAAGTGTCAACACAAAGGTTGGTGAGTTCATAAGCTTTTGTTTGGTATTATTAAAAGCCTTTCGTTTGTGAAAGTAGTATTTGTGTTAGAAAATCCAATATTTTCCTTAATGTGTAAATGTAGTCTTAAAACCCAAAGACCGAAATGTACAAGTAATTTGTCATATTTATAGTAAAACAATGCAAGTTTAAATCGACATAAACTTGTTAAATTTTAATGAAGTTCCCGTAAATTCCAACGTTTATTAATACTTTATGTGAGTTATTATAACCATGCTATGACCTAGTTGGCCTGAAACGACGTTCTTCAAGCGTCGGAAATGTTATGACATTTGTCACCCCAGACCTGCCGGTCTAGCTGTTGCATGCAGCTTAGGTATGGGTTTGTCAAACCCAATATAGATCTATACACAAGTATCACGCTCTCCCTCAAGGAGACTCTGGTTACAATACAGGACTTAATGGTAATTTGAAGTAAATGTCTCACAAAGTCATTAACGGAATTACGCGTTATGAAAACTTGGTACCGTATGGCCGTACCTTGCTTAATGAAAATATCCTTTGTATAAATGTACCCTTTTTAAATGTATTTATTATGTAATGTATCATAAACTATACCTATTATAGTTTATCAACCAAGGGTAGTACGTGGTAATGTATGCAAACTATATTCAAAATAGTTTATTAAATGTTTGAATGTATCGATTGTACTTTGATTATAATCACTTGTTATTCTTTATATTTTATATGACCAAATCCATTTCTAAACTGATGTGTGTCTAAATATTAAGATAAAATGTCATATATTGCAATAACATATAATCACATAAAGATATACACCTTGCTCAACATGTTACAAGGTGAAATGAAATTAACAGCAACTTTTCGTTGAAAAACAGTTTCTGTTACTGTTCTTAGAAAATTTATAAAAAAATCATCAAAGCTCCAAATCCAAATCCGCAAATTTTGAGAGTTTGGAATATGAGTCTAGTTTGTTCGTAAATTTTACCATGATTTTTAGTGATCTCTAACAGAGGTGAAAATGTTCATAATCACAGACTGGTCCGGGTTTGCCTCTGAAATGACAGGCAGTTTTGTAAAAATCACCATAAATTGTAGAAAAATCATATGGAGATGTGCAAGTAGCCATTTTAAAGCTAAGAGTTTGAACTACTTGCACCTGGAACAGTTTTGAAAACTAAAATATTTAAGTTGACCAAAACAGTCCGTGATTAACGTCCATCTTTTCTGATGTAATCTGTTAGAAAAAGTTTAATTGTGTTCTTGATGATTTTACTTGTATTCCCCCCTTAAAACTTAAGAAAAACATGTAAATGTAGGGGTATGAACTCACCCTTGAAGCGTGAGTTCCATTGGTACGGTATTTGCATTCCTTTGAGAAACGATAATAAACATTCCGAGTGAACCGCAAATTCATAATTCTTGAACCTTGAAGTATTACCAGGACCGTTTTGTAATAGGTTTACAGTATAAGGATTGTTTGTAAATTATTTTATCCAAAGGGGGACTGATTGGGTAAACATAATTTCAAAGGAGGGGTTAATATTGACAATTGGAATCAAAGACTTGGGGTTTGGACTGAATTTGCAAATTATTTGTAAAAAGGGTTAAGTTTTGATAGTTTAAATAATGGGTTTTGTTTTTCGTTTGACTGTTGACCGGGTCAAACCCGATACCCGTTTTCATTTCGGGTTGAAGCTCCATACCCGACTCGGATCCGATATTTAGCACATTAGGGTCTTTTAAACCCATTCCAATCAGTTTGATCGCGTATCCAGATCTAAAGGGAAATCGTGTTCTTCACAGCCGACTCGAAGAACACAATGAATCGGACGGATCGAACACCGATGAATCGGACGGATCGAGTAAAATCATCGGTCGATTGGGGAAAGATCGAACACTTCGTCGGCTGATTGGGAAAGATCGAACACTTCGTCGGCTGATTGGGGAAGATCGAACACATCGAGAGGGGAGAACAAGAAGGCTCGTAGGCGCGATTTCGTCGATCGACCGCGAGAAGGTTCATCTCCGGGGTTTGACGAGGCGAAGAAAGAAGATGGGGAGAAGCAGCGAGGCTACTTTCGTCCTCGTCTGGCTTTGAGATGCGAAAGAGGGAAGGGTCCGATGGAGCAAAGCAGTCCGCGACGGCAGGGGTGGTTTGGACCTGCTGTGAAATCGGCGAAGGAAAGTGAGGACCAAGAGGGATGCGAGGGGCTTTCTGGAAGTCCATGGTGGAAATAGGGCAGCAGGTGGGGGCTTTGGTGGATTTTGCTCGACCGAAGAAGGGGATATGTGCGAGAGGTGACGATGGCTGGTCGGAAATCGTTAGGGCAACGGTGGCAGTTCCGATCAATAACGGGTAAAAGTTTCTCTCTTTTTTTTTTTTTTTGGATTTTGTTTGTCTGTTCACAGGAAAGGGGTTGTAGGGGTGGTAGTGTGCAGCAGCGATGGGGAAGATGAGTGTTCACTATGAGCGGAGGATTGAAGGGGTCGATGAAGGAGAATCCGTTGTTCTTCAGACAGTAAAATTGAGCGGGTATCTTCAAAGGATGGGAATGGGATACGATGACGGATGATGCCAGCGACATTATCAAAGCGGGAAGATAACCCATTAATGGCATGAATGACAAGATTTTTATCAGGAACCTTTGCTTGAGGGTCGAGATTCTCCAGTAGGTCGGCAATAGACTTGACAAATTCAGGTGGGAAGAAGCTGGATCGAATGGGAAGGATGAAGCAGCAACAACAATGGTGTTCAGGGGTGTTTGGCTGGTTTGATAAGGAAAAGAAATGGAAGCATCGGGGTGAGGCTGTTGGTCGACGTTCAACAGGTGGGATGATTGTATTGATTCTGTTTATTTGTATTTGAAAAAATGAAGAATGGAAGGATTGTTTTGAGTCTGTGTATGTGTATTTGATAATTGAAGAATGGATGGATTGTTTTGAGTCTGTGTATGTGTATTTGATAATTGAAGAATGGATGGATTGTTTTGAGTCTGTGTATGTGTATTTGATAATTGAAGAATGGATGGATTGTTTTGAATCTGTTTATGTGTCTTTGATATTTGAAGAATGGATGGATTGTTTTGATGGGAATCAATGTATGTAAAGGTGCTTGGGATCCTCTGATAGATTGCAGGAAACAAGGAAGAAAAAGGGAAGGAATAAAGCCATTCCCCTACAGTGTCAATTGGCTGTCAATGTTTATATTCCTATATTTGAAATTGGATATATTATTAGAAGTATTGGTGTATGCATGTGTATAAGGTATTTGGTCTTTAGGATTTTACACAATATGCAACTTTTAAGTGTATATTTATTTTGAATATATACACGTTACATATCCTTCATGTATTTGGATGTTTGCAAAGGTAATTAACACACACTCATTTATATATATATTTATATATATATATATATATATATATATATATATATATATATAAATTTGAACTTAATTATATTAACCATGTAAAATTTATTAGTTTGTTTAAACCTCGGCTGATTAAATTAAAAATACAATTACCTATACTTAAGAGACCCCAATCTACGTGCAATTGGTCTCTATTGCATCACGGCCCACGGGGGTTTGATCGTCGAACTAAGACCGAATTGTACCGGTTTTTACATTATCCCCTTGTTGAAGGGAATTTCGTCCCGAAATTTAAGAAAGAAGTACCTTAAGAGAAAAGTTGTGGTTCTTTTTTTTTTTTTGGTATCAGTTTCATTATATTACGATATTAGATACGTATGTTTAGACTAGTTTTGTGAAACTTTGCCCCATTGGGTTAGCTCATTATTTTCAAACCAAATTAATCATCAACCGTCTTAACCACTTAGGATGTTAATGATGTATACCGTCGTGGGGAACATACGATGCTTTGATTAGGGATAATCGACTACAAGATAAGTTTTGGCATGGATGAAAAATACATATGGACTTGTTTACGGTTTACAATATTGTTAGGTTTTCATATTTAGCGGTATGAAGTTGGTTGATAGCGACAAGAATGATTGATTTATTCTACTTTGCTGATATGGGAATTAAGGGTTTAATCATTTCTTCGTAAATTTGAAATGCTAAAGTATGACCTTGTTAGAATTATAACCGAGAAGGGAACTGAATACAAAACATGTTTCTCTTCCAGAGGTTATATATGTATGATAAAACTAGATTGTCTTTATACGGTTGAGGTCTTCCTTAATGAATCTGCAACTCACTAAACCTAATTCTTACTCAAACATAAATTTAAAATGCTGAAACACAAAAGAAATTTACATAAATATTGGTAGTAATGTCAAAGTATGATGTTTACAAAGAAGTTATATGAGACGTAACTACTAATGATGTCAAGTTTATTTTATTACAATGACTTGTTGTTATCATGAGAGATGAAGTAAGTTGCCCAAATGAGATGCAAATGTCATATTCTCAGGGGAAACAAAGTTTGTTGCTAAAATGTGATACAATATTTGTTGCTAAAATGAGATACAAGATTTGTTGCTAAAATGAGATACACGATTTGTTGCTAGAATGAGATACCAGATTTGTTGCTAAAATGAGTATACAAGATTTGTTGATAAAACGTGATGTAAGACTCATAGATGTACCAAGTCCCCATTCATGAGTTCATATCCCCAGCCTAATGACCGATTTATGCCCTAGGGACTACTATGTGTATCAAAAACATAGTGTATAAAAAGGTAAAATGCACTCAAGCGAATCGTGCAAGTGAGGAGTTGTCTACTTCTGGCTAGCGTTATCCATGATGACCATATACTCAAATGAGTTAATGATTAGTGTGAACTGATTCCAGGGACTTAAATGTGATAAGACCTCATGAATTTACACTAGTATACACATACAAAGCAGCTTATAGCAACCAAGTTTATACGAGTCAAATAATTATAGCGAACGTAAGTAGTTTAGCTACAACAAGTCATGTTTTCTTTTGCATGATTGAAGACTTGTAGTATGCAGTGAAAAGAATTTACTCTGAGGTATATGGGAACTGATACGTCGCTTAAAAGTCAAGGATTTGCAGGGTAGACATGTGAAGCATTAAATGCCTGCGGCACCCAAGTCAAGATTGTAGCAGTATATACTGATACGAGTGTGAATGGAAGAAGAGAGTTACGGCTCAACGAATATTTATATTTACTTCATCTTTATTTCTTATTAATTAATTCTCCCACTTCACTTATATAAATCCTCACATTCTTACTGCAACTTTTAATTTCTTCCTCACAAATGGATCCACCTGCAGATCATCAAAACCCCATATACGACCTCGATGGGTTTCCGTGCTTTGATCATCAAGATCTTTTCAGGTAAATATACACGTCACTCATTACCCTATCTTTTGCACAGAAAAGTGATTTTGTCTATATAGATCAAAACATGGTTTGGATTTGTAGTGATCAAAATGAGTATTTCATCGTGTTGGATTTGATTATCTTGAGTTTTGTTTTTTTTTTTTTTTTATTCTGACAGTGGTGACATGCTCGACCATCATAATTACGAGTTGTCAGAAAAATTGCCAGAAGGGCTTGATCAGAACGTTTCCACAGTACTTAACCAAGATCAAAACATCATTTCTATAAATGAGTTTCACGATTTGGATCCCCTTGAAGACATAAGCTTATGGGATTGTTGGGAGGATGGTAATTTACCATCGGTTAGTTTCAGGGAAGACTACAAACCCGGTGGTGATGCTACTGGTAGTTCTAGTGCTGCCACCACTGATCACGGTGGCCGTAAGGTGGCAAATAGATTGAGACCATTGGAGTTTGAAGAGATAGCGAAGTACTTTGAGATGCCGATAATCATGGCAGCAAAGGAACTAGGGATAGGGGCAACATTGTTGAAGAAAAGATGCAGGGAGCTAAACATAAACAGATGGCCTCATAGGAAACTTAAGAGCCTTGAATCCCTCATTCAAAATGCCAGGGTAAACTACTCTAATAACCTTCTATTCATTACTCATACATGTATGCATGCACTTGGTAACCAAAGTAGTTTTGGTATTTTCTAAAATTTTAATTATTAGTTTCTTTATAACATAAACATAGGCCTTAGGCATATGCCACATCGAATCAATTGTTTTACTACGATTTTTGATTTATATTTACATAAACTTAACTCATTGTAAATTTCATGAACTCACACGAAAATTGTATTGCATCTACCTAAAATAAACTAGGAGTTGGGATTAAAGGAGGAGGTAGAGACGTTAGCAGGGCACAAGAAGATGATGGAGAAATTGCCCGGTATGGAATTGACAGAAAGAACAAAGAGGCTTAGGCAAGCTTGCTTCAAAGCTATTTATAAGAAGAGAGGACTTAAAAATCCTTAGTCCTTACCTTTTCTTTTAGCCATTTTGTTATAATTAGCGGATTTTAATCTACATTGTATGTGTTTTTCTCTTGATAGATTGATACCCTTTTTAGTTTCATTGTGTTTGTCTATTGATTTTTAATGCAGAAAAGTTTGTATAATTTGGGTATTATAGTTTGTATTATGTATTTAGCTATATTCTAGATTGCCGACACGACTACGCTGACGACTCTATACCAGAGGTCTATATAAATAGACTTATGAATTTAGTAGGAATAACTTGATTATAATCTTGTGATTAGTTCCATGTCTGATCCACTCCTAAGATTCACTCGACATGCCCCCAGTTATGTGTAATTACAATTTTATTAGACTGTTGATCCTAAGGAGTCTACCCTAAGTCCACAACCAAACAAGGAACAAGTCAACTATGAGAAACACGCATATGGACTTGTGAGTTATTTGTAAATTGATTATGGAAATAAAGTTTTTTTTTTTTTTTTTTTTTTTAGATTTGTTGAAACTTCACAAACGTACTTAGGCACATACTAGTCAAACCCCAGATAATGTAGTTGATCAGGCTACATCTTCCCAGACTTGACTATATGTCTCTAAGCCCACCTGTGCTGTCCAACATTCGTAATATTTTTGTTCTGTACTTATGACCCTCGTCTTTGTATGAATGTTGGTAGGTATACTTTAATTAAGAAGAACATTTATTTTCTAAAGGTATATTTATTTGAAAAATGCACAAATCAGAGACTATTAGTCCCAATTGTGTTTATAGTTTGTATATCTTATGTGGTTTGATATACTTAATTCACTATAAACTGTGCTCTGATACCAATCTGTCACACCCCCAAACCAAGGATGGCGGAAACGTCCGGGGGTGGAGGACTTCATGTATAGTATCATAACAACAATTGTAATAGTAATTCAAGCAAACACAACCAACATATATATAATTGAAAAAGTTACATCATTGTATGAATTACATGTTTACGAATCAATTACAATATGTTGACAAAATATGAAATAGTAGACGCCTTAGCGTCTCATCCTCAAAAGCACTTGATTACATGTTTAATGATTTCCTGAGAATACAAGTTGTTTGAAAAAGTGTCAACACAAAGGTTGGTGAGTTCATAAGCTTTTGTTTGGTATTATTAAAAGCCTTTCGTTTGTGAAAGTAGTATTTGTGTTAGAAAATCCAATATTTTCCTTAATGTGTAAATGTAGTCTTAAAACCCAAAGACCGAAATGTACAAGTAATTTGTCATATTTATAGTAAAACAATGCAAGTTTAAATCGACATAAACTTGTTAAATTTTAATGAAGTTCCCGTAAATTCCAACGTTTATTAATACTTTATGTGAGTTATTATAACCATGCTATGACCTAGTTGGCCTGAAACGACGTTCTTCAAGCGTCGGAAATGTTATGACATTTGTCACCCCAGACCTGCCGGTCTAGCTGTTGCATGCAGCTTAGGTGTGGGTTTGTCAAACCCAATATAGATCTATACACAAGTATCACGCTCTCCCTCAAGGAGACTCTGGTTACAATACAGGACTTAATGGTAATTTGAAGTAAATGTCTCACAAAGTCATTAACGGAATTACGCGTTATGAAAACTTGGTACCGTATGGCCGTACCTTGCTTAATGAAAATATCCTTTGTATAAATGTACCCTTTTTAAATGTATTTGTTATGTAATGTATCATAAACTATACCTATTATAGTTTATCAACCAAGGGTAGTACGTGGTAATGTATGCAAACTATATTCAAAATAGTTTATTAAATGTTTGAATGTATCGATTGTACTTTGATTATAATCACTTGTTATTCTTTATATTTTATATGACCAAATCCATTTCTAAACTGATGTGTGTCTAAATATTAAGATAAAATGTCATATATTGCAATAACATATAATCACATAAAGATATACACCTTGCTCAACATGTTACAAGGTGAAATGAAATTAACAGCAACTTTTCGTTGAAAAACAGTTTCTGTTACTGTTCTTAGAAAATTTATAAAAAAATCATCAAAGCTCCAAATCCAAATCCGCAAATTTTGAGAGTTTGGAATATGAGTCTAGTTTGTTCGTAAATTTTACCATGATTTTTAGTGATCTCTAACAGAGGTGAAAATGTTCATAATCACAGACTGGTCCGGGTTTGCCTCTGAAATGACAGGCAGTTTTGTAAAAATCACCATAAATTGTAGAAAAATCATATGGAGATGTGCAAGTAGCCATTTTAAAGCTAAGAGTTTGAACTACTTGCACCTGGAACAGTTTTGAAAACTAAAATATTTAAGTTGACCAAAACAGTCCGTGATTAACGTCCATCTTTTCTGATGTAATCTGTTAGAAAAAGTTTAATTGTGTTCTTGATGATTTTACTTGTATTCCCCCCTTAAAACTTAAGAAAAACATGTAAATGTAGGGGTATGAACTCACCCTTGAAGCGTGAGTTCCATTGGTACGGTATTTGCATTCCTTTGAGAAACGATAATAAACATTCCGAGTGAACCGCAAATTCATAATTCTTGAACCTTGAAGTATTACCAGGACCGTTTTATAATAGGTTTACAGTATAAGGATTGTTTGTAAATTATTTTATCCAAAGGGGGACTGATTGGGTAAACATAATTTCAAAGGAGGGGTTAATATTGACAATTAGAATCAAAGACTTGGGGTTTGGACTGAATTTGCAAATTATTTGTAAAAAGGGTTAAGTTTTGATAGTTTAAATAATGGGTTTTGTTTTTCGTTTGACTGTTGACCGGGTCAAACCCGATACCCGTTTTCATTTCGGGTTGAAGCTCCATACCCGACTCGGATCCGATATTTAGCACATTAGGGTCTTTTAAACCCATTCCAATCAGTTTGATCGCGTATCCAGATCTAAAGGGAAATCGTGTTCTTCACAGCCGACTCGAAGAACACAATGAATCGGACGGATCGAACACCGATGAATCGGACGGATCGAGTAAAATCATCGGTCGATTGGGGAAAGATCGAACACTTCGTCGGCTGATTGGGAAAGATCGAACACTTCGTCGGCTGATTGGGGAAGATCGAACACATCGAGAGGGGAGAACAAGAAGGCTCGTAGGCGCGATTTCGTCGATCGACCGCGAGAAGGTTCATCTCCGGGGTTTGACGAGGCGAAGAAAGAAGATGGGGAGAAGCAGCGAGGCTACTTTCGTCCTCGTCTGGCTTTGAGATGCGAAAGAGGGAAGGGTCCGATGGATCAAAGCAGTCCGCGACGGCAGGGGTGGTTTGGACCTGCTGTGAAATCGGCGAAGGAAAGTGAGGACCAAGAGGGATGCGAGGGGCTTTCTGGAAGTCCATGGTGGAAATAGGGCAGCAGGTGGGGGCTTTGGTGGATTTTGCTCGACCGAAGAAGGGGAGATGTGCGAGAGGTGACGATGGCTGGTCGGAAATCGTTAGGGCAACGGTGGCAGTTCCGATCAATAACGGGTAAAAGTTTCTCTCTTTTTTTTTTTTTTGGATTTTGTTTGTCTGTTCACAGGAAAGGGGTTGTAGGGGTGGTAGTGTGCAGCAGCGATGGGGAAGATGAGTGTTCACTATGAGCGGAGGATTGAAGGGGTCGATGAAGGAGAATCCGTTGTTCTTCAGACAGTAAAATTGAGCGGGTATCTTCAAAGGATGGGAATGGGATACGATGACGGATGATGCCAGCGACATTATCAAAGCGGGAAGATAACCCATTAATGGCATGAATGACAAGATTTTTATCAGGAACCTTTGCTTGAGGGTCGAGATTCTCCAGTAGGTCGGCAATAGACTTGACAAATTCAGGTGGGAAGAAGCTGGATCGAATGGGAAGGATGAAGCAGCAACAACAATGGTGTTCAGGGGTGTTTGGCTGGTTTGATAAGGAAAAGAAATGGAAGCATCGGGGTGAGGCTGTTGGTCGACGTTCAACAGGTGGGATGATTGTATTGATTCTGTTTATTTGTATTTGAAAAAATGAAGAATGGAAGGATTGTTTTGAGTCTGTGTATGTGTATTTGATAATTGAAGAATGGATGGATTGTTTTGAGTCTGTGTATGTGTATTTGATAATTGAAGAATGGATGGATTGTTTTGAGTCTGTGTATGTGTATTTGATAATTGAAGAATGGATGGATTGTTTTGAATCTGTTTATGTGTCTTTGATATTTGAAGAATGGATGGATTGTTTTGATGGGAATCAATGTATGTAAAGGTGCTTGGGATCCTCTGATAGATTGCAGGAAACAAGGAAGAAAAAGGGAAGGAATAAAGCCATTCCCCTACAGTGTCAATTGGCTGTCAATGTTTATATTCCTATATTTGAAATTGGATATATTATTAGAAGTATTGGTGTATGCATGTGTATAAGGTATTTGGTCTTTAGGATTTTACACAATATGCAACTTTTAAGTGTATATTTATTTTGAATATATACACGTTACATATCCTTCATGTATTTGGATGTTTGCAAAGGTAATTAACACACACTCATTTATATATATATTTATATATATATATATATATATATATATATATATATATATATATATATAAATTTGAACTTAATTATATTAACCATGTAAAATTTATTAGTTTGTTTAAACCTCGGCTGATTAAATTAAAAATACAATTACCTATACTTAAGAGACCCCATTCTACGTGCCATTGGTCTCTATTGCATCACGGCCCACGGGGGTTTGATCGTCGAACTAAGACCGAATTGTACCGGTTTTTACAGTCACTAACATAGCATCATCCTATATACCAGGATACCGACCCAACCAGGTCACTAAAGCATAACATATCACCATCCTAACTACCAGGATGTATAAGCATAACATGCAATAATACGATTACAATCCATAAAGGGCCGGCCTTGGTGCCTTAGACCCTGTTGATATAGTGAGGAGAACTCACCTGACACTGCTGAAGTCCTGTAGACACAATCCTACACTGCTGAAGTTCCGTAGACTCAACCCCAGCTGTTGGATGACAGATTCCCGAACTGTCAACACCAAAATAACACCCAATTAATAATTGGGTCCCAACACATAACCATAAATGCATCCTTGGATAATTACTACATTACCCCAAGGTTGGATTTATTCAAGCCCAGGGCCCAACCCATAGGCCCAAATTCAACTGGGAATCAAAGCCCAACATATGGCCCAATTTTTCCAAATTGGGCCCAAGCCTATACATGGTCTTATTCTAAGGCCCAGCATCATATAATCATTAAGGCCCAAACTATGGCCCATCTATGGCCCAATTTTCCAAATTGGGCCCAACTCCTCATATAGGCCTCACCTTAAAGCCCATTAATTATCCAATCATCAAGGCTCAATAGAAAGGCCCAACAATAAACCCAAGTGAAATTAGGTTTTCACATAAAATGACGATTAGGGCTAAGTGTTTCTCACTTAACCCATTAAGGACTTAATCCTCTAAGGACTTAATCCATTAAGTCCAATATTGCTTAGATTAATCTTTGCCAATGATTATTATTTAATATCTCAAGTTATTAAATAATTTCCGTGTCCCGGTTAATTCCCCAAATCCGGGTTTTATTGGCATTAGGGTTTTCCAAACCCTAATTAGGGTTTCCAATCCAAATATTAGCCTATTTATCAATTTGTTGGGCTTTTAGGTCAATTAGGGTCCATTAGACCCATTAGGGTTTTCACTAAGCCCATTAGGCTTAATTGGGCCCAATAGGGCTTACAAGGCCCATTAGGGTTTCAAGCACCCCAAACGAATCATACTCAACGAGGCAAGCACACCGCCACCCAATACGGCGGCCGGTGGCGGCAGGAGGCGGCAGCCACCACCCTACGGTGGTGGTTTGAGTTTCTTTTCATTATTGCATCGTTACAATTTACAACTCTATCCAATTAACAGACACGAACACTAATGACACACACACCCACTAGTAAACACACACACACAGCCACCTCGTGGTGGCCGGTGGTGGTAAATGGCGGCAGAAAAACTATAACCGGAGGCAACAACCATGGTTGGCTGCCATGGTGGTGTACTAGCTTTCCGACGACACAAACATCCCAAACACATAACCATTGAACTTGTAACAGTAGCACTCGGACGCTAACACAATTAGAATTCCCGGAGACCCACCCGACATGGCTGCCCTCGAGGTGGCAGCGACAGTCAGGACACGGCAGCAGTTCTTCGGTCTCATCGGAGTGACGATGATGGCGGCCATTGGCAGCAGAAGATGGAGGCAAGGAGTGAGCACAACCTTCAACGGGGAACAACGGCAGCAACGCGTGATTCCTTCATCTCTTCAGCTCCGCCATCCGTCAACCGACTGATCGGTCCCTCAGTCACTGGCGTCTCCGACAGCGACGTGGCATGGTGATGGCGTAGGAGCGACATCAGCGGGCTTGGCAAAGCAGCGGCACGACGGCGGCAGTGGGGAGGGAAGATGCGACTGAGATGACGAAGGGATCATGGCGATGATTGCATCCAGTTGCTTCGGCCTTGGAGACATCCGTCGCAACGTTGTTCGTCGCCGGCCATCTTGGTTCTTCGGTGGCCTGGGTCGGTCGGAGAAGCTAAGTAGAATGGGGTGGCGACCGGCAGTTGGGAGGCATAAGGGGGGAGGGGTGACGGCTGCTGCATTAGGGAGGGTCTAGGTTTAGGGTTTGACTGATAATGTGATTATATACCCGGTTCCTCTTAAAAGTTTGCCATAGTGGCAACATCAATCCATCCATGCCCCTTTTCTTTCAAATGCCATCCCATATTTACCATTTCAACCCAATCCATGGAAATCCCTTACAAATTAAGTCTCATAAATTACCAAACAGCCCCCAATATCTTAATTATGACATAATCAGCCCTTCCACCTCATTTCCTTTTTAAATTAAATCCAAATAATTACCACGGAGCCCCTGTCTTCATAAATATTATAAACTGAGACCGAAAATTACACTTTTAACCCTCAACTTCCGAGTTATACCAATCAATTCCTCGAAACCCACACCCTGCGTATAATTATTGATTTAGGGCTAGTATACATTCATTAATTTATTTATTTATTTAATAAATACACAGGATGTTACATGGATGAGAAGTTGTTTCTGGATCTACTAGCTTCATTCTGAATCTCCAAGATCGTCCTTCTTAAACAAGCTTCAAAACACACAATCTTCACTCAAAAACAACTCACAAGTTCATACAAGGCACTAGGGTTTCGTGGATTAGGGTTTGGGACTTGGAGGCTGGAAATGAGGCCAGCAAGTGGGGATTAAGATGCTTAAATAGGATGCAAAACCCCGAAATTAGGGTATCATTCTGGAAGACCTACTCACCGAGTCGAGGCTCTCAACTCGTCGAGTAGGTGACTTAACATCCCGCGTCCAATCTCGTTTCTACTCGATGAATCTGCGGCTCCCAACTCATCGAGTAGCTCTTCAAAAGTGAATAAATTATAATTAAATGCGTACCAGGAATCAGGCATTACAGTGTTAAACAATTCTGGAAGAGTAGTGGGCTGTGATTGTTGTTGATTAGAAATAGGTGGGCCAAACCATGTCTAAGGTGGAGTGGATTGTTGTGGTGTCATACCTGCATAGGCCTGAGGCGGTAGTTGGGTTAGTCCAGATGGGTGCTGCAACTGAGAAGAACTGGACCAAAAATATGTTGTTGGGATGGTTGTTGATGAGTGGGCAAAGGCAGTAGGCCGACTTGCTGTTGACTTGCTGAAGCGTTGATAGAGTCGGATAAAGGGTACCACCCGTAGCCCCATCCAGACGACACATGCTATTGACCATTGTGACCAATTCCAGAATTGTGGTGGCCATTATTTAAGCCACCTCTGCCACCTCAATATCCTCTACCACCACGTACGCCATTATTGCCACCGTGATAAGGATGCTGAGAGGCGGATCCAGTGACAAGGGCCAATGGAGATTAGGCATGATCCACTTGAGGGTGATCGTGGTTTCCCTGTTCATTGATTTGGATACTTTGTTCTTCAACTTGTAACATAGATCGAGTGTCGGAAAACGATGGAAGAGGCTTTTGGTGGCAGATCATGCTAGCAACATGATCGAATTTTGATGACAGACCATTGATTGTGTATATTACAATGTTTTTCTCAGGAACCTCAACATCCAAGTTTTCAAGAAGATCAACAAAAGTTTGAATTTTGGTGCAGTATTCAATGACAATAGAGCTCCCCATGGCAATGTTACAAAGTTCAGTGTCTAGTTGCATCGCCTTTGAATCTTTGTTGGCTCGAAAAAAGGTTTTTGAGATAGCATCATAATGCAAACACATTTGGTTTTCGTTTTGATGACATATGAAGAAGAGATGGAGAGAGGGTGACATAGAGCCACATCTTGACAATGTTGTCAATTCGTTTAATTCTTCATCACCTGAAGTTGTTGCATCCTTTGGTTCTTTGAGGTGATGGGCAACACCGAATCCATAGCAATGTGTCTCAGAGAGCGCCCTCCAGGAGTCATAGTTGATGCGATCCAGATCAAATTGATGCACGGATATTAGCAATCACATATGGTTTTTCTGTGTTTGGGGTGATCTTAGGAGCATCTCATCCGGACATGATGAGATAAGGTATGGAGAAGTAGAGAGGAGATATGAACAAGAAGAAAGCCGACAATAGGAGGTACTGGTCGACAGTCGACAGAGAGAGATCGACAACTATTAGAGAGAAAATAGAAGAGTGTAATAGGATTACTCTCATGCCATGTTACGCAGATAACTTTCCCATGCATATCTCATCTTATTAAAACGCTATAAATATGTTTACATATGGGACAAAATAATACAATAATAGGTTATACAAAATACACTCATAAATAATAATAAGCTAACAATATAAACATCAATTGAAAATATATATTTTTTTGGTAAAAATATAAAAGCATCTGGAATATAATCACTTTATGTGGACTGTGGTTGTATGTGAATTCCATTCGAGTGATGGAGTTGACGTGGATAAGACTATACAATGTGTATGAGAAAGGGATGTTAGTCTCTGCACGTGGGAGTGTATGTGCACGTGGGGTGTGGTGGTTGGACTTTGGACTTGCTCTGTTATTATACAATACAACAACAACACAATCCTCAATTCCTCATTTTCCAATAATAAAAACAAAACAATTGTTAAAATAATGCCTTCTATTTTTCTTTACGCATACTTTGCCCCCCTCTACTTTCTCCCACTTGGCATCCTACCCTACCTTCGCTTTTAAGTTCTCATTTTCCACCAATTCCACCTCTTCCTAAACATTTTCATATCATACTTTTTGAAATTTTTTAATTAGTAATCTACTTATACTACATAATTTTTTTTCATTTTAATCAAAATGTTAAAAAAAATCATCAATAACGATTAACATGTTCGATATCAAATCCCACTGATTAAAAAAATAAATTAGTAGATGATTGTTTGAATATGTATAAAATCCAAGTGCCAAGTATAGCCCAACTCACAAATGATCTAAATGCTATTAATATGGAACCGATTTCAGATATATTTGACAATCAAGTGAGCCTTTTATACAGATAATGACATTTCAGTTTTTTTTCCAGATAAATATATTAAAAAAAGTAATAGATAATATGTGTATATTATCTTGAACCTCATTATATACCATTTACAGTGAATGGTTGGTTTTTAATAAGACTGGTGTGTCGGAAAAATGACAAGAGTTATAAGATAAAACATGAGTTTGAGGAGCATGGTTTGGTATATGCAAGAGATGTGACATTTGTCAAACATTTTATTCACAGTTATGCAAGATTGAAAACACGATATGTTCTTTGTTGTTATTTAATATGTTAAGTAATTAAAGACCAATGTTGCGACCACATATCGGTCAGTATTAGAAGTTACATCATCAAGATGTGAACATGTCTATTTGTCAAATTGTGTTAATTTTTAATCTTTGTTTTACATAAAGATTTTATAAAAGTTTATTAATTGAAATTGAACTAAGTTGATTAAGCTGATACTGCCTCAGATTAGTAATGTTTGTTATTCAAGTTAAGTAGTTAAAAAAAGTATGAACTTTTATCACACTTTCATTTTAAAACAAAATTAAATGATCCAGTTCTTATTATTTATTTTTTTGTTGAGTTGAAAAATTATCCAAGAATGAATTCGCTTATTGTCGGTATGTGTAGATGTTACTAATCGTGACTTTGTTCACCCGGTTCGTCATGCCCAATCAAAGAAAAACTAAAATGACTACATCTGGTCATGATTCTGCTAAAACACTAGAATGCCCAATAAAAATGAGTTATTGAAAGATGTATGTGACATTTTTTATTCAATTGATTGAAACGTCCAGCTTATCTTAATTTCAAAGGAAAATCTATTTTAAAGAATATTTTTAGTTTTTCGATGGATTCTAAAAAGTCTTCACACCTGCTTATCCGACTAGGTTTTCTGTCGTGATCAATGATGCCATAATAATTAATTATTGCATTGAATTCCTACAAATATACAAGATGTGGAGGTTTGCTACCAAGTTTTTCGGACACATCTGAATTGGCGTTAAAATCACCTGCTCTAAAAAATAAACAATCCGACCTGAGGAACTACGGACAACAAAAGAATTAGCAACAATGAGAGAAACAGTTTCTAACCTCAACTTCACCCCTTCCTTGGGATTCTTTCTTTAATGATATGCCCTAAGCCCCTTTCGGAAGACCGAAGTCATTGGTGCTTTGCATAAGGGGTAAAAAGTAAGGTCAATACCACAACTTCTTCTCAAGCATCAACATCAAAGTGCTCGAATGCCCTCACTTGAATCTAATGGAGGTCAATGTCCAGGGAATTGATAGAGTCAGACCATCACGACTCTCCTCAAACCCTACCAGCTTTCCAGACCATTCAATCTCCGTCGTTCCATTTTAGCTCACCTCAGCCGAGCATATTTGTTTGCTAGTTTCTTGATCCCATAAATCTTGTACTCAAAGTAACACATAAAGTGTGTCAGTTTGTGGATCACGATCTCACACACTAATCCCTACAGGCGTCCGTAGTAGGCAGGCCTCCGTACCCAAACCAATCATCATATCGATTCTGAGAGAGATTCTAAGCCTAAGCATAGATCTTTCTTTAAATTCTTGGTCTTGCAGGTTAGTGACCGATCAATCAGTCTCTACGACCGATTCCGGTCCGAGAGATGAGATGAGCAAGCTTTCTTTCGGGTGTGAGGACTTGACGATCAAATTCTTGGTGGGAATCATCAACTTTATATTTTTTTTAATAAATTCTTTACTATCTTTATAACATTGTACTTTATCATAATCATATTTTATTCATAAATTAGAAAAAATTATAAAGAAATTCAGAAAAAATAAGGGAAAATTACGAATCGTTTCCGTTAATGATGAACAATTATGGGCACATTCTGACCAATTTACAATGTCTTTGTCGCTGACGTTCGTCAAGCATGCCACGTGGATTGGCCAGGGTCTTCTTCGGCTAATGATTCCTCGATCCCAAAGCCTTCGGAGTATCTTTTTGATAGGTGCCTCTATTTGTATGGGAAATTCCCTTTTGATAGATCTCGCCCAGTCTCCCCCCCCCCTCCTTCTACCGCCACAAAGGGCTTCGACAGGAAAGAAGTTTCGATCCAATCCATCACTTCTTTCATACATTCTATCCGTATTTTTCTATTTGTAAATTTGTCTCGTATATATCTAGACTTTTTAATTCATCATATATATATATATATATATATATATATATATATATATAGAGAGAGAGAGAGAGAGAGAGATGATCAATTGAGAACACCAAAAAGGATGAGAACGCGAGAACAATTCTGAACCACTCAATATGTAAGGGTATATTTGTAATCATGTATTTTCATTAATTAATGAGAAATTAAAATTAAATCTATATTTCCTTAAATTTAGGATTCGTAGTTAAGTTTCCTTAAAAAAATAATTAGTTTAATAGTAATGGAAGGTAAATATCAATTTTGTCAAGTTTTCCTGAATTATTTTTCAAGTATCACATTAATATACCGTTTAATTCATAGAGTGAATAAAAAACAATAATTTTTAAATTTGATTGATTTTGGTATTTAACAATATAGGTTTGTAATCTCTTATAAAAGTGAAAAAATAAAAGTCTTTGTTCTATTCACTAATGAATAATAAATTTAAACAATAATAACGACATATTCATAATGATTAATGTATAAAAATATTTATTATACAACAATTATATCTAAAATGCAGTATATTCATAAATGATTATTGCATAAATAAAAGACTTAAATCACAAAAAACCACATACTCACAAATGATTAATACATGAACAAAAGACTTACACATTAAAAAAATACATCTTCATAAATGATTAATGCATAAAAAAAATGTATATTCGTAAACGATTAATGCATAGAAGAGTAGTGCAACAAAACATTCTTAAATGATTATACAAAATAAGCCATTATAAATGGTTTTTATTCAAAATTCAAACCCAACTATAACAAAATTTTGTAGCCTATTTACTTGAAATTGAGGGATAATGCTCTTCATAATCTTTTAAGTTTAAATTCCACTCTTTTATAATAATAAAAGATTTAAGAATAAAAATGACTCCCACAAAACCAAACCTGCAACAATACTAACAAACTCAAATTAATAAGAGAATAATTAGTAATAGAGCCCATAATGTTTTATAAGGATTTAAGCTCCAAGAGTTCTTACTTCTCAAAATTCTTCATCATTTATTTTAACTCATGGAAATCAAATGTAAAAATCTATTAGGCACAAAGAAACGCAAAGATCGACAAGTAATAATAATAAAAAAAGAACAATCGATTTTGAAAGAATCTATAGCAACCTGTTTCGCACGATAAGGTCTTCATTTTTGGAATCGGAAATATATATGTATATGCTCTGAGCAATTGTCTCTATTACCGACAACCCTGTTGTCATCGTCTTCGTCAATAACAACGCACATCAGTGTTTTGCTCGGCCAAACAAAACTGTTTCTGTTTTTTCTATGGTGGACGAAAATGTTGTTGTGCAGATCAGAGAGGCGATTTTATTGAAGAAACCCTAGGTATATAGAGAGAGAAAGAGAAATACGGTAAAGTGGAAGTAAATGGATGATAGAGTGAGAAATTGTAGGATCATCTAAAGTTGTAGACAAAATTGCAAAAATGGTCCCTGTGGTATGCATTTTTTTGGGGTTTTAGTCCAAACCACGACTTTTTTGGATTGGTAGTCCTTTTGAGCTAGTTTCATTGTACATTTGATCCCTCAGTAAACTGAAATGACTATAATACCCTTGGGATATTTATTTTTTATTTTTCTTTCATTTTTTAAACCAAATAATTATTTATATTTATTTAATTTAAAAATAAGAGGTCTCTCTCTCTCTCTCTCTCTCAAGTCAGTCAAAAGTCAACTCATGGAAATTGCTAAAATCATTTTCTTCGTCATCAAATGTGGTCATAGACAAAATGTGAAACTTTTGCTTCTTCCTAATGTACCCGCTCACCATGTCCAGCACCACCTTGATCAGTTTGGGTTACTGAACTTCCTCATTGTTCACACAAAAGTCAGCTCATACCCCTACCTTGGCCACCATTTGGCAACCAACAACCCTAACCTCTTTCCTGATCAGATAATCAACCCAACTCCATGAGTATCGTACCACAGTTGTGGAGCCACAGACCACCGCAGCCCCACCGGAAACCATCCTCTTCAATCTTGGTCGAGCCCCGCCACCATTCCCTCCCTGTTTGTGTCAAGCAAGCTGCCAGAAACCACCTCACACCACCTCTTCTTGTCACTCTCCTCCGTTTCTCACTTAACCAGAGAAATGGACCACCACAGCCAATGGTGGCAGTCCCTCCGCCTTCCCCCTGTCGTGACCCGCCACCACCATATACTCCGACACCGTTGCTGTCGCTGGCTATTGTTGTGCTTTAGTATGGCCACCGTCTGCCGCTGTAGTTCAACCTCCACGACACCACCAGGGCTCCTCCACCCTCCGCCATCACCACCCACTGCCACCATCTTCACCTCCCATTGCCTCCACTGCTGTGAAATTCCGACGTTTTTGGGTTTGTTTCACCAGAGGAATCATTGATTTGGTTTCCTAAAGAGCTTGTGTGTTTCATCATAGGCAAACCAAATCCTTGAACATAAGGAGTATCAACAATTTATTCGGAGAAGTGAATATTTGATAATTTCATGGGAGAAATTGATTTGGTTTCCAATATGCAAACGGGACACATTTTATCAGTAGACGATGAGAGAGAGAGAGAGAGAGAGAGAGAGACCTCTTATTTTTAAATTAAATAAATATAAATAATTATTTGGTTTAAAAAATGAAAGAAAAATAAAAAATAAATACCCCAAGGGTATTATAGTAATTTCAGTTTACTGAGGGACCAAATGTACAATGAAACTAGCTCAAAAGGACTACCAATCCAAAAAAAATCGTGGTTTGGACTAAAATCCCAAAAAAATGCATACCACAGGGACCATTTTTGCAATTTTGTCAAAGTTATAATTACTAACATGTCTTTCTAGCCATTTGAAAGTTACACTTAAATGTCAATAATTTTAGAATTGACATAAATGACCCGTTTGATAATAGCCTTAGATTTAAATATTTATATGGTTCAGATTTGTTCTCGCATTATAAGTATTATAATGTATTGCTAGTATTTATTAATTTGTCTAAAAAATCAATTTCTTATTTTTTTTTAGTATGTAAGTAAGACTCTCATTAATGATATAAATGATTTATTGAAAATTGAGTAATCTAACTCTTATAAACATAAACGTGGTTGTCAATAAAAATAACCACTTCATTTTTATTTTTATTTTTGTAAAAATGACCACATACTCCGGAATATTATATTCCGGATCACGTAATTTCATTCTGGATATAGGATTCGGAATACAATATTCCGGAGTATTTATGATGTTCTTCTGGATTTGATGCTGGTTGGTGAGATTTTGGTCCGGAATCTGACACCCGTACGTTCCACACTGATAAAGTATATTATTAAGTGGCGGAACCAGGAATTTTGATATGGGGGGCAAACACTGTCAATATTCAAAATAGTAAAAACAAAGAATTTCTTAATATTTAAAGTCATAAATTGTAATATATATATATATATATATATATATATATATATATATATATATATATATATATATATATATATAGTTTAAGCAAAAGTTACAACTGAATCCGCCTAGTCGTCATGTATTGAAATCGATTAATGATATTGTCCTTAAAAACTAGTAGAAACACATCTTTCTTAATAAAAGTAACTAAAAAATTGTTTATGAATTTGATCATCCATGCTATTCCACAACTTATTCTTTCTATACTTGTTGTAGTAACCGAAAAAAATATATTTTATGTAGTTATCTTATCTCAAACATTAAAAACATGATACGGTCCCTTTAGTTGGGGTACAATAACATAGATCATGTTTACAAATAATTTATTTTATACATATAAATCATTTTTTTGGGGATGTTGTAGTACCTCCAACGCCCGATGTAGCTCCGCCACTTAGTGTATTCTGGACTATAGTCCAGAAGGGTCGTACATTCCGAAGTGATATTCTAGAGATCTAGAATTAGGGTATTTGTTTGGTTTTGTTCCATATATGCAATATATTTGTGTGTTTGATACTTTCCATATACGTTCTGGAATGAGTATGTATACGTTATTTTTCAAGTGCCAGTTTCTAGTGGAGGGCAATGTCAGTGTATCGACGGATGTATGCAGTATCTTGCACCAGACTACACATGTTTTGGTGTAAATATATGCAATGATATCAACTTTGTTAGGTTAGTTACGTTGGTTGCTTCCAAGTCCAGTTTACACACTAGTTAAATCCATATATCTTTCCAATGTCCTGGATCAAATATAGTTATGCAGGTTCTTGATGATAATGATGTTAGATATTTTCTTAGTTTTGTTAGTACTATGGCTCCTAACACAGTACAATTGTTTTTGTTAATAATGTTATGGAAAGTGGTACTAATCGATTTCCTGGGGAAAATCGTTCTGTAAATGGTTCTTTTGGTGCTGGAAGTAACCAAATTTGTAATTTATTCTTATGACAACCAATCATGTTCCTTCTTATAATGACTGTATAGATAGGGGTGATTATAGGTCTAAAGGTAAGGTTGTTGTTCATGCTGACCTTACTGTTGATGTTGATGAATCTGCAAATGATGAGGCAAAACTAATGATGTTGGTTGATGATGATAATATAATTCCACACAGAGAGCCAGTTGAACATTTTTAGAGTTACATTGAATTTGATGGGTATGATCATGAAGGTGGAGAGGAGGAAACTGATCTATTACAACCCTGAAAAGCACCAGAGGAAAAGTTTCATTTTTATTTTTCCGATTCTGAAGAAACACAACCCACCCATTGGGGTATTCTTGAACCTTTACCATTTCCCAAATTAGCTCAACAAAAACGTAAAGGGGCCACAATGCACAACTATACTTCCCATGTGAAGTTATATGTAACATCTCAAAACTCATAGAAAATTTTTCATTTTTAATTAGGAAAACATTCAATACATGTATCATAAAGGATCATCAATGTCAATCAGTGTTTTAAAAGGAACATTAGAGTATCATCAAATCACAAGTGTGAAGTCTCTAGTGGATGCGATGCAATCGTGTCGGACCATTCCCTTTCGAATTGGAAGTACCTGAAAATGTTAAACTACAAAATGTAACCATGAAGCTTAGTGAGTTCCCCAAAATACCACATATCATATAAATGGGCCCAACCCAACACATAACTAAATGGGCCCAACCCAACATACATAAATGGGCCCTACCCAACATAATAATGGGCCCAGTCCAACATAAATAATAATGGTCCCAACCCAGCATACAAATGGGCCCAGCCCAACATAAACATGTAAGAGTCACAAAGACAACTGGTAAAATTCAATGGGTCGGCATTGGTGTCTTCGATCCATGAGTACAGTGAGAAGACTCACCTCAATCTGACGTTAGACTAACGAATCACACACCCAATCTGCCTAGACTGAAACTCCCCATACTGAATAACACATCATAAATCCTAATTAGAATTGGGTAACAACCCCAATCACAAGTCTTGGTTCTGATTGACCTACTTGGGTAAAAGGCCATTTTACCCTTCCATAGCTATGACTTACCCCTCCTCGCCTAACATCCATTTTGACCAAAAGTTGGTCTTCTGGGGTTACGCTATGCGTACCCCTTCACTACGCGTTGGGTAGAGTCTTCTAATGGAAAACATGGTTAAACCAAGCTACGCGTTGCGTAGCTAAGATTATGCCCTGCTTATTTATGTTGTTTGCCAACTTTCATGTTAAGACCTTAATACCTTAAGACCAAACGTCCAACTCTAAGATATGAAACTAATGGACATATTAAATGATAAAGCCACAACCTTTATGCCTTTGTATGGCTACAAAGAGTACAAAACCAAACCCTAAGTCTTAAACATGACCCAAAAGCTCAAAAGATCAAGCATGGCTGAATGGAGTGACCAAGATCCCATTTTTGTGGCTCACTAAGCTCAGAAATGATAAGAGACAGTCCTCATGAGGTCTGTAGTTTCTTAAACTTCCTAGATATAAGATTAAGGGACAAAAACTCATATAAACTCACAACTAGCTAGATCTAACAAAAGGATCAGCAAGGTTTAGACTTTATACCTTCTGGAAGATGTTGAAGAAGAGTAGAGTCTAGATCTACAAGCTATGGACTCCAAGCACACATTCTAAGTTATCCTTATTCACTAAAAACACACAAAAATATCACTTCAAAGCTTCAAGGATCACACCAAGGGCTATGGTTTCGAAGTTAGAGAAGGAAATGGTGGAGACAAAGCATGGGGAGACTCTCAAGAGATTAGATCCTTTAAATAGGGCTCACTACCCCTCAATTAGGGTTTGAAATCAGCTCACCTATGCCCTGGGTAACCAAGGTTACACCCTGCATAGGACAATAAGTCCGTGCATGCGCTTATTGATCTACACCCCGCGTAGAGAGGCCTTTTACGCCCCGTGTAGATGGACCATACTAAAAAATTTATTATTATTATTATTAACTTAAGATTGTACCCGGGAACTAGGTGTTACATTATACTAACTCTTCAAAAACAAAGAAGCGCTTAAGCTTAATTTAGGATTAAAAAGTGTTAGTGAAGGATTCCAATATAGAGTGAAAAAATCTACAAAAGACAAGTTTGAAGCTGTTTGCTATATGGATAATTGTGACTGTCGGATACGGGAAACAAAACATAATACTTCTAATCCATTTCAAGTGGTTAAACTATCGGAGAAACACACTTGCTCAAACACACAGCTACGTCCCCATCACCGACAAGCCAATAAAAAGGTATTGGGTCACTTCTTGAAAGGGCGTATTAGCTGATAGTACAGGTAATATGTTGTGGGGGGAAAATACAACAAACTTTAAATGGTCGTCTTTGTGTACATATTTCATACTGGAAAGTTTGGAATGCTAATATGTATGATATAAATCTATTGAGAGGGACCCCTGAAGAAAGCTTTCAAAGATTACCTTTATATTGTTACAACTTAGAGAAGAAGAATCCAGGGACGGTTACACATATAAAGACGAATGATGACAACAAATTTGGATACTTTTTCATGGCTATCGGTTGCACGGTAATATTTTTATATACTGAATTTTATATATTTAATGTCCATACATGTGTGTTCGCTTTAATTAGATTATTTATTACTTTTTAGGTTCGGGCGTTTCAAAGAAGTTTGTGTCCTATTATTATCTTTGACGAAGCGCACATTAAAGGGAAATACTTAGGCACCATGTTCCTAGCAGTAGGCATGGATGGTAATAACCAAATCCTCCATATTGCATTTGATGTCGGGAAAACTGAAAGTGGAGAGTCATGGATTTTGATTTTTACCAAGACTCAAAGAATGTATTGGGGACATGTCGTCTTTGGCTATCATATCAGATAGAGTCAATTCAACTAAAATGGTCATTCAAGCTGTGTTCCTGAATGCATATCACGAACTCTATTGTCGCTATTTGTTGATGAATATGAGAGAAAAGATCGGCAAGCAAGAGAGAACATACATTTTGTTTTGGGATGCTGCAAAGGCTTACCGTGAGTGTGATTTAAAAGAAAGCTTAGGTAGGCTACGTTGTACACTAAACGATGATTGTTGTACATGGTTAGACAAAATCGGTAACGAGAGATGGGCAATGTTGTGTTTTTATGTGGTTGGGTATAATATTATGACATCAAACAGTATCGAGTCCGTCAATGCATTTTCAAGAGACGCACGGAAACTACCAATAACAATGTTGATTGATTTCTTTTGAAAAACTATGCAATAATGGTGGTGCCAGCGACGTAATGCTAGAGGTAAGTGTTTCCCTATATTATAATACTTCCATGATCATTGTAGTGTAATTTATTATGCATGACAACATACACGTAAATGTTTTTTTATATCTAAAAGCAAAAAAGATGTTACTGAGTATGCTGAGAAGGTCGTCGAGAGGAGGATCAACAAATCCTCTACTTTTCGGGTATACCAGATTGATCAAAGCAGATATGAGGTGGCTGACCAAATGAAAAATGGTATAGTAAACTTGGAAAGTCGTTATTGCACGTGTGGGAAATGACAGTTGTCGAGTATAACTTGTACTCATGTTATGATGGTATTCAAGGAACTGAGATATCAACACTGCGGTGCATGGGTGTCATCGTACTTCACAATAAAAACATAACAATTAACATATGTAGAGGTTATGTTTCATGTGCCAGTTCCAGCTAAATACGAAGAACCGGATGAAGTCATGATTGTATTGTCACCATTGATGGACAAACAATAATCCGTACGACCTAAAATCCATAATCGTATCCTATCCCAAGATGAAGACCCGATTCAGAAATACAGTTGTTGTCAAAGGATCGGTCACACAAGCAGAAACTGTGACGCTCCATTTCCTGCAGAGTTAACAAACAATGAATCTTCAATTAGGACCAAGTCAAGTGCCAAAAGGAACATTAAGTCTAAGAGTAGACCTAAAGTTAATACTAGTAAAAAAGGTATCCAACAGTATGATATTGTTGATCTAAAAACATGTAGTGATGTTTGTACGATATCATAATGTTTTACAAAATGTTGTTCAGAAGGATAAACTTGTTTTTGCTATATCTTCAAAAGGAAATTGTTTTAAAACATTGACAAAGAAAACCATAACTCAAACATTAGCGTAATCTACAACATCTATCCACTGTACACTCTCAATCCACCACAAAGCAACACGCTCCTACGTAGTAGGCTGCAACAACTCATTGGGGGGACGCTACATAAAAACAATACGCGTAGTAGGCTACAACAACTCGTTGGGGGACGCTACATAAAAACAATATATAAAGGTTAATCTTAAGTTATTTATGTCATAGCAACTTATAAATTATAAGGTGGACTAAACTACATATATTAGTAACATCGAGAATACGTTGACAATCAGGCGCCTACAAACGCCTCATCCTAGGGTATGCAAGTGCCCAAGGGATAACACCAGTATATGGGAACCAACTATACTACTGTTGAGAAATGTGTCCATGATCCAAATCTATAAAATTAAGATGTCAAACAACTCACCAACTTAACAAAGTTATAATACTTGTTGCTTAAAAACTCCTATTAAACATATTGTACATACCTTAAATGCATAGACAAATCCATGTAGAGTATATGTGTGTCTACTGTCGACTCTTGGCGCATTGGGGTTCAAATGGTCCTCAATCTTATCAAATATAGTACGCATCTATTTGTAAGTGAAATCTCATATCAATCTTCCCCATGGGTACCTATGTCAAAAAATTACACTTAATAAGTATATGTATCATTTTGATATAATGTGGGTAAAAAACTGTATACCTATTAAACTCATCTGAATAGACGAGTGTCATACGCTCATTAGTAACTGGCTGTCGAGAGTATTTCCCCCAAAAACCTTGCTCTAGCATATACAGCTGTAACATCCCAAAATATGGTCCCAAAAATTTCATTTGAAAATAGATAAACTAGTATTTCTCAAATATCATCCATACATCTCAATAAAACCAATGTATCAAATGTCATAAAAATCAAAGTAAAATATCATATGCGGAATCCCAATGGTGTGTGCGATGCAGTCAACCTGAGCTCTTCCCTTTGCAACCGGAAGTACCTAAAACATAAACTGAAAACAGTAAGCACAAAGCTTAGTGAGTTCCCCGAACTACCCCATACCATACACACTAAATCGTACACTGGGCCCCCGCCCGACATCGGACCCCATCCGGAATTGATCCCCTCTCGGTATACAGATCTATTATTCTCAGGCCTCACCTGTCACTGGGCCTCGCCCGCTATACACATACAATCAATATCACATAATCATGCTAACACATATAATGATCATAAACACTAGCATATATTCCAGTCCTCAAGCCTCGCCTGGCATCGAGCCCCACCCGGTATACATAGCAGCACATAACACATGCAAAGATCACACAGACTCCTAGCATCCTAACATAATCAATAAGGGTCGGCATTGGTGCCTTAGACTCGCTAAACCCAGAGAGGAAACTCACCTCAAATGATGAATCTCACAGAAAGAAATCCCTAGCTGCTGTCCTGACGACTCCCCGAGCTATCAGTACAAAATAACACCCAATCAATATCCAATACTCCATACTTGGGGTAAAATGACCATTTTACCCCTGTCCTAATTTGATCCATGACTAAGGCCCAAATCCACAATATAAAAGGCCCAACACTAACTAATCTTCCCAAGGCCCACTTATGGCCTAATTTTCCAAATTGGACCTAAACCCCTCCAATGGGCCTTACCCCAAAGCCCAATAATTTCCTTAGTCCAAAAGCCTAATTTCAGATGGCCCACTAAGGCCCAAAGCAAGTAGGTCCATGAAATGGCCCAAACCGAGGCCCAAAGGTGCGAAGCCCATTCTGACTGAGTACGCACGGCGTACTCAGCTGTACGATGCGCTTACACGCTTGATGGCTTGTACGCTATGCGTACATGCTTATACGCCCAACATACTCCTCTATTAAGCCAACTTTTTCCATTAAGCACTTAATGCTTAGCCCAAAGGTCAAAACCACAAATCTGAGTCCTAATCAATGTCTAGACCCATAAAGCCACTGACTTGGTGACTTAGCATGCCCCAAATGAATCCAAACTCAAAATATAACATTCTACTTTCACGAAAATGGCCCTAACTCATGCATGGATGGATCTAAACCTCAAAAATGGCAACTTTATGACTTAAGGACCAAAATAACACCAAGAGTGGCAACTCTAAGCTTTAGAAACGATATGAACTCATAAGATCTCATCAATGGGACCAAAAGGGTCCAATAACCCAAACCAAAAGAGATATAAGCTAAGAAGCATCAAGTTCAAGACTTTATACCTCAAATGAGTGCCAAATGATGATGGGGTTCTTGATCTATAAGCCTTCACTCCTCTAATGAAGCTTCAAAGATGGTCACCTTCCTTCAAAGCACCAAAATGCACCTCAAAATGGCCTTCTAAGCTCAAAAACACACAAGTGTGGAATTAGGGTTCGAGTGAAGGGTAAGGAGGACAAGGAAGCTGATAAAATGAGGGTTCCAAGTCCATAAGGATGCTTAAATAGTGGCCAACCCTCGGAAATTAGGGTTTTCAAAGTCTTAATGTACGCCCCGCGTACACTTCTGTACGCCCAACGTATACCTCCGGATCCCCGATCAATACCCTCAAATGAGTACGCTAAGCGTACCACTTGGTAAGCCCCGCGTACTCGCTTCACCGCTTGGACGCTAAGCGTACCTTGTTGTACGCCCTGCGTACAACTCAAGGGTCAAAATGGGACAAATTAAATAATGCAAAGTCAAATAGAAACTTACTGAGATTCAAGTGTTACAACAGCAGGGAGACTCTCACCACGTCTTCATTACTTAATTGATGAAGTAAGTTATTAAACATGTGCATAAGGTTAGCTATACTCATCGAACGTGAAAGCGACATAAATGGAAACACACGTTCTCTGAATTATGCAAAACCAGAACTTGGATAGAAATAATCCCCAAACCGCAAGCCGGTGACCAAACATAATGTTTTCCTGTCAAAGCAAACCCGATAGTCGCCAACCGAAAATAAAAACTCTTGTAGGTCAACTGGATCAAAAGTAATAAATTCCTTACACGTAAGATAGTGACATATAAAGGGTGACATTCGACACCCATTGACATGTTCACGTAATCACCAAAACATGAGTGCCTAAACATAACCCCACAAACTGGTCGGTTTTGTAAACACGCCATGATTTCGCGCCCAAGTTCAGGCATGCAGGTTGTAGTGACAACCGCTTCGCATGTTCTATTGTGCTACAATCAAAAAAATAATTAATTAGAGATTTTTGTATGTATGTTCCGGAACGGAATTTCGGACAAAAAATCTGGAACGCCCCGGACCATATATTATGGAATTGGTTCCTTGTATTCCAGACATGATTTTCGGATTTCGTATATGTTCCGAACTAGTGAAAATTAGGATTTTTTATAATAATATTTGATGTAGTATACATGTATAATAAGTACATGTAATCTTATAATTGCCTTAACATGAATAAAGTTCACAGAAACCCTATAATACCTATATAATTGCATAAACTAAACATATTTTAACGTATAATCTAAAATTAATACATATAATTATAAACAAAACTGAAACTTACATATAAAATTGCATTTCATCACTGCTATCAGAAAACATTTTTAGTTTTAGTAATGTCCGGAATGAGATGTAGGGTAATCTGAAACAAATGGCGAAATCTAGTCCAAAACGGGTTAAAAGGTATTTATAGGAGAACGAGATTACCGTGTTGGATCTATTTACTCATTTACCGAATATTAAATCGGATCCGGAGCGGATCATTCCAGATCAAGTAGTGATTTTGCATAATAATAATTATAATAATAATAATAAATAGATTACTCAATTTCCCATGATTTACTTATATAACATTTTTGGCATATGATCGAAAGGAATGAGTAAAACCCTGATTATAGATCATTCCCTTTATATGTGGTGCCACCAACACCGAATTGACCCACCACCAAAACTATCTAAAGTTATTTTCATTAGAACGTCATTACCGATTTTACAAAATTGTCCTCCACCAAACCAGATTACAAATTTACCCCCAAAAGCAAAGAAAATTACGAACTAACCATTAAAGTTTCACCAATCGAACATTCTATGGAGTTCCATCAACTCCTCGATGACCCACCACGAATACTTTCCAGATAAAAACATGACAAAATTTCAAAAATACCCCCAAAACTATAAAATTGCATACATACACACAACGATACAATAAACATTGAAAATTTCAAAAATACCCCAAAACTATAACAAAATTACGGAAGCACCCTCAGTGGGTCATGCATATGACATCCCTATATATGGAGGCTCCAGCAAGTCTCAAGTGACCCACCACCAATACCTTCCAGAAGTTATTATCAGCTCAGCTAAACCTCTCTCTCTCATAAATACCCATCTGTTTATTTTGTATAGAGAGATATTAAGTGAAAGATGAGCAACAATGGTGGTGGTGGGCCTTGTGGAGCCTGCAAGTTCTTGAGAAGAAAGTGTGTGAAAAGCTGTGTGTTTGCGCCATACTTTGACTCAGATCAAGGTACAACTCACTTTGCGGCGGTGCACAGGGTGTTCGGAGCTAGCAACACCTCCAAGCTCCTCCTTAGGGTACCTCCGCACCGCCGTCTAGAGGCTGTCGTTTCACTCTGCTATGAAGCTTTATGTAGGGTTAGAGATCCTGTGTATGGCTGTGTTGCTAACATCTTCTCCCTCCAACAACAGGTTTAGTTTCTTCCCTCAACCCATTACTAATTTTCACATGCATATCTATAGATGCTTTGTTGCTTGTACTTTCCCCATCAAACTTGTTCTTTGCGTTCTTAAAATAAACAGATTTGAGAAAGATACGAAACCTGCAATTAATTAATTGTAGAACTAATAAGCTACGTATCAGTAACTTTTATTATTCTGTTGCAGTTAATTAATTGTATAGCCTGTTTTTTTATTCTTAATTGTCGCAATAACTGCTTGAAGGAACACATCGAAAAGCCCCCTCAATTAATTTAATAAGACTTAACAGATAAGAATAAGATTTTCAAAAGCAGATAATTAATTTTGTTGCAACATACAAGTAGGAAACCTTTTTGGTCCTGATTCCTGAAAATTAGCGAAAGCAGAAAAAATATGGAAACACATTACTAAAACGCAAATAAGTGATTACAACCTCTTTTTTTTTTTTTTTTTTTTTTTTTTTTTTTTTTTTTTTGAAAAAAAAGTTATTTGAATTTATGATTTATATTAGAAATTGTGGACAGATCTATTAATTAAAAAAGTTAACAACGATTGTACTTGTTAATCCTTTTTTGGGTTCATGTGCGACGTCTATACTTGTCAGTTTAGATTTCCTTTTGGTTTTTTGCTACTAGTAGAATGCGATCAAACATTTTTAAACCACAATAATTGGCTCCTTTTTATTCTATTGTTTTGGTTTCTTGCAAACTTTGGAGAAAGTGTGATATGATCATGTCAAATTCTTTTGTACAACTCACATAAAATAAAGAACATAACAAGTGATGTGAAAAGAGCTACCAAATATTATAAAATCAATCTTATTCATGGAAGGTGCAGTATTGGGCAGACCAATTACCCATGACACTTGGCAAAGGGAAGAAATTTAATATTTTGTAATTGAAAACTAGTTGTTTTTTTTTAATATTTTTCATATTAATAATAATGAAAATGTTATATAAAACCCTAATTTCTTGATGCTAGAATTTCAGGTTATTAACTTGCAGGAAGAGCTAACATACATTCGTGCTCGAATTTCAATGTTGCAACAATCACCTCTATTTCTTTCCACCATATCGGTTGTTCCTTTCGAACATGCTAAATCTGAACAAACGTCACTTGTATTACCCGAATGCTCCAACAATGACGACACCCTAACAAGGCAAGAACCCCAAGAGAGTGATCTAGAAATGTTAGCTCGAGAACTTTCGACAAAGTATGTGTCTACGGACTAACATTTATAGAGTTAATTTGTATTAATTTCGTTTGGGGTTTTTCTCTAACAAACCATATTAACCATTGTGTTTTGTTTCTTATTCTAAGCTACTTTCGGGTGTTGATATGATGTAAGTTGACATAATTTACGACTTTTAGCATATCGTATTGTAACATCCATGTTTTCTCGCTAGGCATTAAGAAAATAATATAATTGTAATGTTCAACGAGTGTAACTTTTATATGATAAGAGAATTATCAAGTATTATGTGTTCTATCTGTAGTTATATGTAGCATACATGCTTAAAATGATATAATAAAATAAAAAATAAAATACGCATCATAAATAGAATAACAATTAGGTTGTATATCCTTGATGAAAGAGAAAATAGTCATGATGAGGATTCTAGATATATAAGGAACGCTCCAATCTGATGTATATCGAAGAAATTAAAATTCGTTGAAGTTTCACATTCGACTCGATACGGTATCGAGTGTCTTAAATAATGAATCAGAGATAGATCGCTTATTAGCCTAAGTAATCTAAATGAAAGTCAGAGTAATCATAAAACATAGAGAGTACATATAGAGAACGCCTAAATCTCACTTCATGAGAGGAAGTTACGATTTTTCTAATATTTCAGCGTAACTGTGTTAGCACAAAAATCGAATTTTAGATCGGTTAACTTTTAGCTGAAACAATCTAAAAGAGAATCGAAGATCTCGTTAATAGGAGTTCGTCGATATAAGGACAGTAGAGAACAGACATCGGATAAGAGAGTTGTGAATTTTTAACGGATTTTAACAGTCTAAGCCTATGAAAAATAAAACTGTAAAAATAAATTCAAAATTAGCCGATAGAGTCTAAATGAAAGTTGTATATTCCTTCGAGTAAAAGACTCGTCCTTAAGTTAACGAATCCATGAACACAATGAGCAACAATAGACAATTTGCGAGTTAAACCTTCTAATGCTGAACAAGTCACTGATTCCTTAACTGCTGAACCGATACGCTACTGCTATAATTCTGAAGTCCCATAACTTGCCAGACCCACACACAGATAGAATCATTCCACATTTCGCTTTCATCAAATTCAGGTCAATTCTCAGATTTGAGAATTTCTTCTGAATTCAATTTCTTGCATAACAAGTTATATTTCTCCATTGAACTGGGTTTAATTTGTTGCTTGTATTTTTTAGTTAAAACATCTTTTAACATCGTTTTGTTTTCTTTGGACTTAATGTATTCTTCAATTTTCTCAAGTCCAACACTGTAAGCATCACTCATAGATTCATTTAATGAAATCATTGATTCGAACCTATAACATTCTGCATCAATTTCATCTTCTTTTAATTCTAAGAAAGGTAAAATCATTTTATGCAAACTTTTTACTATTTCACAATCAAGATGCAGTTGAGTGATGTTATTGTAAAGACGTTTCACAATTAGACAAAAGATATTTTTTTGTTTCGGTACAACTCTATTGTCCCTTTTAAGATTTATTACATTATCATTGAACTTAACCAAATCTAATTCCAAGGCTTCTATTTTCATTCGTCTGTCTTCATTCTTAGATGTAACCTTGCTAAGAGAATCATCTAGATTAGAATTTCTTATGCGAGTTCTCTTTAAACTATCACTAAGATCAAAAACAGTTTCACGTAAATCTATCACGGGAAGTAGGTATGTTAAGAGAATTAAGAATAGAGTGTACCTTATCAATTACATTTTTGCATTCTGTGACATGCTCCTTCACCGTCTTCTCTAGAAAAACATGCGTCTGAAACATTTCCTTCATCTGTAAAGTAACTCTGATTTTCTGAACTTGCACTCTTGACCATGAAACATCTGTCTCCTCTCTTCTTTCCATCATTCACCATAAAGAAATCTCCATGAGTTGGCATGTGAACTTCTTCGTCCTCCGAATCAGTTGACCAAACTTCCACGTTCCCATCATCACTATTGTCCTCTGTCACCACCAAAGCTGGCTTGCTAGAATTCTTGCGAAGTTCTTCAAACTTCTTTACGTAATAAGCTTCATCCTTATTCTTTTCTTTCTTCTCATTCATCTTTCGCAACATGCATTCTTTTGTGAAATGATTATTTTCATGACAGTAGTTACAATCAAAGCCTGAATCACCAAGAAGCTTTATCTCATTGTTTTCATCATTTCTTTGAGAGTTTTTGAAACTTCCATTTCTTGATCTTTCTGAATTTGAACTTCCTTGCTTGTGATTATTTCCAGCAAATTCATTCTTGTTATTTTTGAAACTTGAATTTTTTTAAAGAATTTCTTTGGATTTGTCACCATTAGAACTTTGTCTTCTTTTGTGAGATATTCATCTAAAATATCATATTCAGAATCTTCCACAACAATTTTTGACTTCTTTTGCTTTTGACTTCTTTTGCTTTGGACTTTCCAGTTTATATGACTACCGTAAGGTTGACGACGCACAGTTTATATGACTAGTTCCAGTCCAATGTCATTGGCCGCGTACCAATAACACCAGACTGGGGGGACTTGATGATATATGGTCCATTGACATGGCCTAGACTGCTCCAACGCGCCAGCCTGGCCTGACGCGCTCCTGCCAGCCCTGCCTGGCGTTCCCTTGCTAGCCCTTGCTGGGGACTCCCTTGCCAGCCCTGCTGGGGACTCTCCTGCCGGCCCGGCCAGGCGCTCCCTCGCCTGGCACTCCCTTGCCATCCTCTCCTGGTGCGCGCCCGCCAGCCCTGCCTGGGGCGCGTCCGCTAGCCCCGCCCGGCGCCTCCGGGCGGCCTTGCCCAGCTCCTTGCTAGCTGGGCCTGAATTGGGCTGGCCCAAGGCCAGACCCAATTCCCCTTGACCTAATTGTCCACTATAAATACAATAGTGCCTCCTCCTTGAAGGAGGAATCTTCCCCAGGTGGTTCAGCCACCACTAGACTTCCCCCATGGCTCAGCCGCCACCCTATACTCCGGCCGGGTGGCTCAGCCGCCACCCGCCGCCGTCAGCCACCATACACCACCACTAGCACCAAGATGGTCCTCTCTAGCTAAAGAGAGCCATCTCAGATCTTCTAGCTGATCTAACTTGACCGTCGGAGTCCGCTCCCGGGGCACAGTCCCTGGGACGGCTCCAACGACTTTGCACTGTGATATCCATATCTTCGCCGCAGCAGAAGACCAGAAGAGTCGCCGGAGTTCGATGTCGCATCATTTGGCGCCATCCCGGATTCGAGCAAGTAGCAAAAGCCTCAGTCGCTTTCAAGTTCGTTTTTCCTCAGATCTGATGTGTTTTCATCTCAGGTTTCTTCAGATCTGTTAATTTCTAGTATCATTTGCTCAGATCTGTTCATGTTTGGCATCAATTTGTTCAGATCCGTTTGGCTTTTGCCAAGATCTGTTCAGATCAATTTGCTTCTTGACAAGATCTCTTCAGATCTGTTAAACCATTTTAGATCTCAAGATCTACTCCATTTTTCAGTTCAGATCTTTAGATCCATTTTCGTTTTCAAGTTCAGATCTGTAGATTTGTTTTCGTCTTGAAGCTAAGATCTCAAGATCTGTTGATTTTTTAACTCACCTAAACATTTATGAAACTTGCAAAGACGTTTTAGATCTATCAACGTTTTTGGTTCAGATCTTCAGATCTGTTCGTTTTTTTGTTCACTTAATCACCTCTGAAGTTTAGAAACACTAGCTCAACCCCGTCTTTATTTAAATTTTCGGGGATATAGGAGGTTTTTATGAGCTTTCTTCCATTTACATTCATATTTTGGTATTTTATGGATGCAACTTGAGAGTTGAAGAACTTTTTGGTAAATACTTACTTTATTTTCAGTTTATTTTATAAAAGCAATCAACTTCAGTTTGTGATTTTCTTTGCAAGACTTCTTTGAAGTTGTTTACTCAGTGTTTTCTCTAAAAGCTTAGAGATAGAGACACAAAATTTCTTCCAGATCTGTTTCTTGCTCACATCTTGAGAAGGAAAGAAAGTTTAGGAAGAAAACCCTTTCAGAATCATTTTTTGTTTATGTTTTGGTGTTTTTCAGCAAGTCTGAAAAGAAAAGAAATTTTTGTTGTTTACTGGGTAGAAGTTTGGGAAAAGAACAGAAGTTTTTATGAGTTCTACCTCATTCCAGTTTATCTTGATGGTTTATTGAGCAAGATGAGGGGAAAATAAGCTTCTATAAGCTTTTGTTCTATTTTCAGATCATGATTAGCAAAAAAAATCTTTTAGTTCATAATTTTCTACGAACAAGACCTTCTCAAGTCTGTTTTGTTAATGCTTTGGGTCTGTTCAGTAAGTTTCAAGAAAAAGAAGCTTTTTATCCCATCTTAAGTTCATATGTTATCAGAAAATCGAATTGTTGAAATTTCGTTGAGATTTTCTGCATAGAACTTTAATCTCTGGAACATTTATTTGTAACCATGGCTGGCATGCTTGTACGTTTTACCAAAATGTTTATTTGGTGTTTTCTTCAACCTCTGAGAATATATATGAAAAAAGAAGAGAGGAAGGAGGTCTTTATGAGTTTTTACCATCCATTTTTCTGTTCATATAATATCCAAGTTCATTTCAGATATGGGTTTATGTGTACAAGTTCATTTAAGTTGTGAACACAGCTATGTTACTTGTACATTCCAAAATCCATCACATGGTGTTTTTACCTCAAAGTTTTACCTTACCCTTCTAAAAATTTGTTGCTTAGTAAAAAAAAATAAAAAATAAAAAGGGGAAGAGAGGGGTAGAGAGAAGTTCCGTAAGAAAAGTGGTACAAAAGGAACAAGAGGATGCATACAAAAATAAAAAACAAGTGTATATGCACAGGATTTACAGCTCATGCTTACAAGATATTACAACAAATCCTATTGGTTATCATCTCAAAAGCTGACAAACAATAAAAAAGGGAGGGGATACCATATACAGTGCATGCAGTGTACATCAGAAAACAAAACCATTAATGGTTCACAGTATAGGCATGGGACCCACCTGGTCCAATCCACGCACACAAAAGCTGCATAAAAGTCAATGGACCACAGGAGGGGCCCACTATGTCCATCTCCTCCGTTCAGGGGGTACGACCATCGTCGATCGCTCCATCCTCGAGAACCACCAGTTACCACCCGATTCGTTCTCGTACGAGGGTCAACATCACCGGCAATCCCAGACCATCAGAGCTCAAGAATAATCGATCGTCGGCCCCCTATGTCTTCCTGATTCACCACCAACCACCGCTCCTTCACCGACCAGCAGCACTCCTGGCAGCAACCTCAGGGCAGATCTTCCCGGTGGCCTCTGTCTTCATTGGTTCATCTCTGAGAAGTGAAGATAGCGCTCCACCGGTTGTACAACTTCTCCAACACACACAACCTAGCACCCGTGGAGCTCTGATCGCGGTCTATCCGTCGATTCCCGGCAACAGCTACCCGCCTCTTTGTTCCCCACTACCACCGGTAAATGAAGTCAAAAGCAACATCAATCAATAATGATATCTGGATTACCTATCGATCGCTGCCATCTCCGTCGGACCACACACCAGCGGACATCTTCAAGATCTAATGTCGCCGGTCCAATCGCTCTCTCGCCAGGCCGTCGACACTCAACAAGCATCACCTCCAACAGCGATCAACGAACTTTTTCCCGATCATTTCTACCAACTGAAGCCAAACCCATAGCGCCTCACGCCACCCTGCTTCCTAATCGGAGTCACCACTGGTCACGGGACTCGTGACCCCGTATACCTCTACATCCGGTGACCTCCAGGCGACGCTACAGACCCGTCATCGACGAGCCATATCACCAATCACCGATCGACCTCATCCTCCAAGCCAATGCTGCCGCCAACTGGAACCAAGAATCGCCAGGCAACCACTCCTATGGCCGCCGTCGGCTGCTTCTGTGTCGACACCGTGACCACCGGATCGCCCATATCCTCCAATCGACGACCCAGCAACTCCAAAACGAACCACCTGTTACCTTCGTCACCATCGACGAACCGGAACAATTTCTCCATCGGAGCAATCAACCCCGAGTACCGCCAATTGCTTCTGACCCAGTTGAGAAGCCTCCGAAAACAGCTATCGACGACCCTAGAAAAACGTTGCTGTCGGAGCTGTAACTCCGTTCCACTCTCGATGGTTGTTCTCCAGCGACGAACCAAAGATCGTTCGCCATTGCACTGGGTGCAATTTCAGCGAGAAGACAACCTCAAACCTGTTCGTTTGACGTTGAGTCCCAAACGACGGGTCTTCTGTTTCCAAAATTTGAACAAAATGTTGGGCATACCCTAAATCAGTATTTGGGCTGATTAATCAAATGGGTTGCCAATACTTGGGCTCACAACTTGTAATTGGGCTACTACTTCTCATCTTGGACTCATAAGCTACAAACAGGCCAAGTAATTCATTGACATTTTAATTGGGTTGTCTCAATAAGCATCAAATGGCCCAGTAAGCCCAACTTTAGAAGAGACACTGCGACCCACACCCCTTGGAATTTTCAAAAAAAAAAAAAAAAAGAGAAATTGGGCTAAGTATTTTAAATGGACTCTTAATAGTCTAATTTTGGGGTTTTTGGGGTAAGCAATCCTTTTTGGGCTCAGCAGCTTTTGGGTTTCATCAATTTTTTGAGCCTCCATTAAATTATATTTTAATGGGCTGGTTCAACAACAAAAACCAGCAACTTTACACTCGCACACCGCAAGCCCCGCTCAGCAAATACATTTTAGAATACGCTTGGTATTTTCAAAAAAAAAAGGAGGGGGAGAAGAGTAGTACACTACTACTGCTACTCGTGAAGCATTTCGAAATAGCCCTCAACAATTGTGTTGCTCGGCTATCAGCAGCTGTGTTGACCAACTTCAGACAGTCTTGCCACTCAGCTCTCACCACTCATGTTGATTGGCCCTCGCTAGTCTCGCTGCTTAGCCCTCAGCAGTTGCGCTGCCTGGCTCTCAGCGGTTGCACAGCCTGACTCTCAGTAGCGATGCGGCCCAACCCAGCAGCTGCAAGGCCTAGCCATCAGTAGTTACGTTGTTGGACTAGCAGTCGCGCTGCCTAGCTCTCGGCAGCCGCGCCACCTAGTTTTTGCTAATACTTGGGTCGCCTAGCTCTTTCCAGCAGCTATGTATCTCGCCTTTCAGCGGCTATACATCCGTCTTCGCCTCCTCTAAAGAAAAAAAAAGAGGGGGGGGGGATAGTGTTGGTACGACACTATGTAGAAGTGATTTTTATTCCCAAGGGGGAAGAGTTAAAGTACATAAAAAGCTGACACCATGAATGATGGTGTATCCCCGAGGTGACGTTGGTATTCCGGATTGAAAGAGTAGCCGCGTGGTCCAACTCTCGGTAGTACTGTTGCCCAACTCTCAATAGTCGTGTTACTCACCTATCGCTAGCAGCTCGCTGCCCGGGCCTCAACGGCCCTACTGGCCAATTCCTGACAGCAGTCTCGCTACGCACCACTTGACAATAGCTACACTATCAAGCCCTAAGTAGCACCGCCACATGGCTCTCCGCAAACAGCCAAGACAGCGAGGCATCATTTATTAGTACGACTAGCGATGCAGCAAAGCATCAGGTACCATTTCGCTTTAACCCAGACTTATCACACGAGCTAGACACACAGATTGTAGGGTGCTACGCCCAATCATGCGAGGTTCAGTACCCTCGCCTTGAGTCGCCTGGCTTCTCAGCCCGACTCCATTATAGCAGCAAGATCCGCATGCGAGGTTCAGTACCCTCGCCTTGAGTCGTCTGGCTTCTCATCCCGGCTCCATTATAGCGGCAAGATCCGCATGCGAGGTTCAGTACCCTCGCCTTGAGTCGTCTGGCTTCTTAGCCTGACTCCGTTATAGCGGCAAGCTCCGCATGCGAGGTTCAGTACCCTCGCCTCGAGTCGCCTAGCTTCTCAGCCTGGCTCCGTTATAGCGGCAAGCTCTGCATGCGAGGTTCAGTACCTTCGCCTCGAGTCGCCTGGCTCCTTAGCCCGACTCCATTATAGCAACATGCTCCGACCATTCCACGCGACGCTCTTCCGCGTGACTTATCTACGATCGCTGGAAGCCAAGCCCAAGCCATTCCACGCGTTGCTCTCCCGCGTAACATCTCCATGATCATTGGCTGCTAAACCCAAGCTACTCTCCTAAGTCGCGCAACATAAGTCGCGCATCACAAGCTTATTCCACACCATGATCTTGGTGCTTCCTCTCTCACAGTCATCATGTTTCTCTTGTGCTCGGACGATCGATGAAGTGTTATCTACATTACACCATGCAAGAAGGTCATCCCGACAGTGGCCCTGCTACCTACGACCCCACAACATCTCTGTTTCCTGGCTCTCGGAAATGGTATCGCTGTGCAACCCTACCTGTAGCCTCGCCGCGTACCCCACAGCATCTCTGTTTCCTGGCTCTCGGAAATGGTCTCGCTGTGCAACCCTACCTGTAGCCTCGCCGCGTATCCCACAGCACCTCTGTTTCCTGGCTCTCGGAAACGGTCTTGCTATGCAACCCCAACCTATAGCCTCACTGCCCATCCCTCAACAATTCTGTTGTCTGGCTATCGGCAATAGTCTCGTTATGTGACCCTCGCTAGCAACCTAATCGCACAGTTCTTGGAATCTCTTCCACTTATACTATGGTCAACAACCTTATGGTTTATTGGTTTAACAACATAGTCTGACACGGCTACCTACGCTACCCACATCAGACTGGGGGAATCCAGCTAGGTGTAGCCCGAGCAAGAAAGACCCTCAATACAGTTATTAATGCAGACTATGTAGATGGTTACTAGTGGCATCCCATCTCACATGGCTACCACAACAAGCACGACGGATAACAGTCTCAGGGACTGAATGGTCGCAGCAACAGGTACGTTGCGTTGCACCGATCAGCTCGCACTTCTCTCAATGAAGGAGTATCGAGTCAGCTCAAGCTGCATAGGCAATGTTTGGCTCATCGCATAACCCCACGGCTCTCTCGTGGGCAAGGTTCAGTTGTTCTCTCTATTATTTAAATGCTTTGGTTCTTTATCTAGTCCGATTCGATTGTCAGCAACCCAATCGCATCAGACTAGGGGGACTTGACGACGCACAGTTTATATGACTAGTTCCAGTCCGATGTCATTGGCCGCGTACCAATAACACCAGACTGGGTGGACTTGATGATATATGGTCCATTGGCATGGCCTAGACTGCTCCAGCGCGCCAGCCTGGCCTGACGCGCTCCTGCCAGCCCTGCCTGGCGTTCCCTTGCTAGCCCTTGCTGGGGACTCCCTTGCCAGCCCTGCTGGGGACTCTCCTGCCGGCCCGGCCAGGCGCTCCCTCGCCTGGCACTCCCTTGCCATCCTCTCCTGGTGCGCGCCCGCCAGCCCTGCCTGGGGCGCGTCCGCCAGCCCCGCCCGGCGCCTCCGGGCGGCCTTGCCCAGCTCCTTGCTAGCTGGGCCTGAATTGGGCTGGCCCAAGGCCAGACCCAATTCCCCTTGACCTAATTGTCCACTATAAATACAATAGTGCCTCCTCCTTGAAGGAGGAATCTTCCCCAGGTGGTTCAGCCACCACTAGACTTCCCCCATGGCTCAGCCGCCACCCTATACTCCGGCCGGGTGGCTCAGCCGCCACCCGCCGCCGTCAGCCACCATACACCACCACTAGCACCAAGATGGTCCTCTCTAGCTAAGGTGAGCCATCTCAGATCTTCTAGCTGATCTAACTTGACCGTCGGAGTCCGCTCCCGGGGCACAGTCCCTGGGACGGCTCTAACGACTTTGCACTGTGATATCCAGATCTCCATCGTAGCAGAAGACCAGAGGAGTCGCTGGAGGTTGATGTCGCATCAGTCACCAAGGCCAAAGAACCAACACTTGTAACCAAATTTTCTTCTTTTAGTACTTCATCTTCATGAGATTTTAATATACCAACAATTCGTGCAAAAGAGTAATTCTTGAATTGTTCATATGATTTGACAGTAGAAACAATTGTTTTCCATTCTGATCTCAGACTATTCATGAATGTGATCTTTTGTTTAATAGATTCCCTCTTCAACCCATGTTTCAGCATGCGACTTAAAAGATGATGAAACTGATTTACAGTTTTTACAATTGTTTCGTCAGACTTTTGCTCAAAAGATCCATATTCAAACAGAAGTGACGTTTGCAGAGAAGTAGTGAGATCAACCTCTCCAGAATACAATTCTTTTGATCTATTCCATATCTTGTGTGCATAGTCAAGATAGCTAATCAAACAAAAAGTATCAGGAGTAAGAGCAAACCTTATGATTCTCAAGGCTTTCAAGTTGCTAAGTAATTCGTCTTTTTCCACGGAATCAATTTGTTTATCTTCAGCAATGATAGTCTCATAATCATTTTTAGTTAGAACTTCCTCCTTTGTCTTATTATACTTGTGCGTTCCATTTTTTGATTGCTTTCCAGATGCTAGATCCATAAGTTTCAATCCCTAGAACATAATCTTCAAAGTGAAGAGCCCAAACTTCATAGTCTTCAGGAAATAAAATCGGAATTCTCATTGTGGAACCAATACTACTTGGAAGATTGAATGTGACAGAGTGTGAATCATCGTTCGACATTTTGAGTAAGATTTGATGTGAATCAGATTAATGAACTTGAAAAAGGAGTAGATTAAACGACTCAAACAAAGAATTAAAGATCAATCTACAAAACAATTTGCAAAATGCGGAACAAATCTGAAACTCGATGAACAGATTTGGAAGAACACAATGAACACAATGCACAGGAAGAACAGATCTGAAAAAAGTTCAAATAATCTCCCGCTCTGATACCAATTGATGGAACGATTAGATTTACAAATCAAACAACGATACCATTCACAAGAACACATGATGTAAATAAGATGGTCCATCTTGCGCCATGATGGCGCAACAGGTGTATGGATGGCGCAATAGGCTTCAAGTGTGGCGCAAGAACTTCTAGGTTGGAGCAACATCACCATCTTGGTGCAACAAGAACATGCATGGCGCAACAAGGCTATGCTTGGCACAACAAAATACTCCACGGTGCAACAAGAGTACCCCATGGCGCAAGAGGGAGTAGCTTGGCACAAGAAGGAATGCCCTTGGCGCAACAACATCCTTCTTAGCCCTACCCTTTATCAGATGGCGCAACAAGGTCCCCTTGTTTCTCCATATCACTCCCAAGTGCTCCAAACTTCTTCCAGATGCTCCAACCCCCTTTTATATGACCCGTTCCTTTGGCACTTGATCCACTCCTTTGTAAGACGATCCATTCCCTTCTCAAATGATCCGTTCCTTTGTCACATGCTCCATGAACCCCAAGTTCTCCATTGAGTTCCAAGTGCTCCAAATGATCCATGAGCATGATCCAAATGCTCCATGAGCATGATCCAAATGTTCCACGAGAATACTCCAAATGCTCGAGTTACATTTAACAATACTAGCATGCAATTCTAAAAGCTCAAACAATCAAGCATATAAAGGCATCTCTCCTAGCATGAAATCCTTAGTAGATCCTTAGCCCTAATCTAGCATGCAATTCTCATAACATATAACATAACAAACATGTATGGGTATTCTAAGAATCGCTTACTTGAGCTCGGCTGATTGCACGTACCACACCCGAGCGTATACTCGAATCCATCAAACCAAGGCTCTAATATTAACTTGTAACGTCCCAAAAATCATAACCAATTTTTTTATATATAAAATAAACCACCAACCAAACATGTTCCTCAAAAACTGTAACACTCATAAAAATCAAGCCAATTTAAAACTTTTTAAATCATTCAAAACCATTAGTTATTACAAATCTGTTTTCAAAATAGTTTCATATCAGAGTATCCTAGAAATCCAAATCAAAATATGAGGAAGTGTACGGTCACGCCTTCGCCTTCCCGCGGTCATCCGCCGTACCTGAAACAATAATCGATAAATGTAAGCTCGAAGGCTTAGTGAGTTACCCCCAAAATACCAACCTCATATAACCATAATCATATTATATCAACAAATACAGAACAACCATGCATATCGAGTCTACAGTGTGACTGATCCGCCCGCACCGGGCCTTCAGTCTACTTGGTCCACTCTCTGAGTCTACAGTATGACTGGTCCGCCCGCACCGGGCCTTCAGTCTATGTGGCCCACTCTCCCAGCCTCGACACGTCTGGACCGCCCTCTCGGGGCCTTCAGCCTATCCGGACCGCTCGCCGGGCCTTCGACCTGACTGTGTGCCCTCCCGGGTCTGCAGTCTATCCGGTCCGCCCTGGGTACGTTGGCCTACAACACAAAGCAGGACCCGCCTCAACCCAACCCCCCAATCAAAACAACCATGTGCACATATAACAGATAATCACATAACAGTCTATAGACAAACAAACCGATCTAAAAGATCATGTAGCATAGCAACATCCTATAAACAGGATACCGACCTAACCGGTCACTAACATAGCATCATCCTATATACCAGGATACCGACCTAAACCAGGTCACTAACATAGCATCATCCTATATACCAGGATACCGACCTAAACCAGGTCACTAAACATAATACTGTCCTAACTACCAGGACGCAAATCTAACAGATCAATAAACATATCATACAATACCCGGATACATATCCGATAAAGGGCCGGCCTTGGTGCCGTAGACCCTGTTGATATAGTGAGGATAACTCACCTCGTAAGTAGCTCGGAAGGTGGTGTCAAACTCCTCCAAATGTAGCTCCAACTCCAACACCTATATTCACCAATGTCCTTTTCTATAAATATCCAATTTATCAAAATACCCTCAGAAGTCAACTGGTCAAACCTTGGTCAAAGTCAAAGTCAACTGTCAAGGTTAACAGTCCATGTTGACCTTGACTCGTCGAGTACCCTTAGCTACTCGCCGAGTTCCTTGCATAACTTGCCAACCCGCCGAGTCACTCGTGTGACTCGTCGAGTTCCTAGTGTCAGTGGTCGTAACTCCTTGGCCAACTCGCCGAGTTTTCCCTTCATAACTCGTCGCGTTCATACGTGTCCAAAGGTTGGGAAAACCCTCGCCGACTCGCCGAGCCCACGGAAACCTTCATCGGACTCGCCGAGTCATTTATACAACTCGTTGAGTCTACGACAGTCTTCATCGGACCCGTCGAGTCGTTCATACAACTCGCCGAGCCTCGGGCTGGATTACCAGGCAAGCCTACGACGGTCCAATCGTCCCTAGGATGGAATACCCTCGTATCCCTCACATGTTTGGCCCAATCAACCCTCGGGTTGGAATACCAAACACATCAAGTCCAGTCAATCATAGGGTTCGGTCATCCTCAGAATGGAATACCTTAGATTTGAATACCTCCATGAACATAACTTGGGTCTACTCATAACTGGAGATCCAAGGATCTATCCTTGCGTCTCCTCCCCAATCCTCTGGTTCATCACAACCGAGTACAACTCCCATGAACCTTTACAGAACATTCATTCGAATGCGCTCCGACACCTTCAATCCTGGAATCCCGAAATCGGTCTGACTTCCTGGCAGACAACTCTACTGAACCGTTGTCACTTCCATACCACTTACACCCAATCCTGATAATTCGAGGTTCCCACCTGATGACGTGCCTAGGGCAGCACGGCAGAAGCACGAGCCGGACACGCCAACCGGCACTGGCCCAGCAGGCTTAGCGTCCGCTGGCACCCCGCGGGAGTAGAAGGCACAGGCGAAAGGCTCGCACACGCCAACCGGGCCCAGCCCAGCAGACTTAGCGTCCGCTGGCGCTCTCGGGAGCGGAACGCATAGGCGAAAGGCTCGTGCCCGCCTAGAGACGCTCCCAGCTCCAAGACAAAAGAAATGGTCAGGAGACAAGCAGGAGGATCAGACCATTACCGTCAGAGCCAATAAGAGCGCCCTAACGGTTAAAGGCGCATGACTCTCCAATCAGCGCCCCTGATCCTGTCTCCCCAAAAAACGATCTTGTCTGGTACGGATCAGGCAAGGGAGCTAGGTATAAAAGGATACGCTCTCAGACCTACGAGGTAAGCTCTCTGGACTCTCTAAGAGCGCACACCCAAAGACCCTAAACACTCTCTAACTTGACCGTCGGAGCGTTCTTCCGGGAGCTCCTCCCGGAAAGCGGCTGACGGCCTTCTTTCTTTGTGATCTTGCAGAGGCAATCGAGAATCCAAGTGAACAATACCGATCGAGCCAGACCAAGGTCGCATCATTTGGCGCCATCCGTTTGTGAGATCAAGAACACAAACTAAAAGCACGAAAGTGACAAGTGAATGGCGTCCAACGGCAGTGAGGGACAACAGGCAAGTCCCATACGCCTCATGGCAGCGTTTGACGAAACACCGCCGCCTACAGCGGTCAGCAGGGTCGCTACAGGCGAAGGAAGCTCAACGGTAATCACTGACGGTGCCCCACAACCGCCAGTTCACCAGCCAAGAACAACTCCGGTGGGGCCATTTCCAACAACGTCCTTTCAGATGCCACCGTTCTTCGTGCCGCCATTGCAACAAACACAACCGGTTCACTCAGCGATGATTCCACCAGGCCACGTCTTCAACATCCCACCGTCGTTTACAGTGACATTGCCGTACCAGGTGACAAGCGGGCAGAGTTCAATGCTTTCAGTACCACCGTTGGCACAAACCATGATAGCTCATCCGCCACCTGTCTATTCACTGGCCGGCACATGGGCCGGACCAACCATCACTGCTAACAATAACTTACAGCAGACAACAACGGTTAGCCCTATGCACCCTATACACCCTTTCCCCTCCAGTTACCCACTCCAACTACCATTCCAGCCGTATCCCTTTTACGGACCAAGCCCTGGCTACCACACGCCGCCACCATATGGCTTAAACACACAATACCAACCGTCGGGAGCGTCCACCACCCCAGGCCACGAATGCCTTTCCCGTAGTGTGACGTCTCCGTTTGTCAAAGAGTTGTTGGACTACAAAATACCAAACACAGCCAAACTACCGACGCTCAAGACGTATAACGGCACCACTGACCCAGATAGACACATCGACACATATGAATGGACCATGACGTCATTAAAGCTTGATGAAAGGTTTTGGTGCACGTATTTCCCAACTACACTCGACGGCAACGCCGGCACGTGGTTCAAGACGCTACAACCGGGCAGCATTTCCAATTTTGCCCAGCTTAAGTATCTTTTTCTTACCAACTTTATGCAATTACGCAAGTACAAGGGAGACTCTCATTCAATCATAGGCTGTAAGCAAAAGGAGGGTGAAACTGTACGGGAATACTTCACAAGGTTCATAAACGCCACGTTAGACGTACCGGGGCATGATGAGGGGCTCATAACCGGTGCCTTCACGTGGGGGCTTTTGCCAGGCCCTTTATCGCAAAAACTCATGGGAAAGAAGCCTCTAACACGGGCCGAATTGAAGGAAAGGGTGGAACGATATTTGAGACAGGAGGATGGCGAAGCAGCAAAACAGGCCTACTTGAATGCAATGACTACCAGACACCACAACCTGGGTCACATGGATTTCCGAGGGGGAAGTAGGCACTACGGCCAAGCAAGGAGACCACAGGCTCAGTTCCGACCGTTTGCCAAGGATGACAGGCGTGGCCGTCGCCCGGAGGTGTACACGGTGTCGGAGAAGCAGCAGCCAGCCAAATCGCCAAAGAACCGGTACTGCGATTACCACAAAAGTAAGACGCATGACACAACTAACTGTTCGGTATTAAAAAAAGAAATGGAAGAGAAGCAGCTTAAAGGGGACCTGGTGGAAATAGCACGAAGCTTGCGTGCCAAGTTTGACGCTGAAAACGCTAAAAACATACCTCGCGAAGGAGTCCAGCCTAAGGAGATATTCATGATACGGAGTAAGAGAAGCAGGGGAGAGCAACAAACGGAACAAGGGACCACCAGAACCCCGATGCGCACGCTCACATTCTCTGTTCAAGACCCTCGCCCGGAGGGATGGAGGGGCGACGACCCACTGGTAATCCAAGCCTCCATCAGGGATGTAATCATACACAGGGTCTACGTTGACACAGGAAGTTCGGCGGACATCATTTATGAGCACTGTTTCCGGATTCTCCCAGATCGCTAGAAAGACAACCTACGGCCCACGACGGGGAAGCTGGTTGGGTTCACCGGCCATAGCCTATGGCCGCTAAGCACAATTCACCTTCCCTTGACCATAACCAGCCACGATAAGCAGCAAAAGAAAACCGCCCTGATTGACTTTGTGGTCATCCGACATGCGGCGGAACACAATATTATTCTAGGGAGAACAGCTCTCTTAAAGCTATGAGCGGTTCCATCAACCATGCACGGAGTTATAAAGTTCGATACTCCAACGGGCGCAGCCACGGTACTGGCCACTCCACCGAAAGAATTATAATGCTTTACAATTATGAAACCAGCAGAGATAACTAAAGAGGCCAAGAAGCTGAGACGCGACCCCGCAAAAGGAAAGGAGGTGATCAACGCGGAACACCCTGACCAGCCAGTCAGTATTGGATGTGATCTCCCAAGTCGCGTAAGAGGAGCGTTGGTCGACTTGCTCAAGCGGTATAAACACGTGTTTGCATGGACCCCCACGGACATGGTGGGGGTACAAAGGAAAGTCATTGAGCACAAACTTGTAATTAAACCAGGAGCAAAGGAGGTTAAGCAAAAGAAGAGGGTCCAGGGTGGGGACCGTAATAGGGCAATCAACGCCGAAGTGGCCAAACTAGCAGAAGCTGGAATAGTAAGGGAAGCAATATTCCCGACGTGGATCGCCAACCCAGTCATGGTCCGCAAGCAAGATGGGTCATGGCGAATGTGCATAGACTTTTCCGACTTAAACAAAGCATGCCCTAAAGACTGCTACCCCTTCCCAGAAATTGACCAGAAGGTAGAGTCATTGCAAGGATTCAAGCTGAAGTGTGTTTTAGACGCATATAAAGGGTATCACCAGATCTTGATGAGCAAATAGGATGAGGAAAAAACGGCTTTTTACACGGACCATGGCACCTTCTGTTACACTAAGATGCCTTTCGGTCTAAAGAATGTCGGGGCTACATACCAGCGCCTAGTTGACTCGATCTTTGCCAAACAAAGTGGGAGAAACATTGAAGTATATGTGGACGATATGGTGATCAAGAGCCCGCACGAAGACAAGATGTTGCAAGACATCGATGAGACTTTCCAAACCCTAGAGAAGGTAAAAATGAAGTTAAACCCGGCTAAGTGCACGTTTGGGGTGGAAGAGGGGCAGTTCTTGGGGTACTATGTCACCAGGCAGGGCATCCAGCCCAGCCCGACCAAGGTGGACGAGCTCATTGAAACGCCAACCCCAAGCACCCTCAGGGACGCGCAGGGCCTGAACGGGAAGCTTACAGCTCTGAGCAGGTTCATCTCAAAATCCGCTGACAAGGCCATGCCGTTGTTCCACACGTTAAAAGGCTGCATCGAGAAGAGCAACTTCCAGTGGACGAACGAGGCAGAAGTAGCGCTCCAGAAAATCAAGGAGGCATTACACAAGTTACCCACGCTGGCCAGTCCCGTCCCGGGGGAGACGTTGCAAATGTATCTTTCGACCTCAAACGAAGCAATATCCTCAGTATTAACTGTAGAAAGGGAAGGAGAACAGAGGCCGGTGTATTTTGTAAGCAGGGCATTACAAGGGCCAGAACTCAACTACCCCCCTGGAAAAGTTAGTCCTGACACTCATCTACGCGGCACGACGACTAAGGCGGTATTTTCAAGCACATCAGATCAAAGTGCTAACAAACTGCCCCATCATACAAATACTGCTTAAACCAGAGACGTCGGGCCGGCTAGCGAAATGGGCAATCGAATTAGGGGAACATGACATAAGTTACCACCCGAGAACAAGTATTAAGGGACAAGCGTTGGCCGACTTCCTGCTAGAAATCCCAGACGAGGGGGGCCCTGCCAAGGAGAAAGTGTTGGCAGTTGAAGAAGCTCCGCTCGACAACAGTTCATGGACATTATATACGGACGGAGCATCCAGCAGGGAAGGCTCGGGGCGGGGCTAATCCTGACTAGCCCAGAGGGGGAAGAAGTGACCTACGCCCTCCGTTTTGATTTTCACACGTCAAACAATGAAGCGGAGTACGAGGCTCTGCTCGCGGGATTGCGACTAGCCAAGCAAATGGGGGCAAAGGCTGTAACAGCCCTGACGGACTCAAGGCTAGCAGCGAACCAGTTCAATGGAAGTTTCGAGGTGAGAGATCAGAGAATGGGAAGGTACGTGAAGACGGTGAAACAACTAATCGAGTCGTTTAAGCAGTTCACAATAAGGCAGATACCTAGAAGCGAGAACAAGAAGGCGGATGCCTTAAGCAAATTGGCATCCACGTGCTTCGATCACCTATCGAAGAAAGTCTTGGTAGAGGTGCTCCGAGAAAGAAGTATAGATGAACGGCAGGTGAATACCCTAACGACCACTGGACCAACGTGGATGACACCATTTAGGGAATACCTGCAAAGAGGGGTGCTCCCGGACGATCACGGCGAGGCCAGGAAGATACTTATAAAAGCGCCCTCATATGCATTAATAAATGGAGAGCTATACAGGAAAGGGTTCACAGCGCCATGGCTAAAGTGTGTAGACCAAGCCAAAGGGAGAGAGATGCTACAGGAAGCACACGCAGGCAAGGTGAGTGCACACGAGGGGGCACGGGCCCTAACAGGCAAAGTACTACGAATGGGTGTATACTGGCCCACAATACAGCAAGATGCGCTAGAAATAGCCAGGAGATGCAGGGAATGCCAGTCGTACGCCCCAGTCCAAACAAACCCCCCCAGCACCACTGCATAACATATCTAGCCCGTGGCCGTTCTATCAATGGGGTATAGATATAGTGGGCCCATTCCCGGAAGCACCAGGAAAGCTGAAATACATGGTGGTGGCCGTGGATTACTTCACAAAATGGATTGAAGCAGAGCCGTTAGCGTGCATCTCAGGGAGACACATGATAAAGTTTGTATGGAGGAATATTATAACAAGGTTCGGGACGCCTAAAGTACTCATCAGTGACAACGGCCTGCAGTTTGCCGAGAACCCATTCAAGGAGTGGTGCGCCACTAAAGGGATAAAGCAACGGTTCACGTCAGTAGCGCACCCACAAGCGAACGGGCAGACGGAAGTGTCCAATCGAACTATTGTGAATGGAATTAAGAAAAGGCTGGGCAGAGCAAAAGGGAACTGGCCGGAGGAAATACCAACAGTGCTATGGTCATACAGGACCACACCACGAACAAGCACGCAAGAAACCCCATTCAGCTTGACATACGGGACGGAAGCCATGCTCCCCATGGAATTAACAGTGAGTACGCTAAGGGTGGCTAGCACAGATGAAGAAAGCAATGCACAGGACCTGAGGGTAAACCTAGATATCCTAGAAGAAAAACGCGAAAAATCAGAGATGCGCCAGGCTGCATACAAGCATGCAACAGAAAGGTATTACAACCAAAGGGTAAAGAAGAAATCGTTCAAAATGGCCGAGTATGTTCTAAGGAAAAACGAAGCAAGTCGAGCCCAACCCCAAGGCAAACTAGGCCCAGCGTGGGAAGGCCCTTACAAAGTCACGGAAACAAAATGGAATGGCGCGTATGCCTTAGAAACGATGGAAGGAAAGCAGATTCCAAGAACGTGGAACGCCAGGAATTTGAAAAAGTTTTTCTTTTGAAAAGAGAAAAGTATAATCCCAGTCGATCGATACGCTGCTTAGTGCGGCACATCCCAAGTGCTTAGTGTACACAAGTCCATGCTTAGTGACATGAGTTTCATACTTAGTGTATTTGTAGTCCATGGTTAATGTAATGGGATTATTCAAATGCTAATCTTTAATACTTAGTGTATTAACTCTTAACGATTGAAAATGTGCATGTAGAGATCCATTCGTTGGGTACTAAGAGTACCGATACTTAGCGTATCGACAATGACATAGGCGAAGCAGAACGCCTAGCGCATCAGAGCGCTATGTTCTTTTCAATATATATATATATATATATATATATATATATATATATATATGAAAGAGAGTAAGCAACAAACAAATAGCGCTTAGAGTTCGTGATTACACACATAAAACAGAGAATATTGTTCAAAAGCCCATACGTTATACAAACTAAAGGCACCACATGGCCATCAAAAGAAACATACAAGACAGAAACTAAAACATGCAAAGAAATTTTCACGCCCCAAGAGGGGTAGCACACGATGCCGGAGCGTCTTCAACAACATCATCCTCGCCACATGTGACTTCGTTTCCCACAACAGCCACCTCACCTTCTCCAAGATCACCATCACCACCCTCGTTACCCTTCCCAGCATCGACCTCAGCCACCGGCACAATACCCTGACCCATTGCACTTTCCGGAGTACCCTCTGAACCAGCAAACGAGCACAACTCTCGGAGACCTCCAACACCCAATTCACCCAGACCCAACAAGGACGCATGATCCATACTGGCAAAAGATAACAAAGCGTCATTCACACTAACCACGGGACCGACAGAAGCGGCATCAACACCGACATCTCCACCACCAGCACTAGCAAAGGTTTTCTGAACAGACTCAACCTCGACCATAAAAGCAGCATGCCGGATGAGACTTATCGCGTTAGTAAAGTCCGGGTGCTCAATCAATTTATCAACAATTCTAACAACACCAACATGCACCAGCCAATCCAAATCCTGACGGGAAGCGTCCAAATCCGATTGCAATGACGAAATAAGCTTATCACGATCAGCAGCATCGCGTTCAAGACTTTCCACATGGATCATCAAACCTTCATTCACTTGAGTCAGGGAGTCGACCTTAGCTTCCAAGACAGCCCTAGTTTCGTCAAGGACGGTCTTCTCAGAGGATAGCAATTCACATTTTTGCTCAGACAGACGGAGGTCCTCGCCAAGCTCGCCAAGGCGACGTTCCAGCCCCGTCACGCGTGACCCACAAGTAGCGTGGACGGCCTCCATCTCTCCAAGAGCATGAACACGACGGGAACATGGCCTACGTAGCAGCATAGGCCATGTTATGAGCGAGCGTAGGATTACCCATAGCCTCCATATTGCCAACAGCAGCCGGAGGAAAAGCATGGCGAGAAAATTCCAAAGCATTGTTACGAACAGAGAGTCGGGAATCGTTGCGGAGATCCCAGGAAGGAACAAAAACAGGAGACTCAGTAGAGCTGTCTCCAGAAACACCACCTAAAGGAACTGAGACTGACCCAGGGCCACTAGAACCTTTAACCGGGGAAAACTTTGGGGAAACCAAGGAAACACCTGGAACGGGAATAGACGAGAGAGCAGGAACAACAGGCTGTTCAGCCGCCCCGACGACCCCTTCGGACTGTTGCGTGTCGTCATCAGGGATCACGACCACACCGGCCGGCGTGGAAGTCATAGAGCTCAGCAGACGAGAGAAGTTGCGCCGGGTATGAACCCTTTTGGTAGCGGTGGGCGCGCCGGTAACCGGCTCACCCATGGCTAAGACAGCTTTTCTCTTCGCTTGCATTCGCTGGACATCCGTGATAATCCCCTCTTTGTTGTCTTCGCTACCCTCCACGGAGGAGGAGCGAGCGCTACCCAGGGGCATGACAGCAGAGATTGGGCGGGCGCGTAAAGGATCTCCCTCCGACGCTGACGAGCCTGCAGGAGGGGCGGAAGGAGCAGCAGTTAAGGCAAGCTGGTCCAGTCGGCGGGGTGGAGGAAGCCAATCAACCAGATCCACCTCACGGTACTCTAACTTGCCACGATAACGCTTCCGTAACACCTCATCCATGGACAGGGAAGACTCAACACCTAGAGATATTAGAACAAGGAATATCAGTCACATAGTAGTAACAAGGGGGAGAAGGGAAAAAGAAGAGTACAGCACCTACCGTCGACAACGGAGAAAAACACCACCATCTTGCCACGACGCCTCCAAGAAGGGGTCATCCCCACACCAGAAAGCAGAGCTTCAGAATAATCCTCAGGGGATACTTGCACACACTTCAGATAATCAGCGACACTTTGGTTGTGAGGGAAGAGCTTGGGGGTGGTATCGGCAAAAGCATTTGCACGGTACCGGCCGCTTCCGACCAACTCCTGGTCTACCCATAGCCACTTGTCTTGCCAATTCTTAGGGTTCCGCCCGTCGGGAACCAAGGCGTGCCCCCCTCGCCGGACCGAAAAGGTGCACTTATCCCCAGTGACGCAGAATCGGAAGAAAAACTTGAAAACAAAGTAATCCGGAAGATACCCGTTGGCGCTGCAGATCATCTCAAATGCAACCACTTTGTTGACTGCATTAGGGGTCAACATCTGAAAACTGCAACCGTCTTTCTGAAAGACCTCCTCTTGAAAATCAGTCAAGGGGAAACGGATGCCAGCGTCTAGGGTTTTCAAGTAAACCCCAATCTTGCCAGGGGAGGGGATGAGATACTAGAGCCAGGTGCAGGAAACTCTACACCTTCCAAAGAAGATAAGCCATACGTGACCTCCAGTTGACGATACTCAGTGGCGGAAGGGAGGATACCGGGAAGGTTTGCCATGAGAAAGGAAGAGAGAAGAAGACAAGCTAGAAAAGAGGAAGACGAAGAGGGAAGGAGGAAAGGATAAAGAGAAACCGTTCAAAGGCCCTTATAAAGAAGAAGAAGAAGAGGCGGGATATTTAAATGCCTGACACGGTGACGTAATTGCCAGACATCATGCGCAGTCACGTCGCCATTAACGACGGAACGGCGGGCAAAGGAAAACCGACACGCGTAAGCTATCTAAGTCCGGAACGTCGTAGCTAGCGCTGCAACGCTACGGCTACAGGACTGGGGGACTTGATGACATGCCTAGGGCAGCACGGCAGAAGCACGAGCCGGACACGCCAACCGGCCCTGGCCCAGCAGGCTTAGCGTCCGCTGGCACCCCCAGGAGTGCAAGGCACAGGCGAAAGGTTCGCACACGCCAACCGGGCCCAGCCCAGCAGACTTAGCGTCCGCTGGCGCTCTCGGGAGTGGAACGCACAGGCGAAAGGCACCCGCCCGCCTAGAGACGCTCCCAGCTCCAAGACAAAAGAAACGGTCAGGAGACAAGCAGGAGGATCAGACCATTACCGTCAGAGCCAATAAGAGCGCCCTAACGGTTAAAGGCACATGACTCTCCAATCAGCGCCCCTGATCCTGTCTCCCCAAAAAGCGATCTTGTCTGGTACGGATCAGGCAAGGGAGCTAGGTATAAAAGGATACGCTCTCAGACCTACGAGGTAAGCTCTCTGGACTTTCTAAGAGCGCACACCCAAAGACCCTAAACACTCTCTAACTTGACCGTCGGAGCGTTCTTCCGGTAGCTCCTCCCGGAAAGCGGCTGACGGCCTTCTTTCTTTGTGATCTTGTAGAGGCAATCGAGAATCCAAGTGAACAATACCGATCGAGCCAGACCAAGGTCGCATCACCACCAAAACAGGATCGCATATTATCTGTTGTTGTGGCAATTCAGTGCCTTCAGAGATTACAAAAACTATCGTACATCGAGCCTTCGGCATGACTGGACCGCCCTTCAGGGCCTACAGTCTCCCCGGTCCGCTCGCCGGGCGTTTGTTCTGACTGGGCCGCCTTACCAGTCCTTCAGTCTATCCGAACCGCCCTGGTCCGCTAACCTCCTGTCCCAAAGCTCGTTCATCTACTGAACCCCTATGCCTACGACTTACCGTCGGTCCGCATCGGGTATCTTAGCCTACTGCATAGCGCAGGACCGCCTCAACCCCATCCCAATGCCATAAACGATTAAGAAAAGATCTAACCCGGTTCCCAAAACCTGAATGACGAAATGTTCTAATCTCAACCTTCCCAAACTAACGAATACTCATTCGGCCTGCTCCCAGTCCCCAACTAGAGTATTACCCGATCCAAGAAGATTAATCCTAGAGACACTCCGAACTGATGAGACCACCAAATCCTCTGCACTCCATCCGATCTCTAATATGAACTTCGGTTCAACCAAAATACACTAGAGTCCACAGTCTACTCCAAAAGCATGTTCAATACTTGGAACAGACCTATTGATTTCTATAGCATAACAGTCTACTGAATACCCGAACATAGATCTACAAACATATACAGAGTCTTCAGAATGAATGGACTGCCTTACCAGGCCTTCAGCCTATCTCGACCACTCTCAGAACCTTCAGCATGTCTGGACCGCCTCTCCGGGCCTTCAGCCTGTACGGACCGTTCTCCGAGTCTTCAGCCTGACTGGTACGCCCTACCGGCCTTCAGTCTATCCAGACCGCTCTAAACTGTTGAGCATCTCCCTGGGCCATCCCTCCTTGTACGCCCTACTCGTGCTGAATGTACTGTCGAGCCCTGGCAGCTAACAAAGCCCTCAACGAATGATGCTCCATATGAAAATTCCTAATGCTCCCCCATTTGGGACACTAACCACTATCTACTAGTGGCGAAAACAAAACACTACTAAACCGTCCTAACCAAGCATTTTCATACTTCACCATAGAACGATGAATCCTGGATGAATAATCTCCGCAAAACAACTCTCCTGGCATGGAGCAACCGAACTTCAGAAGAAACCCGAATCCCAGTGACACTTCTGCATCTCCAATTCACAGTTTATGGCCCTGGAATGGGGGTCCTATATCCTAACTTCTGATCACCAACACCCCTGGATACTAACCGTCTACAATCCTTGTTACTAAATTCCGCAAACCCTCCTATACCATATGCAGAAAGGGACGGAAAATTCACCACATAAATATAAGCAATAAGATACAGATAGAAACATACCAGCAGCTGCATCTGGCGCTGTCCTGGCCTCCTCTGCAGTAAGCTGGAAGGCACGTCCCTGAGCCTTATGGGGCTCTGCTCTACCCTGTCCCCCGCCAGTAATCCTCAATGTAGCTGGCGCTGGAGCCTGTACTGGTCTAGCAACAAGTTGTTGACAGTTGGTCTTCACGTGACCAACTTGATGGCAGTGATAGCAAATCCTCATGTCCTGAACCGGGGCCACCTGGCGACAATCCCTCGCATAGTGCCCCTCCTTTCCGCACTTGCGGCATGCACCCCCGGGCCTACAAACTCCGGAATGACCCTTCCCACACTTCTCACAAGTGCGGATGCTCTGTCCTCCAACCCTGGAATCAGCGGTCTTGGACCGCTTTGGCGCCGGTTGCGACTGTACCGGGGCCTGCCTCTGCTCTCGCAACTGTAACTCAATCTCTCACTCACGCCGCCTGGCAGCCTCCTGTAGCTCCAGCAACGTATCACACCGCAGGGTAGCAACGAACTGTCTAATGTCAGTCTTGAGCATGCTCAGATAACGTGTCATCTGAGCCTGCTCGAAAGCAAATTCCGGGCAAAACATTGCCCTCTCAGTGAACATACGGGTGATCTCCGTCACCGAATCTGTATCCTGTCTCAACTCCAAAAACTCCTGAGCTAGCCGCTCGTGCTCGACTCGTGGAAGGTAGCGGGAGCGGAACATATCCCTGAACTGCTCCCATGTAACAATAGCTCTCTGCTCATCCGAATACGACCCAATCATCAGTCTCCACCAGTCCTTTGCCCCAGACCTCAGCAGGTTCAGGGTACATCTGACCTTCTGGTCAGTAGGACAGGAACATGTGAAGAAGCACCCCTCCATGTCAGATAACCACCTCATAGCCTTGATGGGATCCTGAATCCCATCAAAAGTAAGGGGCTTCGTGTTTTCGAAGTCCCGATATTGAAAAGCCCGACTGACTCCCATCCCTGTCGTTGTTACAGTTGTAGTAGCTGTCGCGGCAGCCGCCTCTGCAAGGGCTGCATAGCGATCATCAAAATACTCCACCATAGCGGTCTTGATAGACCCAAACATCTCCGGAAACTGAGCCCGGAACATAGCAGCAACCTCATCATGCAGGATCTCCCGGATCCTGGCATCCATCTCGTCTGGCCTCATCTCGCCGATAGTCTCGGGTGCTGTCGGCGCCTCCTGGCCTCCGTCTCCTGCTCCTGATCCTGACCCGGATCCGATCACAAAGCGTCTCGTAACCACCATTCTGAAAACATACCCAACAGGTATCAAATAATCCACATAATAACAAGGGACCAACTTCTAACTAAACCCTAGGGGTTGTGACTTCCTTGCTACACGTATGGGTCCTGTGCTTTCAGTAGTACGGGCCCATACTACCTTCCACACCTACCCATATTTGTCCTAAGTATCATCACAACGCCTTAACAATACACTCAAATATAGTGAGTGCTCAATCCTCACTCCTAGAGGAAATGCTAAATATCTCATAACTGGCCTACTGGCCTCGCACAACCCACCCATCCATGAAACTTCCACCAGCCCTGCAGCATTAGTGTATGCTAGCCATACATAACGTTGGACCCCATAGACTTTCGAATATCCACTCCTACCCTAAGCTCCCAATCAACAAGAATAGAACATAAGGCCAAATCAAACATTCTCAGGCTATAAGATCTTAATTATGTATAACCGTGATGCATACACTAAGCAACTACAGTAATGATGTCAATTTCATATAAATGAAACCCTAGGCTAGCAGGCATCATGCAATCAGGCAATTCTATCATGCAATTCCTGAAGATCCCTAGCCTAGTACTAGCATGCTGTTCTAACATATCACAATATCAAATAGCCGTATGGTATTTTGGGGTCTACCTACTGGCTCCGGCTGATCCTACACTTCGCATCCTCTTTTACTTATTTTGCAAACCACTTAAAATCATTTTGAAAATCTTTCCTTGATTTGAGACTGGATTCACACGAGTGTTCCTCTAATTCAATCAAACCAAGGCTCTGATACCAACTTGTAACACCCATAAAAATCAAGCCAATTTAAAACTTTTTAAATCATTCAAAACCATTAGTTATGACAAATCTGTTTTCAAAATAGTTTCATATCAGAGTATCCCAGAAATCCAAATCAAAATATGAGGAAGTGTACGGTCACGCCTTCGCCTTCCCGCGGTCATCCGTCGTACCTGAAACAATAATCGATAAATGTAAGCTCGAAGGCTTAGTGAGTTACCCCCAAAATACCAACCTCATATAACCATAATCATATCATATCAACAAATACAGAGCAACCATGCATATCGAGTCTACAGTGTGACTGGTCCGCCCGCACCGGGCCTTCAGTCTACTTGGTCCACTCTCTGAGTCTATAGTATGACTGGTCCGCCCGCACCGGGCCTTCAGTCTATGTGGCCCACTCTCCGAGCCTCGGCACGTTTGGACCGCCCTCTCGGGGCCTTCAGCCTATCCGGACCGCTCGCCGGGCCTTCGACCTGACTGTGTGCCCTCCCGGGTCTGCAGTCTATCCGGTCCGCCCTGGGTACGTTGGCCTACAACACAAAGCAGGACCCGCCTCAACCCAACCCCCCAATCAAAACAACCATGTGCACATATAACAGATAATCACATAACAGTCTATAGACAAACAAACCGATCTAACAGATCATGTAGCATAGCAACATCCTATAAACAGGATACCGACCTAACCGGTCACTAACATAGCATCATCCTATATACCAGGATACCGACCTAAACCATGTCACTAACATAGCATCATCCTATATACCAGGATACCGACCTAAACCAGGTCACTAACATAGCATCATCCTATATACCAGGATACCGACCTAAACCAAGTCACTAAACATAATATTGTCCTAACTACCAGGACGCAAATCTAACAGATCAATAAACATATCATACAATACCCGGATACATATCCGATAAAGGCCGACCTTGGTGTCGTAGACCCTGTTGATATAGTGAGGATAACTCACATCGTAAGTAGCTCGGAAGGTGGTGTCAAACTCCTCCAAATGTAGCTCCAACTCCAACACCTATATTCACCAATGTCCTTTTCTATAAATATCCAATTTATCAAAATACCCTCAGAAGTCAACTGGTCAACCCTTGGTCAAAGTCAAAGTCAACTGTCAAGGTCAACAGTCCATGTTGACCTTAACTCGTCGAGTACCCTTAGCTACTCGCCGAGTTCCTTGCATAACTTGCCAACCCGCCGAGTCACTCGTGTGACTCGTCGAGTTCCTAGTGTCAGTGGTCGTAACTTCTTGGCCAACTCGCCGAGTTTTCCCTTTATAACTCGTCACGTTCATACGTGTCCAAAGGTTGGGAAAAACCTCGCCGACTCGCCGAGTCACTCGACTGACTCACCGAGCCCACGGCAACCTTCATCGGACTCGTCGAGTCGTTCATACAACTCGCTGAGTCTACAACAATCTTCATCGGACCCGCCGAGTCATTCATACAACTCGCCGAGCCTCTTCAGTCCTTTATTCATACAGACGATTTTAAGCCATGCTAAGGCTCCAGATTGTAGATCCAGCTTCCCAATGCATGTTTATCACGTAAGTTGCAAACTTTACGTGCATGCAAGGCTCTAATGACTCATAATGCCAAATCTAAACTTGAAATGGAGTTTAACTCAAAAGGAAGGGTTCATACTTGCTTAAGAATCTTCTTTCAGGTCCACACAAGCTCCTTGCTGCTAGCTACTTGATCTTCAAGTTCCTTTCTCTATGAATCTTCTTCCGAGACTTAAAACACACAAATGGAGCACACACACACGTATTAGGGTTTTGTTGAACTCTCTAGAGGCTGCAAAGGGAGGCTAAGGTGCAAATGATCCTTTAAATAGGGTGCAAAACCCCGGAATTTAGGGTTTCATCCTCCAGCTCCTACTCGTCGAGTCCCTTCTTGGACTCGGCGAGTAGGTCACTTAAGTGCGCGGCCTAACCCGCTGCTACTCGACAAGTTAGGCAACCAACTCGTCGAGTAGACCTTGAATTCATGAGAATTTATCACCATAAATTTATCACCATAAATTGATATTCGAGAATTGGGTCTAAACCATAATCAGGACTTTAGTTTACTAATCCCGACTCCTAGGGTAAAAGACCATTTTACCTTTCCCTTCAATTGGCCCAATTAACCGTGGCCCAAACTCAATGGCTCTTAACGCCCAATAATGTCCCAAATCCAAAAGACACTCAAGGCCTAATATGGGCCCAATTATATAAAGCCCCAAGGCCTAACAATGGCCCAACTCAACAATACGTGTAGCCCAACAAGAGCCCAAAATCCTAGAGTCCAAAAGTGGCCCAAAATCAAAAACCCAAATGGCTCCTGGTTGAGTACGCTCAATGTACCACTTGGGTACACCCCGCGTACAACTCACGACCGAAGGGATTTTATGAGGCTCGAACCCAGTACACATCGTACAAGGAAGTACGCCCGATGTACTGGTCCATGAGCAAATCCTTCTTGGATGGCTTAATCCCTTAAGACCTTCCCGTCTAAACTTCAGATCTACTCTAAAACGACGTCTTAATCCATAAAGTTGGAAGCATTAAGCTTATGCATGGCTTAAATTTCATTTTTAATTAAGTAATCATATGAAATCATTTATCAAACATTGCTAATATTATATTAATTCATAAAACCATTACGTCGTGTCTCAAAACATATCATCGGATAATAGTAATAATCATAGTACAGTCCCAGAAAACTTAAAGCGGAAATCATGCGTGAGTGTGATGTGCCGCTACCGCGCCGGCTCCTTCCCCTTCGCTGAAGAGGTACCTGAAACAAAACTGAAAACTGTAAGCACGAAGCTTAGTGAGTTCCCCCATCATACCATATACCACACAACCACATAATATACATATTGCCAGGCATATCTGGGTGCCCGACCTACTCCTTCGGTCCTCTCGACCGGTGACCTTGCCTAACATATCTGGGTGATGGACTACCCGTTCGGTCCTCTCGACTGGTGACCTTGCCTAGCATATCTGGGTGCTGGCCTACCCCTTCGGCCCTCTCGACCGGTCTATCACATACAGTCCCAAAATCATAATCTAACATAGCTGGGTACTAAACTACCCCTTCGGCCCTATCGACCGGTAACTTGCGGACTATCACCCCCTACTACTACCATCATCACGTAACATCATATTATGCTAGCACATAAAACATAAAGGTAGTAGCAAATTAGATGAATATCACAAAGACAATCATCTAACATACAACTCCTATTGGTGGGCCGGCATTGTGGCCGTAGACCCACCGCTACTGGAAGGTAACTCATCTCAATGTCGTGTAGTGTCGGAACTGTCCTCTGCGTGAAGGTCGGCTCTCCTCGACCCCTCAATCCCTACACGACAACCTTCAAGTCATCAAACCGAACATACAACCCTAACCAGGGTCAATACCAAAACCAGGCAAAGTCAACATTGGTCAAAGTCAACACCCAGTTGACCTGTCTCACCGAGTTGGTCTACTAACTCGTCGAGTCCATACTCTACTAACCCGATCCAACCCCGACTCCACTCGTCGAGTCTAGCAAGAACTCGACGGGTTCTCCTTCATTCAAACCATTGGGACCATCTTCATCCGATTCGCCGAGTTCATCCATGAACTCGTCGAGTTCATCTCCCTCATAAGAATGTGTCTAGTCTATGACTCGCTGAGTTGTATAAACAACTCGTCCAGTCCATCTTCAAAGATTGGGAGATTGCCTTGGACTCGTCGAGTCTGTTCATACACTCATCGAGTCCTATGATTCCCAGGCCCCTTTACGCGTCTAAACAACTAAGGGACTTTCTTCCTAATAACTGGTCCATTCACAGAAAGGATTTGGTGGTCAATACACCGCGACTCGCCGAGTTCCAAGAACAAATCGTCGAGTCCATCCTTGGCCAACACTATACAGTCGATTTAAATGGGTCTTAACACATCAAAACCATAGATCTGGCCTCCCAATGTCCATTTTACACGTAAAGTTCCAAACTTGGTACACATGCAAGAGGTCTTTGGCCCAAAAAGCCATAAAAGATGACCTCCAAAGTGCATGAGGTGTTCATGGCAACAAAATGGGCACCTTTGTGCCATAAAACCCCCCCAATAGACCTGGATCTAAAGCACACACTGACTTCCAACACTAAATCCCGAATACAACCTCTCTAGGGCTTAGAATATGAAGGAAAAGGCCCAAAAATCAAAATCTATAGACAAAGGTTCAGCTTCATACCTTCAATAAGCTGAAAACGAGCTTCAAACTCTGGATCTTCTTGTTTCCCCTTGGCCTCACAAGTTCCTTCCCTCTTCTCAAGCTTCACAACCCACCAAAAGCACCAAAATGGCCTTAGAACACTCAAAAACAGCTAGGGTTTCGATATGATGTCTTCTGGGAGTATATGGGACGATGGAGGCTGAGATAAGGTGTTTACATAGGGTGCAAACCCTCAAATTTAGGGTTTCACTCAAACAGTACCTACTCACCGAGTCGGTCTCCCGATTCGTCGAGTAGGTCACTTAAACTCCCGCGGATCACGACTCTACTCGACGAGTTGCGCCACCAACTCGTCGAGTCCCAGAGAAGACACATGAATTTATTTAATTAAATATGTACCAAGAATCGGGTGCTACAAATCTCCCCCACTTATTTTAGACTTCGTCCTCGAAGTCTACTGCTGAATCTGGAAAGAGCTCGGGGTAGTGCTCCCTCATCTCTTCCTCCGGCTCCCAAGTCCATTCCAACCCCTTGCGGTGCTGCCATTGCACCTTTACCAGCTCCACTCTCTTGTTCCTCAGATCCTTCGACTTCCTGTCAATGATCGCCACTGGCCGCTCGATGTAATTCAGGCTGTCATCCACCTGAATATCCTCCAAGGGTACAACTGTCGAGTCGTCCACCAGACACTTCCGCAACTGGGAGACGTGAAAAGTGCTATGAATCTGACTAAGTTCGGATGGCAGATCCAACCTATATGCCACCTTGCCCACCCGGGATACAACCTGGAAAGGTCCAATGTATCTGGGGCCCAACTTGCCCCGCTTCCTGAATCGGATGACGCCCTTCCAAGGCGACACCTTCAGGAGGACCATATCCCCGACTTGGAACTCCAGGTCTGATCGACGCTTGTCGGCGTAACTCTTCTGCCGACTCTGAGCAGTCTGAAGTCTACTCACAACAGTTATTTATAACTACTGGCCTATAATGCATAAATCACTCATCATCATCATCCGACTATGCTCGGGGTCCACTACCTGTAATCATAAAAAGTTGAGTGGGTCAGGCTTGGAAGCCTAGTGAGCATATAGGGTTTTCAACCCACAATAAATAAATTTATTGTACTTAAACATCAAACAATCAACCAAATTACCCCAACCCCATTATCTTATTTATTTCTTAAGGGTTTAACCTAAGAATCAACTATCACTCCTTCCTAAGGATTCATCTTAGGGAATAGGCACAAGGTCACACCATCACCAGGGTTTATACAACAGGCACTAAGTCCATAGCTGCCAAGGTTTATTCAACATGTGCTAAGTCCATAGCTCTCATTTATCGACAGTATTATTTACATGTATTCCCCCCTGCAATACATGTCAATGGGTTTTTAGAGTACATCAAATGAACATATAGTTCATTACACCTACAGGTTGCGGGTCTGCTAGTGTTCCACAGACTGTCTAGAATAGTCCATGGTTGTCATCCATACTCTGCTGAATGACGGGGGCCCACGTTTGGGTAAGGGCTTTTCTCATATTACACCACTCACGCCAACGTTTGGGTAAGGGCTTCACCCCTCACTATCAACTCATGATTTCATTTCACCACTCACTCTCAACTCATGATCTCATTTCACCACTCACTCTCAACTCATGATCAATATTACTGATCATCTCCTTTGTCCAACTAACCTTTCATCACACCCACTATTTCATCTACCCATGTTTTACCCAACATTTTTCGTAGATAAAAATACATATACAGTTTAAATTATTTAAAAACCTGTATAAATCATTCCTTCAACACCCATCTCAAATAAACAAACAATATATATTCACACAGCACGTATTTTATGTAAAATACTTCATATCTATGTGTAAGGTGAAAGTAACTACACACTCACATGATTTGATGATAATCGGGCAGCAATTCGTTTCCTAAAACGTTCGTTTCTAATAAAACCGGGAGTTTTATTGAGAAACCGGGCTCTGCAAAAGTCGGGCTTCGAAACCGAAAAGATAAATTTTTCGGGCTTCACGGGCACTTCGTGGCATATTCCGGGGCTTATAATTGATACCGGGGCTTCGGGGGGGGGGGGTGATAATATGAAAGAAATATGGAGAAAGGGGCTAAAAATGACAAGTTTTCAAAATACCCCCGGGAGGTCTCGCACCCTTGTATTTATAGGGCCGAGCCTCCTGATCCAATGGCTGAGAAGTGGCCACGCTCCGCGGATCCGACGGCTCGCAGAGGAGGCTCGCACGAGGGCTGCACGTGGGTCGCACCTGCGAAGGCTCGCTGGCAGTCTCCTATTGGACCGAGGTCTACGGGTCCGAAGCCTAGGCACCGTGGCAGTCAGCGAGGGTTCGGTCTCGTGCTAAGAGGGTACGTGTCGCATGGCTACTGGACCGCTTCGGATAAGGCCATGTGCTCAGATGACTCAGCAGCTTCGCCACGTGGCTTCGCATGAGTCACAGATTTCGGACACGTGTCACATTCTAAGCGAGGGTGACGTGGCAATTGTGACTATGCGAATTTTCTCGGTTTTTGTGCAAAAACTTCTAAAATCCATAACTTTCGCATACGAGCTCCGTTTTTTACGTTCTTTATATGCACGCGTAGGTAAAATTACGCTCTACAACTTCCGTTTAGACTTTGTCGGCTAATTTTGATTTTAATTTTTATATTATTATTTTTAACAGACCGGGACAGGAAATCCGTTAAAAATTCATAACTTCTTCATCCGACGTCCGTTTTCGTCAGACTTTTTACCGTTGTACTACTATTTACGAGACCTTCGATTCTCATTTAGGTCGTGTCGGCTAAAAATCACTCGATCTAAAATTCGAGTTTTTAGCTGTCTACTGCTAAGCTGAAACTTCGAAAAATCATAACTTCGCCATACGAAGTCAGATTTGGGTGTTCTTTTTATACCTACTCTCGGTTTAACGAACACTACGAGTTTCGTTTAGATCACTGAGGCTAAAAAGTAGTTTATCAAAAACTCACTTTTTACGACATTCAGCACCGTACCGGTTTATCGTGAAACTTCGACAGGTCATAACTTCTTCGTTATAACTCGGATTTCGGCATTCTTTATATATCCATAATCCTTGTCACGCCCACTACAAGTTTCTTAATAGATATCGGCTTTATCTAAAATTTAATTTTTGACGCTCATTTTTATTCTTATTTAATTAACTCCTAGTAATTAAGCATAAAACACATAAAACACATAATATTCAAATAATTCCTTTTCATTTCTTCTAAATGAGTTACAAAGGTTAACTTAGACCATTATGTCAATATTAATGCCTAGTCTAGAAACACGGGCGTTACACTCGGGCAGGGCGAGTATCGGCGCCTCGCATAGTCTCTGTCTCAACGTCTCGAATGTTCCCTGCTGCTCAGGGCCCCAGCGAAAAACAACGGCTCTCTTCGTCAGCCTGGTCAAGGGTACGACTATCTTGGAGAAGTCCCGAATGAATCTCCGATAATATCCTGCCAGTCCTAGGAAACTCCGAATCTCAGATGGAGACTTCGGAACCTCCCATCTCATCACGGCCTCCACCTTGGCCGGGTCAACCAATATCCCGTCCTGGTTGACAAGGAGCCCAAGAAACTGCACCTCGCGCAACCAGAACTCGCACTTGGAGAACTTGGCATACAAGATCTCCCTCCTCAGGGTATCTAACACCTCGCGCAAGTGCTCCTCATGCTGCTCCTACGTCTTGGAGTAAACCAAGATGTCATCAATGAAAACTATCACAGACTGATCTAGCATTGGCCTGCACACGCGGTTCATGAGGTCCATGAACGCGACAGGAGCATTGGTGAGCCCGAAGGGCATCACTACGAACTCGTAGTGGCCGTACCGAGTCCGAAAATCCATCTTCTGTACATCCTCCTCTCCGACCCTCATCTGGTGGTACCCTGACCGCAAGTCAATCTTGGAAAACCAAGATGCTCCCTGTAGCTAGTCGAATAAATCATCTATCCTTGGAAGTGGGTAACGGTTCTTCACCGTTACCTTATTCAACTCCCGGTAATCTATGCACATGCGATGCGACCCGTCCTTCTTCTTGACAAACAGGATCGGGGCTCCCCAAGGCGAACTACTCGGCCTGATAAATCCCTTGTCTAACAGCTCCTGTAGCTGCGTAGACAACTCCTGCATCTCGGTAGAAGCCAACCGATATGGTGCCTTGGCTATCGGGCCGCACCAGGGACTAGGTCGATCCTGAACTCCACCTGTCGCTCCGGAGGTACCCCAGGCAGCTCCTCTGGGAATACATCCGTGTAATCTCGCACCACCGGAACATCGCTCACCATCGTCTTACCCGCCTCCCGGGTATCCATAACATAGGCGACATACCCAGCGCAGCCCTGCTGAAGATAGCGCCTAGCCCTCGCTGCTGAACATAGTGATGGTCCGCGTTGTAGCCTCTCGCCCTGAACCACCAGCTCTCCCCCACTCGGGGTCCTGATCCGAACCAACTGCTGCACGCAGTCGATCACTGCCCCGTTTGGGCTCAACCAATCCATGCCTATAATCACCTTGTTCCCACGCAACGGAATGGTAACCAAGTCTACCAAATAACGCTCCTCGAACAACCTCAGAACACAGTCCCTGAAAACCGCTGACGCTAGCACTGATCAATCATCTGCAATCTCGACCTCTAGAGGGCAATCCAACATGCCCGACGACTCAGTGAACCTCTTGCTAAGCGCAAGAGAGACAAATGACCGGGTAGCACCTGAATCGAACAACACCTGAACTGGGATACCGTTCACATGGAATGATCCTAAACAAGACATATCATATGGCACATCAATATCATAAGAAACATAAAATAAAAGCTGGAGGGAATAAATCATACCCGTAACCACATCGGGTGTGGCACGTGCCTCCTCAGTAGTCAACTGGAAGAATCGGCTCCTCACCACTAGAGCCTCTATCTTGCCCTGTCGGCCATCAGTAACTCGCAGGGTCGCTGGAGCTAGCGCCTTCACTGGCGCTGCTGCTGTCAACTGAGGGCAATTGGCCTTTTTATGGCCTCGCTGGTTGCAGTGGAAACACAACAACTCTGATGTCTGGAAAGTGGGCGCAGGGGCGGTACAATCCCTGTTGAAGTGCCCCATCTTGCCGCACTTGTAGCAGCCTGATGATCCCATCCTACAAACCCCCTCATGAGTCTTGCCGCACTTTCCGCAGCGGCCCCGACCTTGCTGGCCCTTCGACCTAGAGTCGGATCCCTTGGGGTTCTTCCCAGAAGCCCCAGTAACCTGTCCTTCCTCCGCCTTCCTCTTGCTGATGTGCTCCAAGTCTATCTCTCTCTCCCTCACCCTGGCAATCATGGAATCCAGAGTCGGACATGCTGAGAAGCTAACATGCTCCCGAATATCCGCTCTCAACATGTCGTGATAACGGGTCCTCCTCATATCCTCATCTACCGCATACTGGGGCACCAACAATGCCCTCTCCCGGAACTTGGCGGTAATCTCTGTCACCGTCTCTGTTATCTGCCTCATATCCAGAAACTCCCTAGCCAGCTGCTGAAGCTCTACAGCTGGCGCAAACTCAGACCGGAACTTGGTCACAAAGTCCGACCAAGTCATAGCCTCAATCGCCGAGGCTCCCAACGAGTCGCCAACTGACTCCCACCAATCTCTGGCCCTATCTCTCAAACAACCTGCAGCATATCGCACCTTCGACCCCTCAGGGCAGAAGCTCGTCAACTGTGCAGACTCAATGTCTGCAATCCACCTCCTGGCTGCGATGGGGTCCTTATCCCCATGGAAATCCGACGCACCACTGCCCCTAAAGTTCTTGAAGGACAATGTGCGTGACCCTGACTGGCTGTGTGCCATGTCAAGCCTGAACGCCCTGAGGCGATCCTCCATCAACTCAATGATCCCTTCCTTGATCGACCCGAAAATCACCGGGGTCGACTCAAGGATACCTCTCGTGATCTCAGAAGCAATGAACTCATGTAGCCCCTCATCAACTGGCTCGGTACCTGCTTCCGAACCTGATCCTGAACCGGATCATGACCCTGAACCTCCTCCTACGTGTCGTGTGATCATCACCATTCTGAAACATAACACATAACTGTCAGAATCATACATTAAACCTCGAGAGGTTTCATACACTCTACAAGTTTCCCGGTTCCATCTCGGCCCTCCTCGATTCGAGTACGGATCCTCTGCTTTCAGTAGTACGAGCCCATACTACCTTCCACATCTATCCGTACTTTCCTCGAGGATTGCTTCGACTTCACCAAGTCCCTCCTATTACTGTTGCACTCTTTTCTAATCTCGTCCAAGGCTTACCCTAGGGTAACTCTCCGCCATCAGTTGCATAAGGAATCCCTGCTACCTTTACCTAACTAACTCACGAATACCATTACATATTACTAAGACCAGATAATTCTTCGAATGAAAGGTCCTACCTCACAACGGTTGGACTCAAACAAGAGCTGCGCAGTAGGGCTAGACCTAACCTTCTGGAATTATTTCGTCCTCGCAATATGTAACTTAACGTATTCGTTTACAAATCAGTAACATCTCGCAGCTCAAAAGCACATATAGCAGGCATATCAGGCATCTTCCTAGATCCTTAGCCCTAATCTAGCATGCATTTCTCATACATATACAGTAGGCACATAAGGCATCCTTCCTAGATCCTCTAGCCCTAATCTAGCATGCAATTCTCATAATCATATCATATCATAACATAACATGTATGGGTATCTTGGGGAAAACTTACTTGAGCTCGGCCGGTCGCGCACATCACACATCTTGTTCTTTTTCAAAGTTCCTTTTTCTCTTTTCAAACTTCTTTTCATAAAGTGATTTTCTTTTTGAAAATTTTCTTACCAAGTCCTCAATTTGAGTTCATACACACCCGAGAGTGTATCCGAATCCCTCAAACTAAGGCTCTGATACCAACTTGAAACATCCCAATTTTCAAGGCTAAAAATTTCATTTTTAATTAAGTAATCATATGAAATCATTTATCAAACATTGCTAATATTATATTAATTCATAAAACCATTACGTCGTGTCTCAAAACATATCATCGGATAATAGTAATAATCAGAGTACAATCCCAGAAAACTTAATGCGGAAATCATGCGTGAGTGTGATGTGCCGCTACCGCGCCGGCTCCTTCCCCTTCGCTGAAGAGGTACCTGAAACAAAACTAAAAAATGTAAGCACGAAGCTTAGTGAGTTCCCCCATCATACCACATACCATACAACCACATAGCATACATACTGTCAGGCATATCTGGGTGCCCGGCCTACCCCTTCGGTCCTCTCGACCGGTGACCTTGCCTAGCATATCTGGGTGTTGGCCTACCTTTTCGGTCCTCTTGACCGGTGACCTTGCCTAGCATATCTGGGTGCTGGCCTACCCCTTCGCCCCTCTCGACCGGTCTATCACATACAGTCACGAAATCATAATCTAACATAGCTGGGTACTAAACTACCCCTTTCGGCCCTATCGACCGGTAACTTGGGGACTATCTCCTCCTACTACTACCATCATCACGTAACATCATATTATGCTAGCACATAAAACATAAAGGTAGTAGCAACCTAGATGAATATCACAAAGACAATCATCTAACATACAACTCCTACTGGTGGGCCGGCATTGTGGCCGTAGACCCACCGCTACTGGAAGGTAACTCACCTCGATGCCGTGTAGTGTCGGAACTGTCCTCTGCGTGAAGGTCGACTCTCCTCGACCCCTCAATCCCTACACGACAACCTTCAAGTCATCAAACCGAACATACAACCCTAACCAGGGTCAATACCAAAACCAGGCAAAGTCAACACCCAGTTGACCTGACTCACCAAGTTGGTCTACTAACTCGTCGAGTCCATACTCTACTAACACGATCCAACCCCGACTCCACTCGTCGAGTCTAGCAAGAACTCGACGGGTTCTCCTTCATTCAAACCGTTGGGACCATCTTCATCCAACTCGCCGAGTTCATCCTTGAACTCGTCGAGTTCATCTCCCTCATAAGAATGTGTGCAGTCTATGACTCGCCGAGTTGTATGAACAACTCGTCGAGTCCATCTTCAAAGATTGGGAGATTGCCTTGGACTCGTCGAGTCTGTTCATACACTCGCCGAGTCCTATGATTCCCAGGCCCCTTTACGCGTCTAAACAACTAAGGGACTTTCTCCCTAACAACTGGTCCATCCACAGAAAGGATTTGGTGGTCAATACACCGCGACTCGCCGAGTTCCAAGAACAACTCATCGATTCCATCATTGGACAACACTATACAGTAGATTTAAATGGGTCTTAACACATCAAAACCATAGATCTGGCCTCCTAATGTCCATTTTACACATAAAGTTCCAAACTTGGTACACATGCAAGGGGTCTTTGGCCCAAAAAGCCATAAAAGATGGCCTCCAAAGTGCATGGGGTGTTCATGGCAACAAAATGGGCACCTTTATGCCATAACCCCCCCCCCCCCCCAATAGACCTGGATCTAAAGCACACATTGACTTCCATCACTAAATCCCGAATACAACCTCTCTAGGGCTTAGAATATGAAGGAAAAGACCCAAAAATCAAAATCTATAGACAAAGGTTCAGCTTCATACCTTCAATAAGCTGAAAACGAGCTTCAAACTTTGGATCTTCTTGTTTCCCCTTGGTCTCACAAGTTCCTTCTCTCTTCTCAAGCTTCACAACCCACCAAAAGCACCAAAATGGCCTTAGAACACTCAAAAACGGCTAGGGTTTCGATATGATGTCCTCTGGGAGTATATGGGACGATGGAGGCTGAGATAAGGTGTTTAAATAAGGTGCAAACCCTCAAATTTAGGGTTTCACTCAAACAGTACCTACTCGTCGAGTAGGTCACTTAAACTCCCGCGGATCACGACTCTACTCGACGAGTTGGGCCACTGATGATATATGGTCCATTGGCATGGCCTAGACTGCTCTAGCACGTCAGCCTGGCCTGGTGCGCTCCTGCCAACCCTGCCTGGCGTTCCCTTGCGAGCCTTGCTGGGGACTCCCTTGCCAGCCCTGCTGGGGACTCTCCTGCCAGCTCGGCCAGGCGCTCCCTCGCCTGGCACTCCCTTGCCATCCTCTCCTGGTGCGCGCCCGCCAGCCCTGCCTGGGGCGCGCCCGCCAGCGCCGCCTGGCGCCTCCGGGCGGCCTCGCCCAGCTCCTTGCTAGTTGGGCCTGAATTGGGCTGGCCCAAGGCCTGACCTAATTGTCCCCTATATAATGAACAGTACCTCCTCCATGGAGGAGGATCCTTCCCTTTGGCTCAGCCGCCACTATACTCCGGCCGGGTGGCTCAGCCGCCACCCTCCGCCGTCAGCCACCATACACCACCACTAGCACCAAGATGGTTCCCTCCAGCTATGGAGGACCATCTCAGATCTTCTAGCTGATCTAACTTGACCGTCGGAGTCCGCTCCCGGGGCACAGTCCCTGGGACGGCTCTAACGACTTTGCACTGTGATGTCAGATCTCCGCCATAGCAGAAGACCAGAAGAGCCGCCGGAGGTCGATGTCGCATCATTTGGCGCAATCCCGGACTTGAACAAGCAGCCATCACCTTGTTCTTCCTAGATCTGTTCAAATTTGTTGAGTTCCACATCAGGTTTTCTCAGATCTGTCCATTCTTATCCCTCATTTGATCAGATCCGTTCAGATCTGATTAGCTATCTTTTAGAAATCTTGATCTGATGTGTTTTCATTCAGATCCATAGATCTACTTCGTTTTTAGCTCAGATCTCCTGATCTACTTAGTGTTTTTTTCAGATCTATGGATTTGCTTTGTTTCTTAGACCAGATCTTTGGATCTATTCTAGTTTTGGTTCACTCAAAGATTTTTCGAGTTTGCAAAGGCATTTCAGATCAGTTTCGTTTTTCTTTTCAATGACCCATTCAGTAAGTTGGGGAGAAAGGAAATTTTTACAAGTTTATCCTTTTATCAAGTTCATATTATTAGAAAATCGTTTTTCAGTTAAGATTTTTTGTGTATAACCTTACTCCCAGCAACATTTGTTTGTAAACAAAGCTGGGATGCTTGTACATTTCAAAAAATCGAGTTCTTACCCACCTTTGTTTATATTTATGATGTTTTCTCTCCAGAAGTTTAGAAAAGGAAAACGAAAATCTGTTCAAATCTGTTTCTTTGTTCATACTTTGATAGCTTGTTAAGCAAGCTGAAGAGTGAAGAGAAGCAAAAAGTTTTCTAAGAAAAATAATTTATTAAATCCGTTTTTGCTTTTTATTTTGAGGTTTTTTCAGAAAGTTAGAGAAGAAAAGAAGTTTTCCATGAGTTTTAACACATCTTTTGTTCATACATCATCTGGAAATTCTTCTCTAGCTGTGCATTTTCGTATACACCCTTACCCACTGTAACAACCATTTGTACATTCAGCCATATGACTTGTACATTTTACAAAACCTTCAAAAAAAATAAAAGAGAGAAGGGAGGAGAAGTTTTGATGGGTCTTAACCCACCCTTAGTTCATAGCTTTTCAGAAACTTCATTTAATTTATGTCTTTCCATTTATCTTCGGTAGTTTTGAAAAGCAAGAGAATTCTTATGAGTTTTTACCATCTTTCAGATGTCATATCATCAAAGGACTATTTCAGTAATAAGTCTAAATGCACAAGTCTATTTAAGCTGTGCTGTAATTTTTGCACATTTCAAAGGGTAAAAATTACTTCTACCCTATAGCTTTACCATTTTGGTTAATGGTTTTCAAAAAAAAAAAGAAAGTCGTGCGTGTTTTTATTGCAAGATACATCTCATTATCTTTTACCACACTAAAAAAAATACAAATTACCATATCACTTCCACAGTTTACAGCACAAGAAATAATATAAAAAAAGAGAGAAATAGTTGGTGTTTCTTTTCAGTCAACAGAGCCAAAAAAGAAAAAAAAAGGAGGGGTAGTACGGGTGTATACAATATACTGTGTACACTAAAAACCAAAAGACAAAAGCATTTTCGGGTGGGACCACCTGGTCTAATTCTCGATACACAAAGTCAAAACTATAGCTTTGCCCGACATTTGCTGCTACTCTCCAAATATAAAAAGGCGTGCGGGCCCTACACGGTCAAAAAGCTAGTAGAAAGTCAAGAGGTGGAGCCGACCTGATCCATCCCTTCCATGGAACACCCAGTCGGTGATTTTAATCAGTCCATCACCGGCCGACTGTCGTTAAGCGACCACGGAAGCCCTAGCAGTGACGAAAGTGTTACTCCGACCTACTTTATGTTCGATGACATCCAATCACCCTCTTCTGTGTTCAATTAATAGCCGCCCACCAGAGCCAGGGCACCACCAAATCGCCTGCATCCACCGGATCCCACCTGGCCTCCTTCTCGTCGCAGACAAGAGCCACTCAGTTAACCCAGTCGACGGACATCTTCAACAAGCCATAATTCCCGTCGTCGGGAAACGAAGCCAAGACATCACCGATCAATTTCAGCTCAATCAAGCATCGCCATCATCAAGGGGGAGAAGGGTCGTCGGTACCATCCTCGCATCGCAAGCCATCTCCAAGCGAGGGTATAGCAGACCTGTACAGCCAAACCAAAAGCCCCAATCTCCTTCTACAAGCCACAATTTCCAATAACGAAAATGAAGAGTAGTCTCCGGTAGCTGAACGACCACCACCAGTTGGAGTCACATTACCAGTCAAATCACCACCGGTACGATCGGCGGCCACAGTTCCTTGAGCCGCCGCCGCTCCAGTCTGCACCGCCGATGGTCCGAACCCGGGTACAACCAATCGCCACCTCCGAGCAAATGTCGCTGACGAGAGAAGTTAAACCACAGTCGCCTTCAACGAACGACCCAACAGATCGATTTCGCCTGAAATCACGATGTAGTTCCAACATTCCTTCCCAGTCGATAACTCTCAGACGAAAGACCACCAAGGTCGTCGTCGACCTTCAACCGTTGCGCCCCTGTGACCAATTAACCACCACATCCTCTTAGCGACTGATAGCCTTCAACTGAAGACCATCGGATCTGGCGCTGCCGGCGAACTCGCAGCCCCGGTTTTCCTCCATATCCGGCGAGTTCCGAAGAAGAGGGCGCCATCTCCAGTCGTGCATTTTATTTTGGGATCGTGACAAGTGATGCTAGGGTTCAGTTTGATCCGCACATACAACAAAAAAAGATAGGAAGGAGCTGGGCTGGTAACCTATAAATGGGCTAACATTTATTGGGTCGTTTTCTCATATGGTCTCATATCATTGGGCTGCCAGAATTCATTTATGTTCTTGGGCTATTCCACCAACAGAAAAAATACCCAATTTTACAAAAAAAAAAGAAAAAACTACTCAGTACTCATGTGCTACATTCCCGCTCAGCAAAAATGTTTTCAGAATATACATCGTGGGCCGATGCTTTCAAACAAAAAATATAGAGTATGTGGGCTTACAACTCCATACACCCTAATGGGCTGCATGTGGGCTATAGCACCTTATTTGAGTTTCCCATATACTTCAACATTGGGGCTGCCTTAAAGGATTAAATGACACGAATTTTTGAAGAATAAATTGGCCTATCAGTCTCAAGTAATATGACTTCGTCCAACATAATTCGATTTTAGAAGATGTTTTATAGTCCAATCTACTCAACGTTTAAAAAAAAAAAAAGAGGGAGAAGAGTAGTAAATTAATAGTACTCGTGAAACGTTTCGAAATAATCCTTAGCAACCGCGCTGCCCGACTGTCACAAGCCGCGTTGCCAGCTCCATACAGTCTCGCTACTCAGCTCTCATCAGTCGTGTTGGCCGACATCTCGCAATCGCGCTGCTTAACTTTTGGCAACCGTGCTATCCGCTTTTCATTAGCACTTTGTGTCGCCTAGCTCTTTCCAGCAGCTATGTATCTCAGCTTTCAGCAGTTGTACATCCATATTTCCCTTTTCTTCGCCCCCTCTAAGAAAAAAAAAGAAGGGGGGGAATAGTGTTGGTACGACACTATGTAGAAGTGTTTTTTATTCCCAAGGGGAAGAGTTTAGGTACATAAAGAGCTGATACCATGAATGATGGTGTATCCTCGAGGTGACGTTGGTATTCCGGATTGAAAGAGTGGCCGCGTGGTCCAACTCTCAATAGTCGTATTACTCACCTATCGCTAGCAGCTCGCTGCCCGGGCCTCAACGGCCCTGCTGACCAATTCCTGACAGCAGTCTCGCTACGCACCACTTGACAATAGCTACACTATCGAGCCCTAAGTAACACCGCCACATAGCTCTCCGCAAACAGCCAAGACAACGAGGCATGATTTATTAGTACGACTAGCGATGCAACAAAGCATCAGGTACCGTTCCGCTTTAACCCAGCCTTATCACACGAGCTAGACACATAAATTGTAGGGTGCTACGCCCAATCATGCGAGGTTCAGTACCCTCGCCTTGAGTCGTCTGGCTTCTCAGCAGCTCCATTATAGCGGCAAGCTCCGCATGCGAGGTTCAGTACCCTCGCCTTGAGTCGTCTGGCTTCTCAGCGGCTCCATTATAGCGGCAAGCTCCGCATGCGAGGTTCAGTACCCTTGCATCGAGTCGTCTGGCTTCCCAACCTGACTCCATTATAGCGGCAAGCTCCGCGTGCGAGGTTCAGTACCCTCGCCTCGAGTCGTCAGGCTTCCCAGCTCGACTCCATTATAGCGGCAAGCTCCGCATGCGAGGTTCAGTACCCTCGCCTCGAGTCGTCTGGCTTCCCAGCCCGACTCTATTATAGCGGCAAGCTCTGCATGCGAGGTTCAACACCCTCGCCTTGACTCGTTTGGTTTCTCAGCCCGACTCCACTATAGCAACTTGCTCCGACCATTCCACGCGACGATCTTCCGCGTGATTTATCTACGATCGCTGGAAGCCAAGCCCGATCCATTCCACGCAACGCTCTTCCGCGTGATCTATCTATGATCGTTAGCAGCCAAACCCGATCTGTTATACGATGCTTTCCCGCATGACATCTCCATGTTCGCTGGCTGCTAAGCCCGAGCTATTCTCATAAGTCGCGCATCGTCGCGCATCATAAGTCGCGCATCACAAGCTTATTCCATGACTAACACCATGATCTCGGTGCTTCCTCTCTCACAGTCATCATGGTTCTCTTTGTGCTCGGACGATCGATGAAGTGTTATCTACATTACAACCTGCTATAGTGAGGTTACTCTCCAGCAAGGAGGTCATCCCGGCATCGGCCCTGCTGCCTACTACCCTACAACATGTCTGTTTCCTGGCTCTCAGAAACGGTCTTGCTATGCAACTTTACCTGTAGCCTCGCCGTGTACCCCACAACATCTCTGTTTCCTGGCTCTCGGAAACGGTCTTGCTGTTCAACCCTACCTGTAGCCTCGTCGCTTATCCCAAAGCACCTCTGTTTCCTAGCTCTCGGAAACGGTCTTGCTGTGCAACCCTACCTGTAGCCTCGTCGCGTATCCCAAAGCACCTCTGTTTCCTGGCCCTCGGAAACAGTCTTGCTGCGCAACCCATACCTCTGGCCTCATCACTTATCCCTTAGCACCTTTGCTGCCTGGCTCTCGGCAACAGTCTCACTGCATGTTTCCTACCTATGGCCTCACTACCTGTTCCTCTAGAATTCTGTTGTCTGGCTATCGACAATAATCTCGCTATGTGACCCTCGCTAGCAATCTAATCGCACAGCTCTCGGAATCCCTTCCACTTATATTATGGTCAACAACCTTATGGTTTATTGGTTTGACAACATAGTCTGACACGGCTACCTACGTTACCCACATCAGACTGGGGGGAATCCAGCTAGGTGTAGCCCGAGCAAGAAAGACCCTCAAGACGGTTATTGATGCAGACTATGTAGATGGTTACTGGTGACATCCCATCTCGCATGGCTACCACAACAATCACGTCGGATAACAGTCTCAGGGACTGTATGGCGATGTTACGCTTCTTAGCTACCCCGACCAGACATTTTATCGACATCAGTGTCGCGTAACACTCTTTAGCAGCCTCGGGCCGCATGATCGCAGCAACAGTTACGTTGCATCACACTAATCAGCTCACACTCCTCTCAGTGAAGGAGTATCAAGTCATCTCAAGCTACATAAGCAATGCTTGGCTAATCGCACAACCCCACGGCTCTCGTGGGCGAGGTTCGGTCATTCTCTTTATTATTTAATGCTTTGGTGCTTTATCTAGTCCGATCCGATTGTCAGCAACCCAATCGCATCAGACTAGGGGGACTTGACGACGCACAGTTTATATGACTAAGTCCAGTCCGATGTCATTGGCCGTGTACCAATAACACCAGACTGGGGGGGACTTGATGATATATGGTCCATTGGCATGGCCTAGACTGCTCTAGCGTGTCAACCTGGCCTGGTGCGCTCCTGCCAGCCCTGCCTGGCGTTCCCTTGCGAGCCTTGCTGGGGACTCCCTTGCCAGCCCTGCTGGGGACTCTCCTGCTGGCTCGGCTAGGCGCTCCCTCGCCTAGCACTCCCTTGCCATCCTCTCCTGGGGCGCGCCGGCCAGCGCCGCCCGGCGCCTCCGGGCGGCCTCGCCCAGCTCCTTGCTAGCTGGGCCTGAATTAGGCTGGCCCAAGGCCTGACCTAATTGTCCCATATATAATGAACAGTACCTCCTCCATGGAGGAGGATCCTTCCCTTTGGCTCAGCCACCACTATACTCCGGCCAGGTGGCTCAGCCGCCACCCTCCGCCGTCAGCCACCATACACCACCACTAGCACCAAGATGGTTCCCTCCAGCTATGGGAGACCATCTCAGATCTTCTAGCTGATCTAACTTGACCGTCGGAGTCCGCTCCCGGGGCACAGTCCCTGGGACGGCTCTAACGACTTTGCACTGTGATGTCAGATCTCCGCCGCAGCAGAAGACCAGAAGAACCGCCGGAGGTCGATGTCGCATCAGCCACCAACTCGTTGAGTCCCAGAGAAGACACATGAATTTATTTAATTAAATACGTACCAGGAACCGGGTGCTACATTTAAATAGGGTCCAAGACCCTAAATAGGGTTTGCACCTGGCGGTCGTACGCCCAACGTACCAAGTTAAACACTTTGCGATCACCTAGTCCAGTATGCCCAGCGTACACTAGACGTACTAGATTGACCCATAATCCTCCTAACTTCCGCATGCCATAACTTCTTCGTTCCAACTCCGTTTTCGGCGATCTTTATATCCAAAGAAATGTAAAGAAGAGGTCTACAACCCTATTTAATTACTTTTGAATTAAAACACATCGAACTAAAATCCTTAATTTAAATAAAAGGTCTGAAGCATCACTTTTACCATTATGCCTTTGGGCTCCACAGCACAAACCGAACTCCTGGATCATATAATCTACATTACTCACTTCTAAATGGGTCTAAACCTCAATTCCCAAAGCCCAAAGCCTTATGATATTTGATATTCGGGTCACGACCTCGAATTATGAAACCCCTCAAAACATGGTGCTACATTTACCCTCAACCTTAAATAAATTTTCTTTTTCAAACACTACATAATTTTCGTCATTTTATAAAAATAAATTAATCAAAATATTTTTTTTTATCTTATAAACTCATAAGCTCATAGGCTTCAACCAAAAAAGATAAAACTTATAATTTTTATTTGTCAATTTATTTTTGAAACTTACATATGTTTTAGTATTTTAATATTTAAAAACTACCGTATAACCCTTTTACTTTTGTCACCTTTACAAAATACTCTCGCTCTACAGAAAAGAAAAGGTGAGTTGGGGCCTTGGGGGAAGAAAGTCTTTTGTTTTTTCCTTTTTAAATTCGATTGAGAGGAGTCTACAAAACCTCCTCATGTCCGAGTAGACAGACTGAAGCTTCCGAGATCAATTTCAGGCAACAACAGATCATGAATGCAAGCAAAGTTGAAGAAGATCTCTTTCATCATCACCTTGACTCAATCGGCGACCCACAGCCGTTGATTTTAGATCACCATGACTCAATCGGCGATCCTCAGCCATCGATTTTAGATCACCATGACCACCAGGAGGAGCAACAGCCGCCGTCGGAGTTTTCTCTGCCTCCAATGTCGGAATTCGACTTCTTTCGTGATGACGATGAGGATGATTCCATCAGCCATACCTCTTCTGACGCAGAAGGTGTTCCATCTTTTACCAACGATGCTATTTCGTCTGATAAAACAAACCCTAGGTTTCAATACATTAACCCGGAGCCTCATATATCGTCTCAGTTCTACACATTTAACATCGAGTCTCACTCCTTGATGATCCGGTGTATCCTAGAAGGCCGTCTCGCGACTCCCGATGAGATCAGACTGGCGACGCCACTCGCCGTGCTCACTAGCTGGCGGTCGGTGTGGAAGGACCGTAACGAGGACACAGCGTACCTGACGGCTTGGAAGCGGATTCAGGAAAAGCTTACAGTTCACGTCGGCGAACAAGGTAACGAATTCCTATGCTTCAAGAACAATTCGAATAATCAATTCGTTTCGCATATTAGTCAGTGGCAAGAAATAGTCATGAGCTTTCATGGTGACGGTGATCTAAAACACCTAGGGTTAAAGGAGACGATCGAGAGAATCAAACAAGTTTGGACTGTAGGTGCTAAATTCTACGGAATACCTGAATCGTACATTAGGGTTTGTGTAGCTGCCTGTCCTGTTTGTCTCGATTCAAGTGGCTCAGCAGCGGCACGTTCTAAAAGGCGTAGGTTTGAATACACAGAATCATTCGATGTCCCAGCAAAAGAGGTGCCAAACAAGCTGCAACAATTGGCAGCTAAACACAAGGTTGTTTTGTGTATTAGGCAAAAGTACATTAGGTATAAACCTTTCATGGCAGAGGTGAAAGATTATGCATGTCATAGAGCAGGGGAACCTGCATCTTCCTCAAAGAAATCAAGAAACTTGAAAAGAGAAGCTTATGCTTCAAAACGATGTGGATGTAGATTTCGAATAAGAGCAATTGTCCCCATTTCAAATTACAATGAAAAAGACAAAACTTTTGTTTATGAAGAAGAAGGAATAGCTGTGTTTAAGCTGTATGCAGTGCATTCAGGGCATGAACCAGGGCCATTAGATGGGAATGCAAGAATAATGCACAGAATTGTTGGGCATAAAGGAGGGTTATTAATGGAACAAGACATGGTTTTTGGAATGAGTGAAGAAGAGAGTTTTTCATTCATGGGGAAAGATGATGGTGATATGCAAAGATCCGTGTTGCAGCAAGTTAAAGAATTGAGAAATGAAGTAGGGTTGCTGGAAGGGAAAATGACAAAAATACCCCCTGAGCTGCTAGGTTCAGTTTCACAAGAACTGTTTGATTTGTTGAATAAAGTTAGAAGTGTAGGGGGATATGAGGAGTCAAAATCAGGAGGAGGAGATTTGGTTTGTGAGAAGCTGCAGTCTGATGATGATCATGTGTTGGTGGGAGTGGGAGAGAATGATTTAGGAGATTGGAGCCATCATCAAAGGATTTATGGTGATGGAAAAGATGCAGCAGATTTAATTGAAGACGATGATGACAGTTTTGGTCAAACACTTGGAGATGTTGCTTCTTGTTCTTGGGATGAAAAGGATCTTTTATGTAAACCTGAAAAATGGCTGAAATGCAGCAGCAGCTGCTTTGATGAAAAGGCTATAATACTCAGCGACTCCAAATTAATAAAGCCCAATATGAATATGAATATGGAGACGGATAGCCTTGTATCTCTACAAGTTGACAGTTTCTACCCTGAGAATCCTAGTAAATGGTATGAATGAATAATAATAATAATAATAATACAGAGGGGATTGGAATTAGTGCACAGTAACTTACTTAATCCTGAGTTTCACCTTTTTTGGTTTGTGAGAGTGACTAATGACTAATGAGTTGTATATTTGTGTACAAAGAATCCATCCATGCAACTGCAACATTGTAATCTGTAACTGTAAAGTATATAGCCATTACATTAGGCCTGCCTTGTGCACATACATAATCATATCTTGTCAATCCATCCATAAATTTTATAACTTTCTTTTTCTTCATTCTACTTTTCCTCATATTTTGTAATATAATCCTTTTAATTCTCTTGTTTGGTTTATGGGGGCTTACATTTTTCAATCAACAATGGTTTTGATTTTGAATAAGCAACAGAATAGTGGTTTCCAAGTGAAGAGAAAACAAAATAACATTAAATGTAAAAAAAGAAAGAAACTAGCATATATTATGGGGGGAAGATTAGGGAAAGAAGCTGTTTTCTTAAACTTTTTTGAGCAATGTTGCTTTGTTTGTGAGCTTAATGGATGAGTAGTAGTACCTTGTGTTGAATCAAGCAAAATAAGTGGAATACGAATAGCTCCATGCCTGATCCAACTTCATAAAAACATTACGCCATGATATAATTTGATATATGCATGCATGGGTGTTAAAAACCATCAAACGGAAACTTAAATTGAACAAAAAATAGATAAAAAATAATTAATCGAACTAAACTATCTAAAAAACTATAAAATCACAATTTATATTAAAGCTATGAGTTAAAATGTTCCAGAATATGGATAAAATGGGAGTGAAACCATTGAACTTATACATGTCCACATGTTTGGTAGAGGTGCACAAAAAAAATATATCCTTCTACTTTTTTATTCTAGTTATCTTCCTACCTATATAAAATATAACATGTGTCATATTTGAATAAGATTAATAATATTTTAATACATTTGTCATCATTTCAAATATATAGAAAGATATATAGAAAGGAAAGTAAAAGAATATTTAATTTCTCAAAAAAATAAATAAAAATACTAAGATGCCTTGCCCATCTTGCAGGTCCAAAAGCCCGTCAACTAAGCCTAGGGAAGGGTCGACTTGGCTTGCAGGACATACCTTTAAATACCAGCCCGTTAAAACCCAAGGGTCTGTCTGGGCTGCCCTTGGCCCAGTCTCCCGAGCATTTTTGTGCATTTTCTTTTTTCGTTTCTCATTTGTTTTAGTGCTGAAATGGATCATCATATGGGCAAGATTTTCATGTTGAAATGGATCATATGCAGGCCATACCTTTAAATACCAGCCCGTTAAAACCCATAGTGCGTTTCATATACCAATTTGCATGTTGAAATGGATCATCATATGGGCAAGATTTTCTATTAATGAAATCTAAAAATCTATGCATGTAACTACCAACTTAACGTTTAATAATTTATTCACACATCTTTAATGCTAAAAAGGAGACACTGTTGAACGAATACAAAAAAATTATAAAAATTAACAATTACAAATGTATACCACTCTTAAAAGCGATCTTATTTATTGTTGTTGACGATAGCATGAGGTAGTGACATGACATTTAAGGACCAAACTCCCACATGACAAATAAATTGACCACAGTTTCTATGCTATTTGCACTTTGACATGAGTCAAAAGTTTTCCAAACTTTAATTGTTCGTTGGATTCACAAAAAAAACGTTATAACGATATCGTTCGTAACTGCAATCATTCTTTATATATATATATATATATATATATATATATATATATATATATATATATATATATATATATATATATATATATATATCAACGTGGGCTTGTACAAATACAAATAATAAGTCAAGGAATAATACAAAATACAAGTATAAATAAATAGTAAGTTAGTAACAAACTGTATTTACATACATCGTAAAAACTCAGACAATATCACAATATTTAAGTGATTCAGATTCGATATTATCATGCTGGACGATTGTTTATTTACGCCGTCATCATTTTCTTTTAAATATACTGTTTGATGATATGTATCGTTACAAATTGGGATAAGTAAAGAAAAGGGGCCATGAGAACTTCATTATTATGGTTGATGAGAATAAGGACAATAATATGGTCAAAGGAAGTTGAACACCGACTGACCAACTTTTTTACTATTTTCTGTTTTCCCTATCTCGTTTTATTATATAAGTACTATAGTCCAAAATATATATTTTTTATTTGAATAATAACTTACAGTAAATTTATATATTTTTTCAAAACAATATTTTAATATCATAATTTACTCTATAATGAAAACAATATCACAAAAACTACTTACTACATGATTATTAGCTATAATATGCATACTAAATCATTTTTGGATATATCATATTTTCTTTCGTAAGTAAATCATTTTCTTATGAATAATACAAAACTAAACATTGCATTTAACAAAAATAATATGTTGTCTACTCTAATCATGTATGATTTGCATTTATAAATTTACAATATATATATATATATATATATATATATATATATATATATATATATATATATATATATATATATATATATATATATATATATATATTGTGAGAAATGGGACAAAATCTTAACGATTCATTTTAAAGATCAAAATAAATATATTTTTGAAATGAAAAATAATTGAAAATTTTTAAATTTTCTTTTTAATTAATCATTTATATTTTCCAAAATAAATAAATAAATAACCATTTTGTTAAAATATCTCTGAAATATTCTAATATAAAAATTACAAAAAAACTATTAGAACATATTCTATTAGATTATTAGACTACAAATATTCAAACAATTTTAATAGAATATTAGAATGTTCTATAAATTCTAACAACTTTAATAAAATATTAGAATATTTTAATATATTTAACAATTCTAGTATAATACTAGAATATTATAATAATCTAAATTTTCATTTGAATATTATAGTATAATATTCTATTAGAATATTTAAAGTTTATTAAAAAAATTATTTTTGTTTATTACTTTTTTATTTATTTTTTCAATTTGGGTAAATAAAATGACAAAAATAATAATTAAAAAAAATTCTTAGATTTTTCTTTTTATTTTGCATTTTAGACTTATAATTTTTTTATTTTTTGATTTCCACGAAAAACTCTCTCTCTCTCTCTCTCTCTCTCTCTCTCTCTCTATATATATATATATATATATATATATATATATATATATATATATATATAGGGTTCGGATCCGATAGAAACCCAAAAAATGGTAGGAATCGCGATGACTATTCTCCACCAGTTATTTCGTGAGGGCACAAACATCAAACTCATTTACTTGGTCATGATGCGTTTGCACACGACGCACGTCCATGGTACGTAATAAGATCTTGAGGGAATAATTATATGCGACGAATGTCCATGGAACGTCTAGGATATATGCTCGTTTATTTGGAGAATGTACATGGAACGTCTAGGATAAAAACGCAATTCTTTTCTTTTTCGTTTATTTTGGTTTTTCTTTTGTTTATTTTTTTATTTTTTGTTAAAAAGTTATTATTTTTAAAAAGATATATGCTCGGTTTTAACGTTTTTAAATTTTTTTGTTTTTTTTTTCAGTTATTTTTTTGTTTTTTTCGGTTTTTTTTTAATATCTTACTTTATATTTGAAGATAGTGGGGTTTTTTCTTTATTTTTGTTTTTATTTTTTTTGTTTTTTTTTTATTTTTTAAACTAGATATCAGTTTGAGATTTTAATGTTCAAAATTTAAATGAGAAGATTATTAAGGATCATAATATTCTATGTTCATACTTTTTTTGAATCATATTATTTTTGTATCATAAAATTATGAATCAAATTATTTTGAATCATAACGATATTATGCATCATACATTTTTGGATCATAATATATTGAATTAAATAAAGTTTTTGTTAAATATAATATTTGGATCATTATATTTTTTGAATTATTTAATTTTGAATCATAAAAAATATAATAATTAAGGATCATTAAATATTTAAATCAAAATATTTTTAGATCATAACAAGTTAAAGATCATAAACATGATGAATCACAATATTTTGAATCATCTCTATTTTGATCATATTATGTTTAATATTTTTTTAAAAAGTTTTAATCTTTTAAAATCAAGTTTAGTATATAAAACACCTTATTTTTTAAAAAGTCATTAGAATAGTGAGTAGAAGTATTCCTTAAATTTGTATAAGTTTTGGAGAATTTTTTTCTGGGTTTTTTTATAAATATCAATTTTATTTTTCAAATTTTCATTATTGTGCTTATTTTGTAAATTTTAAGAATTTTGGTTTTTTCAGATTTTTTTTTTCAAAGAAAAAAAATTACGGTTGAAAAACTAAACGGATTATCAACAAAAATAAAATAAAATATATCAGCAATAATCTAGAGAATAAAAATGAGGGAAATTAAAACGTTTACTATGGATTATCTACATAATTTAAGAATAACCCGCTTTTTTTCTATTTTGTAGTAATTGTCTACAGAATACCTACAAAATTTGAAATAATCCAAGTTTTTCCCGTTTCCATGGGAATTTTGTAGCATATTACCTACAAAATAACTATAAAATTATTTTTGTAGCTATTTTGTAGGAAATCCGTGTTGGATAAGGTGTTTAAGTCCATAACTTATTTGGTATATACTTGACCCGACCCGGCATGGTCCATTTGGGTTGCACTTCACCCGAACTATTTATATGGATAACATTATGAGAAGAGTATATTTGCGGCCTACTAATATATTATAAGTTATAATATATTAATATGAAATTGTATTATTTAATTAGTATTGATCTTAAATTAATTATGAATTAATTTAGTGATCATAAGGTGACTAATTAAATAATGGGCTATTGTACTTATATAGTGTGGGCTAACACTCATAAGGAAATGGGCTAAGCTTGAATGGGAGTCCATGGATGATCCATGGAGCTTTTAACCCATGGATCCTTGGAATAGGAAAAGACATGGGTTATTAGGGTTTGCATGGTTCATAACCCTAATCATCTACACTATATAAAGAGGCTTATGGTGCTTGAGAAGACACTATGTGTGTGTGCATAAGGTGTGGCCGATTTCTAGAGTATTAGAGTGCTCTCTCATAAGTTTTTCAAGTTTGTGGTGATTTGTGATTTCCATTTGAGGCATTCACATTATTGGTGCTTGGCTCTCAAACTCTCAAGGAATCAACTCACTAACATAGGTATGTAATTCTTCTAGTATCTTTTATGTTTAAAAGTACCTCATGTATGATAGATAGGTTATGAACCTTGGAAAATTATTTTGCATGTATTTTAGACAAACATAGATCCAAGGTTTCTAGGGTTGCATGAACACCTTAGGAGTGTTAGTTTGCTCAAAACCCAACAGTGGTATCAGAGCTTGTTTGTTTGATACTTGATGCAAACTTGTTGAAAAACTCAAGTTTTCTGCATTCTGCAGCATGAACTCGCCGAGTCCATGGGGGGACTCGCCGAGTCCATGAGTAAATTCATCCTACTCGTCGAGTAGGTTCGTGCACTCGACGAGTAGAAGCCTCAGAATGTAGATTTTCGAGTTTTGCAGCTGGAAATGGACTAGAAACATTACCCTAAACTGTTTTGGTGTTATAAAACCTGTTTTAGATGGTGTAATGTTTATGCTAATCCGTTTACAATGGCTTATATCAAAATTGCATGATGATATGTGTTCATATGTTCTTGGAATTTTTGATATGATGTTCATGTTCTTATGAATTATTGTTAGATCATAAGAATTATTTGCTAAATTGTTTATTGATAATTCTTGATCATTTATGTGTTTTAATGGAGTCCATAATTTGTCCTCAAGTTATGGATTTCCAAAGGTCACTTTCATTTATGCACACTTAAAACACATAAGTTACATGAAAATGAAGAGTCTTCATTTTATGAACCTTTAATTCATAAGTTATGAAATGAAAAGTTTTGAATAGTTTCAAAACTTGTCCTCAAGTTTTGGAATTTGTAAAGTTACACACACTTTAATATACTTTAATTCCAAACCCTTATAGTTTTAAAAGTTAAAATTCAACCCTTATACTATTTATAACATTAATGGTTAATTATATATATATATATATATATATATATATATATATATATATATATATATAAGATTAAGTCGTTTTACCGTTAGTAGGCCTCATTCACGAAGCCGGTCTATAAGGGGGGTATAAGGTTGTTGCCTATAAAATGGCAACTTAATGGGTGTCCATTCTCACCCACCGCTTCCTTGATCGGTGGAGGGTCGTTAGCCGAACGGGTAGGACAATGACTTTAAATTCTCATTAAAAGTATAATGAATATTATAAAGTAACTAAACCTTTAATAAATTCTCAATCTTAGTTACTTTAGGAAAATGTGAATATGGTGCTAACCCATGAAATTCACACTTTGTACCTTACCAAGTCGTTGGTGGAGCGTGTGTGGTTAACCGGCACACTAACTTGGACTAGTAAGGATCACGAAGGGTGACTTAATGTTTATCATAGATCGGTGGAGCGTGTGTGGTTAACCGGCACATTGATTAGGTGATAATATTAAGGGTACCAAGTGAATTTGCATGGTTATTCACACCTTGTTTTGTGATCCTCGGCATCCCAGTCACAAAACTTGAAGGGCACAATCGAGATTGAAACATGCCATTGAAAAGTTCAATGAATCTCAAAAGAATCTAGGAATTTCAAAACCAATTAAACCTAATAATTCATTTCGTTTTCATGTTGGAAATTGGTGAATCGTCATTCACCTACCTTCAAATATGTTATAGCTTAGATTACGACATCCCTCTTCTAAGTTATAATATATTGTGTTGGATCCTAGCCTTAATATTACATTTGGGTGTATTATTAAGGATTCGATATATCTAATCTAAACTTGTTTTCTTCTTTTTAGATGTCTTCCAACAACAATGCTTCGGGCTCTAACCCTACTGGCTCCTTTTCCCTCATGAACCTTTGTGGGAGGGTCATCTTTGATGGTTCCAACTTCATGGATTGGATCCGGAACATCAGGATGGTCACTCGTTACGAGGACAAGGAATATGTCCTCGATAAGGAGCTAAAGGAGCTTGATGAGTCCACTGCTACTCCTGAGGAGGTCGTTGAGTATCAGGCACATGAAAGAGATGCCACCAAGGTGGCATGCATCATGATGGCCACCATGACAGCTGAACTCCAAAAGTCCTATGAGGACTATTACCCTTTTGAGATGCATCAGGATATGATGGAAAGGTACCATCAGAGTGCTCGTCAAGAGCGGTATACTCCTCCATGATCACTACCCGTATGAAGGTTAGCGAACCAATCACGAGCCACATGCAGAAAATGAAAAGGTATGTGGACCGTCTAATGAAACTGAATGTGAACTTCCCTGAGGAGTTGGTAATTGATATCATTTTGCACTCCTTGCCCTCGTGTTATGATCAATTTCGTATGACATATCACATGAACAAGGAGGAAGTCACACTCAGTAAACTTCAAGGACTTCTGAAGACTGTCGAAAGTGGTCTTAAGAGTAAGTCGGTTACTACTCCTACTCTTACTACTACCCCTGTTTTGGCTATCGGGCAAGGCAAAGGGAAGAAGAGGAAGCACCCTTCGAAGGGTACCAAGGGAAAGTCCCTTGAAGGCTCCTCATCTGGAACCAAAGGTGGTTCTATCACTCCTTCTGCCATCCCTAAGGATGCTGAATGCTTCTACTGTCAAAATAAGGGGCACTGGAAGCGAAACTGCCCAAAGTACTTGCAGGATGTCAAGGATGGGAAAGTGAAACCATCCCATGCAGGTATTTACACTATATTGTCTAATAACTCACCATATTCTAATTCTTGGGTTCTTGATACAGGTTGTGGTATTCACATCTGTTGTGACTTGCAGGGCCTAAGAAGAAGTGAGGATGTGGAGCACGAAAAGATAAACTTAATCATGGGGAACAAGAAGGTTGCGCATGTTTCCAAGATTGGAGTTTATACTTTGTTGCTAGATAGTAGGTTAAAGTTAGATTTGAATAAATGTGTGTACTCGTCTGAAATGGCGAGGAATATTATTTCCTTTCATGCTTTGTACAAACAAGGTTTTACCTTTTCTTTTGATAATGAAGTTGGTAGTATTAATGCTTTCTTTAATAATGTTCTTTATTTTAAAGCATTACCTTGTGATGGTGTGTATGAAGCTGTATCGGTTGTAGATAATTTAGGAAATAATGTATTATGTATTGATTCTTCTACTAGCTTGGATAAAGCATCTTTGTGGCATTGTCGTCTTGGACATGTAAGCAAGAAACGCATAGGCCAGCTCCAAAAGGATGGAGTCTTGGAGTCGTTCGACCTCAAGTCGGATGATAGTTGTGAGTCTTGTCTACTTGGAAAAATGACAAAATCACCCTTCACTGGTACTTGTGCAAGGGGTGAGGGTTTGTTGGACCTTATACATACTGATGTATGTGGACCATTCAAAACTGCCACAAAGGATGCTAATCGCTATTATGTGACTTTTATTGATGATTTTAGTAGATATGGTTATGTCTACTTAATCAAACATAAGTCAGAAACTTTTGAAAGGTTTAAACAGTTTAAACAGGAAGTAGAAAATCAATTGGGCAGGAACATTAAGATGCTTTGATCTGATCGAGGTGGTGAGTATCTTAGTACTGAGTTCCTCGACTATCTTAAGGAGTGTGGGATTGTCTCACAATTGACACCTCCCAGGACACCACAGCTGAATGGTGTAGCTGAGAGGCGTAATCGAACTTTGTTGGACATGGTTCTCTCTATGATGAGTCGAGCTTCGCTACCAATCTCTTTTTGGGGGTATGCCTTAGAGACTGCCGCCCACATCCTTAATCTAGTCCCTACAAAGAAGGTTGCCAAAACACCTCATGAAATGTGGACTGGGAAAGTTCCCAATTTGGACCATATCAAGATTTGGGGTTGCAAGGCTTTCGTGAGGCGCGAGACTCATGACAAGCTCGAACCTCGAAGTGAAAGGTATATTTTCATCGGCTACCCACAAAAATCCTTTGGTTACCTCTTCTATAGACCCAGTGAGAATGTGGTCTTTGTGGCAAGGAGAGGGGTCTTTCGAGAGAGAGAATTTATAAACCAAGGAGACAGTGGGAGGCAAATTGACCTTGAAGAAATTCAAGACTCAATTGGTGAAGGAACCTCAGACACTAGCAATCAATCTGAGGAGGAAATTCCTGTTGATCCAGCTGACGAGTCTATACTTCCGAGGCGTTCCACAAGGGTTAGGAACACACCTGAGTTTTATTATGGATTTCATATTACTACGGAAGGTGATACATTTATCAGTGACAGTACACTGGTAAATCTGGATGAACCTAACAGTGTTAAGGAAGCCATGGCAGGCCCAGAGTCTGCTAAATGGAAGGAGGCTATGGACAGCGAGATACAGTCCATGTATGACAATCAAGTTTGGAACTTGGTTGACAATGTACCAGGCCGTAAGACAGTCGGGTGCAAATGGATCTTCAAGAAGAAGACCGACATGGATGGGAAAGTGCACACTTATAAGGCTCGACTGGTCGCGAAGGGTTTTACTCAGACTCAGGGTATTGATTATGATGAAACCTTTTCACCAGTAGCAAAGATTAAGTCTATTAGGGTTATGCTAGCCATTGCTGCATTTCATGATTATGAAATATGGCAAATGGATGTCAAAACCGCTTTCCTTAACGGAAAATTGGCTGAGGATGTTTACATGAATCAGCCAGAGGGTTTTGTCAGTGCAGAGTACCCCAATAGAGTGTGCAAGCTTGAGAAATCCATTTATGGATTGAAACAAGCATCTCGAAGTTGGAATCTTTGTTTCGATGAGAAGGTCAAAGAGTTTGGTTTCTCAAGAAGTGAAGATGAGTCATGCGTGTATGTCAGAGCTAGTGGGAGTATAGTTAGCTTTTTGGTACTGTATGTGGATGACATACTGCTCATAGGAAATGACATCCCAACCTTTCAGGAGGTTAAGTCCTGGCTTGGGAAGTGCTTTGCTATGAAGGACCTTGGAGAAGCTGCCTATATCCTAGGGATAAGGATATTAAGAAAGAGGAGTAAAAGACTAATTGGACTTAGTCAGAGTATCTACTTGGATAAGGTGTTGAAAAGGTTCAACATGCAGAATTCCAAGAAAGGAGAATTACCGATCCAAAGCAATGCCAAACTGAGCAAGGCTCAGAGCCCGAGTACAGAAGATGAGATAGATGAGATGAGTTGATTACCTTATGCTTCCGCTGTTGGCTTAATCATGTATGCTATGACTTGTACCCGTCCTGATGTGGCCTTCACTTTGAGCATGGTCAGCAGATATCAGGGGAACCCTGGCAAGGCTCATTGGACTGCGGTAAAGAATATTCTCAAGTACCTGCGGAGGACTAAGGATTGGATCCTTACCCTTGGTGGGAGTGATGACTTGAGAGTAGTAGGGTATAGTGATGCTAGTTTTCAGACTGATAGGGATAACTTCCGCTCTCAGTCGGGCTGGGTCTTTACCTTAAATGGAGGGGCAATCACTTGGAAGAGTTCCAAACAGGAGACTGTAGCTGATTCGACTTGTGAATCAGAGTACATAGTAGCGAGTGAAGCGGTAAAGGAGGCGATAAGGCTGAGGAACTTCATCGGAGACCTTGGAGTTGTACCAGCTATTAAGGAGCCTATGGAAATTTTCTGTGACAGCAATAGTGCGGTTGCCTTAGCCAAGGAACCAAGAGATCATGGCAGATCCCGACACATTGACAGAAAATATCACTTCATAAGACACAAGATAGAAGTGGGACTCCTCGTGGCAAAGAGGGTATCGTCAGATGAGAACCCTGCGGATCCACTTACGAAGGGACTGACGAGGGTGAAGCATTTGCAGCATGCGAGACGCATCGGGCTGAGGGACGATATTAGTTTTACAGATTAGATAGTTATTACTGAAACTTGTAAAATGTAATCGACGTTTGATGATGAATAAAAGTTGTGATTTATTTATGAGTAAGGTGTTGCTATCATTGTCAATTATTTACTATTGTTTCAGCTTTGCATGTTTTGACTTCCAGAATAATAAGTTTATTCAAACTCTCCACAGTCGGTCATATGTCGGAAGTAGGTATGAATCAAGACTGTCATGAATAGGGATTGTAGATGACTAAAGGTGTTTAGCCATAGCAATGGTTGCTACAACATTCATGAGTACTCATAAGTTATGAGTATTGGAATAAACCCACGCTCACTTGTATCACTTCATGGAATTTATCTCAAGTGATCGTGAGACGGTAATATCATATAAGTCTTCAAACCTAGAGATATGAGTTGTTACCTATGAGTTGGTTGTGCATTGATTGCACGTAAACACATCAGTAACTTGATGTTATAAAACGTGCATTTGTGTGCAATTCAATGAGTAGTAGAACAAGCATATGAGTCGAAGTTTATCTACTCCTTCTAGAAATAGAAGCGATATCTGGGCCCCTCGATGATTTTGTTTTGACCTATGTACCGGGCCCGGTCAGAACTAAATTGATGTGTTCGATTAAGTTCTTTGTCAAACAAATCGGAAATCGGGAAACAAACTGCCGGACAATAAGTAAGACATTGTTCCATGTATTTGTCCGGCTGATATCATGAGAGCAGAGGATTATGCGATCACTTATCTAAAATGGCGCTTCATAGTTCAACAGAGTTTTCGAGAGCTACGATTGTCGGTTGGTTCCTGAAGCTATATAGGCAAATACAGTTATCAGACTTATCCAAGTGGGAGACTGTTGGATAAGGTGTCTAAGTCCATAACTTATTTGGTATATACTTGACCCGACCCGGCATGGTCCATTTGGGTTGCACTTCACCCGAACTTTTTATATGGATAACATTATGAGAAGAGTATATTTGCGGCCTACTAATATATTATAAGTTATAATATATTAATATGAAATTGTATTATTTAATTAGTATTGATCTTAAATTAATTATGAATTAATTTAGTGATCATAAGGTGACTAATTAAATAATGGGCTATTGTACTTATATAGTGTGGGCTAACACTCATAAGGAAATGGGCTAAGCTTGAATGAGAGTCCATGGATGATCCATGGAGCTTTTAACCCATGGATCCTTGGAATAGGAAAAGACATGGGTTATTAGGGTTTGCATGGTTCATAACCCTAATCATCTACACTATATAAAGAGGCTTATGGTGCTTGAGAAGACACTATGTGTGTGTGCATAAGGTGTGGCCGATTTCTAGAGTATTAGAGTGCTCTCTCATAAGTTTTTCAAGTTTGTGGTGATTTGTGATTTCCATTCGAGGCATTCACATTATTGGTGCTTGGCTCTCAAACTCTCAAGGAATAAACTCACTAACAAAGGTATGTAATTCTTCTAGTATCTTTTATGTTTAAAAGTACCCCATGTATGCTAGATAGGTTATGAACCTTGGAAAATTATTTTGCATGTATTTTAGACAAACATAGATCCAGGTTTCTAGGGTTGCATGAACACCTTAGGAGTGTTAGTTTGCTCAAAACCCAACAATCCGTTATTAAATTAGGGCAACTTTATTGGGTAAGCAATATGTCGCTATTCCGTAGGTATTTTCCTAATTAAATTTATGTGGGTATTTTTCGTAGCAATTTACCTAGTTTTCTAATAGTGTAATAAGCTTTTGTTTGATAAAATTAATGGAATGATAATGTGAAAAAAAAGGCGAATATAGGTGATCTAAAAGATATATTTATTTGCTAAAATGATAATGTTGGGAGCCCCGTTACAAATAGAAAAAATATGCAAGTTTCTTATCTTAAAAAACAACCACACAACTTGCATAGTAAAGGCTACAGACTAACGATAACAAGAATCTCAAAAGTTAGCTCGGTAGCTCCTTGTGGTCTCATTGGTGATAGTTACTCGTCGTCGATCGTATTTTATTTCTAATTAGTTTAAGAATTAAGTCACAAATGAACTCGCTAAGCATTCATGAGCGACCATTAAATTTATATTTATAGTCGACATTTATGACGAGGATGAACAAGTGATACAATACAACATATATTTTGATGTTACTTTTTGCCAAATAGTAATATTTTCTTAACTAATATCTATAAAAGAAGCCAATGATGAAGAGGAAGATTGTGAATTTGCATATTATGGACTAAAAATTCTTATGTGAAAATAAAAAACAAATTACAAGGACCAATATACATGTAGTCGTAATGCGAATTAGCCTTTATCTAGTTTATTAGATTTTTTGATTGCTGGATTCGTGATTATCTATTTGTCTAATTTGTTGGCAAGTTGACATATACAACGAGCAAAAAAACTAATATTAATTTAGAAACTAGTTCATTATTTGTGACAAAAAAAACACTAATATTACAATTTTGATATTTTCATACTTATTAGAGTTTCTTGGATTGTCTAATAGAGCTATTGATGTTGTGAGATTTGGAATGACTTTGACAACAACTACACTAATATATGGCTTCACTGTTGTTTGATTTGATAGTGAGATGTAAGGTGCATTTTAGTTTTGCAACATCTAAAGTTTCTCTAACAGAAGTTTATAGATCTATCAGGATCAAGATGAAAAATAGACGTAAGATAGAGTCGATGAATCTTCGATGGTAATTGAAGTTTGGGTGATGGAATAGCTGGCCCAATGAAGTTAAACTACTTGAAACATGATAAACTGAACGAATAATAGATTGTTGACTTCATTCCTCAATTTGTACATATTTTACATGTCTTAAGTGTACACACCAATTGATAGTCCATGGCTTGCACATAAGTGTGGTTAATCAAAACAAATCCGACTCTTACAAAGTATATGTTGTGAAAAAAGGTCAGAACATGAACTGTTTGATGCAATTTATAGTTTGCATTAAGATAGGAAAAACGCAAAAAAAAAAAAAAAAAAAAAAGGTTTTGTTGTAACATATTGGCTAAAGTTGGGGAAATGAACTTGTCGGGTGCAATTCACAATTTGCGAATTAAATTAAAAATCTTCCTATAATTGACATTTGCATTAAGATAGAAATATGAAGAGTTGCATGCGAAACACTCTTTGTTCATAAATGTATCTTGTGAAATCGACGAAAGCTTTAGGATAACTGATAACATATTCATTTTTATTTACTCACGAAAGTATTAATCATTACCCTTGAAATGTTCACAAAACATCTAAAATCACTTTAATTTTCTGTAGGAGCAGGTTGATATTGAGTATTTTCTTATCTTTTTTCTTCTTAATGTCTTATTCATCATCTATATCAAGATACCGAAAGAGGAGAAGGGTGATACGAAATGGTGAAATTCAAATATGTCATTGTTATGTAGAAGCTATACTATTTATGTCACCCATGGTAGAACATTTTTAGGATGCCCTAATATCAATGTTTATGGTCAAAATGTCTATGTAGGAAGTATAATGGAGTCAATATTTTTAATTTCAGCTACATTTAACTTTGTATTTTTACGAGACAAGAGGAATGATTGTAATTATTTCGGATGAGAAATAAGGACCTAACCCATAAAGCTACAAAAATTACTTCTTGACATGCACAATAATATGAAGGATATGCAGTTGGAACTGAAGGAGATGCAACTCGAGTTGAAGAAGAAGAAAAAACGGTAGTTTAAAGAAATAAGTTTATAAGTGTTATCTTACTTAAGATTGTTTTATTCATGACAATTGTGATTTTCACATTATGCATTATAATATTTATTTTGTTTTCCGGAATACTTATAACGACTTTACCATAATGCGTTTGTAACACCGAGCCAATCAGGTAATTTCCTTTCTTGTCTCAAAGTATTAAAGTATTGCAAAAATGGTCCTTATGCCATGCGTACCTAGGGCGGGGCGTATGTAGGGCGTAAACCCTTAATGAAGGACATAGATGCATGTGAGCATGCAGGGTGTACTCATGAGGTACGCAGGGCGTACTAGGCTGATGAGCAAACCCAAATTTTTAGGGTTTGAGCCCTATATAATGGCATTATCTGCCTTGAGACCCTCCCACCTTCATCCTCCATTCTCCCATTCGACTCCTTGCAAACCCTAACCATCATTTGTGAAATATTGAGCTCATTTTGGTGTTTGGTGTTCACCTTTGAAGGAAGAAAGTGATTGGAAAGCTAGTGAAAAGTTCCAAGCCTTGTGGATCTGTGTTTTTCACATTTCAAGCAACCTCCAGAAGGTATAAAGTTCTGAACTTGATGAATGATTCGTTAGATCTTGCTAGTTCTTGAGTGTTTGAGCCTTTTGGTCCCATAATCTTGGTATATACGAGTTTGGCCTACTCTAGACCAAATGAGTTGTCCTTTCAGATGTTTTTGAGTGTTTGTAGTCATAAAAATGTAATCTTGGTCCCTTTCCCCTATCCATGCAAGAGTTATGAAGCTTGGGTTTTGGTTAATAAGTTAGGGTTTGGATTTTGATCCCTTCCTATCCATGAAAAGTCATAACATTGGAAACTTTATGATTAAGGAGGTTATTTGGGGACTAGATCTGAGTTTTGGATGTAAGGTCTTACGGGAATAAGCACTTAATAAAGAAGTAGGAAGTTTACTGAGTATGTTGGGTGTACCTGAGGGTACACAATGTGTAGCCCCAAAGGGTCCTATAAGCAGCCAAGCCACCCTCTATATTGGGTGTAGAGTTGGAGTACGTGGGGCGTACTTAGCCTGTGGAGGACCTTTGACCTTTTCACCTTTGAACGTTGACCATGATTTTGACCAAGTTGATTTTAGGTCATTTTGGGTAATATTTGAGTTTTGGATTGAGGTGTGGACCTTCGTTACTATATAGGTGGTCGGTAGAGTCGATATTCATAGTTTCATTCTTTTTAGAGATCGCCTTGGATTTGAGGTGAGTTTCCTCACTATGCTTATGGGTCGAAGGCACCAAGGCTCGTCCATTTGTTGTGTTATGTAATTATGTAGGACCCGTGTATGATTAATTATTATTTGTATATGTCAAATATTCGGTTGGTTGGGTTGAGGCTGGAAGCCAACAAAACCGAATGGTTGGGTTGAGGCACTGCTACTTGCGGTGGACCAACAAACCCGTATGGTTGGGTTGAGACTCTGTGTCAATGATGCGTAAATAATTATGCACTAGTTTAACCTACTAATGTAACTAATTATTACTTCCTAGGCAGTGTACCTTGTTGAAAATAGAATAGCACAATAGTCGGGTATCGAACACAAGGAACATAATGATTAGCTAATTTTATCTACTAACTACCTAAATTACTATTTAATTAAGGAAAAAGGGTTTTCTCTAGTTTTGCAAGACTGGAAACTTAATTAACCAAACTAACTATTATCAACTAATGAAACAAAAACTAAAACTTAAAGCAAGAAACACAAAAGACGATTTTAACCAAGGTAATTGAGAGACTTTCGTTTAGCTTCGATATACTTGCTATTATGGTTGATTTATGGAAGTGCAATGGATTTATGCTTCGTTGGTTATCGATTCCTAAGATGACCAGGTTAATGTTCACTAACCTAATCCTTTAGCAAATAAGTTCATTCATACGACGATCAGGCAGATAAACTAAAAAATTTACTAGTATTCTATTCGAGTTAAATTAGACTTATAACTGATTGATTAATTTGATTTATTAAATCATTTCAATATATGATTGATCATCATATATTAGCTCCTATAATTATTTATCCACTTTTCTATTTAACCCTCGTTTTGGTCAAAACTCTAGTCCTATAGTTTTGCAATTCACAAAGATCATAGGATTCAAGTTCAATCAAGAGTGATGGTCATACAAACTTAATTAAACTCAACAATAAACAGAAAAGTAGTTGTCATAAGCATATATAGGTTCTTTAATAAGCTAAAGTAACAAATAACCAACTATTTATAATCCAAACCAGAAATCAAACCACAAATCAAACCATAAAAAGTCAAATAATCTAATCTGAATGAAATTCATAGGTTTTTAGCCCATGATTTTGTTGGATTAGGTGTCTAAGCCCATAACTATTTTTGGTATGTACTTGATTTGATTATGAGCATGGTCCTTTTGGGTTGCCTTCACCATATCAATTTGATAGGATGAATTATGTGACAGAGGTTAATTGTGATTTACTAATGTATTATAAGAATAATATATTAATTGAGAAATCATATTATTTAATTAGTATTGATTAGAAATTAATTTAGTGATCAAAAGAGACTGATTAAATTAAGGGGGACTGATTATGTAAATCAGTAATAGTTGTAGTTTGGGCTTATGGACCCCATTGGTATAGGGTGGAAGAAATCTCTATGAGAGTCCATAAAGATTCCGTCCAAGGCTTGCCTTATGGGAGTTCATATGTTGCTTAGGGCCTAAGCAAGGGAATTAGGGTTTCCAAGTTGTAAACCCTAAGAGCCTCAACTATAAAAGGAACCCCATGGTCCTTAAAATCGGCACTAATGAGTTTCTAAGAGAACCCTATTCGGTTTTGAGGCCTTCTCCTCTCTCTCTCTCTCTCTCTCTCTCTCTCTCTCTCTCTCTCTCTCTCTCTCTCTCTCTCTCTCTCTCTCTTCTTCTTCTTCTTCTTCTTCTTCTTCCTTGTTGCTAGTGGTGTTTGTGACTCCATTAGAGGTGCAACATTTGAGGCACTAAGCTCTTGAAGGTCAAGATAAAATCAACAACAAGAAAGGTAACATCTAAACCCTATTTTATGTGTAAATTTCGAAATTGTATGCTAGTTCTTAGGGTTTATGCTTTGGATGATTACTTGCATGCATAACTTGAGAAAAACCTAGATCCAAAACATTAGGGTTGCATGTACACCATAGGAATGTTGTAGAGCTCAAGACCCATCAGTGGTATCAGAGCCAGGTTGTTTTTCTATTATATTTGATGCCATTGTTGTTTGTTCAAAGCAAAAGGAAATCGTTTTTTGGAACCTGACTGATGACCACGACGTGGTCAAAGTCACCACGACGTGGTGTCTCATCAGTTAGCATATTTTCGGAATTTTGGCTTAAATTAGGTTTGGATAATTACCATAAGTTATTTTCTTAATTAAAAATTCGAATTTTTGATATGGTAATGGATATCCTAATCTAATTGGAAGATAGTGGTCAAAATTTAAGATAATTACTAGATTATATGATAAATTAATTATTTGTAAAATTTGATTTGTGTTTATCTTGCCAAAATTATAAGATTAGATTAAATTATGTGATAAGGATAAATTATGTGATTAATTTAATTGGTTTTCAAATTTGATCTAAATGTTAGAAAGGTTTCAAAATTTGCCATCAAGTTTTGGAATTTAAAATTTAATTAAAAGTTTTAATTTTGAAATATTAAATTCTAAAACCCTAGTATTTTGAATAGTTCAAATTACACCCTTATGGTTTTATTAAATTAATTAAGTGTTTAATTAAAAGAGAGAATTAATAAATCCATAATGACATGGTTTAAATAAATTAAGAGCCTATTTTATTAATAGATTAAACCATCTAGTATTTTAAATGTATAAAATACACCCTAATATTATATAAAATTAAAAATCTAATCATCATATCATATCATATCATATCATACTATATTATAAAGGAAGCATTTTTCCTTTCACCACATTCATTTGAAACTCCCATGCATTTTTCCTTTCACCACATTCATTTGAAACTCCCATGACTTTTCAATTTCTTTCTAATAATAATTATAAGTTGGTTAATAAGGTTAAATAAATATCAAACCTAAAGTTTAATCATATATAAACTAAATTTCAATATTAAAATAATATCTTTACTTTTACATATAAAGTTATGTTTTTTTTTAAAAGTTTTAACATATTATACTTAATTTATTAGTTTAATATAGTATTGGATGTAAACCATTATTATTTTAAAGATACAATTTTGGAACAATTTGTATAAAATACTAAAATTATTAATTTAAATATAACATTACATGGTCAACTTAAATATAAATTTTAGTTTAACTTAAACAACCCAAAAAATATTTTGTAAATAGTTAAAAGTGATAAATTGTAGTGTCTTTCTAATAACGATTATAAGTTGGTTAATTAAGTTAAATAAATATCAAACCTAAAGTGTAATCATAAATAAACTAAAATTCAATTTTAAAGTAATATCTTTACTTCTACTTATAAAGTTATGTCTTTAACTTTTAATATATTATACTTAATTTATTAGATTTAAAATGTTGTTGTATGTAAACCATTATCAGTTTAAAGCTACAACTTTTGAGCAGTTTAGACAAAATACTTAAATTATAAATTTAAATATAACATTACAGTATCAACATAATTATAAATTTCAGTTTCACTTAAAAAACCAAAAAATATTTTGTAAATAGTTAAAAGTGATAAATTGTAGTGATAAATGCAAAAACTAAATTGTAATCTCAATTTAACTAAAATATTTCCTAAAGATATTTTTATAATCGTTAAAAGTTTTCAAATAAATAGCTTAAAATAACTTACAATAACAATAGTTAAAAATAACTCTACATAGATGATTATATTGTTACCTTTAAAATAAAAAAACAATGTTTGATGTTTTGAAAAATTATAATGATAGAAATTAAAACATTAATCAAATAAATTTTAAAAAATTAATTAAAAATAACAACAACTATAAATAACAGTAAACCATATATTATATTTAATTTTATTCATGTGTAACTCATGGGTAGAAAGTCATTCATACGATTGACTAAACTACAATATTAAAATCTCATATTATATTTCTATTTATAAAATTATGACTTTAACTTTTTAACATATTATAGTTAACTTATTAGTTTAAATATGTTGTCGTATGTGAGCAATTATCATTTTAAAGTCACAATATTTGTATAATTTATGAGTTGATGCAAACGAGTTAAATTATTAATTTCAATATAATATTAAACAATTAACTTAAATCAAAATTTCAGTTAAACTTGAAAAAAATCGAGAGACTGTTTTATAAATAGTTAAAGATTATAAATTATCGTGTTAAACCTAAATTGTAATTCTAAATTAACAGAAAAAAAAACTATGAAACGAATTTTTATAATCATTAACAATTTTCAAATAAATAGCTTAAAAATAACTTACAATAAGAATAGTTAAAATTAATATTATATAAAAAACATTAATATTTTCTTTAAAAATAAAAACAATGTTTTTTGTTTTAAATAACTACAATCATAGAAACTAAAAATATTCATCAAATAAATTTTAAAAACGTTAAATTTCTGAAACAAAATTAAAATAATTAAGATTTTCGAAATACATTATTTTAAATAATTTACAACAACAATAGTTAAAAGTAAAAATTATACACAAAAATTATATTGTTGTCTTTAAAAACAAAAACAATGTTTGATGTTTTAGATAATTACAATGATAGAAATTAAAATCTTAAGCAAATAAACTTTTTAAAATTAATTAATCATAACAACAACTATAAATATCATTAAATCATATATTATATTTAATTTTATTCATAAGTAACATGCAGACGTCATTAAGACACTTAGGATTATACAAATTTAAAAGATATCTACATTATCATATAATTCAAAACAAACAATGTTTATACCAACTTATTATAAGATTTATTATATAAAAGCTAATAATAATGTCATTGATATATTTAAAAAACATATATTTGTAAAAATTTCAAATATATTGTTGTATTTTGCGCAACGCGCGGGTATTCGCCTAGTATATTATATATGTATAAGTAAAAGTCAGTCTTACCATTAGTAGGTCTCATTCACGAAGCTGGTCTATAAGGGGTGTTTAAGGAAACGACCTGTAAAATGACCGCCATTGGGTATCCACTCTTACCCACCGCACCCTTGACCAGTGGAGGGTCGTTAGCCGAACGGGTAGGATAGGACACAAAATCTCATTAATAAGTATAATGAAATACGAAGTAACTAAACACTTTTATAAATTCCCAATCTTAGTTACTTTAGGAGAAATGTGAATTTGGTGCTAATCCATGAAATTGCACATTGCACCTTGTTGGTCGTTAGTGGAGCGTGTGTGGTTAACCGACACACTAATATGGGACTAATGAAGGATGACAATGGGTAGCTCGTAGATTATCATATATCAATGGAGCGTGTGTGGTTAACCGACACATTGATTAGGTGATAAACGTCTTCGAGAGTACCAAGCTAATTTTCATGGTTATTCACACCTTGTTTGTGATCCTCGGTATCCAGTCACAAACTTCAAGGGCATAATCGAGATTAAACATGCCATTGAAAGGTTCAATGAATCTCAAAAGATCTAGGAATTTCATCTAAAACCTAATTCGTTAAAAATTTTGTTTTCGTGGTGGAATTGGTAAATCGTCATTTACCTACCTTCAAATAATTTGCAATTGGATTACGGCATCCCTCTTCCGAATTGTGAATTATTGTGTTGGGTCCTAGCCTTAATATTTCATTTGGATGTTATATTAAGGATTAAATCAACTAACTTGAATTTCCCCCCTTTTATAGATGTCTAGTTTTGACAATTATGGTCTTCCTCAATCCTTTGGAAAAGGCTTTCCTCGAAGATGATATTCCACATGACGATTGAGGTGAAAGATCAATCCCTTCTTCGTGCTTTGGTGGAACTTCTCTTCCTCCACCTCCTCCAATAATTCTCCCTGACCCACATGTTCATCGACTTGAAAATTTCAAGGTCACTCAAGCCCTATTGGCAAGCAACCACGATGATGGAAAGTCTGTATGTGTTCACGTCTTAGAGATGAAGTTGCATATTGATAGGCTGGGAATGTTGGGTGTCGATGTCTCAAGGAAGATGGATGTTGACTTGGTTCTTCAATCACTTCTTAAGTCATATAGTGAGTTCATTAGAGATTACTATATGACAAATCACTATGTGACCCTTATTGATTTGACATATTTGCTAATTGTTGCTGAATCAGAAATGATTTGGCGCACTGGTAAAACAAATTTGACTGGAAAATCAATCTCCCAAACTTCCATGGACATTAACAATGGCAACATTGGGAGTACAGAAAAGTTTTCTCTTCCCAATGGAAAGGGATCGGCCAAGGTCAAACCGTTTGACCAAATGGTAAAGAGAAAGGGTGAGTCTGAGATAGTCTCATGTACCATTCCAAAAGAGTATGTTTGTTTCTATTGCCAAGAGAAGGGTCATTGGATGCGAACCTGTCGTATCTACCTGAAGGATCGCAAGGATGGAAAAGTCAAAATGTATGACTCTATTTCAGGTAAGTCCACTATCTAACTCTATTAAGTTCCTATTTGTATATTCTTAATACATGATGTGATGAGATTGTATTTTGATGTTTTGTAGGATCGAAGAAAAGAAAGGAAGCTTAAAGGAAGAGTGAGCTGAGTCTGATCGGGAAGAGATGGATTTCGATTGCATGGTTCGATGATCGGATTTTCGAGCTGCTACTTAGGAGTTTTGATAGATTGCTTAGGAATATTTAGTAACATAGTTTTCATTTGTAATTGCGTTGTAAGGACAATTTTTTCCGCACCTTTATAAATAAAGAAAATTTTGATTTTGTCTTATTTTATATTTCCTTGCAATGGCATTTGTGAAAATTGGTGTTTATATATTTTTATTTTTAGCAATATTGAAAAAAAATTGGTTTGATTCTTTCGTTTGTGGTAGTGTCAGAAATTTACCAAATAAGGAAATATTCTCGTCGCCCAAGTTTCAATTGGACAGAAACTAGGAATCATGCGAATTGTATTGTGTGATGAATGAGAACCTTCGTCTTTGGAAAATTAAGACTAATTCCTTGTTCACATGAAAATATGAGTCAAGTGAAGGACTGGGAGATCTAGTACACATTGTTGTGCACTGGTCAGGTCCGCCACAAAGAACGATAAGACTATTCTTCATGATTTACTAAAAGTTTAGTGAATATGGTTATACTTACAAGATTAGGTGTAATTCTGAATCATTGAAAAAAGTTTCAAATGAAAGGCAGAATGAATAAGAAGAATCAATTAGGCAGAAAGATAAAAGTTTCTCCAATATGAAAGGAAAGGAGAGTACTTTAGTATCGTGTTTTATGATCATCTTAATGATTATGAAACCATATCACAATTGATCCTCTAAGGACACCTTAGTGCACTTGTATGGCTAAGAAGAAGAATCGGGAATTGTTGAAATGGTTAAATCAAAAAGATGAGTCATACTTCGTTCCAAAATCGAGTCTTAGAGTCCTACTCTAATATTGTGCCTTGAGTGACATAATCTTAAGAAGGTTTATAACACTCATCAAATGTGGAGTAGAAATGTTTCCTACTCTTGCACATTTGAAATTGGTAAGTTGTGATGTCTTGGATAAGACAAAGACCAACTAAGACCAATTGTGTGTAGTGTTTGTCTTAATAAGAACCCACACTAACTCTTGAATATTTGTTTGTTAAAGAATGTCTCTTGACAAGAGAATCTTATATATCAAGAGGTCAGTGTGAGTATTAAAGATCTTGAAAAGTTTCAAGAACAAATCAAGAGTAAACCTATTGTTAATAACTAGCACACGACTTGAGGTTTGTAACCTATCGTATTGACATATTCTTGTTTCTGTGTCATTCCAGTTGAGTTGACTATGCATGTGAGTTCTACGAGTTCCCAATTGTTTGCATAAGGCAAAGCACCTTGATTAATGAAAGTTCATTGATTTGTATAGGTGAGCTGCTCAACAGCCTAGAAGCAATGGCAGACCTTGTACTACTAGATGGCAATAAATTAAGATTGAACAAGTTCAGTCCATATGAGTTTGGATTTGTCACAAACCTTGTCTTGCGATTATGGTTATGACAAATTCACATGGATAGGAACACATCCACCATAAAATCTAAGTGGCATAAGGTTTCTCTCCAATTCATGAAAATGATTGTGAGGAAACGCTTTCACTAAGTGGGTTTTAAAGAGTTAGCAATTGTGTTAATTGCGTTCTCAAATTTGATTATGATTACAGCATCCCTCTTCGTAGTTCGAATTGTGAGGAATGGCAAATGGTCTGAACATTTGGGACTTACTGCTGTAAGTTCTGAAATAGTTTAGACACACATATGAGCTTTCTAATGAAAGGTGTATGAACTTGAGATGCCTAGATAAAGGCTTATCGAATCATCTCGTATCAGAAATTTGAACTTTGGAAAGGAAGTCAATAAGTATTGATTTCTAGAAGTCCAGTTGATTTCTGGGTACATGTCAAAGCTAGTGGGAGAATAAGTGTTATGCTAGTAAGGATGTAATTATTATGCAAGTGGGAGCATAATCATTATGATAAGTGTTGCGAGTTAGCAATGCTAATTATAGGAAATCAAGGTTATATTTGCAAAGTTTGAAAAGTTGTTTCGCTATAGTAAGGGAGAGGATACTTATACTTCATTTCAAATATAAAAGTTTAGATTGGAAGTTTTAATGAAACTTAGTCATGAGCATATATGAATATCATGTTGAAATGTTTCAACAAATGGTAATTCTATATATGGAAATATTATAGCAAGAGACGGTAAAGTATCATGTCTATATGTAAAACATTATGAATCGTATCCCATATGCTTCAGGTATATGATCGATTGCATATGCTATAATATTCATGTGTTCTGATTTTCCAAATGCTTGGGGCATTAAGAGGGAAAAAGGACCAGAACCGGATATGACTAAAGTAGTTAAACAACTGTCAATGATGATCTAAGGTTCGCTAAGGATTGGTTGCTTGTGGGCAGTTGGAAGTATAGTAATAGATGGACCATATTGACATAATTATGAACAGATGGGATTCTATTAAGAATGAATTGTCATATGGAAAGTATGAAAATGTTTCCATAATGGGAGTTGGATATTAAGAATCTATGTGTAGAAACTTTGTTCAAAGGAATGTACTTTGAATATGAGACTTCGTATCTGTGGAATTGGCTTGTAAAAATCTCCAATGGAATGTTCTGTAATTGGCAAAGTCTCTGTGACTTTGGTGCCTAGACATTACAAAATGATCATTTCATGATAAGTTTAGAATCTAACACATTCTAATAGTGGCAAGAATTTGGTATTCTTACACTTGTGATAAGGATTTGGAATTGTAAAATGAGCATCATTGGAAATGTGTTCAATTGATCTATTTTACAAAGCAAGGACCATGGATGAACATAGTATGCATGCTTGGAGCATGGGATGACTATTGTTTTAATTCAAGTATTAAGTTGATTACTCGAAACATTATACAATGAATAATGTGTAATCAATATGGTGATTAAATAATAAGTGTTTTATTTATATTCAAAAGTTTTGAGACCATATTAGATTAGATTATTCTTGTGTTTTACTTTGCATGTTTTTACTTCCCGAATAATAAGATTATTCAAACATCCACAGTCAATCATACTTTGGAAGTAAGTAATGAGGTAAGATTGTCATGAATCCGACTATAGATTGTCTAAAGTGTTTAGACATAGCAAAAGTTTGTTGCAGTGTTCATGAGTACTCCTGTAATAAGATTTGAGTATTGGATTAAACCCACGCTCACGTGAATCACTTCATGGATTTTATCACGGGTGATTGTGAGTCGATAATATCTTATATTCTTGAAACGGAGACATATGACTTGTTGTTTACAAGTCGGTTGCACATTGATAGTATGTAAACGCATCAGTAACTTGATGTTATAAAATATATTATTATGTGTGATTTGATGAGTAAATAGTACAAGATATGAGTCGAAGTTTATCCGTTCCTTTTACCCTAAGAGGGATAAAAGCGATATTTGTGGGCCCCTCGATGATTTAGTGATGACACCTAAGCGCTTGGCCAAGCCTGGACTAAGTTGATGTGTTCAATTGTAGTCTGTTGTCAGTTGTCATAAATCGGAAATCGGGAAACAGCACATGGACAAAGAGAATGATTATAATCCATGTCTCATTTCCATACGATATCTTGTAGAATGGAGGAATATATGATCCCTTATCTAAAGGATGCGTTACTGATAAGATCAGAGTTCGACAACGGCTTTTGAGAGCTACGATTGCTAATCGAATTCTGAAGTCGTACTTGCAATAATAGTTATTAGACTTATCCATGTGGGAGACTGTTGGATTAGGTGCCTAAGCCTATAGCTATTTTTGGTATGTACTTGATTTGATTATGAGAATGGTCCTTTTGGATTGTCTTCACCATAGCAATTTGATAGGATGAATTATGTGAAAGAGGTTAATTGTGATTTATTAATATATTATAAGAATAATATATTAATTGAGAAATCATATTATTTAATTAGTATTGATCAAAAATTAATTTGGAATTAATTTAGTGATCAAAAGTGACTGATTAAATTAACGGGGACTGATTATGTAAATCAGTAATAGTTGTAGTTTGGGCTCATGGACCCCATTGGTATAGGGTGGAGGAAATCTCTATGAGAGTCCATAAAGATTTCATCCAAGGATTGCCTTATGGGAGTCCATATGTTGCTTAGGGCCTAAGCAAAGGAATTAGGGTTTCCAAGTTGTAAACCCTAAGAGCCTCAACTATAAAAGGAACCCCATGGTCCTTAAAATCGGCACTAATGAGTTTCTAAGAGAACCCTAGCCAGTTTTGAGGCATTCTCCTCTCTATCTTGTTCTTCCTTATAGTGGTGTTTGTGACTCCGTTAGAGGTGCAACATTTGAGGCACTAAACTCTTGAAGGTCAAGATCAAATCAACAACAAGAAAGGTAACATCTAAACACTATTTTATGTGTAAATTTCGAAATTGTATGCTAGTTCTTAGGGTTTATGCTTTGGATGATTACTTGCATGCATAACTTGAGAAAAACCTAGAGATCCAAAGCATTAGGGTTGCATGTACACCATAGGAATGTTGTAGTGCTCAAAACCCATCAGATTTCAGCAGGTAAACTCATAAAAACGAATTCAACTTAACATTCATGATTAATCTCAAGAAGAAAAATGTAACGGGATGTTGTATTGCCTCAAATCTCGCAAATCCAAGCTATAATCAATCTTCTGCAACTCTAAGCGTTAACGTGTGTTCTTGGCCTTCAAAAGACAACAATAGCTCCAGTAAAAGTTAGGTTTTTGGAGGATTATGCCTTCTATTTATAATTTTCTCGAAGTCGGTCCACCACATCGTGGTAATGTCACCATGTTGTGGTCTTCTAGTTTATCACGTAATCCGCAAGTCTTCGAGATTCGGCGGGAAACTTCAAAACACCACGTTGTGGTAATGTCACAACGTCGTAGGAATGAGTCTTTTCTTCATTTTTGCCTTGATCCAAGTTCCTAGCTTCCAACTTCCTTTTTTTCTCTGAGCATGTCTTTTCCCTCTACAACACAACATACAATAGATTAAGTGTCTTTTGTTCTATAATGGGCATAAAAATGGCTATAAATATTAATATATAATGTAAAATATATGTATAGATATGCACATATCAATCAACAAACCTGAATGGTTGGGTTGAAACTTTGTGTCAACAAACTCGGGATGGCTGGGTTGAGGCCATAAGCCAACAAATCCTAATTGCATCCACTATAACTGTTGAAACATCCCAAAAATACGGTCCAAAATTTTCGTTTGATTATTTCTAAAAACCATAAATACCATTTGTCATCTCATGAAAAGAACATAAGTAATGTATCCCAAATCATCATAATAAAATATTGTATCAAAAATCATGTGTCAAATATCAGAGTCTGACATCCCAGGCTGAATCAATGGTGTGTGCACTACAATCATCCCGAGCTCTTCCCCTTGCTACCGGAAGTACCTGAAACCAAAACTGAAAACTGTAAGCACGAAGCTTAGTGAGTCTCCCCAAACTACCACATACCATACACATAAATGCAACTACGAGATACGGGCCCCTCCCACTCTCATGGAGATTTGGGCCCCGTCCACACTCCGCTGTCTAGGAGATTCGGGCCCCGCTCACACTCCGTTGTCTAGGAGATTCGGGCCCAGCCCACACTCGGCTGTCTAGGAGATTCGGGCCCCACCCACACTCCGCTGTGTAACATGCATACAAGTATCACACAGAAAACAAGTATATCTATTCCTATCAACAATCACATAACTATACTCAATAATACTACGAGATTCGAGCCCCGCCCACACTCAGCTACTATGAGATTCGGGCCCCGCCCACACTCGGCTAATAACATATCACATATACTGGCCGACCTTGGTGCCTTAGACTCGTTCCTATTGAAGGAAACTCACCTCGTAAAGCTGACTGCTGAAATCTCGAGTGATGAATCTCTGACGGATACTCCCACGACTCCCTGACTATTATTATCACAATAACACTTAGTCAAAACCTGATAATTCTCCTTATGGTAAAATGACCATTTTACCCCTGGTCAAAGTCAATGCTTTGGTCAAAGTCAACCTTCTGGTTGACCCAACTCGTCGAGTCCTAGAACCTGAAATCGCGATCTAACTCGTCGAGTCTCCCCCCCCCCCCGACTCTTCGAGTTCCCAGGCTACACATAGTCGCGATCTACCGAATCAACTCGTCGACTCCCTTCACCGACTCGTCGAGTTCTACCTTAATCTTAAACGGGACAACCCAACTCAACTCGTCGAGTCCCTATATGGACTCGCCGAGTTCCCCTGTCTGATTGAGCCATCTCAATGGATTAAGCTCCTACCCTTCAGATCCAAACTCCATACTTTATCTACACACCGGGAATACACTTTTAAGGGTAAAGTTTCCAACTTTACCCGCTATTAGTCCTCCTTAATGGGTTTAGCTCAAACCCTAACTCTCTAGAACACAGATCTTGGTCCACAAGCCATAATACTCTAAACCAAAGCACACTATAGTAGATCTAGGCATTGGACATCAGTTGGACATGTAAAGTTCCTAGCTTTCCTTCCATGCATGGCCTTTTAGGGCTAAAAAGGCCATAATAACGTTTTTATGCTTGTATGGGGCTTCCATGGTCATAAAGTTTGCACCTTTATGCTATGGAACCTCTTCTAGATCCCAGATCTGAATTGTAAGTCACTTGGGACGTCCAAATCTCAAAGACCAAGGTTCTTGAACCAAAACCCTCATAAAAAGTGGAAATAAGTAGATCTAATGAATGAATGATCAAGTTAGAGACTTGATTACCAGAAAGTGATGAGGATGGAAGGAAATCCATGGATCTACTATCTTCTCCTTGAACCTTCTAACTCATTCTTCTTCTTCTAGCTTCAAGAGCACACAAAATCTCTCAAGAATGGCTCACACACTCATAAAATGCTCTAGAGTTTCGTGGATTAGGGTTTAGGACTTGGAGGCTGGAAATGAGGCCAAAAGGTGGAGATTAAGATGCTTAAATAGGGTGCAAAACCCCACGTCCAAGACTCGATTCTACTCAACGAGTCTAGGGCTTCCAACTTGTCAAGTAGCTCTATAAAAATGAAGAATTTTATAAATAAATGCATACCAGAAGCCAGGCGTTACAGCTGTATATTTCGATGTGTTGGCTATTTTGGGAAACTCACTAAGCTTGGGCTTACAATTTTGATTTCTTGTTTCAGGTACTTCTGATGATCGAGGAAAAGCAAAGGCTTGATCGTACACATCCTCTACAATTTGATTTCCGCATGATTTGAATACTCTGATTTTGAATGATTGTATTTGACACTTATGTTTGTGATTTGGTAGGTTTTTTTATAAACACGGGTTTTTATCTAAATGAAAAATGAAAAATTTTATCGTGATTTTTGGGATGTTACAAGTTGGTATCAGAGCCCTAGTTTGAGAGAATTGGATGAAAATTTGTGTGAATCCTGACTCAAACTAAGGATCTACAAAAGTTTTCGAATCATTTTCAAAACTGTTTAAAAATAATAATAATAACCAAGGAGGGATGAGATGTATACGATCAGCCGGAGCAAGAAAGTATTCCCCAAGATACCCACACTGTTATTTGCTTATGATGATTATGATAGAATTGCATGGTAGTTGTAGGCTAGGGATCTTCAGGAATTGCATGATAAAATTTCCTGAATTATGATGCTTGATAGCCTAGGAAATTTTCTTGTATACCAGATGTAATTTACATCATTAGTGTAGTTCCTTAGTTTATGCACCATAATGCACCAAAATGGGCATGTACTACTGAAAGTACAAGACCCGTATGCATAGCAAGGAAGTCACGAACCCCGAGGATCTTGTCTTTCTGTAATGATTGTAATATTATGAATTGTGGCATTTCTGATGCATTTTGGTTCATTTTCAGTATAGTGTACACAAGGGGTTCTGGATTAGGAGTGGCCGGCCCAGCGAGGCCAGGATTGACTGATGATGAGATTAGGGAGTTGATCTCTGACTGCGGTTGTTCAGGGTGCTATCCTGGAGGTTTGTGGGTCTATTAAGACCACAATGATTGAGTTGTTCAATGAGCGATACGTCGCCGTGACCGAGGCTACTGCTGTTGCAGCCACCGTAGATGTTGCTGCAACGGGGGTTTAGGGGAGAGGGTCATTTCAATATTGGGACTTCAACAACATGAAGCCTCCAGAGCTTGACGGGATCAAGGACCCGATCATTGCTATGAGGTGGTTAGCAGATGTGGAGGTTTTTCTCTTCACTTGTGCATGTACGGAGGACCAGAAGGTCATGTGCCCCCTGAACCTTCTTCGTTTGGGGGCAGAGGACTGGTGAAGGCTGGCGACTGGTGCTTATTCTCCTGCAAAGAAGCCGTAGTGACTTGGTAACAGTTTAACGAGATGTTCCATAACGAGTATGTGTCACTGGTATAGAGGGAGAGGTTAGCACATGAGTATCTGTCGCTGAAGCAGTCGATAGATTCGGTGACAGAGATCACCAAGATGTTCACAGAGAGAGCTCTTTTCTGCCCCGAGTATGCTGCTTTGGAGCAGGTTCAGATGTCTCGTTTCTTGAACATGCTCAACATAGAGATTGGGGAGTTTGTGTTTACCCAACGGTACAGTTCTCTTTCCAAGATGCAATCTTTCACTCGGAGGAGGGAGATTGAGATTGAGACTCAGACTAGAGGGGGGAGGTGGACCTCGGTTCAAACACAACCATAACCGAAGCGTTTCAAACCCACCGACTCTCTATCTGGAGGATAGAGGGGTCGCACTTGTGGAAAGTGAGGTAAGGTATACGAGGGTGTTTGTCGATCAACGATTGGGTGTCACAATTATGGCAATCAAGGCCATTTTACGAGGGAGAGTCGCCAGCCGCAACAACATGCCCCATCATCATGAGTTCGCATCTATTATCATTGTGATTAGGTGGTCCATGTGAAGGCCTAATATCCTTTACTTACTCCCATGCCCGTACAGGCACCAACTCCATCGACTCTACGGATCACAGACGGACGACGGGGGAGAGATGAGGCCCCGAAGGCCAGGGGTCATGCTTTTCAACTCACCGTAGAGGAGGCTAGGCGACGCCTGACGTCGTTACTAGTATGTATTCATTTTTATTCTCTGTTCAACTATTATTATGTAAGCTTACGATTGTATTTCTATTAGGTACCTTCTTAGTGAATTCTTTGCTTGCTCTTGTTCTTTCTGACTCGGGTGCGAGTCGGTCCTTTGTGTCCCAGTCTTTCAGTAAGAGTTTTGATATGACTCTTGGAGAGTTGGAGTGCTCGTTGCGAGTTTCCACTGCCAATAAGCATGGGGTTTTTTCATCGAGGGTTTTTCGGGATTGTATATTAGAGATATTTGGGGTGCCTTATCCGATCGACTTGATTCCCATCTCTATGTGGGATGTGTGCATGATAGTAAGGATGGAATGGTTGAGTAGATTTGGATCCATGATTGACTGTGAGAGGCAGTCAGTGATAGTTCAAACCCCAAGTGGGGGAAGAACTGACTAGTTATGGAGAGGGTACCAGGGTTGGATCGAAGTTTTGTTCAGCCACCAGGGCTCGATAGTATCTTCAGCATGAATGTCCGGGTTATCTCGCTTATGTGATTGACACTCGTGTTGTAGGGGGAGTTTTAGTTTTGGATGTGCCTGTAATCAGGCAGTTTCCAGATGTATTCCCTGAAGATTTACTCGGTGTGCCTCATGCGAGGCAGGTTGAGTTCAGGATTATTTGGTTCCCGACGCGGACCCGATTGCTAAGGTGTCGTATCGATTAGCACCGCCTGAGATGTAGGAGTTGTCCTCTCAACTCCAGGACATGTTGGGCAAGCAGTTTATCCGACCGATCAATTCGTCATGAGGAGCACCAATTTTGTTTGTAAAAAAGAATGATGGTTCACACGTGATGTGCATTGATTATCGGGAGCTAAACAAATTGATGGTGAAGAATCGTTACCCACTTCCATGGATTGATGATCTCTTCGATCAGTTGCATGGTGCATCTTGGTTCTCCAAGATCTATTTAAGGTCAGGGTATCATTAGATGAGAGTCAGAGAGGAGGACGTGGATAAGACAACATTCCAAACTCATTATGGTCATCACGAGTTTGTGGTGATGCCATTTGGGCTCACCAATGCACGACGGCATTTATGGATTTGATGAATCGGGTATGCATGCCAATGCTCGATCGTTTGGTCATTGTTTTTATCAATGATATCCCGATCTATTCCAAGATCAAGGAGCTGCATGAGGAGCACCTTCGAGAGCTGCTAGGAGTTTTGAGGAGGGAGAGGCTTTAAACAAAGTTATCGAAGTATGAGTTTTGGTTACGGGAGGTCCAGTTCTTGGGACACCTCATTAACCAGAATGGGATTCTTATCGACTCAACCAAGAAAGAGGCAGTTATGCAGTGAGAGGTCCCGAAGTATCCTTCAGAGATCAGGAGTTTTCTGGGTTTAGCAGGGTATTATCGGAGGTTTATTCAGGATTTCTCCAAGGTTGTTATACCTCTCACTCGTTGAAAGGCGTGGATTTTTGCTGGAGGCATAAGCAACAGGCTGCGTTTGAGACGCTGAGACAAACAATTATGTGAGGCCCCGGTGTTAACCCTTCCGAAGGGCGTGGAGGATTTTGTTGTATATTTTGATGCGTCAATCACTGGTTTGAGGGCAGTACTCATGCAAAAGAGGAAGGGTTATTGTGTATGCTTCTAGGTAGCTAAAGCTACATGAGGTTCAATATTCGACGCATGATCTGGAATCGAGGGCGGTGGTGTTTGCCTTTAAGATTTGGCGGCATTATCTATATAGGGCCTGGTGTACCATCTGCACGGATCACAAGAGTCTGAGATATCTCATGGATCAACCAAATCTGAATACGAGACAACGTAAATGGCTTGACGTGGTCAAGGATTATGACTACGAGATTCTTTATCACCTGGGAAAGAGAATGTGGTCGCTGATGCTTTGAACTGCATGTCGACTAGTACTTCTGTTGGGGGCTTATGTATGAGGATTTCTATCAATTCGTTGCTTTTGGATTTGATCAAGGAGGCTCAAGACAAGGGATTTAAGAAGGAAATTTGAACACAGGAGAGAATCAGGGGTGAGATTGACAAGTTTTCTACTGATAGCTGCAAATTATTGACTCGATGCGGTCGGTTTTAGGTTCCAGTTTTTGGTGGGGTCAAGAAGACCATGATGGAAGATGCACATAAGTCCAGATTTTCGATACACCCCGGAGTCACAAAAATTTATCGGTATTTGAGAGTTATCTATTGGTGGTGGTGCATGAAGATAGAGATAGTCTGGTATGTGGATAGGTGCTTGACATGTCAGATGGTGAAGGCCAAGCACCAGAGGCTGCATGACAAGTTTCATCCATTAGAGGTGCCCATATGGAAATGGGAACATATCACCATGGATTTTATCACCAAGTTACCCATGACGGCTAAGAGATTTGATGCAATTTGGGTTATTGTGGATCGTTTGACCAAGAGTGCCCACTTCTTGGCTATTAAGGAGAGTTCCTCGGTAGAGAAATTATCTGATGTTTATGAGTGCGAGATCATCGCTCGACATGGTGTTCCAGTCTCCATTGTATCAGATCGTGATGTTCGGGTTTACTTCACAATTTTAGCAGGAGGTTCCACGCGAAACTTGGTATGGGATTGCACTTTAGCACCACTTATCATTCGCAGACTGATGGCCAGAGCGAGCGGACCATCCAGATGCTCGAGGATATGTTGAGAGCATGTGTTACAGATTTCAGTGGGAGTTTGGACTCCTACCTTCCACCGGATGAGTTTTCATATAATAACAACTATCACTCTAGTATTGGTATGTCGCCTTTTGAGCTTATTTACGAGACGAAGTGTCGTACACCAGTTTGTTGGGGGGGGGGGGGGAGCTCGGTCACAAGGTTATGGGGAAGACCGAGGTAGTCCTTCAGATGATAAAGCTTATTTAGTAAATCATGAAAAGGTTACATACAACTCAGAGTCAGCAGAAGCATTATGCCGATAGGCGTCAATCTGAGTTGGAATTCTAGGTCGGCGATATGGTTTTACTGAAGGTATCACCCTGGAAGGTTGTAATACACTTAAGAAAGAGGGGTAAGTTTGGTCCTTGATTTATTCAGTCATTTCGAGTAGTGGCCAGGTTAGGCATTGTAGCATATCGATTGGATCTGCCTGAGGAGCTTAGTCAGATTCACAACAACTTTCATGTTTCTCAGCTTCGGAAGTGTGTAGTCGATGATTCAGTAGTGGTTCCCTTGGACGATATACAGGTTGATGAGCGCCTGAACTATGCTGAGAGACAAGTGGTAATTTTGGATAGGAAAACGAAGGCCTTGCGCAACAAGGTGGTATCATTGGTCAAGGTTTAGTAACAGGATCAGAAGGGTTCTGAATGGACGTAGGAACCTGAGGCAGAGATGCGGGAGCACTACCTAGAGTTATTCGTAGCGTCGGACTTCGAGGACAAAGTCTGATTCAAATGGGGGAGAATTGTAACACCCAACCAATCAAATACTTTCCTTTCTTGTCTCAAAGTATTAAATTATTGCAAAAATGGTCCTTACATCATGCGTACCTAGGGTGTACACAGGGCATAAGCCCTTAATAAAGGACGTAGATGCATGTGAGTATGCAGGGCGTACTCATGGGTTACATAGGGGATACTAGGCTGATGAGCAAACCTATATTTTTAAGGTTTGAGCTCTATATAATGTTATTATCTGCCTTGAGACCCTCCCACCTTCAGCCTCCATTCTCCAATTCGACTCCTTGCAAACCCTAACCATCATTTGTGAAATATTGAGCTCATTTTGGTGTTTGGTGTTCACCTTTGAAGGAAGAAAGTGTTTGGAAAGATATGAGAAGTTCCAAGACTTGTGGATCTAATTTATTCACCTTTCAAGCAACCTCCATAAGGTATAAATTTCTAAACTTTATGAATGCTTCATTTGATCTTTCTAGTTCTTGAGTTTTTGTTCCTTTTGCTTGTAACACCCTGTTCCGAATCATTTCCTAATGTAGGGTCGTGACTCGAAGACCGGTTATCATAAGTTTTAGGGCCTTTGAGAAAAGGATATTTAGAACCATTTGGTTGTGGATAAGGTAGGGTAGATGATATGGAAATCCTATTTGTGATTTGGAGCCCGAGGGTATAACCGTAAAGTGTTAGTCGGGCCTTTTATGAATTTTGTATTATTTTATTCGGAAAGTTTTAAGGCAAGGATAAGTTGATAGAAGTGTAGATCTTCTCGTTACCTTTCCGTGGATATAAAGAACGTCAAAATCGGAGTTAGAACGAAGAAGTTATGCCCGTTTAAAGTTTGGTCGGTTTTGGGTTATATTGAGTACGTTGGGCGTACAGAGGGGAGTACATCGGGCGTATTGAGGCACCCTGAGTACGCTAGGCGAACCAGGAGTACGCTAGGTGTACGCGATCAGTGCCCAAACCCTATTTTCGTGGTTTGAGCCCTATTTAAGCTACTTAACTCCCCCAAACTCGCTCCATTCTCAGCCTCCACCCCTCCAACACCCATTCCATGAAACCCTAACCCTAGTTGAGCCTTGTGTGCTAAAAGAAGGTGTTTTTTAGTGCTTTGGAGTATGCATGGTGCACCTTGGAAAAGAAGGAACTTCTTGGAGAAGTGTAGGTTGTATTGGAGCTTGTAAATTTGTACTATATTCACCTTGATCTATCTTCTAGATGTATAAAGTTTGAATCTTGATGATGCATTTGTTAGATCTAACTAGTTTTGGATGTTACGAGCTTTTGGTCATTTTAGTGCATAAAGTTTAGATCTTGAAAGTTTGTGACCTTTTTGTGGATAAATTTGGAAACTTTAATCATCTAAACATCATTCTGATTCAGATCTGAAAGTTGGAGACTTGTACTTAATGGATTAAGTTGAAAACGATGAACTTCTGGGTCCCTTTGAAACTTAAAGACTAGATCTTGTTTGTTGGAACCTTTCTAATGGATAAAGTTGGAAACTTTATCCATTATAAAGCTATTATAACTATAAAAATGTGATCCTGGCCCTTTTATCCCTTCCATGCAAGAGTTGTGATGTCTTATTGGGTTAAGAACTTAGGGTTTTAGACATTAAGCACTTTATAGCCATGCAATGTCATAAAGTTGGAAACTTCATGACTTAGGACATCATTTTGGGCTTGGATCTGAGTTTTGGATGTAAGAACTTAATGGAATAAGATCTTAACGGATTTTTGGGACTAGGCTGCATACGTTGGGCGTACATGGTGGTACGTTGTGTGTACGTGGTCAACGCCCCGCTTTTGGTCAAAATCAGAGTACGTTGGGCGACCTACGCTAGGAAGAAAAATTGACTTTTGGACCTTGACCGTTGACTATGAATTTGACCAGGGTTGACCAAGTTTGACCTAAGGGTATTTTGGGTATTTTGAGTTTTTAATTGTGATTGATCACTTGGATAGATAGGTGTCGGTTGGAGCTGAGATTCGGAGTCGGGACCTCATCAGCTATTGATCACACTAAGAGGTGAGTCTTCCTCACTGTACTCACGGGTCGAAGGCACAAAGGCCGACCCAGTAGTTTGCATATAGTGTTACATGATAGTATGTTGGTATGCTGTAGAGATATTTTATATCGGTATCCTGGTATATAGGATGTTGTCATGCTTAGTGATCGGTAGATCTGCCTGATTGTCTGTTGATAGATTATATGTTTACCTGTGGCATGTGTCGACGTAGTGTAGTTGGGTTGAGACTGTACTGCTTTGTGCTTCCAGTCAACAAACCCGTTAAGGTTTATATCAATATGTTGTTATGTTATGGTATGTATGGATATATGTTGGTTATTGGGTTGAGGCAGACCAGCCGGGACTGAAGGCCAAGAGACCCAGGGCGTCCCGGATAGACTGCAAGCCCGAGTGGTGTACCGGTCAAGCCGAAGGCCCAGAGAATGTTCCAGATAGTCTGTAGGCCCGCTGAGGCGTTCCATTCATGCCCGGTGAGGAGCTTAGCCGGATCCACAACACCTTCCATGTGTCTCAGCTTCGAAAGTGTGTGAATGATGATTCGGCGGTCGTTCCATTGGAGGATATTCAAGTTGATGGCCGCTTGAATTATGTGGAGAGACCAGTGGCAATCCTGGACCGAAAGACGAAGGATCTGTGCAACAAGGTGGTATCGTTAATCAGGGTTCAGTGGCAACATTGGAAGGGTTCCAAATGGACTTGGGAATCTGTGTCTGAGATGCGAGAGCATTACCCGAAGTTGTTCACAGTAGAGGACTTCGGGGACAAATTCTAGTTCAAGCGGGGGAGAATTGTAACACTCCGATGATGAGGTATTTTCAATTTTAACCTTAGGTATGTATAAATATTGCATTTTAGCCCTTATGCATGAGAAAGCTTGCAAAATGGCCCATAGTGGCATTTTTGTAATTATTATGGCAGGCTCACATACACGGGGTGTACTCCTAGTGTACGCGGGGCGTACATGTGTAAGCCACAAACCCTAATTGTTAGGGTTTGGACCCTATATAAACATCATTAACTTTCAAGTGCTCAATCCCTCACCAGCCTCCAACCCTCATTTCGTCCCTTTGCAAACCCTAATCCACTTTTGAGCAGTATTGAGCTTTATGTGTGTGTGTTTTGGTCACCTTGAAGGAGAGAGGAAGAAGAGAAGATCATCTTGAAGGAGTAGGACTCTTTGGATCCAGCCCCTCATCACCATTTGTCATCACTTTGAGGTAAAAAGCTTTGATCTTGATAAAGTTATGCATAGATCTAAGTTAGCCATGAAGTTTGTGTCTTTTTGGTCCTATTAGTTGGGTATTTTGAGTATGAGCTACTCCAATTGTAACATCCAAAATTTCGGGTATGATAGTTCATGTTTCAATTTTGAGGATTTGGGAGGGACTCGACGAGTCGTAGGTCTGACTCACCGAGTCACGTCGAGTTGATCACGTGGATTTAATGAGCGGACTCGACGAGTCCAAGTATGGACTCGCCGAGTAGGTACTGGGCAGAGAAAACCCTAAGTTCTGGGGTTGGAGCCTATTTAAAGGAACTTATGACCTTGGATGCGCCTCATATCTCCTGTGAGAAACCCTAAATCGCCATTCGAGCCAAGGGAGAGTTCTTGTGATGAAATCAAGTAATTTTGGTGTGATTTGCAAAGGAAGAGAAGGGATTCTGCTAGAAGGACCAAAGGAGGTTGTTATTCTGAGACATCTAAGCAAGGATCTCCATTCTGAGGTAGTATTTCGCCCCTTCCTTCTGTTTTGTGTAGAATCCTTGAATCTAGGGTTTTCTTTACCCTTTCTTGGATTGTATATGATGCATATGAGGTCCCAATGTGGAAAAAGTATTAGATCTAGACCGTAAGAGGTTCAGAGAGTCCCAGTCTTCCAGCTTTTTGCAGTTCCATTGGAGTTATGAAGCTAGGATGCCATTTTTAGAGCTATTTCACCATATAGAGCCATATATGTGTTGCATGAGTATAAAGACTGGACCTTTATGTGATTATTGGGTGTTAGAAGGTCAGATCTATAAGTTAGAGAAACAGATCTGACCTCAGAAGGTCATTTGAGTGTTGCCATGGAGGGAACTCGCCGAGTCCATAAGAGGACTCGACGAGTCGAGTCGGGTTGCCCCGCGATTCGTGACCAGTGGTAACCCGTCGAGTGAAAGGTTAACTCGACGAGTCGAGTGAGGCCTTAGGAGGATTCAGAGGACACGCATGGACTCGCCGAGTCACCCTAGTGCACTCGACGAGTCTGGTCAAAGTTTGACCGTTGACTAGAGATGACTTCAGTTGACCTTAGGGTTTTGGTCAAACTGATTCAAGGGAGGTCAGGGAGGGGTAGAATGGTCTTCTACCCATTCTATAGAGATGAGGACAAGAGGAAGTATTAATTAGAAATGTTTTCCTTATGTGTTAGGCGGAGGCTCGATCGAGGTTATTAAGCCAAAAGGTTTACTAGACATCATTTGAGGTGAGTCTTCTCACTATACTTTACCTAGAGTGGTAATTATGTGTGACCGGAAGGTCTTATGTGCTATGATAAGTATGTGATGTATGTTGTTATATGATATGTATGTGCTATGTTATGTTATGAGTATTATGATATGGACCAGAAGGTCAACGGTGTATGGGCCGGAAGGTCAAGATGATACGGACCGGAAGGTCATAGAAGTGGGACCGGAAGGTCTATCCGGATTATGGGACGGAAGTCCCCTGAGACGCATTGACCGGAAGGTCTTGTAGAGTTGTAGCCTTGAGTGGCGTATGTGTTGTATGTGGTATTTTTGGGGAACTCACTAAGCATTTATGCTTATCGTGTTGTGTGATATGCGTTTCAGGTACTAGCGAGGATCGCGGGAAGGCGCCGGCATGATCTGTACACACTGATTAAGATCCATGTGTTTGAGATTCTGGGATATGATTTCAGAGATAACATTTGATTGAATGAGTTTCAAAATTATTTTATGAAATTTACTATGTTTGGAATGAAAAATTGTTTTTCGAGATTTTACGTCGTTACACCAATCCGTTTAAGTTGTCCTTTCAGACGTCTTGAGGTGTTTAGTAGCATAAAAATGTGGTCTTGATCATTTCTTGCCATCCATGCATGTGCTACAAGGTCTTAATGGGTTAAGTAGTTAACGTTTTTAGTGTTGAGCACTTATTAGCCATGCAAGACTATAAAGTTGGAAACTTTACGGTCAAAGACAACATTTTGGACTTGGATCTGCATTTTAGACGAAAAGATCAAGTATTAAGCACTTATTGCATTAAGAAGGAGTTCATCTGCGTACGATGGGTGTACCAATTGGTACGCTGCGCGTACGCGGTCAAACCCCGCTTCCTAGTCACCAAGCGAGTATCCCCTGCGTACAGAGGAGTACGCCCAGTGTACTCGGCTGGGTTGACTCAGCTGGTTTGTTAGGTTTGACCAATCTTGACCAAAGGGTATTTTGGGTAATTTGGTATTAATTTTAGTTGGGCAATATAAGTAGAGAAGGTTTTCGAAGCAGAGATTTATCCACCTTGCGTTCAATCTGAGAGGTGAGTTTTCCTCACTGTACTCGTGGTCGAAGGCACTAATGTCGACCACTAGATTAGTTATCCTGGTTAGGATAGTGCTATGCTAGTATATGGCTAATTAGTAGATCTGTATGATTATTTGTATTTGTTGGCTTTATGTGTATGTTTATCTGTTACACATGTTGACATATTGTGTTTGGGTTGAGGCGGTCCTGCTTTGTATTGAAGGCCAAGACACCCGGGGACAACCGGATAGGCTGTAGGCCCTACGAGGCGGTCCAGTCAAGCCGACAGCCTGTAGAGCGGTCCAGATAGACTGTAGGCCCTGCAAGACGGTCCAGTCATGTCGATGGCTCGTATAGCGGTCTGGATAGGTTGTAGGCCCTACGAGGCGGTCCAGTCAGGCTGAAGGCTCATATTTGCATGCTTTGTTTGTTTTGTAGTGTGTTGATACTTTGGGGGAACTCACTAAGCTTCAACTTACAATTTTAGTTTATTATTTCAGGTACATCTGAGGATCATGGGAAAGAGAAGGCCTGATCGTGCACATCTTCCTATTTCTTTGATATGGGTATTTAGGACACTCTGATATGACTTTAATTTTAAAACAATGGCTCTTTTTATAAACAATGATGGTTAATGGTTGATTTTAAAAATTTTAAATTTTGTGATTTTCGGAGTGTTACATTGAGACTCAATGTCAACAAACCCGGATGGTTGGGTTGAGACTCTGTGTCAACAAAACCGGATGGTTAGGTTGAAACTTTGTGTCAACAAACCCGAGATGGTTGGGTTGAGGCCATGAGCCAACAAACTCTAACTGCATACAATATAATTGTATATTTCGATGTATTGGGTATTTTGGGAAACTCACTAAGCTTGGGCTTACATCTTTGATTTCTTGTTTCGGGTACTTTAGATATCGAAGAAAAGAGAATGTTTGATCGTACACATCCTCTGTAGTTTGATTTCTGCCCGATTTGAACACTCTGATTTTGAATGATTGTATTTGGCACTTATGTTTGTGATTTGGGTTTTTATATAAACAAGGGGTTTTATTTAAATGAAAAATGAAAAATTTTATCGTGATTTTTGGGATGTTACAGTGTTGATTATTGGAAAGTTTAGTATGTTTAAAATATATATTAATAAACTTTATGCTAGATGAGAACTACATGGCTGGTTGGTTGGTGATATGCTCCATGTCTCCACATCATCAAACTGCTTCATCCATCGTATCCTTCCATGGATGTGAGAAAAATGTGTTATTGTAAATATCATTCTATATCATGAACCCTTAGCATTCATTCTATGCCGGAGAAAGGTGTAATAGCTAGTCAGAGTCTAGTGTTCATATATATATATATATATATATATATATATATATATATATATATATATATATATATATATATATATATCAATTTTTAAAATATTGAGAAAATATGATTATCTTGAAATAGAGCTTACTTTTCATGGTTATTTTAGTGATCAACTCTAAAATTTAAAGGTTTCTAATAATTACAATAGTTTGAAGTTAAGAGAGCATCTATAATGGTTAAACTTATTACTGTTTGAATTAAATCGTTTATAGCCTTTTACTATTGGAGTTAAAGACTTATTTTGTGTGCTTTTTTCATCAATCACACCGTATATTTTGTTTTCTTATTCTATTTTATGTTTGGAAAATTGACTTATTAAGGTAATTAACTTTTCGGTTTGTTCACATCCGAGTAACTTTTTTTTGTATATATCTAGATAACAAACTTTTTGGAAGCGTTCACATATGACTATTATGATCGGCTGTAGCAGGTTACATCCGCTCATAATGGTCATATGTGAACACTTTCAACAAATTAGTTACCTAGATGTGTACAAAAAAAGTAGTTACCTAAATATGAACAAAACGAAAAGGTAAGAGTAAATTACACGAATGGTCCATGTGGTTTGGGGTAATTTGCACGTTTGATTCCTAACTTATTTTTTAACTCGAATGGTCTTTACTGTTTATTTTTGTTGCGAGCTGGTCCATGTCTTACCTAAAAAGACTATTGTGCCCTTATTAATTTATTATTTAATTAATTTTCTTATTTATGTATTTATTTTTTATATATTAAAAAAATAATAGACTTAACATATTTGTATCTCCTCACCTTAAACGTGAAACCACATTTGAGAAATTTAATTTGAGTCCCATTAGTCACCATCCCATCTTTCATCCTCATCAACTTCTATTTCCTTTGCATCTTTAGTGACATCGATGTTTTCACAATCCATTTTTTTTCGGTCTTTCAACTCCGACGAACCAACACCACAACCCATTATCTCTTCATCGAATTTTCCACCATCACAACCCAATGCATCACAATCCTTGCAGGAAAAGAAAATTGATACCAAAAAGAAAAATTAGAGAACCATATCAATTGAAAACTATAACTTGAAATACAAATCAAAACATGAAGCTCTATTAACAACATTATAAGTTTTAACTCATCAAACGGTGTATTGTTTTATATTATTGGTCCCCAATTTTGATACTTTTAGTGTTTAGTAAATTTAATTTTTTATATTTAATATCTTAAATAATAAAATTTTATAAAACAACGATGTGTTTTTTTTCTATGTCAAATCTAGAGTTATTATTATTATTATTATTATTATTATTATTATTATTTTTACCAAAGTAGTGTATTTTAAAAAGATATTACCAAAATGGTGTGGTTTTAGAAATATTTACCATTTAGGTTAAATTGTATACCAAATCAAAATTAGAAGGTAAAATAAAAAATAAAGAGTAAATTACACGATTCGTCCCTTGCCCAAGTGGCAAAAAGCGTGTTTGGTCCCTATTTTCAAAAATTAACTCAGACAGTCTCTCATTTGTTTAAATTTTGCACACTTCATCCCTAATGTCGTTGGCCAACCATAAAAAGACAATTTTGTCCTTATCTATTTATTTTTTTATTTATTTTTATTTGTTAGTTATATTTAATTAATTATATATTTATTTGTTTATTTAAAGTAATAGACCCCACCTAATTAGTTTTATTTGTTACCCTCTTTATCTCTCTCTTCATCCAAACACCATTCCTAATCAACTAGAAGCCTGGGCAACTCCGATCACCACTAACCAACCATCGCCGACCAATACTCTCCGGTTAACGGCTAACCATCTCCGACATATATTCCCCGGTCAGCCACTGACCACCATCTCTTACCACCTACAACCACCTACCACATCTCTTACACTCTCATCCTATGTTTCCATATGTACCCTTTTTCACTTACACATTTTGCGGCACACCACCACCCATCTTTTCTGGCACCACCACCATCACCCACTGCTCTTACCTCAGACAACTAAATCCCATAAATGGAAAACTAATCACTCATCTCTTTCTATACAAACACATCCACACCAAAAATGATTTCCAATAAAATACAAAACATGTAACAAATCTGAAAATTTATATAAATCATTCATTCCCTTTCTCTCTTCTTTCACCTGTGTAGAACCCGCTGGAAAGGTAAGCGATCGTTGATTTCAGTGGTGGCTAGGGCGATGGTCAGAACGAAGGAGGAGGAGATCTAGAGTAGCGGGTATGGTGTTAGACCCCAATGGGTAGAAAGATAAAGGTGGTGCTTCAGTTGTTGGCATGGAGAGGAAGGCCGACATCAATTCTATTTAGTTAGGGTTTTGAGTGAGAAAGAAGGAGATGACAAATGAAGTGTCTTTAGTGGGTAGATCTGAAAATATACGTTTCCGGCACCACCACCACCACCAACCAATGAACACCGGAGTAGACACGTTTTTTCGGCACCACCACCAATAAACAAACCGTAGAATGTAGATCTGAAAATGGAGAAGATAGAGAGTTACATTTGGAGTGCAGATCTGTAAACCATCGATGGCGGTGGTGACGCCGACGATAGTGGTGACGACGGTGTCTCTGGTGACCATCTCTCAAGTAAAGATGAAATGAAGAAGATGAACTGATGATGATTGAAATGTATAGGGAGGATTAGAGTAGATGATAAGTGTTTGTGGTGGTGGGTCCATTGTTTGTTTTTTATTTTCTTTTAAATTGTTAATAACCAACAAATCAAAAATGATATCAAAAAAGAAATATAAATGGTAAAATAGTCATTTTACCGTCGTCAAGGACGGTCCGAGTGAGAAAAAAACATTATAGGGACGGTCCGAGTTAATTTTGAAAATAGGGACCAAACGTGCTTTTTTGGCACTTGGACAAGAGACGAATCGTGTAATTTACTCAAAAAGAAAATAAATTGACTTACCGGGGTAATTAATTTTTCTGTTTTTTCACATCTGGGTAATTATTATTATTATTATTATTTTTACACATCTAGGTAACGAACTTTTGGAAGTGTTCACATATGATCATTATAACCGGATGAAACCTGCTACAACCGGTCATAATGACATATGTAAATACTTTTAAAAAGTTTGTTACCTAGATATATAAAAAAAAAATAGTTATCCAGGTGTGAAAAAACCGAAAAGTTAATTACCTAAACAAAGTCGATTTCCCTTTATGTTTTGTATATCTAACCTCTTATCAATTATTAAATATATTTAAATTTAAAATATTTTTTATTGCTTTTCTAATTAATTGATTTTATAAAATACTCTGTAATAATTAATATATGAAATATTAAATTTATAATGATTATATAATATTTTTTCTATGCACTTTTTTTTAGCTATATACTAAATATACTTTTCATATTTTATATTATAAAAAATGACCCGATAGTTTTGTATTTTTAGTTTTGTTTGTGTGGAACATTCAATATTTTATTAAAAGGATGTTATTTGTGCTTAAAAGGAAACAAAACTCGCTCTCAAAGATATAATTTTTTACATATAATCTCATTATTGCAATATTTTTCCGAACGATGCATTTTAATATTGTTAATTAGTTGAATATTTATGTCTACTTATATTTTTTTTTATAAAAAATATATATATTATAAAAATATGTGTATTTAGAAAATAGTAAATTAAATGAAAGACTTTATAGACATTTTTATATAGACGGAGATAATCAGTTAAATTTGTAATAAGTTATGATAACATTAAAGTAGTAGAATAAAAAAGAAAGTAAGTATTATTTTAAGTCAATTTTACTTCATTTCGTAAGTTTTTTATTTGTTTTTATCACTTTATTTTCAACATTTAATGAATTTATTCCACATTGATCGTTATTGTTTAAAACAGATAAAATATTATTATGAGATGGAAATGGTATAATAATGTAACTAGGTGTGAAACCCGTGTATTACACGGGTTTAGAAAAAAAAATTTAATATAAAATTATAAGCATTACATATTTTTTAAAATAACAAGTTTATATAAATACAAAGAATATAATAAATAAAGTAAGTAATTTAATATATAATGTAAGATATTTAAAAGATTGTATATCATTTAGTATGAAATTTAATAGAATGATTTACTTTACATATATATAAATCTCATTAAAATATGGATTTTAAAATTAAGAAAATGAAAATTACAAGAAATTGATAAGTGGAAAAAAAATAATTCAAAAACTTTTAAAAAGTAACATGTGACAAAATCATGATATTTGGCAAAATTGATTTTCATTTATTAGGTTAGATAAAGTGAATGATAATTTATTTACACTCCTGACACGATATTTTTTATTTAATTAAAATTTACTTTATTGGATTTTATAAAAAAAACAAATTCATTTATGAGAATTTTGAATTATTACCTTTTTCAACCCAATAATCAATACCAATTTATCTATTTTTTTATTACATTTACACACACAGAATCGATGCGTCTGTGAAAATTTTCACGCAGTTTCTGGGTTTCAGTGTGTGTATGTGTATTTTTTTGTTATAAGAAGTTCAAAACTGCTCCTCAAAATCCCATAAATTTCACCGGATTACAGTAATATTCTCTTCTAATTAGGGTTTAGTTTTTAAAATTTGATGCTTGATTTCATTTTTACAGGTTTTTAATTATTTTATAGCTTTCCTTGGATATATTTGAAGAGCTTCTGCCAAATACTAGAATTTCCTGAGGTAATTTTAATTATGATTTCATTGCTATCTTAACACTGTATGTATTTAGATTGAAAAGGTAATGTAGAATGATCCGTTTGCTAATTTTAGTTAAATTTCGTTTTTCTTTTTTTGATTATGATTTTTGAAATTAATCTGGATTTATCAAGTTTTGACTGCTAAAATCTTGAATCCTATTATCTAAAAAAAAAAAAAAAAAAAAAAGACACATGTACTTGGTTTAACGATTTTTTTCTCTTCTATTGGAATTTACTTTCTTCAATTTGTGAAGTACTGTAGATGATTCATCCAAACTACTTGGGTTATTATTATTTTTTTTATAATTTTCTTTTTACATTTTTAATGTAGCATTCACGTATCACATGGATTCAAGGGAAAATGTGATTCCAGCAGTAGAAACAATAGCACCCGAGGCTCCATCAAGCTATCAATTGGCTCCAAGAAACGATAATTCCAATCTGCTGATTACACCACCTGGTTTTTCACCGGTGAGTGGTGGAATCCCGAGTTCATTGGTGAAGAAAAAGAGGGGTAGGCCAAGGAAATACGGTCCAGATGGGGTGCTGGCTGGTGGCGGCGGCACATTGTCACCACTTCCCATCTCCGCCTCTGCTCCGCCTGGTTCCGGTGGTGGGTATTCTGATGTAAAATTTGGTGAAGGGGAAGGAAGTGGCGGAGGCAGCTTTGTGGTGGAGAAGAAGAAGAAAGTGAAAATGAATTCTTCCGAGGGCAAGTTAAAGAATAGTTACGGGAGTATGGATTTAGGTATTTTTTTTTAATCTACTTTAAGATTAAAATATGTGATTAAAACCAAAAATTTAAAATAGCTCATTAAAACCAACTTAATGTTAATTAATTACCAAAATTTCAATTTGATACATTTATAACCTATGGTCATTTTTCTTTTGCAATTTTAGGCGACAGGATTTCATCTGGTGGGAGTTTTACTCCTCACATGGTCACTGTTAATCCGGGCGAGGTATGTTTAATGAATAAAAAAAAAAAATCATATTATACATGATTATAATAGGAATTATTCCAAATTTCGTTGTATTTTTGTGGATATATATGTTATTGATAAAAGAAAATATCTTTGTAGTGAAATAAACAAATGTTTTTTTTTTTTTTGGTATTTGATGAAGCTAGAGTGAGTAGCTAATGATGATATGAAACGTTCTAGTGATTAATTTAAGTACATTTTGATAATTATGTTTAAAATATATTATTAGAAATGATGAATAATTATGATTGGGGTTTTCAGGATGTTACCTCTAAAATAATTTCGTTCACAAAAGACGGGCCCCGGTCAATATGCATTTTATCGGCGGTTGGTGTCATTTCACATGTGACTCTGCGCCATGCCGGTTCATCTTCATCTGGAGGCACCGTAACATATGAGGTGTGAAACTTAATTTATACTAAGAAATTGTAACCTACTTTCATTTATTTGTTTATTATATTATACTTTATAAAACCTGACCCAATTATAGCAATGTCATCCATTGGTAAAATTTTCACCTTAACTAGAAAAAATTTGAATGTACAATGCTATAATTTTGTAGATTTTAGTAAAGTATGATGCCTTAATAAGAAAAGGATGAAAGTACAATGTGTTAATAAGGAAAAAAGCGAAAGTAGAATGTTGTAATGGGAATAATGAAAGTATGATGCTATAAATTATAATAAACAAATAAATGAAAGTGTGTTGCTATTTGTTGCAATTAGGGAAGATTTGAAATACTTTCATTATCCGGATCTTTCACAAGTGGGGAGATTGAAGGGCAAGAAAGTAAAATAAGCATAGCTTTATGTAGCCCTGATGGCCGTGTGGTTGGGGGTCAACTTGGAGGACTTCTCACAGCCGCTGGTCCTGTTCAGGTATATGCAATTATATCATATACTTATGTATTATAGTTTTTAAAAAAAATGTTTTATTAAATTAAATTTTTTACATTTAAATAAGTATGTATAACACAAGCATTTATAGAGTATCACACATACAATTAAAGAAATGATACACATTGATGTGCTGGAAAACGTTTCTAAAGAAATCTACCCAATTATAGCTTGAAAAAATTCTTTGTATTTGGATGACACTGCTATAAGTAACTTGATAGATTCTTCAAAGTACAAATGAAAGCACGTTGCTGTTTCTTGCATTCAACCCTTTATTTTATTTTATTTTAATTATTTAAAAAAAATCAGGTGGTGGTGGCGAGTTTTCTACCAAACATAGGCAGTCCAATTGACCCAAAACCAAAAAAACAAAAGACCATTGTTGCCCCTACCGAACCTCATGCTATCAACATAGAACAAGAGAAAAAGTCGAATGAAATTGAACATGCACATGAGGCGGGAGGAAATACCAATTCTACCCCTACCCCTACACGTAATTTCCAATTTGAGAACCACACAACAGGGGCAAGTGTGCATGACTGGAGAAGAGCTGCTACAGACATGAATGTGTCGTTGAGTGAAGATTAAATTAATGTGTTAATTATCTTCATTTATCTTATCAACTGAATTAATTAGTTGCGAATTTTAGGAAATTTAAGACTTAACTAGGAATCTTTATCTTATTCTTATGAGATCATAGGAAATATGTTGTAACTTGTAATGTTGTTTGTTTGTTTGTTTCCAAGTTTGTTAATAGTCAAAGGGTCTTCTCACACGTGGCACATGCACACACCCCCATGCCAACACGTGACTTTTTTTTTTAATTTTCAATTTTTTTTTATTCAATTCAACTTTACTGAAGTATTTGAATGCATATAGTCATACAGAAACAAAAAAACAAACCATTGTACTCTAAAGGTTTTTTTTGGATGTAATACAAAGTTATTATATAAGACATTGCATAAAAAAATAAAGCATATACTGATATATATGCTCTCAGTTTTATTATTACCTAAATGGTTCGATTTTGTCATTTTTTTTTAATTGAACTACCTAATACATTTCATATTATAAATATAATATAGTTCAATACATATCGATTGAAGGCAAACAAGCAACAAGCTGCGCCGCTAGTCCTTTCTGGATAGCAAAACCAATTCTTTTGAAAACAACATTTGTGGATCTAGGAGATATGACATTAGAATGCATGACCCGTTGGACTCTGTTGAGGAGTTCCACCGCATCTGGTGCGAGAAAACCAAATGTATCGAATGCAAAAGGTACAAACACATGTTGATTTTCTATACATGCATTATCGTGCTTTACCACTTTGCACGCAACGGCTTTCAAAGCGGCATGCCCTGCTGTGAAACCCCCGCTCCCCAAACCAACGAGAGGAGAGACCCCAGTAAGATCCACGCACGCATGCTTCCCTCCTATTCATCCAAAGACCAAAATATCAGCGAAAAGATGATTTAAAAGATGATTTAAATCAAGTGGATTATAAATTTCATCAAGTATCCAAAAAATGATTTAAAAGGATATAACATTACCTAGACAGAAAGTATAAGAAGAAACATGCATCACTTGTAATGACTTGTCTGATGATTACATTCCAAACTCTTTCAAGTCGTTTTAAATGAAATCTCTAAGACAAAGCATCGCCTCTCTTATAATGGCTATGTGCCAACTCATCATCTCAAAACATTCTTGTGGCTGTATGCCAAGACGGGTCCTTTGACCCACCTAAATTTTTAAGTTTTATTATAAATTATATACAAAGAAATATTTGGACATGCTATAAAAATGCCATAAATAATATTAATGACATATCTTATAATGTTTGACAAAAAAGATAAAGGAAAAAAAATTAGAATTATAAACAAAAGAATTATAGAATGCATATCATACTTGGTTGCATAAAAAAGTCTCACAACTCCAATAAAATAGTGGTGGGAGGTTTTCCATCATAAATAGATGTTTCCTTTTTCACACTTACATGTACCATAAACTTGTTGAGTCATGGTTCCGGATTTACTCCAAGTTTAAGTTGGTTTTATAAAAAAAATAATAATAATAAGGAATAATCGGTTTTGTCTTGGTTCTCTCACCATCGTTTTTTATATATATTGAACCGATTAATTTTTTGGTTGAACTCGATTTACTCTTGCATCAACTTTGTTGAACCTGGTTAGTGAACCAAGTGGTTTTCTATTCTAGCATCACCATAAAATCATAGTATCCTCGCAACATATTTCATCTTTTTAAACAAGCACTCCACAAAGTCCAAAAAATATAAAATTTCAACCTTGTGAGAAGAGAAGAACTTTCATGTAGGTTGATAATAAATAACATTTTACTTTGGCAAACTGCCTTGTTTTGGTGATATATATATATATATATATATATATATATATATATATATATATATATATATATATATATATATATATATAAAAACTTAGCAATCTAAATTTTTTTGGATATTGAATTTTCATTAATTTAATTATCAGCGTACAACGAGTGAGATGACAAACGGGCAACAAGTTGCGCCGTTAAGCTTTTTTGTATGGTAAAACTAATTCTTTTGAAGACTATATCCATAGATCTAGGCGATATAATATTGTTATGTATGATATGTTATACTCTATTAAGAAGCTCCACCGCATCCAACGCGAGGAAACCAAACATATCAAATGCAAATGGTATGAACACATGTTGATTTTCCATGCATGATTTCTCATGTTTGGTGACTTTGCCTGTAGCAGCTTTTAAAAGAGCCTGCCCCGCCGTGAAACCCCCCAACCCTAAAGCCCATGAGAGGGGATACCCCTGTAAGGTCCACACATGTGTGTTTCCCTCCAACCTATCCAAAAATCAAAAAGTCAGTCGGTCTAAAGGTTGACCTTCCTTCTGTCGGGTCAGTCAAGAAATTCACAGATGCCTCTTTCTTGGCGGAAACCCTGACATGCTTAAATATGTCAAACAAAACATCCCTAAGCATATCATGGCAGTATTTGAACCCCGTGACTTCTTTACAGTGAACTGAATGCTCTCCAAAAGAGTCCAAACATGTCTTGCGACACACCAGACATATCTCGTCAGCTGGGTGTATTGGAATAATGAGTCGATATTTGAGGATAGTATGATACTCCACAGGAGACATATGTTGGCCAATCTCATCTATAGGGATAGCTAGAAGAAAATCTTGAGCATGTGGTGCACATAAGTACTGGAAAACCGCTTTCTGTCGAACCGTCATGTCGAGATGCACTTCCATATCATGGACAATTTTCCGAAAAGGGGCACTCGCCAGTGTATTATGAGATTTACGGCGGCGGGGGGGGGGGGTGTCTTTAGTTGTAAAACTACTAAGGTTGATATCCGGAAGATTGTTACGAAGAGAAGCCAAGGCACAATCATAATCAAAATCCATACCATATATGTCGCTATCCCATAAGATGTGGTTTTGCAATACCCAAGACTTGCCCCTTGAGGCAACAAAAGCATATGAGGTAGCCTTTACTGCCGAGTATAAACCAAAACCACCAAACCTAATGGGTAAGGAAGCAATTTGTCACTGTATGTCGTCAAAGAAAGGGTTATGTTTGGCTGTCAAACCAACAAATAATGGGATAAAATAATATTAATAAAGCTCAAGTCACTGCTATTTCTTATACTAAAGATAGTATAGAGTAAGCAGGGTCGGTCCACAGGAATACATGACTTCTTATCTTGCCATATTTTCACACATAATACAAATAATATTAAAATGGGGGATTGTGTTTGAACTAGATTTAAACTTCATAAATAAACAAGATTGTTAACAGAATTTAGTAAAAGAAATACATTTCCGATTCTGATTCTTATACATGTATTGTGTTGAAAGATGCAAAATGAATATGATTATGTTCTATCTAGGTTGGTAATTTAGATACTAATAAACTCTAATATCCAAGTTGACAAAAAATGTTTTATTCAAAACATGTTCTTCAAATAAAACTTCATTTAATTGATTTAATTCAAATAAGCTCTTTCATCAAATCATTAAATGACTTTAAGTTCTTGCAACAATTACCAACAATATTCAATATTCCTCATAAGCTTGGGATTATGAACATTTAATCTTTGATTACACTCATTTTGATTTAATTACAATCAATTAAGTGCATGTTACTAACATCAAATCATAAAACATATACGAATTTTACAATTTGATTAACTAGATTGATAAAAACCCTAATTCATTGATCAAGTGAAAAAGAGAATAAACCAAACACATGATTAAGATTAAATCAAAGATTACTAGATGTTAAACACAAATCAAGTTCAAGTTACAACCTAACAACACATACTTAAGAATTCAGATCCGGAAATGATAATGAAATCAACCACACATGTCTAGGTTAAACTACAAATCAAACAAGTTTAAACTTCAAATTGACTTACAAAAAGGAAATTAAAGTGTTTCCAAGTGTTAATCTACTTCCAAAAGCTCTGAAAATCGCCTTCTCTCTGCCCAAAATCCGACCTAACTTCCAAAAAAAACCGATTGTCTGAATTATATGAGAGTAAAACTACTTTAAAAACTGTCGAGACCTTTACACGGCCCGTGTAAATTAAAGGGTGCAATTTACACGACCGTGTAAACAAGAAAAGTAGAATGCTCAATCCTTCCAGGCCTTCGAAGTAGAATGCTCTTGTATATGCGTTTATACGGCCCGTGTAAATTATAGACTTCCATTTACACGGCCGTGTAAACTCCTATAAAACCAAAATCTTCATTTTCTTCATAACTTCCTCCTCGATGCTCCAATAGCCCCGAAATTTTGCCCTCAACTCTTTTTAACCTCCTAAAGCAAGATCCAACCTCCAAAAGTCCCTGAAATATTACAAAAGTGTGTGAATGGAATTGCATCATGAAAAATCCCGAAAATATGCAAAATGCATGAGTTTAAATCTAAATGCAATGTACTTTTATGGATTAAAACTACAAAATGAATGCATGAAATGCATGTTACAAATCTCCCCAAGCTTGAACCTTTCTTGTCCTCAAGAAAGAACAAGAAAAATTTAAACTAGAGAAAATAGAATAGAATAAAAGAAAAGAAAATTAAAGTTAAAACTATTTGAAACTTAATGCATGAAATCAAAACAAACATGAAAAGATCCAACCCAATTACCCTGTTTTGTACCATAGTTGAGAATGTACCTGTCATGCCTTGAGTCAACTTGGCTTTAGTCTCAAAATATTATATGATAATAGAAATAAGACTTTGGCCACTCCCTAATACAACTCAACAGAATCAAAGATCACAACACTTATTCTCTTTCAATATCATCAAGTCAATTCTTGGAACAAATTATGGTCTTACTCTCGTGAAATTATATGTGACAAAACATGCTCAACCATCTTTGTTTCATAAAATATAACAATGCCCGATTCCAGCTATTTGTTGGTCAACAACAATCTTTTTCTGAAAAATCTTTTCTAAAAATTCCCTAATATTTATCCAGATTGGTTACAAACTTCAAACCACTTACACCAGTCAAAGTAATTAACATTCAGTCCAATGTCATAAGTTCAAATCCAAGTCCAAGGGAATCTTTTGACAGCCAAGTATTTTTCCTAAACACAATATTCAATTAAACTATAAACACAATTATATACAACCTTCTTAATTATATTTTTTACAAATAAAGCTCATGACTTTCTTTGAAATCCGTGTAACGGGCTTCCAACCAACACATCTAAATCAAATGACCTTAGTGTGCTAGATTTAAAGAGATCCCTCGGGTTTACTTGCCCGAACCTCAAAGGCCACAGATTAGCTTTATTTGCTATTATTAAGTTCATGACTTTCTATGGAACCCATGTAACGAATTTTCAACTCAATCAGTCCCAAACAATTTAGCTTTAGGCGATTAGGTGTAAAACACCCCTCAGAGTTTACTTGTTCGAATCCCAAAGGTCACAGATTAACTTAATAATAGTTTTTTTTTTTGAAGTAACACAAATACAAATAACTAAGTTAACACATAACACTCTTATTAATTTATTTATTTATTTGGTCAATTTCTTTATATTTTCGTCATTGACTTTTCTATTGTGGGACATCTCACGGTCTATTACCGTGAGGACTTCTAAGACATTTTTCAGGGGACTAAAAGTTAACATGCAAAGACCCGTAAGTATAGTTGAAAACTATGTCCCCAAGCAGGGTATATAAAAGGGAATTAGTAGAAAAGACTTTTAGAGCGCTGGAAGGCTCGGGACATTGAGATTTTATATTCTTTTTATGAATTTTTTTTTGAATTTGGCATTTTAAGTCATATGTCCCAAAGAATTAACTCATACCTGCTGTTATGCTCAAATGTTGACAATCTTCTCACTTTCTGTTTTGCACGAGTAGCTTCGGGAGGTGTGTTCGTGTGCGATTAACTTGCTTTAAGATTTTTCAATAAAAAAGAGCAAGCTAATCTCAAGGCACATGACTCACTTACCAGCTCAACTGTTTTGAAAAGATTCGGTTGCTTGGGATTGGATCAATTTTTTTTTATGCAATGCAAAAATTTAGATGCAAACAAAATGCAAAGAAAATAAAAAAAAAATTAGAATAGAAAGAAAATCTTTTTGGCTTTTGAAAAATTTTCCATGCAGAAAAATGAAAAGGAAAATGGAAATTAATGCAATATGTACAAAATTACATGCAACCTACATGCAACGAGATTTATGCATGGATGGATGCCCCTCCCCAAGCTTAAAATAAGCATCGTCCTCGATGCTTGGAGAGAGGCATAGCCGGCCTATTGAGGACCGGGCGGTGGAGGATATGGTGGGAACTGTGAAGGATAATCAGAAGGATAAAATGGATGCCACTGGGGTTGGGATGATGATGGAGGCTGTTGCTGCTGGGTGGGAAGCAAAAGTACTCGGTGGATATCGCTCATCAACCGATGAACATTGCGGTTATGCTGGTCTTGAGCAACCCATCGCTGATTCTGCTCGGCCCATCGCAACTCTTGCTGGGCCCAACGCTCTTCTTGAAGGTTTCGGTAGTCATGAAATTCAGAAGTGATTTCAGCAACTCCCGTATAAACTTCTCCTACTTCCTGCTGGAGGCTCGTGTAATGATTATCTAAGCGTGCAAACTCGCCCATGTAAAGGTTGTGTTCGGGAAAAGGAATGGGGCGAGACGAGCTGGAAGCACCTGCAGTTGCAGTTTGAACAGGATGAGTAGAAGTGGTGGTTGAAGGTCTACGAGCAGCAGTAACACCCAAGTTGGATTGGAGGTGCCAATTGGTAGAAGGGATGTCATTGGCCAAGACTAATATCTTCTTATTTCGGTTATCGACGCGTAAATACTCTTTACCATCGACTGTCCAATGAACATCCCCATTGGGATGGCGGTGAAAGAGATGCATGATTTCCAAAATCTCAAGTGATAAACGTGTACGGCCCGGAATTATATTGGTTGGATTGTTGGGTAGATGGAGGTCAAGATGTTCAGCTATAATAGATACCATGCCTCCACAATGTAGCTGGCTACCATTGCTCATGGCATTTCTGAGCATTTTCTGAACTACCCAACACCCAAAATGAGGGACTTCCTCGGGCTTGTTAATCATGCACCACAAAACTTCTAATTCTTTTTTGTTTGCTTTGCTAATCTCTTCTTGAGGAAATAAGAGAGAAGCAATAATCCGGTGTGTGAGCTTTAGAACCGGATGAATAATGCTAGAAGCTTTTGCTGTGCCTGACTGAAACTCATCTTCACAAGAGATAGTTCTCCAAAACGTTCCACAATCGCGCTCAAATACAACATTTCTTCTTCCCTTTGCTGTATATACATCTCTTTTTGCTTTTGGGGCACCAATAATATCACAGAGAGTATCAACATGAATTATATGTGATTGATTGAGCAAACGGAAAGTGAGGATGTGTGTTTGGTAATCGAAAGTGATGGATGACAAGAATTCCAACATAGGTGTTTGATAACTGACTGCATGTAGATTCAATAGCCCTTCCCAACCAATGTTCTTGAAGAGATTGTGGACACCTTTATAGATATGAAGGTCTTTGAGGGCTTGGATGTCCACAAATTTTTGTGCCCCTTTTACCCTTTGAATAAGGGTTGCATACAACATCTCTTGTTGATTTAACTCAAAAATAAGACCAAATGCATAGGGGTTTTCCATGAATTGTTGGTCTTGTTCATCATTGGACTCTTGACCACCCATATGGGAGGTCCCAATTCTAGCCCTTTTTCCACGGGAGGCCATTGTCAAATTGGATTCAACAAAGTTTTGCACACAATGTAGGACAATTTAAACTCAAGAGTATGCACAAAAACTAGCAATATCACCAAAATCACCCAAAATCACCCCAAAAGATAACTATATGCACAAGTTAAGAGTTTGGAACAATTATACCAATTTGTGCTTGAAAATGGTGGTAGGGTGATGTCCAATGCTTCCCCAAGCTTATCCTACAAGAAATTTCAAGCATTAGGTCGAGATTTGAATACCCAAAAATTCTAGGGTTTGCTCAAACCCCCCAAAATCGGCCATGAGAGGGTGAATTTGAGATGCAAGACAAAGAAGACGAAGAAAAGAGAAGAATTTCATACCTTGGAGCTTGATTTTTGGAGCAAAATTGAGGAAGATTGAGTGTTTTTAAGGGTTTTTTCGAAGAGGGCAGAAGGGAGGAGAAAAAACGCAGGTATTGTGAAAAGAATGAACAAAAGAAATCGATTTTAGCCTTAAAAAACGTCCAGCTCTGTTTTTACGTTTACACGGCCCGTGTAAACAGAAGGGCAAAATTTACACGGCCGTGTAAATGCTGAATTTTGACTGCGGTAGCTGGTCGTTTACACGGCCCGTGTAAACCATAAGCATAAGTTTACACGACCGTGTAAATGTCTGTAAATGCCAATTTTTTTTTGATTTTTTCACTTTTTGAAATTGCAATCCGCTACTCCACTATTGCCCGGAAAATGATTTTTTTACCCTCTTTTAGCATGAAAAACAACTTGGAAGTTTGAAAACAAAGAAAATACAATGAAAATATAAGAAATGACAAAAATACCCCCGGGTTGCCTCCCGGTTAGCCGCCCCTTTTTAATGTCGTTGGCTCGACTTGGACCCCAACTATTTGTCAATCTTGATACTTTGGATCCACTACTTCCTCCACCTCTTCATTCTTAACTTGAAATCCTTCATAATAAGGCTTCAAACGGTGACCATTACCTTAAAAATCTTCTCGGTTTTCTCACTTGTGATTTCTATTGCACCATGCTCAAAAACATTAGTGACAACAGATGGTCCCACCCAACGGGACCTTAATTTACCAGGAATCAATTTAAAACGCGAATGGTAAAGTAGTACCTTTGACCTTTGTGAAATACCTTGCGTGTAATCATCTTGTCATGGAATGCTTTGGTCTTTTCCTTATAAAGAACCTCATTCTCATATGCTTCATTGCGAATTTCCTCAAGTTCTTGTATGTCCAGCTTCCTCTTCTTTCCCGATTCACTTAAATCCATGTTGAACTGCTTGATCGCCCAATAGGCCCTATGTTCCAACTCAACGGGTAATCGACACGGCTTTCCAAAAACAATACGGTATGGAGACATTCCAATTGGAGTTTTGTATGCAGTGCGGTATGCCCACAAAGCATCATCAAGGCGTGTACTCCAATCTTTCCTTGTTGTATTCACGGTTTTCTCCAAAATGCCCTTGATTTGTCGATTGCTCACCTCGGCTTGTCCATTTGTTTGTGGGTGGTATGCTGTGGAAACTTTATGAGTGACACCATATTTCTTCAAAACGCTCCTGAGCATACGATTGCAAAAATGTGTACCACGATCACTGATTAAGGCCTTTGGAACACCAAATCTGGAAAAAATGTTAGCCTTCAAGAAATCTATCACAACTTTTGAATCGTTAGTACGGGTAGCCTTTGCTTCCACCCACTTGGAAACATAGTCCACAGCCAAAAGAATATAAATAAAACCCGAAGATGATGGAAAAGGTCCCATGAAATCAATGCCCCAAACATCAAAAATTTCACAAACTAATATGGGATTGAGGGGCATTTGATTCTTTGAGCTTAAAGAGCCCATCTTTTGACATTTATCACAACTTGCACAAAAAACATAAGAGTCACGGAAAATACTTGGCCAGTAAAATCCACTCTCTAATACTTTTCTCGCAGTCCTTTGAGGACCAAAATGTCCTCCACAAGCATAAGAGTGACAAAATGTTAAGATAGAAGGTACCTCATAATGATCCACACATCGTCTAATCATTTGGTTAGCACAATATTTTCACAAATATGGCTCATCCCAAACATACCTCTTGGCTTCTTTCTTGATCTTGTCTTTTTGCCATCGAGTCAAATCTGGTGGAAATTGATTTGTGACAATGTAGTTCACAATATCGGCATACCACGGGGCAACTTTTGCTGAAAATAGGTTCTCATCGGGAAATGCATCATGAATGGGAGTTGAGTCATCGGGAGAAACAATCCTGCTAAGATGATCAGCTACAAGGTTTGACTTTCCGCTCTTGTCTTTGATTTCAATGTCAAACTCTTGCAAGAGTAATACCCATCGAATGAGTCTAGGCTTCGAATCCTTCTTTGCAAGTAGATACCTAATAGCTGCATGATCAGAATAAACAATGACTTTAGAACCTAGCAGGTATTGACGAAATTTGTCTAAAGCAAAGACAATAGATAGCAATTCTTTTTCAGTTGTTGAGTAGTTGGCTTGTGCACTATCAAGTGTTTTTGAGGCATAGTAAATGACATTAGGAACACGATCTTTTCTTTGCCCTAACACTGCACCAACTGCATGATTGCTGGCATCACACATGATTTCAAAAGGCAAACTCCAATCCGGTGATTGAAGTATAGGTGCTGTTATCAACAACTCTTTCAACTGATCAAAAGCTTGCTTGCACTCTTTGGAAAATTCGAATTCTGCATCTTTTTGTAGGAGCTCACACATGGGACGAGATATCTTGGAAAAATCTTTGATAAACCTTCTATAAAATCCCGCATGACCAAGAAATGAGCGTACCTCACGAACACAAGTGGGATAAGGTAAAGATTTTATGACATCTATTTTTGCTTTGTCCACTTCTAGACCCTTAGAAGACACAATATGACCTAGTATGAGACCTTTGTCAACCATAAAGTGACACTTTTCATAATTCAAAACAAGATTGGTCTCAATACATCTTTGCAAAATCTTTTTCAAATTACCCAAACACTCATGAAAAGAATTACCATAAACTGTGAAGTCGTCCATAAAAACTTCAATGATTTCCTCAACATATTCCGAAAAAATACTTACCATGCACCTTTGAAAAGTGGCTGGAGCATTGCAAAGTCCAAAAGGCATTCGCCTTATATGAAAATGTTCCAAAGGGACATGTGAAAGTAGTTTTTTCTTGGTCCTCGGGTGCAACGGGTATTTGATGGAAACCGGAATACCCATCCAAGAAACAATAATGTGTTTTTCCCGCTAACCTTTCCAACATTTGATCAATGAAGGGAAGTGGGAAATGGTCTTTCCGGGTTGAGGAATTGAGTCTTCTATAATCAATGCAAACTCTCCACCCGTTTTGCACACGGGTGGGGACTAACTCACCTTGGTCATTCTTTGTAATGGTAATACCCGTCTTCTTGGGCACAACTTGGACCGGACTTACCCACTTGCTATCTGATATAGGGTAGATCATCCCCGCATTCAACAACTTCAAAATTTCTTTCTTCACTACCTCCATCATTGGAGGATTCAAACGCCTTTGAGCTTCTCGGGAAGGCTTGTAGTCTTCTTCCATAAGGATTTTGTGCATGCAAAGTGAAGGATTTAGCCCTTTGATGTCGGCTATAGTCCACCCGATAGCTTCCTTGTACTCCTTCAAGGTGGTGACAAGCTCTTCTTCTTCTTGTGTTGACAACTTGGTGGAGATGATCACTGGCAAAGTCTCTTTGTCTCCAAGATATGCATACTTGAGATGCTCGGGTAAGGTTTTGAGCTCCAATTCCGGTGCCTGCACAATAGAAGGAACAAGTTTTTTATTAGACATTGGTATTTTCAGCTTTGGAACATCAAACCTCATTTTCTTCTTCTCATCCGTGCAAGACACAACCTCCATAATCTCTTTATCAATTGTAAATTGATTGGCAAGTTTTTCCACTCTTTCCTTTTGAAGATTCCTGTCTAAAATGAGAGCTAACACATCAAGATTAGACAAATCAAAACACTCCTCTGTCAATGGTTCAATGACATCCACAAAATTCAAAGATGAAATATCACTTGGATATCTCATAGCATCATAGATATTGAAATTTATCACCTCCCCATCAAATTCCATGGACAATGTACCATCATAAACATCAATTTTTGTCCTGGCTGTTTTCAAAAAGGGTCTTCCTAGGAGAATTGAACTCAAATTTGGTGAGTCATCATCATCCATGTCAAGGACATAAAAATCTGCTGGAAACACTAATTCATTCACTTGGACTAACACATCTTCTAGCACACCTTTGGGATGTACTAAAGATTTATCAGCCAATTGAATGATTACCCCGGTCTTCTTCAATATGCCAATATTTAAAGTTTTAAAAATGGAATATAGAAAAACATTAATAGAAGCTCCAAGGTCTAGCATAGCTCGTGGAACATGAAGATTACCTAATTTGCAAAGAAACCGTAAAAACACCCGGATCCTTACATTTTTGAGGTAGTCTTTTCTGTAACACTGCAGACATATTTTCTCCTACTTTAACAGTTTCATTCCCTTTCAACTTTTTCTTGGATGTACATAATTCCTTAAGGAATTTAGCATACCTAGGGACTTGTTTGATGGCATCAATAAGAGGAATATTTACCTCAACCTTCCTGAACATCTCCATGATTTCATTGTCTTCCTTCTCTCGCTTTGACTTGCTTAACCTTGAAGGAAATGGGGGAGGAGTGACTTTTGCTTCAATAGGAACTTGCTTTGAAGGTGTTTTTGACTTCTCTTCTTTTTTCTCTAGCTCCATCTCTTCTTCTTCTTCAATCATTTTAGGACCTTCATATTCTTTGCCATTCCTCAAAGTGATGGCACATGCACTATGTTTTGGATTCTTCTCGGTTTACGCGGGTAGTTTGCCTTGTGACTCCAATTTACTCACAGAAGTGGCGAGTTGAGTCATTTGTTGCTCCAAAGTCTTGATGCTTGCCTTGGTCTCATTTTGAAATGTTTGAGTACTTGTGGCTAAACTCTTGACAATGTCTTCCAAAGACATTCCTGACCCGCTTGAACTGCTTCCTTGCTGCATGTTTTGAGGTTGGAATTGAGATTGATGATGAGGTTGATTTGGCTGGAAATGTGGTTGATAATTTTGTTGATGATGCATTTGATTTTGAAATGGAGGTCTTGGTGGATAAGGTGGCCTTGGCTGAAAATTGGCATTGGGTTGATGCCAATTTGGATTGCTTCTTGGCTAGAAGTTTCCTTGTTGTTGACTTGAAAATCCCATAGCTTGAACTGGCTCTACATCTTCTTGTAACATTGGGCACATATCAGTGGGATGTCCAACTTGTGTACAAATACCACAAGGTCTAACTGTTGGTGGTTACACACCCTTGTCCTTTGCAACCATCATCACTACTTTAGTCAACTCAGAAAGTTGACTTTCAATTTTTGGGGTAGAAATTTCTTTCACTCCTCTTGGTGCATCACTGTACCATTCTTCTTCTTGGACTCTATGCTTGGACTCTTCTGCCATGTTCTTGATAAGAACTCTGATTTCTGTTGGAGTCTTATCAGCTATAGATCCACCACTTGATGCATTGAGTAATCCCATGTTTTGGACATCTTGAACACAATTTCTTGAACCGTTCCCAATAAGTATGCAAGGCTTCTCTCTTTTGTTGCTTGATACCAATTATCTCTCTGCGTAAAGCTGAAGCTCTCATTTCTGGAAAATATTTATCCCGAAATATCCTTGCAAGTTCATTCCATGTTGTGACTGACCCCGGTGGTAAGTCATATAACCACTCCTTGGCTGAATCTTGTAAAGCAAAGGGGAATGCCCTTAACTTGATTTGATCTTCTGTAACTTCATGTGGCTTCATACCCACACATACAACATGAAATTACTTAAGGAATTTATGTGGGTCTTCATTCTCAAGACCACGGAATGAGGGTAACAAATGGATGAGTCCAGACTTGAGTTCAAAGTTGATTGCTGCAGGGTAATTAATGCATAAAGGTTGTTGGGTGACATCTTAAGTGGCCCACTGTCTAAAGGTTTGTTCAGGTGGTGGGTTTGGAGGATTTTGGTTTCCTCCATGATTGTCTGCCATGGTAGGAGTAGGTGAAGATGGTGGGGTGGTACCTTTTGATGTTGGTGAAGATGTGGTTGATGGATTTGATGAAGAAGCTCCGGATTGTTGTTTCTTTAAAAGTTTAGCTTGCTTCCTTCTTTGTTTTCCACATTTCTCTATCTCCAAATCAACTGGTAAAGGTGTACCTGTGCTAAAAGATCTTGGCATAAACAATTAGTACTACCGTATCCCCGGCAACGGCGCCAATTTGTTTGGTTGTCAAACCAACAAATAATGGGATAAAATAATATTAATAAAGCTCAAGTCACTGCTATTTCTTATACTAAAGATAGTATAGAGTAAGCAGGGTCGGTCCACAGGAATACATGACTTCTTATCTTGCCATATTTTCACACATAATACAAATAATATTAAAATGGGGGATTGTGTTTGAACTAGATTTAAACTTCATAAATAAACAAGATTGTTAACAGAATTTAGTAAAAGAAATACATTTCCGATTCTGATTCTTATACATGTATTGTGTTGAAAGATGCAAAATGAATATGATTATGTTCTATCTAGGTTGGTAATTTAGATACTAATAAACTCTAATATCCAAGTTGACAAAAAATGTTTTATTCAAAACATGTTCTTCAAATAAAACTTCATTTAATTGATTTAATTCAAATAAGCTCTTTCATCAAATCATTAAATGACTTTAAGTTCTTGCAACAATTACCAACAATATTCAATATTCCTCATAAGCTTGGGATTATGAACATTTAATCTTTGATTACACTCATTTTGATTTAATTACAATCAATTAAGTGCATGTTACTAACATCAAATCATAAAACATATACGAATTTTACAATTTGATTAACTAGATTGATAAAAACCCTAATTCATTGATCAAGTGAAAAAGAGAATAAACCAAACACATGATTAAGATTAAATCAAAGATTACTAGATGTTAAACACAAATCAAGTTCAAGTTACAACCTAACAACACATACTTAAGAATTCAGATTCGGAAATGATAATGAAATCAACCACACATGTCTAGGTTAAACTACAAATCAAACAAGTTTAAACTTCAAATTGACTTACAAAAAGGAAATTAAAGTGTTTCCAAGTGTTAATCTACTTCCAAAAGCTCTGAAAATCGCCTTCTCTCTGCCCAAAATCCGACCTAACTTCCAAAAAAAACCGATTGTCTGAATTATATGAGAGTAAAACTACTTTAAAAAATGTCGAGACCTTTACACGGCCCGTGTAAATTAAAGGGTGCAATTTACACGACCGTGTAAACAAGAAAAGTAGAATGCTCAATCCTTCCAGGCCTTCGAAGTAGAATGCTCTTGTATATGCGTTTATACGGCCCGTGTAAATTATAGACTTCCATTTACACGGCCGTGTAAACTCCTATAAAACCAAAATCTTCATTTTCTTCATAACTTCCTCCTCGATGCTCCAATAGCCCCGAAATTTTGCCCTCAACTCTTTTTAACCTCCTAAAGCAAGATCCAACCTCCAAAAGTCCCTGAAATATTACAAAAGTGTGTGAATGGAATTGCATCATGAAAAATCCCGAAAATATGCAAAATGCATGAGTTTAAACCTAAATGCAATGTACTTTTATGGATTAAAACTACAAAATGAATGCATAAAATGCATGTAACAGGTCACTACAAACCATAATGTCCTTAATCGCTACGCTCAACCCATTGTCAAAGAAAAATGCTGCCTTCTCCATGTGAACGGGTTGGCACGTCCTCATCCCAAATAAAAGCTTAGCAATACCCATACAAGACTGAAGCATAAGAAGCTCACTCTAGGGGTCGGACAATTGTGGAAGAAGGCGCATCAAATTTATAGCGTTTTCGGCTCTCTTTATGGCTAAACTGCTAATGAAACTAGTTGTTGGGTTTTTATTTAAAAATTAGTTTCAAAAACATAAGATTTAGCAACGGAAGACTTGATAATTTGACTAACATAAAACAAGTTTTAAACCCACCAAGGATCTTCTTGCAACGTTTGGAAATAAAAACAAGCACCAAAGAGGAAGAAGTGTTTAAAAACCTTTGTAGGCTTTGTATCCTCAAGGGGAGGCTTGGAAGTTGATGAAGAATGTGGAACCTTTGAGACACCAACAATGACTCAACTTGATGTAGAATGCTAGTTCTTTTGTATAAAACTCAACACTTTTATGTTTGAAGTTCATAACCAATATGAACTTCAAGAGAGCATAAGTGTAGTAATTTCTTCAAGTATTCAAAGCAAAAGAAGAGAGGATGAGAGGGCCAAGAGGCTCACGGTTTTGATGCATCTCTTAAGGCTTGAGAATGAAAGCCTCACTCATATATATATATATATATATATATATATATATATATATATATATATATATATATATATATATATAGCTGGTGATTGTCGAGACCAACAAAATTAATTACCCTAAATCTTTTACACTAAAATAGTGTATAGTGGTAAAAGGATCGTATCCACGGAGATTGGTTCAATTTAAATCTCTATGTAAATCTCTTTGTAAAATACTTGCAAAATAAAATTAAAAGTAAAAGGGAGGGGGGGGTGTTTAATTCTTTTCGATTGTTGGACAAAATTAAAACTAGCTAGAATGAAAATATGACAAGTAAACAAGTAAAAGATTGACTTAAATTCAATGAAGTAGAATTGGTTGATTTTGGGGTACACCTCATGGATGATATGATTGACTTATCATTAGACTTAATGGAATAACACTTGTGAATTGGTTTAACTTGGCTATAGCAATTCATAAGCACAAATTGCCTCAACTCTTCTTAGAAATTAAAATGGTTAGAGGAGCTCTTAACACATTTCCTTAATTGAAGTCACAAAATCAATGAAGCATAAAATCTTGTGAAAATCAATTAGCTTTAAGTTATAAGAGTTACCAAGTCCAAAAGATAATCAAATGCTTACATTATCATTATGGAGGAAACATTTCCATGGTCTAAATGAAATGAAAACAAACATATAAACCATTTGTTGCTTACTAATTTGAAGATCCATTACTTAACCAAGAAATTAGTCAACAAAAACAAGCATTCATTCATCCAAGCTCATGATCAAAGATAAATAAACACAACAAGATGTTTAACTAGAAAACATTTCCATAAACTTCAAACACAATGTAATGAGGGCCAAAAGAGCTCGGTTTTCTTGATATTCAACTGAAGGCCTAATTTTGGGCCAATAGCCTTAATGATGTTTAAGGCTTTGGCCACCTCCTCAGAATCTCCAATAAGTGTGCCATCATCCAGGTACCATGCATGGAGAAGAAGCTTGCAATTGTCTCTAATATTATGCAAGAGCGGGTGCAACACAAGGGCAAAGAGAAGTGGTCCCAATGGGTCTCCTTGTTGAACTCCAGTAGAAGACCAAATATGTGTGTCCCCTAGATATAACCTTGCTTCTTGACCATATAGGAATTCTACCCACAAGGATATAGAAGGGCACCTCAATCTGACCTCATGAAGTAATACGGATCTGTCAACAAGGTTAAAGGCATTGGAGAAGTCCACAGTAAGCATGGAAAGAGACCTGTCATTGTGGCGTTCACTCAACACCCTGTTGGCGCTATGTAAAACGGCTTCAGCGCCACCTGACACCCCGACCCCGAACTGAAAATCATTGAGATACTTGGCCATTTCTTTACCAACACCTTTCATAGCCAGCTTGGAAACCAAACGTCTCCATATAGTTACTACTGCAATAGGTCGTATTCCCTTGTCAGGTTTTAGAAGTGGTGTAAGAGGAGTAGAGGCAACAAATTCGCCAAACTCGAAGGGCAGAAGTAGCTCAAATGTTAATGAAAAAACCTCAGATTAAAACAATACCTCAATTCCAAATAGTTGATCTCCCTCAAAGTAGCTGCAACTACGGTTGTGGCCATCAATATATGTTGTGGATCAACCAACAGAGTTGCAAAAACCTACAAATGGAAGTCTATTAACATGAAGATTCATTAGAACTTATATCCTGAACCCATTCCTATAGTTCCGAATCTTCAAAAGGCAGTTAAAAAAGTGATAATCGGATCATATTTAAAAACGAATAAGAAATAGAACAAATAATGTTCATCAGAGAAGAGAGAGTGAAAGAGAACAGAGAGCGAAAGAGAACTTTTCACTGAATCTGAAACCGAATTCCACTAATGATTAATCTTCAAAACTGAGAAGCCAAAGAGAGAATTTGGACATGCCGAAGAGAAAAATAGAATGAACGTTCATCAGAAAACCGATGACTAAAAAGAAGAGAAAAGAAGTTGACCTTACAATAATCTTTGAAATCCAATCCAAACCCTAAACGCGATAATTTGCAAACCCTAGTTAGAAAATTTGCTTACAATGGAGAGCATAGCAGGAAGAGACGTAAATATAGTAATTGATAGGTTAAGGTGTGTGTGAGAGGAGTGAGAAGAGTTTATGCACATAAAAAGAGCATCGTAAAAGATGAGCTGCAACTTAGGTCGATTTTGGGTTTTAGGGTGTGGGACGATGGTGCCTATTTTGGGAGAGACAGAACTAGGTCAAAAAATTTAGAGATCAAGAGGGAAAATGAAAATGAATGCGGGGGTGGTGGAAACCTTTTTATTTTGGGAAGTTTGAAGCAGCAAAAGCTAAAATTGAGGTGATATAGTGGCAAATACATATATGTGCCACTAAAAATTTACTATAGTGGCACAAAAAAAATTGTGCCACTAGCCACTAAATGTAATTTTATTTGTAGTGAAAACACCTTCTTTTTGCTTACAAGGCTCAAACTAGGGTTAGGGTTTTAAGATAACGTGTTGGAGAGGTGGAGGCTGAGAATGTAGTGGGTTTGGGGAAGTTAAGGAGCTTAAATAGGGATCAAACCACGAAAATAGGGTTTGGGCACTGATCACGTAAGCCCATCGTACTCAATTTGCACCCACCGTACTAGGGATGCGCCCGTACGCCCAACGAACGCGGCTAACCCAAAAATCGTCCTAACTTCAAACAGTCATAACTTCTTCGTTCCAACTCCATATTCAACGTTCTTTATATCCACGGAAAGGCATTGAAGAGCTCTAAAATATTATCTAAATATGTTGGACTAAAAATTTCTTGAATAAAAATCCATATTTCATGCAAGAACCCAACCTATGACTTTTCCCGTTCTACCCTTTGGCCCAAAACACAATTCAAAGGTTTAGATCTCATAACCAGCATTGCCTCCTTAAAAAAGGTATAAAAATTAGCTCCTTAAGGCCCAAATCCTTTACACAATCGACTTCCGATCCACGGCCCTGAAATAAGAAATGACGGGAAACAGGATGTTACAATTGTACAGGCGGGCATGTTGGTTGCACCTGATCTCACATCAGTTGGGAAGGAGAACTAAACATTCCTTAAAGGGGGTGTGGATACCTTCTCTATCACAACGTGTTTTGAAGCCGTGAGGGTAGCAGATCCCATAAGAACTCTACAGTTAAGCGTGCTCAGGTGAGAGCAATGCAGGGATGGGTGACCCCATGGGAAGTTTTCGTGCCGAGAGCCAAAGCAAACGATATTGTGATACGTGCCAGATGGAGGATGTTACAAATGGTATCACAGTCAGGGCACGAGTCGATGTGTTCGGCGGGGACGTCGAAACCTATAATGGGGGTGAAGGCGGGCAGGTTAGTTGCACCTAATCCCACATCGGCTGGGAAGGAGAACTAAACATTCCTTAAAGGGGGTGTGGATACCTTCTCTATCACAACACATTTTAAACCCGTGAGGGTAGCAGATCCCATAAGAACTCTACAGTTAAGTTTGCTCGGGCGAGGGCAATCCAAGGATGGGTGACCCCCTTGGGAAGTTTTCGTGCCGAGAGCCCAAAGCGGACACTATTGTGATACGTGCCAGAGGGGGATGTTACAAAGGCGACCTCCCGATGCTAGCCAAGAATAGCCCTTCACGTAGCTTCCTGCCATCACACGAGGGCCAAAAGAGCTCGATTTTCTTGATATTCAGCTAAAGGCCCAATTTTGGGCAAATCACCTTAATGATGTCCAACGCTTTGGCAACCTCCTCTGAATCTCCAATAAGTGTGCCATCATAATATCCTCTGAATCTCCAAAAGTGTGTCATCATAATATTCTTCCTAGGTGTACTCTTCAGGTGTTCAAGCCCAAGCATAGGCAAGAAAGTAGGTCTGACAACAGGAAGTCTTTGCAACATCGTAATATCCTAAGCGCATTAGCTACTTGGGGGACTGAAGACGGTATCGTCAAGCTAGTTAAAAAATTAGTTGACAATGCAAGACTGGATCAACAAGGCAAAAAAGAAGAGTACATTCAGGAGGAAAGAACATTGGGCAGCACCAATGTCAGACAATGTCTTCATAAGGTTTCCGATGGACATTTTACAGTGGTAGTGAAAGTTTTATGTTCTTCGGTGGTTGATCCATTTTTTGGGTGATACCACGAAGGCATTGGAGGATAAGCATCCATACAAGCCACCACCTTCCATGCCGAGCACCATATTTTCAGAACCTCCCCTTGTAGTGGATGTTGACAATGTCCTTGGGGGCATTAAATCCTTCCCTAAAGGTACCTCGTGTGGCAGAGACAGGTTGAGAGCTCAACACATTTTGATAATGTCCTAGGGGGCACCAATGTCAGACAATGTCTTCATAAGGCTTCAGAGGTTTTAGACCTAGAGAACATGAAGGAAATCAGATCTAAAGGTTTTAAACTTGATTTGAAGGAAATCAGATCTGGAATCATGAGCATGAACAACAAAATGACACAAAATTATGGAGGTGAAGCAGATCTGGAGGGGTAGTGAAGATACGATGGTGATGACGCATCTGGAGGTGTTACATGTCGGGGGTTCGAAGGTGATGTCGGAATCTCGAATAGAAGGCCATATAGTTAGGTATGGATGTTTCACCGGAGATCTGATGTAGATCTAGTCAAATCTAATGTAGATCTAATACGATCTGATGTAGATATGGATATTCACCGAGGATCGGAGAAGGAGGTGGTGATTTATGGCGGTAGCAGAAGTCGGCGGAGGAGATGGTGGTACTGTCAACATAGGAGACGGCAGTGGTAAGTCGTCGGAGCAAAGTTGTCGGTGGTAAGGACACCAGAAATGGTGGATGTTATCTGATGAAGGAAGAGGCGAAGATGAAGATATGTTTGAAGTCAGGTGAAAGAATGGTCTGATGATGTTTATGTTAGAAAGAAGAAGGGATGTTTAGGGTTATTAACATTTAGAGGTTCTCATTTAAACATTTAATATATGAGAAATTAAATTACCTCCTACTTTTTATGCCTACAAATATTCCTACCCAATAAAATTATGACAAGTGTTATCATTCCATATTTTTTTAACTAACTCATTAAGGCTATATTAGGAATATATCAAATAAAATTAAATTGAATGGTGATTTGTCATATATATATATATATATATATATATATATATATATATATATATATGATAATTTAAATTACCTCCTACGTTGTATGCCTACAAAAATATAGCCTTAATGAATTAGTTAAAAAAATATGAAATGATGACACTTGTCATAATTTTATTGGGTAGGAACATTTGTAGGCATAAAAAGTAGGAACATTTGGGTTATTTTTATTTAAACAATTGGATTTTGGCAACTAGATTAAAATTTGTATGAAGCCTCCTAAAGACGATTTAAAAGGATATAAAATAGCTACACAGAAAGTATAAGAAGGAAGAAACATGCAGCACTTGTAATGACTTGTGTGATCATTACATGCCAAACTCTTTGTAGTCATTTTAAACAAAATCTGTTAAGATTGATAGTAGTCGAAAAGACAAAGACCAAGCATCTCCTCTCTTACATGCCAACTCATCATCTGAAAACAGTCTCGTGGTTTGGTTAAAACCTATTCCATAGGATAGGATCCTCATTCCTCATGCCATCTTTCATCTTTATAAGCAAGCACTCCCAAAAGTCCAAAAAGTATAAAATTAGAACCTTTCAATAGCATTCCTACTTTGGCAAACTGCTTTGCTTTGGTTTGGTGGCATAGTATCGACTTATCAAAGTGCTGGAGCTGCCCACAACTTCACTTTCTTGTCAACACTAGCTGTTGCTAGAATACTCAACCGTTTATCCCCTGTTGTGTTCAAAAATATATACTTTGTTATTATCTCAGATTGCTACTTTTTCTTTCTTTCTTCAATTAACTTGTGTCTGTTTCACATATATTTAAGAAAACACACCTTTTCCTTTTCAGTTTATGCAACAAAAGTAATAGGCCGTTTCATTTATGACTAAAAGATGCAATATTTTACTTTTACAGGTCATAGTTGCAAAAATTGTAAAAAAGTAAGATATTGTTGCATAAATCGGTGAAGATATATTTATCCAATAAAGAAACATGATGACAAATTTCATGTAGAAATTACATAATTGGGAAGATTGTGAAACTTTGTTGTATAAATATTAAAAAAATGACAGTATACTTGGGAATAGCATAGTGTAAAAAACAAAAATTATGAGAGAGAGAGAGAGAGAGAGAGAAGGGTGGAAGATGGATGATACTTACCCACAGAAATAGGTTTAGGTGCCCATGCGATGTCTGTGATATCACCTGCAATTGCATACATAATATTAATATTAATAAGCCAACATAACATTTAACTGAAACCACAAATAACCTACTGGAAACAATGCAAGAAATATCCCCAAATTTTGTCTAGACTAATCCTATTTATTAATAAATAATAATAGGGCTAAATGCAAGAAATACCAACCTACTTCCATTCCTTTCTTTCTATTGCAATTCATTCTTTTTTCTTATCAAGTCATTGTACTAAATTCTATCCAATTATAGCTTTCTACTTTCAACTTTAGTTTTTTCAAAGTACAATGCTATAATAGGGAAAAATAATATTTTACCATCATGTGCTTTGTCAGCTGTTTCTAATACTTGTCCAGTTTCAACAGACAGCCATTGTAGCAATGAACCATGAGTAGCAGCCAAAATCTTTCCATCAGGGGATACACTCAGCCTGTCATAGCTCAACACACTGCCTTTTGAGTCATGAAGTGGAATCTCGAAACTTTTTAATGTCTTTGGGTCCTCATCAAGATGATACCGAACTTCACAATTCACAATTCACAAATCACAATTTATGTATGTTATGTCACTTGTCACTTGTCAGGAAAAAAAAAAAACAAAAAGCAAAACAAAATTTCATGAAATACCATTAATGTTCCACACTCTTATGGAACCATCTTTTGATGCAGTAATGATTTGTTCCGAGTTGGGTGTAAAGCATAGCCATGTAACAGCACTCTTATGGCCTTTCAGTTGCATAACTTTTGTCACCTCTTTCACTGAACTATCCTTTGAATACACTATCTCCCACACCTGTATTCAATAAATAAATAAATAAATAAACAAATGTTACTCTTAGAGTAAAAAAATAATAATAATAGTTACTTTGACTTTCTCACCTTCACATCAGCTGTGAAAGCGGCTGCAGCAATAAACCGCCCGTCTGGCGATATGGTAGCCATATTGTTCTTCAGCTGATTAGTGTCAACATTTCCTAACAGCTTTCCAGATTTGCCATGCCAAAGTTTAATATCAGTTCCTGTCAAGGCAAATAACAAAGGGTAAAATGGTCATTTACTCGGATTCATTCCATAAAAGAACAAGTCTTTATGTATAAAACACTTAGCATGGTATAAGAACATACCCTCTGAACTTGATGCAATAATTGTACTTCCATCAGCAGCACCATGAGTAGCTTTAGTTCCAAATAAAGTGATGATATACTTTTTATCATGAACATTATGGTGTTCCCATTTTATTTCAGGCTTTGACTGTTGAATATTATCACCAGATTTTGGCTTGTCTTCTCCATACATGTACAAATTAGCACCGGTAAGATTTTGTGAAGCCACAACAACTGAATAAGCATCATCAACAAATGCAACTGCAGTTGGATGGCCTCCAGCTGGCAGGTTAATTCTCATAAACCTACATTTATGATAGTACCAAAATAATAGAAATCATTATAATGTGGGAAACATTGATATAAAAGTTGGCATAAAAGTATAAAAACTTAGGAGTTCTTACTTAAAGCTTTTACTTGAAGCATCATCCAACTTAAATACTCTGACTACACCATCATCACAAGCTGCATGGACACATAAGCTGAATTCATTAAACTCACAACTGGGTTATTATTTGAATTTAATGCATTCAGTGTCAATGTAAAGTTTAAAGATTGTGATGAGAATTACCAGTTGCCAAACTATGACCATCTGATGAGAAGCATAAGCCATTAACAGAATCCCCATGACCTTTTAAAGTATTTAAGTCTAATGGGTGATGGCGCTTGTTCAAATCCTACATTCACAGCCATTATTAGTAAATGAGAATGAGATGGGGAATATGATTTGATAAACAGATTATTAAGAATCAACTAGATCACTTATCACAGTTTAAAGATACATAGAATCAACTACATCATTAATTTTAAATTTTAATCATATATTTCAGAAACCAGGCTTGATTTCATAAGTATTTCTTTACTGAATAGAATCATCTGACAACCGTATATGCTTCTAAATTTAAAAGCAGCATGCAGTAGAAACAACATACCTGAAGTTCCATCAGAAAATGTGTACACATAACAAAATCTTATCGGCATGGATACTAAAACTTATATGTCCACTTTTGAATTTGAGATATATTCTCAATACTTCTTAACTTCAGTAATCATATTAACTAGCATCATGAATATTATAGTGCATCTAATTAAGGACAGATCTTGGTATCTATGTAGAGGATATGAATGATCCTTACTGATGATTCAAAATCTTAGAAATAACATTCATTTGTATTCCCGTATTTATAGGTATTGCCCTCCCCTGACGATTTCATTTAGAATATAACATCAACATTGTTTTGACATGACAATCGCTAGTATACCAGATTTCACATGTATATCTCCATCGTAATATCATATCCTTATAACGTGAACAAAAAATGTTGGTACAGATAGCCGTGTATAAAGCCCTAGAAATTGAAGCTGGAAGGATTTTATACTCATAACTTATCAACGATTCAGCGTGAACATCGAGCTTTTAATCATATTTCTCAAAATTAGGTTAGAATTAGTGACTCATTTCATCCACCAACTTCAAAATCACACGATTCACCAAAAATCATATCAATTAATAAACACATAACCATCGGCCCATCGCTTCATATGATTATCAACTGAATGTCGCTTATAATTTTTTTTTTTTACCTTATCAGCATGTGAATGATGAGGCTTGGACTGAGATTTCTTAGTTTGCTGAGGCTTTGAATTCTTCAGATTCGGTGCCGCCGCTTCGGCGGGCTTTGCGATGGAAGCAACCTCCGATTTCCTCTTGCGAAAGTAGCTACCAAAGGCTACAAAAGCGATCAGAGCTCCGAGAATCAGAGAACTAAGTATTGCGATTGGTACGATCGGTTCCATTTTCAGTTGATTTTGGTTTAGGATCAACAGACGGAGAGATTTCGAATTCCAATTTGATATGGAGGAAGTGATTGATCCAACTGTTTGCGATCGAGGTCTTTTAGAGATTGAAGTTTCAAGGATACAGTCCGCAAAAGAGTTTGAGCCCAGACGTGGAGACAAAATGAGATGGGCTTTAAATTCTAGAAGGATAAAACTGTCATTTCCTTTTATAAATGCTTAAGTTTCTTTTTTGATTAATTAAACTTTATAGAAATAAAATAATCAAATGTAGAAACATGTAAGAAGTTGATGTATAAACAAAAGGTTATTTTAGAAGATAAATGTAAACATTTTTTTTAACTAGAATGAAATGACTACTTAAAAACAAAAGTTAAAAACACTTTTATAATCAAATAGCAAATTGGTTTACTATACATTTGTGAATTTGCATTGGATTTTGATGTATTCTTTAAAAAACGATCATAATTTTCCTTCAACAAGTCACATGAAACTCTTATAGTTTTTCCATTATCTTAAACATATACCATGTGGTTCAACCTTCACATTCACAGTCACTTTTTCATCATAACTTTCTTCTCATAATTCACAAAGTAAAAGTGAAAATTATAGTGTCAAAATCAAGCAAAGTCTTCAATCTTTACAAGAGAAAAACTGGTGTAATATTTAGGGCTAGATACAAGAAATAACAAGAACTTTTGTTGTAATATATGCACAAACAATGTGAATAAAAAGATTTGGATATCAACAAACAAGTAAAAAGACTCGCAATGTAAACCTACTTACAAAAACTGCAATATATTTATATACATAATACATATGCATGTAACCCAAGTACCAGACATAATTTGCATCTGGATATCAACAACCGTATCCACTGAAGGAAAGCATTTTCACTTTCTGCAACACACAAAAAAAAAAAAAAAAAAAAAAAAAAGAAAAAAAAAAAAAGAAAAAGGTTACAAAAGGAACACTAATAGTTTATTTATAGAGAGAATTTAACAACTAAGAATTATTATTACTGTAATGTAATTTGGTGGATCATCTATGCTAGTTGAACCCAGTACAATTTCCCTCTTCAGTTTGGCAGTAAGCTTGTGACATATCCGCAACTACACATATAAACAAATGAACTATTATGATTAACAACAAAAAGGCAACCAAAATAAGTAGTAGTTTATCATATAGAGATAGAGGATTTCCACTTATATTCTTGTGTTCAGTTTTCTCTAATATTTTGGGCATGTTGTTGGGGATCTTTGAGATCAGTTTCCCAAGATTTACCTCAGATCTAGTGGCACCACCGATAATAAAAACAAAAATTCGTTGCCCCAAGTGTTTTAAATCCACAGTTGCATTTTTTACTACCGAGTCACTGCAAATAAAAAAAAGTAGTTAGACACAATTATTGTTGGTGATTTTAGTGTCATCAACACATTTTATGTGTTTGTGAATCAGATTAGTCTTGTAATATGTTTTAATTTCTTGGATTATCCAATAGTCTGAATTCGTGTAACCCCAGGAACAGGAACAGGAACAGGAACAGGAACAGGGTTGAATTACAGATTTTGGAAAGTGTTGTAATCACGATCCAAGTCATATTGATATTCAGTCCCTAAAATTCTTACAATTATGAGTTTTTACATACGAAGAGAAATGGGTGAAAAAGTAACCTTGAATGTCCATCATCAGATTTTGTTTGTGCCGCTTTTCTCCTTGACCGGATTTGACCGCCGCCCCTCCCTGTTCGACCACCGGGGCCCGCCGGCCGACCACTTGAGCTTGATTCTGATTCATTTATGCATTCGTACTCGTCCTTTGGCATTTCATTTTTGTCAATTTTTTCAAGTAACTCCTGAGTCATAAATAGGTTAAATTGTTACCATTACTGTAAAAATTGAAATAAGATATGGTTATAGACTTATAGTAGTTGCACAACACCTCTAGGACAGGAAAAAATCTGAAGAGTGCCCATGTTTCTTCTTCCCCTTGTTTGTCCTTCCTCAGTGCAGTATTCGCTTTCTAATAACCAAAATAAATGTTGAAATTATTATAACTTTAACTTGTCATGATATAATAGTACTATTCAAGAAAATTTTTGTCACAATGAAGAATTACCTTTTTACCCTTGAGGAATCCCCCGCTGGGTTCTGGTTTCTTTGGTTTGGGTGGACCCTCTAGCAATCTCATGTTATTAATAAAGATCATACTCTGCGGCGTCAAATCTGCCAACTTTAGGGTGCCCAAAAAAATAAGTATATAAGTACAAAACAAAGGTAAAGTTTCCTTTTGTGTTCCATTTTATGATTGACATAAAAAGAAAATGGAATACCTCCATAAGCTTTGCTCCTTGGTCACCCTCAAACTTTTCAGGATCAGCTAATGCATAAATCATCATCAATCTCAACCTATTTTCAACATTACGATCCTGTAAGAGGTATAACAACTGTTGGCCAGAGAAAAAAATAACAACTCTTAGAAGAAGCTTCTCAGGCCACTAATTCACCTCATATTCTTCTAAAAACTCAAGAAGTTCTTTATTTCCAGCATCACCAAACACAATATCCTGCTCAATTTGACCAAGGTCTCTAAGCCCTTCTTCCGCAATAACTTTATTAATTTTTCCAGCAATCTGATTTATAGAACCAGGTAATCAATCAGTCCACAAGCATTTAATAGATAAATAAAAATTATAGTTGGTTTTTGCTTCTTGTAATGTTTTTGGTCCATATTCCAAGTAAAATAACTATTTTTTTCCCAAAGCATAACTGGTTTTTGCAACTTTGGTCCCCAAAAGTATAGTCATTTGACATGCGACAGGGACCAAAAACTTCAAATAAGGATCAAATTTGCAAGAGAAAACTTTTTGGGACCAAAGATGTAATTTACTTAAAAAATTAACAGGAACCAACCTCTACATGGAGAGAAAGTTTTTCCTTTTGTTCATTAAATGCAGGCATAGCTTGAACCATTTGTTGTATGTCTCGGGTAGACAATTCACTTTTATCTCTGCATTGATGTAAAAAAAATTTAATGTGAGAAGCTCTCACAAGGAAAATGAATTGTTTCCATTGCTTGACACAACTGACTTTTGTTGTAATTGTGCAACTTTGTTTGTTGACATCAAAGTGTCCATTTTGTCACTCAATCTTTCACTAGCCTGATATGACATAAATCAAAAAGATGTTAGAACTTGTAATATTTCAATTATGAAAAAAGTATATATATATAATATAAAAATGGAGATGAGATGTACATCAGCTATATGCAAATGGCGCATTTCAAGCCAAACAGGATCATGGTCTTCTAGAAGGAAATCCTTTCTCTCAGGTGCACCACCGGATTTATTAGGGACCTACATGCAAAATACATTGCTATTCGTAGATCATCAGTTTACTCTATTCGGAAAAATTAATGAATTTTTATACAAAAGTTACCTCCATTGTGTATTTGTTTCCATCCAAGTCTACTAGATCATGGCACATTGCATCATAAGTCCATTCATGAATGACGGGTGCAACCTGAACTTGTGTGTTGTTATTAAAATATGAAAAAGAAAGAAAAATATTATATAAAAAAAAGATATATGAAATTACCAGATCAACGGATCTATCCACAATGAGCAACTCGCATGTTTCAGATTGTGGGAAGTTAGGAATAGTATGTTGATATGACTTAATGTATTCCCAAATAGCTAAAGCTAGCTTTTTAGGAACTAATTCACGGAATGTTGTCTCTACAGATCCATCTGTGGGCTTTACACGATATCGTACATTGGGGAACTCCTGAAAGGATGCAAACATTCAACAAACAATTCAAATGCGGATGTTTCCTTAAAGAAAACTTTTCAAGAAAACTATTGATATTTTATTTAAATCAACAGTAAAGATGTTTCTTTTGTGGAGTTATCTCAAGATTCTAAATGAGACAGAATGCTTTTATTAGAACTTTCACATTTAAATCAAGACTCAAGATGTTTTAGGTGGTATCGATGTAGCATTGCCATCTATGTTGGATTCTAATGTCACCAACTAGTTGTGGCATATGAGACTTTTGCCTCTTGGTGTGAGGCATTTGTATGTTATCAACAAACCGAGACAAAAGCCTGATAGAATTGTGACAAGAGTTTGTAGGATATAAAGTTGTATGTAGAGATGTTGAGTACAATATGCATGCACGAAACCATTTCTCAAACCAATAGGAATATCTAAAGAGAAATTTCATCAAATGACCAAAAGGAAGGGAGTGTTTGAACATTTTGACCATGAAAATTTGAGTTTTGTAGAATGACCAAGGGATCCTCAGAGGGGGCTCTGCGAAAGCCTTTTACCTTCTGAGGAATGTGAATAGTAACGAGGAATTGAGGTGGCAAGGGAAAAAGACAAAAAAAAAAAAAAAGTTGCTAAGGCTCTGCGAATCTGCTCTTCCTCAGCACACCTCTGAGGAACTATTCTTCCGCTAACCATGACAAAAATTGGGATTTCATTAGCCGAAGAACGGTTCCTCAAAGGTGTGCCGATGAAGAACAGATCCTCAGAGCCCCCTCAGAGGAACTATGCAACAAACCGTTTTTTTTTTTTTTTTGTCTTTTTCCCCTGCCACCTCAATTCCTCGTTATTATTCACATTCCTCAGAAGGTAAAAAGCTTTCGCAGAGCCCCCTCTGAGGATCCCTTGGTCATTCTATAAAACTCAAATTGTCATGGTCAAAATGTTCAAACACCCCCTTCTTTTTGGTCATTTGATGAAATTTCTCATATCTAAATCATCATTAGCAATATTATCATGGTTAGAATTACCTTAATGAGTTTCTAAAGATTGAGGATCTGGTTCAGATTAATGGCAGTCCTCAAGATGTGTTGTGTGCTCTATTTCTTTGCCAGATTGTTTCCTTCTCATAAAGACAAGGATTTCTTTTTCTTTGTTCTTTGGTATAAGGCGAGGAGATGAAGGAGTCATAGATTGAGTATGGATACTCGGATTAGTACTTAGAGATTGAGTATTGGTACTTGGAATAAAGTCCTAAAGATGAAATTTGTTTGCGTTTTCCCCTTGAAGCTCAGATTTGTAGTAAGCATGATTCTCAAAGAAGGTAACATCCGTAGAATTATACAATTTCTAGTTACAGGAGAATAAAACTTATAACCCTTTTGATGTGAAGAATACTCGATAAAAAACACTTAATAGATCTGGAATCTAACTTACTATGATTTTGAACGCAACCAAATATTTTAGAATCAGGAAAGAAGACTAACGAACTTTTTATGAGGTAATAACTGCAAGATTGTCTTTACATGGAGTTTGGAAGTTGAGAACCCGAAAAGGCATTCGGTCGATAAAGGTAGGTAGTTGTGAGAACAACTTCACCCCAAAAATGTTTAGGAACTTGAGCTGAAAAAACAAATGACCAAACAACTTCTAAGAGGCCTCGATTTTTTCTCTCAGCAATTCCATTATGTCGAGGGGTATATCTACACAGGAACTTAAGTGTAGGATATCTTGTTGAGTGAGATAAGGACTAAGAGTAGAACTGAAGTTTTTTTCTCATTATCTGTCTTGAGGATTTGAATCTTAGTGTGAAACTGGGTTTGAATCATAGAATGAAAATTTTAAAATTTTCACCTACTTTGGATATGGTTTTCATGAGATATACCCAAGTTAATCTAGTGTGGTCATCGATAATTTTTTCCGGTTAGTGTTTACACATCCTGATATCACTATCTTTATTTGAATGGGACTGATTATTTAAAGATAACAAACTGAATTTTTGAGATGTTCCAACTGAAAGAGTGTCATCTTGTAGGATATAGAGCCCATAACACGTCTTAGCACTGCCAATCATCTTCCCTTAATCCAATTCCTGAAACAAACATAGATTTGAGTGAAACTTAGCCATGCAATTGAGGTCACGTGTACATTTACTAACAAACAGTAAATTACAATCCAATAGTTCTACTGCTATGGGTTATGGTCAGCAGTAGGGTATTAACTTAAAACTCTGATACCATGTTATACAATAAGCGAGCTCTGATACCACTTGTTATATAACAAGTGGATATAACATATACAAGAGAAAGATGCAGATGCCACCACCAATAACCAATATGGCTCGATGAGGATAGACATGAGGATGGACAGAGATGTGCTGAATCACATTAACTCTCCAAAAGAGCCAGTGTGGCCAGTGTGGAGAGAAGGGAAACTCCAATATATATATACATATATATATATATATATATATATATATATATATATATAGCCACTTATAAGACCGTGTCGCACGGATGTGAGATGTGACACAGTTCTATGACACAATTAGTGGAAGAAGATAGAAGACACGTACTACGATTATGTGACTCTACAATCGCAGCAAGAGGTGGAGATAAATACTTGTGCTTTTTTGGCACCAAATAAATTTTGTTTATTCATCAGCAGAAACTATAAAACTAGGCATATTGGTAGTGGCAACATGAGCGGAGGAGAGCTTTTAATTTTCAGACTTTTGCTGCATTTTTATATAAAAGATTTGATTCATTCATGACATTACATGTTTTACTAGAAGCCTCGATCATAGTTGTGTATCTTTGAGGCTATGTGATGAGCAATCCAATGGATCTTCAATATTTTTGTCTAGAACAAAAGATAATGGATTGCTATTTGAGACGTCAAAAGATGGTGTAGTATGCTATGTTGATTCAGATTTTAAAGGTGATTTGGATAGACATCATTCTCTCACAGGATAGGTATTTATAGTTGGTTCATGTGCTATTCAGTGAAGATTCAAGGAGGCGATGTGGCTCAAAGGTTTATTCAAAGAGAGTTGTTGCAAGCTTCGACATCTAGATCATGTTAAATCCAAATGTACAAGATTATCAGCACTTGTTACTTTCCAATTTTATATAACACAACTTGTGCTACCACAGTAAAAGTTCTTGCTTTTTACCTTAAGTGAAGCAAAAACAGTGGCAACACGAATAGCCATCTCACGTAAGCAAACATCATATTCAGGAGTAGTATCAGCATCGTCGCCATACAGCTCTTCTAATGCTCTTTCATGATCAGTTACAAATACCTATATATGGTCAAACACATAAAAAAAAAAAAAAGTTCACATGTTCAAGAATAAAAAGGAAACTGAAATTAGAGATAGAGCATGTTGACTTGTTGAGAGTTCATCATACTTTCTGCTCTATATTCTTAATAACATTTAAAGGATTTAATAGTACCTGATTCTCTATAGGAAAGTACTCCAAGTTCATCTGCAAGTAACAATCGAATCACTTAGTATGTTTACAGAAGGTGTGACTATTTACAGATGTAATATCCGATAATTCAGAATTAAAAGAAGAATATGATGGTAATGTGAACCTCACTCAATCCACCTATGCGTGGTATGACAGTTGTATCAGCCTTGATTCTACCAATAAAATCCTTTGGGATAGGAGAACTAAAATAAACAAATGCTCTGCAACAGGAGCACAAAACCATAAGAAAAGGAACAAGATATAATTAAGATTTAAGACCTCAAATTCATGGTAAATTTCAGCTCTTCACATACTTTTTATACATGGGTGTTCTCCCTGTCATATCATGCATAAACAGGGCAAGGCTGTCAACGGGAGAGAAAAAAAAAACAAAAAAAGTAAAGCTTAGTCTTCTTAAAAGCTATTAGAAGATAGGAAGAAAGCATGCATAATGCAAATACTATCAAAGTGAGTTATATGATGAAGAAGGAAATTGTACTTTTCATCTGTTGGTTGAACAAAATATACGACATCCATGCCAGGCATAGGCTGCCTTCTTTTGAAAACCTGTTCCACCACTGGATAACAATGACACTTGAGATCACATTTGGAAGAAAGTCATTTCTATAAGTTTATATTCAACAAGATGGTAATGTAAATCTTAAGAATTTCCAACATATATAGTGATGTTAGTGTTGAACTTTATATTCTTACATGAAACTCCTTGATCTGTTATGTCTGCCATTTTGCATGAATGAGATATAACTTTCATAGTAACTCTATCCATGATAAGTACCTGCAAAATATCATAAAGTTACATAAGGAAGAGTTTGATTTTTTTGGGATGATAGTGACAGATAAATAAGTCATATTTGGGGTGATTTTTAGGTATTTCAAATAAAAAAAGGATTGGGATCCATTAAACATTGTATAACACATTCTATATTTCAAGAAATAATAGCATATCTTGATAATACTAACAAATATTATATGTATCATTAGATAAAGCATGAAGTAAGTTTTCAAAATTTTCATTCTACCCAAATTTACGCGAAGGATTCATCTGTGAAAAATGCAAAATTATAAGATATGTACCTTCCACATTGATCTTGACTCCTTTGAGTGGGATGCTTTGATCATTTCATACAGTAACCCTGCAAAGTAATAATAATCTCTTTCCACATCATAAGCGAAATATGACATATTTAGTTTCATGTTCTACTCATGTATTCCACCATAATAATTCTTCATTTGTAATGTGTGACACTTGGCAAAACAAAATAAATTAGCTTTCTTCCCCAGTTCAATTGCAACTTCAACTTTTTTTGAACTATTACATGTTGATTAGGGGTGAGCAAACCCAAACCAAGAAACCGAGAAACCGATTAAAACCGACGAAACCAAAACCGAAAAAACCGAAACCGAAGCAAAACCGACGGTTAGGGTTTAGATTTTTTAAAAACCGAAAAATCGGGTTCGGTTTCGGTTTTTACCCAGAAACCGACCCATCCAACCCAAGAAACCGACCCATACCTAAAACCGACAAACCGACCCAAGAAACCGACATATATATATATATATATATATATATATATATATATATATATATATATATATATATATATATATATTAAAAAAGGAAAGAAAATATAACAACCCTAAATCACTAAATCGAAATCGGGGTCTCAGTTTCCCACTTCTGTCTTCCATTCTCATTATCGTCATTTGTATTTTCTCGTCTCCCCTTCCCCGATCGTAATCGACGACGCAACCAGCAACAGCAGGAGCTCCGCTGCTCCGACGAGTTCCGACTCCAACAACCCCATTCCCAAACCGTCGACGCCACTCTTCCAAATCGCCGCCTTCGACGCTCCGTTCTCGCTTCTCACTTCTCAATATCGTTTTCTAATTTCTCTTAAGGATTATAACATTGATTAATCTTCATGGTTCATCTAGAGTTTGAATGTTTGATTATAACCTTCATAGTTCATCTAGAGAAAGAGAGACATCAATATTCAGCAAATTATGGTTGTTGTTTGATTTTAACAGTAGCTGATTTAGTGATTTTAGATTTGAATGAACCTACGATATAGATTATTGTTGTTGAAATATTGTTGTTGTTTGCTTATGAATTATGATGTTATTGGCTGTTTGCTTATGATTTTTGATGCTGAAATTCAGAAAAAAAATTTCGTGTATGATCTAAAAACAAAATTTTTTGGTAATTCCAGAAACTGTTGATGTTGATTGCATTTTTTTTCTATATAGATGGAAAGGTCTCAGGTAAATGCAGAAACTGTTGAGTGCATGGGTTGAACCAAAGAAACCGAAAAACCGTCCAACCCGATCTTAGAACCCGAGAAACCGAACCGACCAGAAACCGATCCCATTGGGTTCTAAAAACCAGAAACCGACCATTTACGGGTTGGGTTGGGTTTGGGTCTAAAATCGACCCAAACCGACCCATGCACAGCCCTAATGTTGATCATGTATAGGGGCCTATAGTCCTTGATGTATAAGGGTCACTCTCAATTTGGATGCTATACATAGCTTGTATTCGTATTACAATGGGCTTGTTTGTAATTATCTTTTAAGTGTTTGTATTAGTTAATGGGGCCATTTTTTCTTAAGTAGTTGTATTTTCCAGTGGGTCCTATACTCCCACTTTTCTTCAAAGTTTCTCTATATAATATTCTTCATGTCAATTTCTCCTAACCTAACTTTACAGCAATCTAATCTCTCTTTGTTCAAAGACTTGCAAATTTCCACAAATTGAACAACCACATAAACACAGAAACTATTTGTTCTTATCACTTAGTATAGCTATCAAAGATACTAGATAGGTTAATTAGAGTGATCTGCGACTTATTAGGTAAAACAAAAAACTTCAGACCTGAATTTTGATATAGAATTTCTAATCCTCTAAATGAAGACAAAAACGTATACTTAATCGAAGTAATTTTAATCGTATTGTTAAAGTACAACAACAGTCTCTAGGATACTGAAAAATAAACGTAATAACTTTATGCAAAGGAACTTCATACATTATACATTCAAAAAATTAGATAGAAACTTACGATCACGGGTGACTTGACGGAACATCTTATACTCTCCTCCATGAGAGGAGGTTTCAGAATCGGACACCGACATCAAATTACAGGTTCAAAAGATCCTAATATCTGACCGGGAAACTACAAGTTCGAAATTTCGAATCTCGGAAAAGTGAAATTACAGATCGATGATTGAACAAAGATGGAATTCTAGAGAGAGAATGTAGAGAAAGAAAGAGAGGAGAAGCGACAATGAAGGCTAGGAATAGGAAGCCTACCCAGTGGAAGTGTGTTCGGTTGGTTATGTTTGACGGGTATTGATTTTAAGCGCCATTTGTTTCCTCCGACCATTTCGTAACTGTTGCTTTTACCATTATACCCCTCCATCATCAACTCCATTTCTTAATCGATACAGAGTATAATATTATAGTTAGATTTTCTTTTGCAAGAGTGGGGGACACTTGAAAACTCCGTAAAAATGGGACAGTCAAGGCATTGTTGTGTACAATTTATATGATTAACCTTTTAACTTTCACATAACCATAAAAATGATCAAAATTTAAGGTATGGTATAATAAAATAAGGATTTTTTTCAACATTTTATCAAGGAATGACTATGCTTGTATAATAAAATAAGGATTTTTTTTTTTCAGGATTAAACGGCTAAAGATTTAAGGATTGCGATGCAGCCACGTCACTTAAGTAGCGGCACAATCAGGAGGGTGTCGTGGCGCGATGGCGGCTGGGCTCAAAACCCTAGGCCTCGGACCTTGATCCATATTTAATGGTGCTAACTTTTAGGGCTCTCTCATCTCAGCCTCCACCCTTAGAAACAAACCCTACCCTCCTTTGTGCACCTTGTGTTCTTTTAAGCTTGAAGAGTGGTTTTTGGATTCAAGGGAGAAGCTTTTTGTGGTCTCCTCTTCAAAAAACAACCTTTTGAGAAATAGATCTAGGTTCTATGGCTATTTTGATCCCTTTGGGAGAGTTTTGATGGATTTTGGGTAACTCCAGGTTCATAAGTTTTGTTTTGGGATCTTCTGAACTCAGTGTGGTACTAAAGTCGAAACCTTAACCTTTCTTATTGCCATGCTTGGAGTTGCTTGTACTTTTGGTCCCCTAGAGAAGTTAGGGTTTAAGATCTTGGTTGTTTGGGCTTAAGGAATGGATAAAGTTGGAAACTTTACCCATGCAAATCATTAGAGGATTTAGATATGAGCTTTTAAGCTCTAGATAATCATGATTAACAGCTTAATGGATTAAGTTGTTTGGTTGTAAGTCACAACGCGGTTCTTTGGAAGTCGCGGCAGGGCCGTGAAGGTCAATCGTAACTCTTTTGGCATTTAGTGACCATAGCATGGTCTTGGAGTTGGTCGCGATACGGGGATCGTTAACCGTTGACTTTTTGACCTATTTGACTTTTGTCAAATTAGAGGTTTTGAGTTGTAGACTGAGGTACCTCTATTTTGTTTAATTGGTTCGTTTAGTTGATTCTTCGGGACTTGGAATAATTAGGATTCGGCTCTTTGATTCAGTTGAATATTCTCATTGTATTACTTATGACATAGTTGTTATGACATGATTGTATGCTTAGCTAGACTAGTAGGGTCTTGTTTGTTGCTTATATATGTACATGCTTCGTTGGAATGAAATAGGCTCGTTGGAATGAAACATGCCCATTACTGTTATGTATAGTTATTCTAACCGTAACGCATGCACATCTATTATGTTTATGATTTTCTTCTTTGCTACTTCTAAGGATTTTGATGCTATGAATTCTTCATATTATATTTTATAATTTCAAAATGATTGGTACTCCAACTTTATGGAAAATGGTTGTTTATTCACATTTATAAAAAAAAATGGGTTGAAAAATGGTACGTTACAAGTGTTAGGATTTATATGCATTAATACACACGATCAAGTCAGTGGAAACAAAAATAAAACTTATGTGTAAATGTACCATAGGATCTAGGTTATACTAGTTGTAGTAACTGTTGGATAAGGTGTTTAAGCTCATAACTATAATTGGTATATACTTAAATTGATAGTAGCACAATCATTTTGGGTTGCCCTCAAAACTAGCAACTGGACAAATGATTTTGGAGAGAGAGGTTGAATTTATTATTTGATTAATAAATTGAAATAAATGATTTTTTAATATATTATGAGGATAATATATTAATTAGAAATAGTAATATTTAGTTAATATTTAATCAGAAATTAATTAAAATTAATGTCGGGATTAAAAGAATTAATTAAAGGTGCAGGGACTTAATTGTAATTGTTCAATAGTTGAGCAATAGGCAATCTAGAACCATCCATATGGTGGGGACTATTTTTTGGAGCCTAAGGTTTCTAGAATAATCCCTGGTGGACAAACAGGAAAATGGATAATTACTCGGTTTAAGATTCTCTTGGATTTGGGCTTATCTAGGGTTTCCTGATTGCATTATAAATAGGGCATAACCCTATGATTTTCGGCTAACCCTCTTTAGAAGAGATCCAACCGAAAATTTCATTCTCTCACCTCCTTCTTGATCATTCTTACTAGCTAGTGTGTCACACACCCGAACCAGACGGCGGAAACGTCTGGGGGCTTGCGCGTGACTTCATTCTTGGAGTATCATCACAAAGTATATAATTGAAACATAACATCATCATCACCACACATGAAATATAACAACGTACATTGGTTACATCAAGTATTGTGTTTGAATATTACATGCCAAAAAAAAAATTAATGTCTGATGAAATAGAAATATAACAAAACATCCATTAGTTTGTTCATCCCAACCTGCTTCAACGGTTTCCTAAGAATACAAGTTAATTTAAAAAGGTCAACATAAAAATGTTGGTGAGTTCATAAGTATGTTTGAGAAAATGATTTGTATAACTTTGTAATCACAAGAAAATCCCGTATTTTCTTAAAATAGTTTGGTATGTTTGTGTCCGATCTTGTATTAATGCATGTGTGTTATTGTTTAATAGAATGTCAAAAGTGATTGAAGAGAATGTAAATAGAATGCCCTCAGACAACCCTATGTTGCCTGTAAAAGAAGAAAAGAATAGTCTCCCATAAATTTCATAATGTGAATTCCTCTAAGTGAGCCGTCATAACCATACTAATTAATGACAATTTCGCTTGTCTTGGCGTTTGTGAACGCCGACGGAAAATAGAATATGGTTATCGTCACCCTAGACTGATGTAGTCTAAGTGTAGCGAATAGCTCAGGTATGGGGTGTCATCCCCGTATAGATCTATACACAAAACCCCGCTCTCCCTCCAAGAGACTCTGGTTATAACTACAAGCTATGATCGTACACTCAATAGGTGTCAACCGACACGTCTCACTAGATCCTTAACCGAATTTTACGCGAAGAGAAACATATAAACTCACTTCGGGCCCAATGAACCATGTAAGCGAACCACCGAGGCTCACTAAACACGTAAGTCATTTTCAGGCCTGAAAGGAAGGAGATTATATAACATGAGCCCAAAATATATGTAAAGGACAACTAAGGCCCATTTCACATGCAATGTATTTATAGGCCCAAATAGTACGTAAATAGTATCCAATATCCGTCGCGCATGTTAATGGGTCAATGAGGCCCAATAAACAAATAAATATTATTCAGGACCTATCAAACATATTAATGGGCCACTAAGGCCCAATAACATGAGAATAACCAAATTAACCCGTTTGTTATTATTTTAATAGTATTAGCTCAATTATTTACTAAAATAGCATAACAGCCCATTTTTTGTAAAAATGACATTCTTGGCCCAATAAGCCAAAAATTTATAATTAAGGCCCAATTTTAGTAAAAATAACATTTTAGGCCCCATTGTGGACAAAACTTGTATTTTAAGGCTAGTTTTTGTAAAAATAACATTTTAACTCATTTTTTTTCAAAAAATATCAATTTTGGCTTGATTTTTGTGAAAATATACATTTTCGGCCCATTTATAGAAAATTTCATCTTTTTGGCCCAAATGTTTGTAATTTCGCAACTTTGACCTCTTTTTATCAAAACTTTACATTTTTGACACAACTTTCTTGAAAATGACAATTTAACCCACAAAAGACCAAAAATTACAAAATTTTGGGCCCAAAACCGTGAGAAGCCCAAATAAGGCCCATTTATAAAATATTTACATTTTTGGTCCCTATAAGGTCTCAAATGTCGAGTTTAGCCATTGTTTAGCAAAAATTTCCTTTTGAAACCCCTTACTAGCTGAGAGTTACATAAACAACCCATATTTTGTCACTTTTGTCCTTTTTAACCCCTTTCATGAAGTTTTTCTTACATTCAAGTATCCTTGATGTATTTTAAACCTTTTTCTTGTGAGATATGTTGAAATAAGTGTTATGTTATACCAATATCATCATCTTTTAGTAGATCTTTTAGTTCATGAAGTTTACAACACATAAACACATATGTAACTAAAGAAAACACATAAAATCATGCATACACACATAGATCTACACAAAACAACTTGTATTCTCCCCCAAAACAAGGTAAAAATCGAAAATAGGGGGTATGAACTCACTTTGTTTTGATGTTTTCGGTTTTTGGTGAAGGATGGATGAGATCTCGGCCCTAGTAAGCTTCTTGAGAAGGTTTTCGAACTTAGATGGTTCTAGGAAATATGATTCACAAAAACATGTGTGTAAGAAGAGTGATTGAGTTTAAAAATGAAGTATATCAACGTGGGTTTGTAAGATCTTACCATAATCTGAAGCTTGAAGTGATTCTCTTGATAACTCTCCTAAGACTCACGAATTTCTTGAGAGAAGAAGAGTGGAAGAGTGTTGGATGGTTGAGAGAATAAGTGTTGAGTTTGAATTGTGAGAGAGGTTGGAGAGTGAGAGAGAGAGAGACCGAGAGATAGAGTGGGAGATAAGAGAGAGGTGGGAGGTTGAATTTTGAAGAGGGTGACTTGATGTTTGTCTAGATACATGCAAACCTTGCATGGATATCCATTAGGCAAAGATGAGTTGTCACCCCATTTCCCTCCCATTTGCTTTTCTTTTTTTTCTTTTTTTTTTGTTTTGTTGTTGGGCCGAGAGAGGGGGAAGGAAAAAGGAAATGAAATGGTTTGGGCCTTTCCTTGCTTTAGTTCGAGATTATGAGGCCCAATATGAATATTTTTCAGCTTATTGGGCCCTTATGAGGGTTCACGGCCCAATGAAGCCCATGAATATAGTTTACGGCACATTAGGGCTTATGAAACTATTTATGGCTCATTAGAGATAAGATGAATCATTCTAGATCCACATGACCCAAAATACCTTAGTTTCATGGATGTGGGTCCAATTAGAGCCCAACTAGGGTTCCTAGGCCCAAAATAGTCAATTTGAAAGTTTATTGGTCCCTTAGGCCCAATAAGAGGATCCTAGTCCAAAATGAACTTGAACCGGGATTTTTAGGGTTTCCAACCCATAGTTGAATATGTGAGATGTATTGTATTAGATTTTGAACTTCAATCATGAGTTTGGATTCAAATGGATGATTTCATGTTAGCATGTAGCATGATATTCACTTAGAGTACAAGTCTTACAACATCTGATGTTTACATGACAAACAGAATTTTCCTAGCTAAAATGCTAGTTGTGACATAGTGTTGGGTGTGAACCATTAGAGGTGTGACATTTGTGACGCTTGCTCTCAAGGATTCAACAACACAACGATTTGAATTGCTATTTCTATATAGTGATCAAGGTATGATTATTCTAACCCTATTTGTGAATTTCGAAATAAATAGTAGCATGCTAGGGTTTTCTATTTTGTTGTTCAAGTTGTATGTTCAATTAGAGAAAACGTAGATCAAATTATTTAGGGTTGCATGCACACATAGGATTGTTTGTTATGCTCAAAACCCATCAGTGGTATCAGAATGTAGGTTTAATTTTCTATTGAATTGATACAATGGTGAACTTGAACAAGGAGGAGAAAACAAAATCGTCATTCTATTCTTCAAAAACGTTGTGGTGTTCTTCCAACACGCCGTGTTGGCCTGCAAAACAGCATGTTGATCTTCTGACACAACGTGTTTTGCTGTCAGATGTAAATTTTTGTGCCTTATTTTCCTAATTTTCTTTTATTTAATAATTACTTGCTATACTTATCCTCCAAATCCGATTTTAGTGTATCTATGATGATAAATTAAAAGCCTAAATATTTGACTTAATTAATTGGTTTTGTTGATTAATATGATTATTTTACGTGTATAAATAAATCAAGATATTAATTAAATAATTAATGTTAAATAATAATTGGTATTTTGAAAAGTTTAAAATACATCTATATGGATCTTATTATTAATTTAATTAAATGATTAATTAAAATATAATTAATAAATCCATTAAAATGTTTAAATTTAATTAAATTAAAAGTTTAATTTATTAAAAATTAAACCCTTGCAATTTTAAAATGTTTTAAAATACACCTTATACTATGTATATATAATTAAAAGTTTAATATATATTATATGTATAAGAATAGTCAGTCAAATTGCTAGTACGCCTCATTCACGAAACCATGCTATAAAGAGGGTATAAAGAAGCGACCTATAAAATGGTCGTTGAATGGGTGTCCACTCTCACCCACCGCTCTCCTGTGTGGTGGAGGTTCGTTAGCCGAACGGATTTGATATGACATAACCTCATTAAAAGTATAATGAAATAAAGTAACTAAACTATTTTCTAAAATCTCACTCTTAGTTACTTTAGGAAAATGTGAATTTGTATGTTAATCCATGAAATTACACATCACACTTTATGAGTCGTTAGTGGAGAGTGTGTGGTTAACCGACATACTAATAGGGGACTAATAAAGGGTGGTAATCGGTGTCTCGAAAATTATCGTTGATTAATGGAGCGTATGTGGCTAACCGCCACATTAAAACGAGATGATAAATGACATCGAGAGTACCAAGATAATTTGCATGGTTATTCACATCTCGTTTGTGATCCTCGGCATCCCGGTCACAAAAGTAAGAGCATAATCGAGATTAAACATGCCATTGATTAGATTCAATGAATCTCAAAAGATCTAGGAGTTTCATAAGATTGAAACTGGTAAAAGCCTTACCTACCTAAAATAGATTCGAATTTGATTACGGAATCCCTCTTCAAAGTTCGAATCGAAAATATGGATCCTAGCCTTAATTTAAATTTATGGGTTAATAATTAAGGATTAAAATCAACTAACTTGAATTCTCTTCTCTTTTTATAGATGTCAAGTTCAGACAACAATGGTCTTCCTCGTTCTTTGGGAAGTGGTTTTCCTCTTCCTTCTGAAGATGATCTTCCACATTCTGGTCAAGGTGAAAGTATGATACCTTCTTCAAGCAATGGTGGAAATAGAGGTCATGCTTCTTCGACTCTTCCTCCTCCTCCTCCTCCAGTGACTCTCCCTAAGTCATGCTTTCTTAAAGTAGAAAAATACAAAGTTGCTCAAGCCATGTTGGCATGTAAACATCAAGATGGAAAGCCTGTATGTGCGCATGTTCTGAATATGAAATCGTACATTGACAGATTGGGAATGTTGGGTGTCGTTTTCCCAATGGAGCTAGCCATTAACTTGGTTCTACTTTCGCTTCCTGAGTCATACAGTCAGTTAATTAAAGACTACTATATGGCTGACCACATCGTGACCCTAATTGATCTGACACATATGTTGATTGTTGCTAAAGCATAAATGCTTAAGAGCACAAGTGAAGCAAAAGTGTTTGAAGGATCTATCTCCCAAATTTCCATGGACATTGACGATGGAAATGTTAGTCCAGAAAAGGTTTCTCTTCCCAATGGAAAGGGATCGACCAAGGTCAAACCGTTTGACCATATGGTAAAGAGAAAGGCTAATTCTGAGATAGTTCCATGTGTTAATCCTAAAAGGTTCACATGTTTCTATTGCCAATTGGAAGGGCATTGGTTGCGAAGCTACCCTGACTACCTGAAAGATCTTAGAGATGGTAAAGTCAAGTCGTATGACTCCACTTCAGGTACATCCATTATATAACTCCATTATTTTAATAAGTTCATATTCGTAGATTCTTAATACATGATGTGATGATCACATTTTGATGTTTTGCAGGATCTAAGAGAAAGAAGGAAGCTTAAGAAGAGTGAGCTGAATCTGATCGTGAGATATGGATTTCGGTCACATGGTTCGATGATCAGTTTTGGATCTACTTAGGAGTTATGATAACCTAATAGATTGCCTAGGAGATGTTTAGAAACATAGTTTTCGTATTTTGCATTGTAAGGACAAATTTTTTTCACTTATTATCAATAAAAGTAAATTTTGTTTTATCTAGTTTACTTTATATTTCCTTGCAACGACATTTGTGAAAGTGTTGGTTACATTTCTATTATTAGCAATATTAATTGTGGATTTGATTTTGATTATTTCACTTATGGTAAATTGTTATAATTGACTAAGTGATAAAGGAATTCTCATCACCCAAGTTCCAATTAGATAGAAACTTGGAGTCATACAATTCGAATTGTGTAATGTATGAGAATATTGATCGTTGGAAGATTATGATTAATTTTTTGATCACATGTTTATGTGAGTCAAAGTGAAGGACCAATGAATCTAGTACATTGATATGGACGATTCAGATCTACCACAAAGAATGAAAAACTCTATTCATCATGATTTACTGATGTTTCAGTTAATATGGTTGTGTTTATAAGATTAAGAATAATTATAATACCTTGAAAGGGTTTCAATGAGTAGCAGAACGAATAAAAAGAATCTGTTAGGCAGAAAAGATAAATGTTTTTCCAATCTGAAAGGAAATGAGAGTACTTTAGTATCATGTTTTATGATCCTCTTAATGATTGAGGAACTATGTCACAATTGATCCTCAAAGAACATCTTAGTGAAATTGTATGACTAAGAAGAGGAATCAGATATTGTTGAAATGGTTCAATCAGAGATGAGTCATACTTCGTTTCCAATCAAGTTTTAGAGTCATACTCTAATTACTACACATCGTATCTTGAAACTTATTTCATACTAAGAAGGTTATAACACATCGTGAAATGTGGAGTGATAATGTTTTCTTAATCTAGCACATTGGAATTGGAAGCTGTGATGTTTTGGTTAAAACAAAGGATAAGCTAAGACCAATTATGTGAAGTGTTTCTTGTTGGGAATCCACATTAACTTTTGAATATTTGTTTTAGCTCGCCAAGGAATGTTACTTGAGATAGGAACTTATATGTCAAGAAGTCAGTGAGAGTCTTAATGATATTGAAGAGTTTCAGGAGTCAATCAAGAATAAACCTTTTAGTAATCACTAGCATACGACCTGAGATTGATAACCTATCGTGTTAAGTTGACACATTCTTGTTTCTTTTCACCTTCTAGTAGAGTTGGCAATGCTTATGAGTTCTATGGTTCTCATTTGACTGCAAAAGGCAGAGCACTTTGGTCAGTGAAAGTACATTGATCAATATAGGTGAACTTCTTAACAACATGGAAGCACTGGTAGGCCCTTGTTGTAACATCCCAAATTTCGAGTCCAAAAATTTCAATTTTTATATAACGATTTAGAAAACATTTATAAGAAAACATCATCAAGTCATATCATTTCGTAAAACCATAATCTCATGTCTGAAATCGTATCATAAAATTAGTAACAATGTCAGAGTACAATCCCAAGAAATCTCATAGTGCGGTAATTCAATGCGTGTGTATGATGTGCAGCTACCGCGCCAGCTCCTTCCCCTTCGCTGAAGAGGTACCTGAAACAAAACTGAAAACTGTAAGCACGAAGCTTAGTGAGTTTCCCCATCGTACAACATACCATACAATCATATAGCATACATACTGCTGGCAATTCTTGGGTGCCCGACCTACCCGATACGACCATTCTGGGGTGTCGACCTACCCGGTACGGCCATTATGGAGTGCCGACCTACCCGTGTCAAGCCATTCTGGGGTGCTGAATTACCCGTGTCAAGCCATTATGGGGTGCTGACCTACCCGTCGGTCCTAACAACCGAACCTCGGGGACTATTCCACCCCCTACAGCTACTATCGCATATATCATAACATAAGCATACTATCAGACATATCTGGGGTATCCGAACTACCCCTCGGTCCTAACAACCGATCTTAGGGACTATTACCCTCCTACTACCGCTATCCCATATAACATACCATGCCAACATATAAACATATCATAACATATGGTGGTTGTCGAGGCCAACAAAATAAATACCCTAAATATTACACACTAAAATAGTGTATAGTGGCAAAGGGATCGTATCCACGGAGATTGGTTCAATTTAAATCTCTATGTAAATCATTTGTTCAAGTACCTGTAAAACAAAAATAAAAGTAAAATAAGGAGGGGGGGGGGTTTAGTTCTTTTTGATTGGTCGACAAAATTAAGACTAGCTAGAATGTAAATATGACAAGTAAACAAGTAAAAGATTTGATTAAATTCAATGAAGTGAAATTGGTTGATTTTAGGTACACCACATGGATGACATGGTTGACTTATCATTAGACTTAATGGAATAATACTTGTGAATTGGTTTAACTTGGATATAGCAATTCATAAGCACAAATTGCCTCAACTCTTCTTGGATATTAAAATGGCTAGAGGAGCTCTTAACACATTTCCTTAATTAAAGTCACAAAATCAATGAAGCATAAAATCTTGTGAAAATCAATTAGCTTTAAGTTCTAAGAGTTACCAAGTCCAAAAGATAATCAAATGCTTACATTATCATTATGGAGGAGACATTTCCATGGTTTAAATGAAATGAAAACAAACATATAAACCATTTGTTGCTTACTAATTTGAGAGTCCATTACTTAACCACGAAATTAGTCAACAAAAACAAGCATTCATTCATCCAAGCTCATGATCAAAGATGAATAAACACAACAAGATGTTTAACTAGAAAACATTTCCATAAACTTCAAACACAAGATAATAATAAGTCTTCAAAGCAACTAATCATCCATGGGTTAAACCCTAATCAACCAAATGAAAGTTTAGCCAAGCATGGCCAAAGTAAAAGAAATGCAATATAGTTTAGTGGTACCAAACATTGTTCTAGTTGCAAGATGGAAATAAATTACACTAATCTTCAAAAATCTTCAAATCTTCCAAAGCCTTCTTGAGAGAAAATGGTGTGTGATCTTCAAGTGATAATCCCCAACAATACCTCCAATCTCCAGCAAAAAGGAGCTGGTTTCCGGATTCAAAAAGGTGCCAAAAGCCTCCCACCAACCTTCCACAAATAGGGTCAACAAGTCAAAACCCGGGTTCATTTCATCACAATTCACGCGGGCGCGTATGGGTCCACGCGGACCGCGTGGGTCACGCTGAATGTGGGACTTGGGCCATTTAAAATACAATCTAGCCCACTCTTCTCATTCACAATTCAGCCCACATGCATAACTCTTTAGAGCCCATTTGTGCCATTCCAAAGCCTCTAATGATTGATCCAATGCTCCTTCAATCTTCCGTAACTCGATTCCGCGTCGCCTCATCATCATTCTCACTCAAAAATTAAGTCCAAATTGATTTCTTGTTTATGCAAGCACCAAGCTCAATCGCACCACCTCAAGTCCACAAGCAAACCGCAAGCCTCCATAAGTCTCGTACTCCTTCCACGCCTCCAATGACAAATAGTCTTCGATAAATCCTGCAAATAAGCTCAAAAGACTGGAAAGCACCCGGTAAAGGAGAAAAATAACAAAAAGAGAAAATATGCATGAAGATTAACTAAAATGAGATGGTTTTAACTAAAAATAAACTACGGAAAGAAGTAATAAAATGAAGCTATCAACATACTGTCAGACATATCTGGGGTGTCCGACCTACCCTTCGGTCCTAACAACCGAACTTGGGAACTATTCTCCCCCTACTACCATTGTCACATATAACATATCATGTCAGCATATAACATATTAGGTAGTAGCAAAAATAGATGAATATCACAAAGACAATCATCTAACATACAACTCCTATTGGTAGGCCGACATTGTGGCCGTAGACCCACCGTTACTGGAAGGTAACTCACCTCGTATGAATGAATGCTGTCGATCCAAGTGAGAAGTCTCTGTCTGCTACTCCGGCGATTCTCCGACTATAATTCCCATAAAGACACTTAGTCAGAAGCTGATAACTACTCTCAGGGTAAAATGACTATTTTACCCCTGGCCAAAGTCAATATCATGGTCAAAGTCAACTTCCAATTGACCTGACTCGCCGAGTTGGGCCGCCAACTCGCCGAGTCCATATTCTTTCATCTGACCCCCTCCCGACCCTACTCGTCGAGTTTAGCAAGGACTCGACGAGTTCTCCTTCTATAATATCATCGAATGAACCTTCATCCGACTCGCCGAGTTGTATGAACAACTCGTCGAGTTCACCTTCATCCTATAAACATGTCCAGTCTGCGACTCGCCGAGTTGTATGAACAACTCGTCGAGTCCATCTTCAAAGGGTTGGGAGATTGCCTTGGACTCACTGAGTCTGATCATACACTCACCGAGTCCTATGATTCCCAGGTCCATGGCTAAGTCTAATATGTTGAGTCACTCCCCTGGACCCCTCTAAGACCCTTCTAACACTCAACTGGGTTCCTTTGAACCTCAATAGTCTGGGGACTCAAGCCCTGGACTCGCCGAGTTCCAAGAACAACTCGACGAGTCGGTGTTGTCCAAGTCTCATATCTTGATTTCTGATGTACAACACTCATCCAAAAGATAGATCTGAGCTTCTAAAATCGATCTAGTACGTAAAGTTACGAACTTTACGTGCATGCATGGGAGTATAAGCTTAATGGACCCAAAAATGAGGTCTAAAGGTGCATGTGGCTCTCTATGGCTACAAGGTTGGCCACTTTAGGCCATGAAGTCCCCTAAGGACCCTGGATCTGGAGTCTTAACCCCCAACCATGCTTGCACTCATGATTGGTCACCAAAAATGGTTCCTAAAAGCCCTAATTCACTCCAAAAAGGGATCTAGAACATGAATGAACAAGGTATAAGCTTTATACCTCTAAGGAACTGTAGATGCTGCACAAACTCGAAATCTTCTAGTTTCCTCTTGGCTCCTCAAGTTTTTCTTTCTTTCTTGTGATCACAAACCTCCAAAATCACCAAAAAGGGCCTTAGATCTCACAAAACGATTAGGGTTTCAGTATGAGGTGTTCTGGGAGCATAAGGGACGATGGAGGCTGCATTAAGACATTTAAATAGGGTGCAATCCCTCAGGTTTAGGGTTTTGTCCAAACAGCGCCTACTCGTCGAGTCGGTTCGCCGACTCGTCGAGTAGGTCACTAAACTGCCGTGTCCAAAGTCGATTCTACTCGACGAGTTGGACCTTCAACTCGTCAAGTCCCAGGCCAAAATTTTATAATTACTTGAATGAAAATACGTACCAGGAACCGGGTGCTACATTTGTGCTACCAGAAGGCAATAAATTAAGAACAGGTAAAGTTAAGTCCATGAAGCTAAATTAGAATTTGAATTTTTCACAAACCTTGTCTTATGATTGTAGGTTGAAAGTGATAGATTCAAATGGATGGGAACACATACACCATAAAATCTAGGTGACAAAAGATTTCGCTCTAATTCATGAAAGTGATTATGAGGAAACACTTTCGCTAGTAGATTTTAAAGATTTGATAAATATCATTTTGGTTGGTGGTTGTGTTAATTGCGTTCTCAAATTCGAAATATGATTACGGCATCTCTTTTCATAGTTCGAACTGTGAGAAATGGCAAGAAATAGTTTGAACGTTCAGGACTTATATATGTAAGTTCTGAAAGGGTTTAAACACACACATATGCTATCTAATGAAAGATGTATAAGATTAAGAAGTCTAAATGAAGACTCATTGAAGCATCACTTTAGTAAGAAAGTAAAAAAAAAGTATTGATTTCTGGAAGTTCTGTTGATTTCTGAATACATGTCAATGCTAGTGGGAGCATAGTTGTTATGTTAAGTGTCGCAAGTTGGCAATATTAGTTGTAGGAAACAAAGATTTCAAATTTGCAAATTATAAAGTTTGGGAATTATTTCGCTACAGAAAAATTTAGGGGAGAGAGCATTCCTACTTCATTTAAAATCTAAAAGTTTAGATAAAAATTAGTCTTGGACATATATGAATCTCGTGTTGAAATGATTCAACATAGGAGATTCGATATATGGAAATATTATAGCAAGAGACTGGTCAGATATCATGCCTTTATGTAAGACATTATGTATCGAGTCTCATATGCTTCGGATATAGGATCGTTTACATATGCTATAATATTCACTTGTTCTGATTTTTCCATATGCCTTACGTATTGAAAGGGAAAAAGGACTAGAACTTGGTGTGACTAAAGTTGTTAAACAACTGTCAAGAACACTCTGAGGTTTACTGAAGAATGGTTGCTTATGGACAATTGAAAGTATAGTATTAATTTGGACGGACCATATTGACATAATTCTGAATGGAGGTGACTCTTGTTCGGAATTGATAGTCATATGGGGATATGAAAATGTTTCCATAATGGGAGTTGATGATTAGAATCTACATGTGAGTTAGGAACTTTAATGCAAGGAAGATGTTCAAGGAGTGTATCTTGAATTTGAGACTTCATTACCATGGAATTGTTTTAAGTAACAAAATTTCAATGGAACATTTTGTAATATCATTGGCAAAATCTCTGTGACTTTGAGGCCTTGATATCACAAAACGACATTGCATATAAAGTTGGAATTCTAACACATTCTAGTAGTGATAAGAATTTGAAATTGTGAAATGAGCATCATTGGAATAGTGTCCAATCAATTTGTTCACAAAGGAAGGACCATAGAGAGACATAGTATGCATGTTTATAACATGACATGACTGATGTTTAATTCAAGTGTTTATTTGATTACTCGAAACATTATACAATGAATAAAGTCTAATTAATATGGTGATTAAATAATAAGAGTTTTATTTATATTCAATAGTTTTGAAACCATAGTTAGTTAGGTTATTATTGTGTTTCATTTTGCATGTTTTACTTCCCGAATAATTGGATTATTCAAACATCCACAGTCGCTCATACCTTTGGAAGTAAGTAGCGAATTAAGACTGTCATGAATTGAATTATAGGTTGTCTAAGGGTTTAGACATAGCAATGGTTTGCTGCAACGTTCGTGAGTACTTAGAAATGGGGATTTTGAGTATTGGATTAACTCACGCTCAGAGAATTACTTCATAGATTTTATCACGAGTGTTTACACAAATTTATTAATTTGTTGTAAAAGATATTGCTAAATGTTGGATAGGGTATTCATAACTTTATATCAAAATTGATATAAAAATAGGTTTTAATGTTGGGTTGGAAATGTCCTTATAATATGTAAAATATTCATGGCATCTTCGCCTATTTATGGCGAACAATTTTGAGCTAGAGTGATGTGTGCCTCTTTCCATCGGACCAACACTATCATCAATCAATCCTTGAGCCACTACCATCCTCCATTACCCTGCTTCGAACCGTTGTCATAGTTAGTCCATATGGGTTATTTCTACAAGCTTTGACTTTAGTATTCACAATTTGGCAAAACAAGCCTCTACCTTAATAAAAGAAACATTTATTGAAGTATTGTTAATATATCATACCCAAAGCTTGTTGTTATATATATATATATATATATATATATATATATATATATATATATATATATATATATATATATATATTATAAACCATACATATTCAATGTCTTAAACACAACTCCTTAAGCTAAAGGTACAACACTATTAAGCATAATATCTTAAAATTAAGAGGTACAAGTTATGATGCTGAAGATACTATTAGTTAAAGCCTAAGATAAAAACATGGACTAAATGTCACACGGATCAGCAAACTTTCTTTCTGGGCCGTTGATCCACTAGAACCATCCACCGGTGTTTGTTGAAAGCACACGGATCGCCCCCATTTTCTTCTTTGTTGTCGTTTTTGAAATCCAAAATCCCTTTTTTATATATGAATTTACATATCTCGCTATCCATACTCCGATTCTCACACCTTTCTAGAAACCCTAGAAATTGAACGACTGCCTTCTTCTCTCTATGTCAACCATATCCACTGCCGCTTCTTCGGCACATGCGACTTTCTTTCTGACTTCATTTGTTTTAGACCTACGCAATTCGAATCCCATCGTATGATGTTTGTGGGTAATATATTTGTTCATTTTGTGTGCATATCCATCTTGAAGGACCATAGCGTAAAAATGTTCCCCTAAGCAATCTCTGACTTTTACTTGTGTCCTTAAATAGGAATGGAGTCTAGGTTTTCTGAAAAAATGTTTTCTTTAACACATATGAAGGTTTTTCATTCTTTATCTACATACTGCAATAGATTTAAGTTACACATTTAGAGTAATCTTTTACAGAAAATTGATTTGTTTTGCTGCAACAATGTTCGATTTTTTGCTTGATATCTCACGTTTGACACTTTGCTAATAATGGGAGTGAAAATCCAAATCTATAAGGAAAGATATGGTTTCTTATTTCCTAGCATAATTTATCGCCTAATGTTCTTTTTTGTTGGTAGTGTTTTAGTGTAAATACAATTGATTTAAGGTTTGTTTGATGCGACATGGATGAAGGTAAGTTGTGTGAGTTGGACTCTATCGCCAATGATGGAAATGGAAGGGGACTACAGAAATGGAACGGGACTTGATGGTTCTTTATTTTATTTTGCAAAGACATTGAACTATATTATATTATATGGTAAGGTGGAACATATTTAAAAAGGTTTTTGATATAGTTTGTATAGTGGGCTCTTTGTGATTGCAGAGAAGCAAAATTAGGTAATTTTCATATGAAATTATAAAAGAAAAAAAAAATATGGTGAAGTTAGATCTGTGTGTGAACTAAGAATGTGTTTATTTTTACAGGTTGGGAGAGTTGATGGGAATTGAATTTTTGTGTACAACCAAACTATTCACAATTTCAGTCTCTTTCTCTTGCATACATATAATTTGGTTATGGCTCAATATTTAGGATCATTTATTTTCATTTACTTTTGTTTTATAGAATTCTAAATGTAAAGAAGAATCTATACACAAATGAGCTTATTTAGTTTCCTTTTAATTTCTGAGTTTTTAGATATGAAAATCTGTATTGTGACTTGAAACAAAGAGTGCTTAGATCTTAAATAGTTCATTGTTTGTTTAATATATTGACATACTTGAAATCAGTTCACTTCTAATATTAATTGTTGCTCTCTAAACATTTAAAGAGAGACCATTTGTAAAAACCACACAATTTATATGTAGGTTGTTTATATAAGAGTTAGTAAAACATAAAGGTTTATTTAAAAATATATATTTGCTTATTACAAATCTGTTCCAAAAATATTTATTTAGGAATAGTATATCTTTGTTAGCTAATTTACATTTAAGATATTCTAAATTAATATTAGTTTATTACTATTTCTTAAAAATTAATTTAAATTTCCAATTACTTTTAAAAATAGCCTAAGTATTTAAAGACTATAAAATTATTTATTTTTCGTTGATGAAAAATGTAATCTCTGTTTAATAAAAAAATTACTTAAAAGTATTCGGCCCTAACATCATATTTATTTCAGTTTAGTATTCTTTTTATTAATTAAATAATTTCCAAATATAATTTTCTTTTTTTATGGTTTGAAAATTGAAGCATAAGTGCATTTACTGGTTTTCATTTACAAACTTTATTATTCGTGATGTTAAAGGTGGTGAGTAGAGTTAATCACAACAATTATAGTGGTTTAAAATAGTAACACTGAATAGAAAGAATGCCTCCGTTTATCAAAATTATAAGTAATAAAGTTGATTAAAATATTTAAAGGAATGTGTCAACGATATTTTTCTATGGCTAACAATTGGCTCAACAATAATTTGTTATTTGATATTAGCAAATTATCAAACAAACTAAAATGAAAACTAGATACGAAAAGAACAAAACACGAACAATAATATATATTTTATAATATATAAATAAATTATATTGTCAATTTTTTTTTATTCCCTGTCGAAAGTAAAACTAATTGCATAAAATAAACTATTTTCAGAAAAAGCCTACCAAAAGAAAACTAATCGATGAACGAAACTATTTGCCACTACTGTATGATGCGGTTACAAAACGCAAAAAGAAAAAAAAAATACATAATTTAATATTTAACTTTTTACATGTTTATTTCATGTATAGTCTCGCAAAAAGCTAACATCTATTATTTTAAACGCAGTTCAATATTTTTATATTTAATATAATATATTTTTACCTTTTCAATTCGAAATGAAACAAATAAAATGAAATTTTATCATCTTAACATTATTTGTTAAACGAAACTAATCGCCGTCCGCTGCCAAATAAAGTGTAATAGGTGTAAATTATTATTTGATGTCCGTCTAGAGACAACCGATCATCGTAATGAAACAAATCGAAAGGAAACAATTTGAAAACCGCCAGAATGACACGGACTTTCGTTCGGAAACGAATTGTTGGAATGAAACAAATCGCCGCCGCCGCATCGCGCGGGTACACTACTAGTATATATATATATATATATATATATATATATATATATATATATATATATATATATATATATATTATACAACTATTAATAGTTTATAATATATTTTTTTGTTTACAACAATCAATTGCATCATCAAACATTTCTTCAAGCCCATACTTGAACTCGAAGCCAGTGCCTAAGAGTTTTTTGGACGAGACACTAGGAAACTCCATTTTTTCGGCATCTAACAAAAATCTATTAAAAAAAAAAAGGAAACTCGGTTAAAAGGATTTTTGTTCATTTCAAACAGGAAGAATTAACAGTGATTCATAAGAAACAATAATATTAAAACTTACTCGATATTTGATATATTATATTTTGGATATTTGGTTGATAATAGTTTGTACAACTCCTCGATTGTGACTTCAATTTTCGAACAAATATACCTTCCTTTGGCATTTGGGCACTCAAAAAGATGAATATGTGCCCTAGCTAGATCATCAACATGTACGAAAGCGGTTTTTGTAAGTAGCTTATAGTTATCCGTTTCACCTGAAATTAGTTTTGAATTTTTTGATTTGTAAAAAGGTAATGGACAAAATTTCTTTTTAGCTAATAAGCACGTAAAAAAACTAAAATGTAAACAAAAGAAACAAACTAAAATGTAAACAAAAGAAGCTATGGATCTTTATACAATTTATTTCAAAGAAATTTAATTAAAAAGATTTCAAATGATTTTAAATAGATTGTAAAGATGATATGAGGAACTCACCAAATATCATAGCCATTGAGACACGTACAGAGTTTGGGCAATGCGGGCCAACAAATGGACCATGGATATACGTTGGAATAACAGTAACAACGTCGAATTTTTTTTTTCTCAGCAAACTCTAGTGTTGCTTTTTCGGTCATTGTCTTGGAAATGAAATAGGAAGCTCCAAATTCCTTATGACAAATACGAATGTATTCAAAATCACTCCAACAATCCTCATCTAAGATATCATTGGTATTTTTACCATTCAATACAACAGCACATGCACTAGAGGTGTACACGAGTTTCTTAACGGTCTTTGAATCAATGCATGCTTGTAAAATACCCAAACTACCCTTGATCGCTCTTTCTGTTAGCACTTCTTCGGGTTCGTTGCCCACAAAATCAATCGGATGGGCAACATGAAACACCCCGATGCAACCTCTGATTGGTGCCTCAAATGTCTCGGGTTTGCTTAGATCCGATTCAAAAATCTTAAGCCTCTCTGATGCCCCGGGTAGAGCCTTCAGGTAGCTCACATCTTTCATAGATCCTAACAATTATAATTTTTTTGAGAATCGATCCACCATGACTATAGTCTATGCTAGCTACAAATGTTAAGAAATGGTTTCTTTCTTATGATTGAGAAAAACTGAATTTCTTGTATTATAAGGCTTACAAATATTTCATTGTTCTACTTCTTATTTGTTTTGAACTCAATTGAGTAAAGCTAATAATTTCAGCTACACCATCTCCAAGTAACTAACTAAACCCAATAAATACTCAAAACTTAAAAATAAAACTAACAAAAATATAACAACCTTAAAAAACAAATTTACATTATCTGGAATTTCTGTTTTTAACTATGATGTTTTTCTGGTTTCATCATAAGAGGTGATTTTGACTCAATTCTATTAATATGACAGAGGATTGAAGAATTTTTTACAAAACGAAAAAGAACAAACCTGAATTAGATCTAACTGTTGTATTTACAAGATATCCCTCTTCAATCAACCTTTTGATCATCCATGATGCTAAATACCCCGTCCCTCCTGTTACACAAACACATCCTTTCTCCATGGTTTCTATTCCGTATGACTCTGTTTTGGGTTTAAAAGAAACTTGTTGGAATGATAATTGATAAGTTGGTAAGATAAACGACGTTTCACTAGAATTTGAACCTTTACTCAAACTTTTTTCACGTGATGGAGTGAAGTGAGGCAACTAGGCAAGGTCACCTCGTTTTCACTTTTGGTCATCATCATCTTAAATTATTCCAAAGAGAACCATGCTTTTTCATTTTTTATCGATTTATATAGGCAACAAATAGAAAATGACAAGTAATTGAAAGCCACAAGAAAACCAAAAAAATAAAAAACTAAAATATTTTTTAAATGGACTATCACAAAATTTATATTTATCACAAAGTATCATCTTTAGAGATATTGTATGAAAAATCCAACGTATTATCCCAGGATGTTTGAAAAAAGGATTATATCATTTTTGTGTTTACTAAAACCATTTAGCTTTTTTTTTTTTTTTTTTTAATAATTAACCCTTCACAAACTGGATAACCAGATAAAAACGGTTGCATACCTTACACGTGATGTGCCATGAGGGAAGTTAAGTGTGGACCGTCTAGATGATACGATTAACAGTTTTTACTATCTCTTATAAACAAACTAACTATTATTTTATGATAGATGATAGATACTTTGTGATTCGTGAAATTGTTTTTTAGTGGACTTTGACATCATATTTCACGATTTTTTATATTTTTGCGAAATGTACTTTATTTTAGAACTTTTTGCAAAAATTTCACCGTTTTAGTTAAGATTAGTAATGTTTGAAATTAACAATAATTATATTTAGTAAATTTGGTTAAAGCAGTTGCCAAAGCCTTAGACCGGTCGGAGTGGGCAACGTCCACCAACGTTTTTAGAAGAAAAGACAAGAAAACGGGCATTATAGGATGTGGTAGTGATAATAGGAAGCAACGTGGAGGCTAATAACGCGCAAAAACGGGAAGAAGGGGCGGTGTTTGTGATGTTATAACGTGGAAAAACGCCTCATGGGCGTTGCCCACACCTAACAGCCTTATGGAAAAGTTGTAGGTTCATATTCATTTAAAGAAAGTAATTTTCCAAACTTTTTGAAAATATGTGGATTGAATGGTCTTTAAGTTATTGTTTGGTGCACGAGACTGGACAAAACAAAAACTCTCTTAACTAACGTTTAACATGGATTGGACAAAAACAAAATTAGTTATTGACCAAGTCAAATGGGACTATTTTATTTGATTTTAGTCCTACCAAAAAAGGTAGAACTCGATTGAACAAAACACATTTGACAACAAAAAACCATTGCCTTTCACGCTCTCATCTCTTCCGTTCCAACAACGTCTGCCCTCCTTATATTTTTTTTTCTTAACGCAAGCATTACAATATATTCCGAGTATACCTTTCTTCATATCATCTTATCTCCACCGACTATGTTTTTTTTTTCTCGAACACAACATCCATTACAAGCTGATGGGGTTTAAATACAAATGAAACCCTTAAAGATCATGGGTTTGGGTTGCAGCCTTCCTCACGTCGTGACCACCTATGTGTCACGTTGTGAGCACAGTTCTGATACACGTTCTTCACTTTTGCTTGTCATGTCGTGACCTCTCTATGGTTACGTCGTGACACCCGGTTTTTCCCCAAAAACCAAGCTTTTAACTCCATAATGCCCTAAACCGATCCATTATTGGAAACGGGTGTTATAACTAATTTCTCGATGATTTTGCGACACTTGAATTTGATGAAATAAAAAATTCAATTTAAAATCAGAGGAAATAATACAACAGCGACTGAAACTGGTTTATTTCGTCAAATTCAAGTGTCGCACAATCATCGTGAAAATTTGGGTTGTTAATGTATATGATATAATGCAAAAGTTGAAAAAAAAGTTTAGAAAATATTGTAAAATTATTTTTTTAACATGTTGGAAAAAAACTTAAGAAATAAATCTTATAAACCATTATAAAAATAGATTTATAAAAAATATTCGGGACGAATTAGTAACAGCATTTAAAATTCATACAAAATTTGTAATAAAATATAAAATTTGAGTCAAAAGTGTAAAATTTAAAAATAACATATAAATTACTAAGACATTAGTTGATTAACCTACTAAAACATAAAATCAGTTATTTTAATATTTTAAGACATTATAAAAAGTTAATGATGGCCCTTTTTTAAATTAGTTAGCAAAGCTTTTTATTTATTTTTGTAATAAATAAAGGGTCTTTTATAATAAATGTTGAAAGTATGATATTTTGTTACATAAAATTTTCATGTGGTCATTTTTTTCATTAACTCAATGTATTCCTTATCCTTCATACAAGAACATCTAATTATAATTAAATCAAAGTGGAAATAGTTTTTAATTATATTTTATTTTTGTAAGCATATAAAATCTCCGCCACGGAAATAGAACTTCATGTTTATTCACAATTCATAAAATATTGTGTCTTCTGCAGGAATCAATGGCATCATCAAACATTTCTTCAATTCCATACTTGAACTCGAATCCGGTGCCCAAGAGTTTTCTTGATGAGACTTCAGGCATGTTCACTTTTTCGGCGGCCTTCAAAAAACTTTAAAAAGAATCCGATTAGCGGGATTTTTGTTTGTTCAAGTAAAAAAATGCTTAAAGATTTTTCACAAGAGGAATAAAAATATAACAACTTACTCGATAATTGGCAATTTATATTCTGGATATTTTTCTGATAATAGTTTGTATAACTCATCGACAGTGACTGTGATTTTCGAACAAATATACCTCCCTTTCGCATTCGGATGCTCAAAAAGATGAATGTGTGCCCTAGCAACATCATCAACATGCACAAAAGGCGTTTTCACAAACATCCGACCCTTGTCAACGTCACCTGAAAATTATTTTATTCTTAATATCATTACCTTCTCAAAGAAATTTCATTTGTAATGTTAATGACTTTAGCATCAAATATTAGTATAACACAAGTAACTGACCGAAGATCAAAGCCATTGACCCACGCACGGAGCGTGGGCAATCCGGGCCAACAAATGGACCATGAAGAGACGTCGGAAGGACAGTGACAACATCGAAACCTTTTTTCTCAGCAAACTCTAAGATCGTTTTTTCAGTCAATATCTTGGAAATGAAATATGAAGATCCATGTTGCTTATCATTAGAGCGAATTAAATCAACATCACTCCATGATTCCTCATCTAAGATCTCATTGATCAATCGTTTCTCATTAAACACAACGGTAGATGCACTAGATGTGTATATAAGTTTCTTTACTGTTTTTGAGTCGATGCATGCTTGTAGAATACCCAAACTACCCTTCATTGCTCTTTCAGTTAGCACGTGTTCGGATTCTTTTCCCTGAACATCAATCGGATGTGCAACATGAAACACCCCAATGCAACCTTTGATTGGTGCCTCAAATGTCTCTGGTTTGCTCAGATCCGCCTCGAAAATTTTGAGCCTCTTTGATGCCCCTGGTAGGGCCATGATGCCACTAACATCTTCCATTGAGCCTAGCAATCATCAATAAGCTTTACTAGTTTAGAAAACAGCATTCTTGTTTCGATTGTTAGAACTAATTAGAAAACTGAACTTTTTGTTATGAAGCTAAATTGTTTTAGGTGAAAAATGTTACCACCAGTAGGGCTTTATGTAAGTTTTTAGCAACAATAATTACGTTTACAGTTTCTAAAACATGGATAATGGATTTTACATGATATGACTATTTCTTTATTCATCAATAAATTGCAAAATTTTAACACAACCATCCAATCCAAACCCAAGTAACTTAACACTCTTCTTAATTTGGGCATCTCCAAGCCTGCATCATATTGTCGTATATTACACCATTTGTTGCACGAAAATGTTTTTTTATGCACCATGTTCATGTTAAAAGTTTTTGTAACAAACATGATATAAGACACATTTGTAAAATATATAGTACTTAATAAATATAAGAGCTATACTGAAAACATTTATAAGTTGGAAACAAAATATTCTTTGAATTTTTATGGTCGGAGATAATCACTTTGTACATCAAATACCCCTACTTTTGGTGGAAAAAACAAATGTTGCTGTTGGTCTTACAGTCCTAGACATCTGTGACTTGACCCAAACTTAGATTTACATAGTTCTAGTTTATTTTAGCTGATTATTTATAATAAAAATATAAAGATTAATAGTTGTTATATCATGCTATATTAATTAATATCAATTAATTATAAATATACGATTTTATCTTTTTGTTTTAAATTTATTTAAAAACTTAAAAATGTTTTATGAATGTAGTTAATTCCAATAATTTATTGTTCCGTATAAAATTATTAAAGATAAAGAAGCTCAATGTAGTACACGTTAATTGGTTGTTAATTAGTTTATGGGATCTTTATTCCATCATAAGTGTGTATCATTTTTTAAAACATACGTGTAATATTTTGATAAATATACAAGTGAAAATTTTATTTAAAAGTAAGTTGTTATCAATGTATTTTTTATTTAATAAATGTTTTCTTTAATAAAATTATAATTAATTCGAAGTAATTATATATAAATGATTTATTTTGTTTTAGTTTTGATGATATGATTTATAAAAGTTAGCGTAATAAAATTATATAATACATATTTGTTAAAAGCCAACTAATAGAATGAACCTGGATCAGATCTCCATGTGGCATTAACAGAATATCCATCTTCAAGCAATGTCTTGATCATCCATGAAGCTAGGTACCCCGCACCTCCAGTTACACAAACAGTTCCTTTCTCCATCTTAATTTGTGCGCTTGATTGCTTCACTAGAATTTGAATCTTTAACCTTGATGACGAATGTCCCACCAAATGAATCTACTAAAAGAACAACAAAGAGAAGTGTGTTAGAGTCATGTTCCTAATCCTGTTGTACTTTATGAACAAAACTCATTCGAACAATGAAATTAAAGATACTATCTATGAATCCATAAATAAAACAAAGCTATAAATTAGCCACTATAACACATTTCCTTTTTGCAAGTAAAGCACCTTAAACAGCAGTGAAAAAAACAGTACTGAAGTGTTTTAACTTTGGGGTTTACGGTGGAAAGAGATGTGTGTTTTAGAGACCCTTTTAGTTGTTTTTATGTAATGAAGCAGAAGGGGGGTTCTGGTATTTTTTTTTAAATGAAAATAGTGAGGTGGGCCCTTAATATTCAACGTTTTATTAAAAAATGGTGACCTGCTTTTAAATAAAAATAGTGAGCCGTTTGTCATGAGCATCGATATATCCACTTGTATTAGGATGGAATTATGCCTAAACCAATAATCACAAGGCCGGTTAGTTTATTTAATGCTCTTCCACTTGTAGGGTGAACTCCTTAGTTTTGATCATATAACTTTATTGCCAAAATTATGATCAGATTATGTGAGGTGCAATCGCCAATCAAGCCATGAGATATATATGGCTTGAAGGTCTCATTGTGAGGAGTCCAAATGACCAAATGTCATGGTGTACAACAATGCTTTATATTTTTTATATTTCAACATTAACGGCTAAAATCCCAAATGTGTAAAATATTGTAGTTTTTTGTTATTTACTTTTGTAAACAATTTATTTTTGTCATTTTATGTTAAAAAAGAAACCATACAAATTCAAGAAATCAACAAAGTTAAAAAAAAAAAAAAACTAAATTACACGAATAGTCCATAAGGTTTTGTTTTTTCCCTAATGTAGTCTTTACTGTACTTTTTCCCTCAAATGGTACCCGCGGACGTTAAGTTGCACGTGAATAGTCCTTGAGTTGGATGTTTCTCTATACCAACGTTAACCTGTCCCCATGTGACTTGTACATGAGGGTATTTTTGTCAATTTACCCTAAAGAACCTTTTCTAAACAGCTTTGTAAGGCCTATATTAACATCTTCTTCTTCTTCCCCCCAATGCAATCGACCACTTCCACTGTTACAGAAAGAAATGGGCAAAAAATGTCGATATGTGCTTGTGGAAATCACGATCTTGCCATCATCACTTCCTGGTCAGATCATAACCCTGGAAGGCGATTTTGGTCAGATCAAAACAATACTCAATTAACAATTGGGTTCCAATCCATAACCACAACTTCATACTTGGGGTAAAAATACCATTTTACCCCTAACCTAGCCTTGCCCAAAACCATGACCCAGACCACAATCTATAAGGCCCAAAGGCCCACTAATCAGCCAATGGCCCAATTTTCCAAATTGGTCCCAAACCCCATACATGGCTTTGCCTTAAGGTCCAACTATTCTTTCTAGACCAAACAATTTGCATCTCGATGGCCCATTAATAACTCAAGCCCAAAATACCAGAAACTACTAAATCCATAAAATCCCACTAATGGCCTAATTTTCCAAATTAGGACCAACCCCATATGGGCCTTATCCTAAGCCCATAATTCCCTTAATTACAATTCAGATTACCTCAAGTACCCCTTGGTATAAACTTGATCAAAGACATAAATCGAAAGGACAAGATCCATAATCCATATTGACCCAACTCGCCGAGTTCTACATCAACTCAGAAACGGGGTAAACCAAAACAACTCGTCGAGTTGACCAACCAACTCACCGAGTTCGCCCGAGACCCAACAGCTTAATTCATTAAGCTGCCTTCATCGAATCCAAGAGCTTCAAAGCTCATATCTCGACCAAAATGAGATCTAGAAGGGTAAAGTTTCCAACTTTACCCCTAGGAACCACTGAAATTGGTTCAAATCCAAACCTTAGACTTAAAAGAGTGAGCGCTTAACCATTAAGCACTTAATCATCAAGGACAAAACCCCAAAATACAGATCTGACCCCATAAAGCTAGATGGCCACGTAAAGTTTCCAACTTTACACTTGAGTATAACTAGGGGAAGCTCAAAAGCTCAAAAAGGGCTAAAGGAAAGACTTAATGAATGCATGAAGCCCTTAAAACCATAAAGTTGGCACCTTTATGCCAAAAGAGCTCATGTAGACCTTAGATCTGAAAGAATAATCATTTGGGACGTCCTAATCCCCAACATCCACCCAACCATGGCGAAAAAGCATAAACTCTAACCCAAGAAGAGATCTAAGCAACTAATAAGCAAGGTGAGAACTTGATACTTCAAAATTTTGGTAAATGAGACAGAGATTTTGGATCCAAGACTTCTTCAAGCCAAGTAACTCCTAATTCCTTAACTCCTTCAACAAGCACCAAAATGAACTCTCAAGGATCTCCCCAAGCTCTCACACTCAACAATGGAAGATAAGGCTCGATTTTAGGGTTTCTGGACAGAGGAGATTGGTAAGAAGGCCAGCCCAAGAACTTAAGGTCTTTAAATAGGGTGCAAAACCCTAAAAATTAGGGTTTCTCAATAGCATCCAACTCGTCGAGGTCCCTTCACCAACTCGCCGAGTTGGTTCATAAAAACGCGCGACCCAAAAGACTCCAACACGTCGAGTTTCCCACCATCAACTCGACGAGTTGCTCCCTAGGAAAGGGGATTTATTCCACAATTAATCTTCTAGATTTCGGGTGTTACAAAACTGTAACAAAAATCTGACAAATATTTTATTCATATATGAATATAACATATGATGAGAGTTAATACACGTTTTATTAATATATAAATATAACATTTGACGAAAGATGATGTAAAAAAATATATTTTAGGTAAGAAAATTTTATTACATGCTATATTCATATATGAATGACACTTAAACTGTAAAAAAAAAATATAAATAAATAAATTTAAGCATACGTTTTATTCATAAGTGAATAACGAATGTACTTTAATAAAAATATGATGTATTTTTATTCACTTATGAATAACGATGGCTGAAACTGCAAATATATATATATATATATATATATATATATATATATATATATATCTTAAAACTATATCAATATGATGTCTATTTATAGAGAATAAAAAATTATGAATTTTGATATATTTATAATATTTTTTCGATAAAAATAGCTCCTTAAAAATTAAAAAAAAAAACTATGTTTTTGTATATATTAAGGTAATGATTAGCATAGATTAATGAAATATGTTTGGTTTGAAAACACACGTGTAACTCTTGCTTATTTTCGTCGGTACACCCAAGTGTTTTGCGACAAAATAAATGTGTGGCTGAGATTGATTCCCTCATTCTCAACTATTTTTTCTCAATTGAACTCTCTCTCTCTCTCTCTCTATATATATATATATATATATATATATATATATATATATATATATATATATATATATATATATGTGTGTGTGTGTGTGTGTGTGTGTGTGTGTGCGCGCGCTTAGGTTATTTTGTTTTTACTAACTATTGTGTGCAAGAATGCACAAATCTGGACCACCAGATGGAATACAATCAAAGGTCATTATCTGAGGGTCTATGATATCACAATAGGGTAGCATGTACCATATAATCGCACAAATTTCAGCATAAAGGTATTTTAGTATATTAACATATACTAAAAAAGGAAATTTTTAGATTTTTAGGGATAATTAATTCCTTTATTTTTAAAAATCTGAATATTTTACATTAATTCAAATTTAAAAATCAGATTTTATTCTATCAGAATGTCAAACATTAACTAGTAAAGATATTTTCGATTTTATTCTTGTGGAATATATTTCCAATGCATATATTTTTGATAATTAACTTGATTTAAGAATTCAACATATATTCTTCATATACATCAGAACTTGAATACAAAATCATACATATTCTTACAGACTAATAGTTTTATACATTTTAATATAGTACATATTCTAACAGAATATCATCAAAAATGAATAAAAATCTTAAGAAATAACATTCTTAAATATACAATTATTGAGCAAATATACTTGATCTTCTTCAATGGTCCAAATAATCCATTTGATTCAAACTATTACGAAAATGCGAGTCCAAGGCAATCTCCCAATCTTTGAAGATGGACTCGACGAGTTGTTCATACAACTCGGTGAGCCGTAGTCCGGATACATTCTTATGAGGGAGATGAACTCGCCGAGTTCAAGGAAGAACTCGGCGAGTCGGATGAAGATGGTCCTGATAGTTTGAATGAAGGAGAACCCGTCGAGTTCTTGCTAGACTCGACGAGTGGAGTCGGGGTTGGAGCGGGTTAGTGGAGTATGGACTCGACGAGTTGGTAGACCAACTCGGCGAGTCAGGTCAACTGGGTGTTGACTTTGACCAATGTTGACTTTGCCTGGTTTTGGTATTGACCCTGGTTAGGGTTGTATGTTCGGTTTGATGAGTCGAAGGTTGTTGTGTAGGGATTGAGGAGTCGAGGAGAGCCGACCTTCACACAGAGGACAGTTCAGACACTACACGACATCGAGGTGAGTTACCTTCCAGTAGGAGTGGATCTAAGGCACCAAGGCCGGCCCACTAGTGATTGTTAGTTGGGATGATTATCTTTATGATAATTGTCTGGTCTGTTATTGTTGGATATGTGAGTATGCTAGATTGCTTTGTATGGAAGTATGCTAGTTGCTTTGTTATGTAAGATATTATCAGTAGGAGGGGACTAGTCCCCGAATCGGTCGTTAGGACCAACGGGTAGGTAGGACACCCCAGATATGTCTGACAGCATGATTGAGATATGATATTATGTGACAGCGGTAGGAGGTGAAATAGTCCCCATGTTCGGTTGAGAGACCGGAGGGTAGGTCGGCACCCCAAAATAGCCTGACATGGGTAGGTCAGCACCCCAGAATGGCTCGACATGGGTAGGTCAGCACCCCAGAATGGCTCGATATGGGTAGGTCAGCACCCCAGAATGGCTTGACATGGGTAGGTCAGCATCCCAGAATGGCTTGACATGGGTAGGACGGGCGCCCCACAATTGCCCGGTAGTATGTATGCTATGTGATTGTATGGTATGTGGTATGATGGGGGAACTGTTGGATTAGGTGTCTAAGCCCTTAACTATAATTGGTATGTACTTGAATTGATAGCAGCACAGTCCTTTTGGGTTGCCCTCAACCTAGCAACTGGACAAGGAAATTATGAAAGGAGAGATATTAATTTATAAGATTAATTAATATATATATAAATGATTTATTAATATGTTAATGGATTAATATATTAATTAGAAATCATTATGTTTAATTAATTGTTAGCCAGAAATTAATCAGAATTGATTTTGGGGTTAAAAGAATTAATTATAAGGTGCAGGGACTAGTTTGCAATTATCTAATAGTTGAGTGGAAGGCTCTAGAACCCCCTTGGAAGAGGGTGGACGAAATCTTTAGGGGAAACCCTAATAATTTCGTCCATAGGGGCTTGGATAAGGCCCTTGGGTTTGCTTAGGCCCTAAGCAAAGGATAACTAGGGTTTCCCTTAAACCCTAGATCCCTCAGCTATATAAGGAGCCTCCTGGTTCATGTTTTTGGTGACTCTTTCTTTTGAAGAAACCCTAAGGCCGAGATTTTGCATACTCCCTCTCCTCTCTCTCTCTTCTACTTTCCTTCTTGCTAGTTTGGGTGTGACTCCATTAGAGGCATTACACTTGTGGTGCTAAAGCTTCCAAGAAGATCAAGATCAAGATCAAGGGAATATCAATTGTTTGCTATAACAATTGAAAGGTATGTAAACCCTAAACCCTAGTTTACTATTTTCGATAATAGCCTCTCTCCTCTAGGGTTCTTGTATTGCAATTCAAAGTTGTATGTTCAATAGTTAAAACATAGATCCAAAGTAGGTTGCATGTGAACTTAGGAATTGTTTTTCTAGTTTATTTGTTTTACCTAAAACCCATCAGTGGTATCAGAGCCATTATTGTTTTAAATTGAATTGCTACAATTGTTGAATTGCAAATTAGGGTTTATAGCTATTAAACCCTAAAGGCCAAATTTTCGATTTCTAGGGTTTTGGATCAAAGGTTTTTTTCGAAAACCCTAGCCTCCAAAGAACCCTAATCGAAATTAGGGTTAGGGTTTTGAAAACCCTAGCCTCCTCCCTTGTAAATTTCGAAATATGCTAGAGGATAACTAGGGTTTCTTGTTTTGGATAATTGTTACTTAATTAGATTAATTGGATAATTATCCTTACCCTAATTTTCGAAATTTAGAGGGATAAGGATTAGGATTAAATTAATGGATTAATTTAATTAGATAATCCTTACAAGATTTAATAATTTGATTAATAGTTAATTAAAAGATAAATATTAAATCTAGTTAATTGGTTTATTTAAATTTAAATTTAATAGCTTAAATTTCGAAATTTATAAACCCTTGAAGTTTTAAAATATTTTAAAACACACCTTATATATATATTATAATTAAAAGTTTAATATTATATATGTATAAGAACATGGTCAGTCAAATCGCTAGTATGCCTCATTCACGAAGCTAATCTATAAGGGGGGTATAAGGAAACTGCCTATAAAATGGTAGTTGAATGGGTGTCCACTCTCACCCACCGCTTCCTTGATTAGTGGAGGGTCGTTAGCAGAACGGATTTGATAGGACAACTACTTCTCATTAAAAGTATAATGATATTAAAGAAAGTACTAGAACATTATTTTCAAAATCCCAACTCTAGTTACTTTAGGAAAAATGTGAAAAGTATGCTAATCCATGAAATTGCACATTATGCTTTATTGATCGTTAGTGGAGCGTGTGTGGTTAACCAGCACACTAAAAGGCACTAATAAAGAGTAGTAATGGGTATCTCATAATTGTCATTTTGATGGAGCGTGTGTGGTTTACCAGCACATCAATAGTTAATGATAAAGACAATGAGGTTACCAAGCACATTTGCATGGTTATTCACATCTTGTTTGTGATCCTCGGCATTCCAGTCACAAATAGAAGAGCATAATCTGAGATTAAAACATGCCATTGAATAGTTTCAATGTATCTCAAAAGAATTAGGAATTTCACTTCGTTTGTTTCGTCTAATGGTGGAATTGGTGAATCGTCATTCGCCTACCTTTATGAAATTTGCACTTGGATCTCGGCATCCCATTTCTAAGTTGTGAATCTTCATAGTTGGATCCTAACCTTGATATTATATCTTTGGGTTATTAAGGTATCTTGAAATCTAACTAAAACTTTCTTTCTTTTCAGATGTCTACTCCTGGAAACACTTCTGCTTCCTCCTCCTCCAACCAAAACTTCTCTTTGCTCAATATATGCTCCAAAGTCGTTATGGATGGCTCAAACTATAACGATTGGATGCGCAACATCAAGATGGCTCTTCGTTTCGAGAACAAAGAATATGTTCTTGAAAAGGAGCTCAAAGAGCTTGATGAGAATGAAGCTACTCCTGAAGATCTTGCTGCCTACAAGAAACATTACGATGATGCTACCAAAATGGCCTGCATCATGGTGGCAACTATGTCCCCAGAACCGCAGAGGTACTATGAGGACTACTGGCCTTTCGAGATGAACAAGGACCTTATGGAAAAGTACCATAAGCGAGCTCGTCAAGAAAAGTTCGAAGTAGTCAAGTCACTCATGGCTTGCAAGATGAAAGATGGGGAGTCAGTTGTGTCACATGTGCAAAGAATGCAACGCTACATAGAGCATTTGGTCAAGCTCAATATTCACTTTGATGAGGAATTGGCCATTGACATGGTCTTGAACTCACTTCCTGAATGTTATGGTCAGTTTATTCTAACTTACCATTTGAACAATACTGAGCAGACCTTGGCCCAATTGCACAACTTGTTGCAGACAGCTGAGGCAGGGATGAAGGGTAAAAGTATACCCTCCACACCTGCTAGTGCCCCTGTTTTGGCTATTGGACAGGGAAAGGGGAAAAAGAGGAAAGGTCCTCCCAAGCAAAACTGGAAGAGCAAGGCTCAAGCTGGGTCATCTAGTAATGGCCCAAAGGCTAAGCCCAATGGTTCCACTCCCCATGTTTCTGATCCAAAAGAGGCAGTTTGCTTTTACTGCAACCAAAAGGGGCATTGGAAGAGATCTTGCCCACAGTATCTGCAAGATATCAAGGATGGCAAAGTGAAGCCATCTTCGGCAGGTATTTACACTATTTCTGCTAATAACTCATTATCTTCTCGTTCATGGGTCCTTGATACAGGATGTGGTTTTCATATCTGTTCTGATTTGCAGGGTCTAAAGGAAAGTGAGGAGATAGAGCGAGGAAGGATAAACCTGATCATGGGAAACAGAAAGTCTTCACCAGTAACCAAGATCGGAGTTTATCAGCTTCTGCTTAGTAATGATGTTAGATTAGATTTAATAAATTGTTGCTATTCGTCTGAGATGACGAGAAACATTATTTCATTTCATGCATTGTTCAGACAAGGTTTTACATATTCTTTTAATGATTTGAATGGTTCAATTTCTGTTTATAAGAATGGTGTTTTTATGTTTGAAGCTTTGCCTTGTAATGGTGTGTATGAAACAGTGACTTGTGTTGATAGCCTAGGAAATAGTGTACTTAATATTGACTTGTCTAATAGTGTAGACAAGGCATGCTTGTGGCATTGTCGTCTTGGACACATTAACAAGAAACGCATAGCCCAACTCCAAAAGGATGGAGTGTTGGAATCATTTGACCTAAAGTCAGATGATATGTGTGAGTCTTGTCTTTTGGGAAAGATGACAAAATCACCATTCACAGGGTCTTGTGAAAGAGGTGAAGGTCTGTTGGATCTCATACACACGGATGTGTGTGGACCCTTCAGATCAACTACAAGAGATGCTAATCGATTCTATGTGACCTTCACTGACGATTATAGCAGATATGGATATATCTACTTGATCAAGCATAAGTCAGAAACTTTTGAAAAGTTCAAAGAGTTTAAGCATGAAGTCGAAAATCAATTGGGCAGAAAGATAAAGATACTTAGATCCGATAGAGGCGGGGAGTATCTTAGTATCGAGTTTAACGACTATCTGAAAGAATGTGGGATAGTCTCACAATTGACTCCTCCTAGGACACCACAGTTAAATGGTGTAGCTGAGAGGCGTAATCGAACCTTGTTAGACATGGTTCGTTCTATGATGAGTCGGGCTTCGCTTCCCATTCACTTCTGGGGGTATGCCTTAGAGACAGCCGCCCACATCCTCAATCTTGTCCCTACAAAGAAGGTTGCCAAAACACCTCACGAAATGTGGACAGGGAAAGTTCCCTCGTTAGCACATGTTAAAGTCTGGGGTTGTGAAGCTTTCGTAAGACGAGAGACTCACGACAAGCTAGCAGCTAGAAGTGAGAAATGTGTTTTCATTGGTTACCCAAAGCAGTCTTTTGGATATTTGTTCTACAGGCCTAGTGAGAACGTGGTCTTTGTAGCACGAAGAGGAGTCTTTCTTGAAGGAGAGCTCATATTCAAAGAGGACAGTGGGAGCATTATTGACCTTGAAGAAATTCAAGAGTCAGCCAATGAAGGAACCTTAGATGACACTAGCACTCAACCAGAGGAAACAGTTCCTATTGAACCAATTGATAACTCATTACCTCTTAGAAGATCCACTAGGGTGAGTGTGCCACCTGAGTTGTATGGTTTTCATATTACTTCAGATGGTGACACATTCATAAGTGACAGAACACTGGTAAACTTAGATGAACCAGTCACTTATAAGGAAGCAATGGCAGGCCCAGAGGCTTCCAAGTGGAAAGAGGCAATGGACAGCGAGATTAAGTCCATGTATGACAACCAAGTTTGGAATTTGGTCAATAGTGCACCAGGTCGCAAGACAGTTGGGTGCAAATGGATCTTCAAGAAGAAGACAGACATGGATGGAAATGTGCATACATTCAAGGCTCGACTGGTTGCAAAAGGTTTCACTCAAACCCCAGGGGTTGACTATGATGAGACCTTCTCGCCAGTGGCTAAGATTAAATCTATTAGGATATTGCTCGCCATAGCTACCTTTCATGATTATGAAATCTGGCAGATGGATGTCAAAACTGCTTTCCTTAATGGGAAGTTGGCTGAAGATGTTTACATGAGTCAGCCAGAGGGTTTTGTTGATGCAAAGTTCCCTAATAGAGTGTGCAAGCTTGAGAAATCCATTTATGGATTGAAACAAGCATCTCGCAGTTGGAATCTTTGCTTCCATGAGAAAGTCAAAGAATTTGGTTTCTCTAGAAGTGAAGATGAGTTCTGTGTGTATATCAAAGCTAGTGGGAGTATAGTAACTTTTCTGGTGTTGTATGTCGATGACATATTACTCATTGGTAACGACGTTCCAACCTTGAAAGAAGTTAAGTCTTGGCTTGGAAAGTGTTTTGCCATGAAAGACCTTGGAGAAGCTGCCTATATTCTTGGGATTAGAATATTGAGAGATAGAAAGAAGAGACTAATTGGACTTAGTCAGAGCACATACTTGGATAAGGTACTAAAGAGGTTTAGTATGGAAAATTCCAAGAAGGGAGAGCTACCTATCCAGAGCAATACCAAATTGAGTAAGACTCAATGCCCGAGTACAGATGTTGAAATAGATGACATGAGTCGTGTACCTTATGCTTCCGCTGTCGGATCGATCATGTACGCTATGACATGTACTCGCCCTGATGTGGCATTTGCTTTGAGCATGGTCAGTCGCTATCAGGGAAACCCAGGTAGAGCTCATTGGGTAGCAGTTAAGAATATACTCAAGTATTTGCGAAGGACAAAGGACTGGGTCCTTGTGCTTGGTGGCAGTGATACTTTGAGAGTAGATGGTTACAGTGATGCCAGCTTTCAGACGGATAGAGATAACTTCCGTTCTCAGTCAGGCTGGGTGTTTTTACTGAATGGAGGAGCAGTTACTTGGAAGAGTTCCAAGCAAAATACGGTGGCTGATTCTACTTGTGAATCAGAGTACATAGCAGCAAGTGAAGCGTCGAAAGAAGCAGCTTGGTTGAGGAACTTCATCGGGGATCTCGGAGTTGTTCCAACCATCCAGGAGCCTATGGAACTGTTCTGCGATAATGAAGGAGCGGTTGCCTTGACAAAGGAACCAACAGATCATGGTAAGACCAGACATATCGACAGAAAGTACCATTTCATCAGACATAGAGTAGAAGAAGGCCATCTTATAGTAAAGAGGGTGTCATCTGAAGATAACCCAGCAGATCCTCTCACAAAGGGTCTGAGTAGGGCTAAGCATATTCAGCATGCTCGGAGCATAGGACTGAAAGATGATATTAGTTTTAGTAGTTAGATTAGTTTTTGAAACTTGTAACAAAGTAAATGTAATTGACTTTTGGTGATTAAATAATAAAGTATTATTTATAAGTTTGGCTACTACCTTTTGTTGATTGTTTATTATTGTGTTTCATTTTTGCATGTTTTACTTCCTGAATAATGAGATTATTCAAACTCCACAGTCGCTCGTACTCTTGGAAGTAAGTAGTGAATTAAGACTGTCATGAATTGGATTGCAGATTGTCTAAGGATAGACATGGCAATAGAATTGCTGCAATGTTCATGAGTACTCAGAAATTGAGATTTGAGTATTGGATAAACCCTCGCTCAGAGTATTACTTCATGGAATTCATCACGAGTAATACTGAGACGATAATATCTTATAATCTTGAAACGAAGATATATGAGTTGTAATTTACAAGTCGGTTGTGCATTGGTGATACGAAAACGCATCAGTAACTTGGTGTTATAAAACGTATTGTCATGCATAATTTGATGAGTAAAAGATACAAGCATATGAGTCAACGTTTATTCGTTCCTTTTGCCCTAACAGGAAAAGCGATATATGTGGGCCCCTCGATGATTTGGTGTTGACTTATGTGCTGGGCCCAGCCAGGACTAAATTGATGTGTTCGATTAGAAGTCCTACATCATCACAAATCAGGAATCGGGAAACATAGATTCTGGACAAACAGATTGATTACATTCCATGTCTTTTGTCTGGGGATATCAAGCAGAACGAAGGGTTATATGATCACTTATCTTAGGACACGTAACTGACTGGGTCAGAGTTCGGCATCAGCTTTTTGGAAGCTACAATTTGCTGGTCAAATTTAGAAGGCATACTAGCAATTATAGTTACAGACTTATCCAAGTGGGAGACTGTTGGATTAGGTGTCTAAGCCCTTAACTATAATTGGTATGTACTTGAATTGATAGCAGCACAGTCCTTTTGGGTTGCCCTCAACCTAGCAACTGGACAAGGAAATTATGAAAGGAGAGATATTAATTTATAAGATTAATTAATATATATATAAATGATTTATTAATATGTTAATGGATTAATATATTAATTAGAAATCATTATGTTTAATTAATTGTTAGCCAGAAATTAATCAGAATTGATTTTGGGGTTAAAAGAATTAATTATAAGGTGCAGGGACTAGTTTGCAATTATCTAATAGTTGAGTGGAAGGCTCTAGAACCCCCTTGGAAGAGGGTGGACGAAATCTTTAGGGGAAACCCTAATAATTTCGTCCATAGGGGCTTGGATAAGGCCCTTGGGTTTGCTTAGGCCCTAAGCAAAGGATAACTAGGGTTTCCCTTAAACCCTAGATCCCTCAGCTATATAAGGAGCCTCCTGGTTCATGTTTTTGGTGACTCTTTCTTTTGAAGAAACCCTAAGGCCGAGATTTTGCATACTCCCTCTCCTCTCTCTCTCTTCTACTTTCCTTCTTGCTAGTTTGGGTGTGACTCCATTAGAGGCATTACACTTGTGGTGCTAAAGCTTCCAAGAAGATCAAGATCAAGATCAAGGGAATATCAATTGTTTGCTATAACAATTGAAAGGTATGTAAACCCTAAACCCTAGTTTACTATTTTCGATAATAGCCTCTCTCCTCTAGGGTTCTTGTATTGCAATTCAAAGTTGTATGTTCAATAGTTAAAACATAGATCCAAAGTAGGTTGCATGTGAACTTAGGAATTGTTTTTCTAGTTTATTTGTTTTACCTAAAACCCATCAGGAACTCACTAAGCTTTGTGCTTACAATTGTAGTTTTGGTTTCAGGTACCTCTTCGTCTAAGGGGAAGGAGTCGGCGGCGTAGCAGCGCATCACACACACATGGTTTCCGCATGGAGTTTTCTGGGAATGTACTCTAATTTATTTTACTTTTGACAATATGATTTTCAGACACATCGTTATGTTTCTTTTTACAAATGGCATGGCATGGGAAATGTTTTGGTAAATTATGTTATGAATTACTTAATCAAAAATGAAATTTTTGGGCTTGAAATTTGGGATGTTCCAAGTTGGTATCAGAGCCCTGGTTTAAGGGATTCGGACACACCCTCGGGGGTGTCTGGACTCAAACCGAGGGATTAAAAGATTTTTACAAGGAAAATGGTTTTCAAAAATCTAAGTCAAAGAGTTTTGAGAAAGAACAAGGTGTGTGATGCGTGCGACCGGCCGAGCTCAAGTAAGTTTTCCCCAAGATACCCATACTTGTCATGATAAGTTATATGATATATAATTATGAGAAACTGCATGCTAGATTAGGGCTAAGGATCTAGGAGGATGCCTTGTATGCCTGATATATATGATTCTGAGAACTGCATGCTAGAGTAGGGCTGAGGATCTAGGAAGGATGCCTTATATGCCTGTTGTATGATCTGTATGCTAGGACTGCCTAGTCAGCAGTATGATAGCCTGATTAGGTTATGCTTGATGTGGTTACTCAATGCACGAATGCTGCTTGCTTTGTGCTATAGGGGTCCTGACTAACTTTAACTAACTAGTGAGCGGATATGTAACAGTATACGTAAGCTAGTTAGGGAAGGGTGGTAGGGACTCCTAGTGCAGCTGATGATGGAGAGTTGATCGGAGAGTGCCCTAGGAAAGCCTAGGATGAGATTAGTTGGAAGGGGATATTGGTTAAGGGACTTGGTGAAGCTGAGGCAATCCTTGAGGAAAGTACGGATAGATGTGGAAGGTAGTATGGGCCCGTACTATTAGAAGCAGAGGATCCGTACTCGAGTCTAGGAGGGCCGAGATGGAACCAGGAAACTTGGAGAGTGTGTGAGACCTCTCGATGGCATGTATGATCCTGACGTTTATTTTCAGTATGGTAACCACACGACATGGAGCAGGAGGTTCCGGATCTGGGTCAGGATCAGGATCAGGCTCGGGTGCAGGATCCGAGCAGGTTGATGACGGGCCACACGAGTTTATCACATCTGATATCACGAGAGGTATCCTTGATGAGACCCCGGTCATTTTCGGGTCGATCAAGGAAGGGATCGTTGAGCTGATGGAGGATCTCCTTCGGGCATTCAGGAGTGATCTGGCGTCTAGCCAGACGGGTACGCGCACACTGTCCTTCAAGGACTTCAGGGGGAGTGGTGCGCCGGACTTCCGCAGGGCGAAGGACCCCATTTCTGCCAGGAGATAGATCACAGACATTGAGTCTGCACAGTTGACGAGCTTCTTCCCGGAAGGGTCGAAGGTCTGCTTTGCTGCAGGATGTTTGAGGGATAGAGCCAGAGACTGGTGGGAGTCAGTCGGTGACTCGCTAGGAGCCCCGGCCGTGGAGGCTATGACTTGGTCGGACTTTGTGACCAGGTTCAGGGCGGAGTTTGTGCCAGCTGTAGAGCTTCAACAGCTGGCCAGGGAGTTTCTGGATATGAGACAGACTACGGAGTCAGTGGCGGAGATCACCACCAAGTTTAGAGAGAGGGCCTTGTTGGTACCTCAGTATGCTGGGGATTAGGAGATGCGGAAGACCCGCTACCATGATATGTTGAGGTCTGACATTCGGGAGCATGTCAGCTATTCGGCATGCCCGACCCTGGAGTCCATGATTGCCGGGGCGCAGGAGAGGGAGCTCGATTTGGAGCACGTCAGGAAGAGGAAGGCAGAGTCTGAGCAGGTGATAGGGGTTTCCGGGAAGAAACCCTAGGGATCCGACGTACAGTCGAAGGGCCAGTCGGGCCAGAGCCGTTGCAGGAAATGCGGCAGGCCGCATGAGGGAGCTTGTAGAGCAGGATCGACCGGCTGCTACAAGTGCGGCAAGACGGGGCACTTTGGCAGGGATTGTACTGCCCCCGCCCCTACAGTACAGATGTCAGATTTGATTTGCTTCCATTGCAATCAGAGGGGCCATAAGAAGGCCAACTGCCCTAGATTGACAGCAGCGATGGTATCAGCACCAGCGGTGGCGCCGACTCCAGTGACAGTGCGGGTTATGGATGGCCGGAAGGCCAAGGTAGAGGCTCTGGTGGTGCGGAGCCGAGCATTTCAGTTGACAGCCGAGGAGGCACGCGCTGCATCCGATGTGGTGACGGGATCGTTCCATGTGAACGGTATCCCAGGTCAGGTATTGTTTGATTCGGGTGCTACCCGATCGTTTGTCTCGCTTGCGCTTAGCAAGAAGTTTCCTGAGTCTTCGGGCATGTTGGATTACCCTCTAGAGGTCGAGATTGCAGACGATCGGTCAGTGCGAGCATCAGAGGTCTACCGAGAGGGTGTTTTGAGGCTGTTCGAGGAGTGTTACCTAGTAGATCTGGTTCCCATACCTTTGCGGGGGAACAAGGTTATTATTGGTATGGATTGGCTAAGCCCCAATGGGGCAGTGATCGACTGCGCGCAGCAGTTGGTGAGGATCAGGACCCCAAGTGGGGGAGAGCTGGTGATTCAGGGCCAGAGGCCACAGCGAGGACCAGCCTTATGTTTAGCAGCAAGAGCTAGACGCTACCTTCAGCAGGGTTGTGCAGGATTTGTCGCCTATGTTATGGATACCTGGGAGGCGGGTAAGGCGACAGTGGGCGATGTGCCAGTGGTACGAGAGTTTGCGGATGTATTCCCCGAGGAGTTGCCTGGGATACCCCCGGAGAGGCAAGTAGAGTTCAGGATCGACCTAGTCCCTGGTGCGGCTCCGATAGCCAAGGCACCGTATCGGTTGGCTCCTCCTGAGATTCAGGAGCTGTCTACACAGCTGCAGGAGCTGTTAGACAAGGGATTCATTAGACCGAGCAGTTCACACTGGGGAGCCCCGATTCTGTTCGTGAAAAAGAAGTACGGGTCGCATCGGATGTCTATAGACTATAGGGAGCTGAATAAGGTAACGGTGAAGAACCATTACCCACTCCCGAGGATTGATGACCTCTTTGACCAGGTACAGGGAGCATCTTGGTTCTCCAAGATTGATTTGCGTTCAGGGTATCATCAAATGAGGGTCAAAGAGGAGGATGTGCAGAAGACTACGTTTCGAACGCGTTATGGCCACTATGAGTTCGTGGTGATTCCTTTCGGGCTCACCAATGCTCCTTCCGCGTTCATGGACCTCATGAATAGCGTGTGCAGACCGATGTTGGATCGGTCCGTGATAGTTTTCATCGATGACATCTTGGTTTACTCTAAGACGCGAGAGCAGCATGAGGAGCACTTGCGAGAGGTTTTGGGTACTTTGAGGAAGGAGAGCTTGTATGCTAAGTTCTCCAAGTGTGAGTTCTGGTTGCGCGAGGTGTAGTTTCTTGGGCAACTTGTCAACCAAGACGGGATATCGGTTGATCCAGCCAAGGTTGAGGCCGTGATGAGGTGGGAGGTTCCGAGGTCTCCATCTGAGATTCGTAGCTTCCTGGGACTGGCAGGCTACTATCGGGGATTCATTCAAGACTTCTCCAAGATAGCCGTACCCCTGACCCGGTTGACGAGGAAAGTCATGGTCTTTCGTTGGGGGCCTGAGCCGCAGGCCGCATTTGAGACGTCGAGACAGAGATTGTGCGAGGCGCCGATCTTAGCCCTGCCGGAGGGCATGGAGGATTTCGTAGTACATTGTGAGGTGTCCGTCTCGGGCTTGGGCGTGGTATTGATGCAGAGGGGGCATGTTATCGTCTACGCTTCGAGGCAACTGAAGCCTCATGGGCTTGAATTTTGTGATGTTATCGAAAAGCAAGAAGGATTGGGAATCCTTCAATTCCCACGCGCCATGAAGACTTAGTCGAATCTAAGTGGGGGAGAATTGCTCAGGTATTCAGGAGCAGAAATAGGTGTGAAACTAGGAGGAGTTTTGCATCCCCGTCAGGGAGGAAAGGCGGTCAAGTGGCCGTCTAGGTTGAGAACTGGGCGAGTTGGGAGTTCGGAGAACGTTCCAATGGTTGGTTCGCTCCTTTGCTTGGCATTGGGAAACAGGTTTAGGAACCAGGTTAGAGGTCCGATTGGAATTCAAGTTCAGTTGAGAGTTAGGTCGAGTGCGCATTCGACCCGGTTCGGGAAGTGTTGTAAGTATGCGGGTGCAGCCGTAACATTCACAAGGTTCTCAGATAGTATTTGAAGTGTTGTAAGTCTGCGAGTGTAGCTGTAGCATTCACGAGGTTGTCGGGTAGACGTAGCTTTCACCGGGTTAACAGGTAGTATGGGAGTGATGTCAGATCACGAGGGGAACAGTAGTACCCATCAGTTTGGGGTGCAGCAGTGGGGACACAGAAATCACGAATCGGATTTCGGATTTCTCCGATGGATTAGATCTGGTTGAGCCAGTAGTGAGACTATAGGAGCACCACTACAGTACGGAATCAGGGAAGCCGTCCCTTGGTTAGGTAGCAGTCCCTTTTGGCCCGTATAAGGTGTCTTGTGGTATACGGCTACCATTGGTTAGGTAGCAGTCCCTTTGGGCCGTGGATGCGGTGACGACGGGATTCGACGTATGGACCCGATCAGTTGGATCAGGAGGCTGTTAGAACCATACCAGTAAGATAGCTAACAGTAACTATTGGCAGATAAGGATTCCGATCAGAAGTCGCGAGGGGCGACTGCATGGGAGCCTTTGGCTCAGTAACCAGGTGGGAACTCGGTGTTTCAGATGACTGGTAGAAGTGGGTTGTGATGATTCAGAGGGTTTCAGGTGAAGTGTAAGTATATGTCCTTGGATCTCAAGTTATGGGTTTAGCCCAAGTATGTAAATAGTAGTATTCAATCTAGGGTATTCCATCGTGAGGATGACTGGACCCTATGATTGTTTGGACCTGACGTGTTTGGTATTCCAGCCTGAGGGTTGATTGGGCCAAATATGTGCGTGATACGAGGGTATTCCATCCTAGGGATGACTGGACCCATCGTAAGCATGCCTGTTATTCCAGCTGAGGCTGATTAGACCAGGTATGAGTGTTCCATGAGATAGCTGGTTGTTTATGGAAGCAGTTGCGGGGGCGGAAGGATGTAGGATCCTGTCAGCACAAAAGGATTCATTCCAAGGAAAGAGGAGTAGGGACCCTGATACCTTGGATCATCAGGATTGTTGTTGGAATTGGCCGGATGACACATCGGTTAGATCTTCCGTGGGGAAACCTAGTTAGAATCACAGTACATTTTGCATCTTGGATTAGAAGGCAGCTGTCTTGCTGCATGATAGTCAGGCCGGAGAGTGCATGAACTACATGGGAAACCAATAGTTGTCGCGGTAGGGAAGACGAAGATTCTACGTAGCCATATAATACCTTAGGAAAGGGTGTAATGGGAACGTCGAAGGGAATCCGAGTAGACTTGGAGGTCGGAGGCCGAGAAGCGATACCATTCCAAAATTGTTCGCCACAGTAGACTTCGAGGACGAAGTCTAAGATAAGTGGGGGAGATTGTAACACCCGGTTCCTGATAAGCATTCTTAAATGAAGATTTGTCATTTTAGCAAAGGGACTCGACGAGTTGAAGGACCAACTCGTCGAGTAGGATTGGGCGTGGACGCGGGAGTTAAGTGACCTACTCGGCGAGTCGGTATACCGACTCGGCGAGTAGCAGCTGTTTGGGTAAACCCTAAATTGAGGGTTCGCACCCTATTTAAACACCTTATCTCAGCCTCCATCGTCCCTTATACTCCCAGAAGACATCATATCGAAACCCTAGCCGTTTTGTGTGTTCTAAGGCCATTTTGGTACATTTGGTGGTTTGTGTAGCTTGGAGAAGAAGAAAGAGGCTTGAGAGTTCGAGTTGGGGCTTATAGATTCAGGGATCTAGTTCCATTTTCAGCTCAATCAAGGTAAAATGCCCATGTCTTGGTCTTCTATGTGTTTATTCATCTTTGGACTTGGGTTTTGGGCATATTTAGGGCTTTCCAAGCCATATTCGGATTTGTGGAGTGTTATATGAGGCCTTGACTTTAGATCTAAGTCATTGGAAGGGTCTCATGGCATAAAGGTGCCAACTTTATGGCCATGAGAGCCCCATGCACCTTGTAGAGCACCTTTTATGGCTTTTAGAGCCAAAGCCCCCATGCATGTGCTCTAATTTTGGAGCTTTACGTGTAAAATGGACATTAGGAGGCCAGATCTATGGTTTTGGTGTGTTAAGACCCATTTAAATCGACTGTATAGTATTGGTCAAGGATGGACTCGACGAGTTTTTCGTGGGACTCGGCGAGTCGAGGTGTATTGACCACCAAATCCTTTATGTGGATGGACCAGCTGTTAGGGAGGAAGTCCCGTGGATGGTTAGACACAAAAAGGGACCTGGGAATCATGGGACTCGACGATTGTATGAACAGACTCGACGAGTCCAAGGCAATCTCCCAATCTTTGAAGATGGACTCGACGAGTTGTTCATACAACTCGGCGAGCCGTAGTCCGGACACATTCTTATGAGGGAGATGAACTCGCCGAGTTCAAGGAAGAACTCGGCGAGTCGGATGAAGATGGTCCTGATGGTTTGAATGAAGGAGAACCTTTTGAGTTCTTACTAGACTCGACGAGTGGAGTCGGGGTTGGAGCGGGTTAGTGGAGTATGGACTCGACGAGTTGGTAGACCAACTCGGCGAATCAGGTCAACTGGGTGTTGACTTTGACCAATGTTGACTTTGACCAATGTTGACTTTGACCAATGTTGACTTTGCTTGGTTTTGGTATTGACCCTGGTTAGGGTTGTATGTTCGGTTTGATGAGTCGAAGGTTGTTGTGTAGGGATTGAGGAGTCGAGGAGAGCCGACCTTCACACAGAGGACAGTTCAGACACTACACGACATCGAGGTGAGTTACCTTCCAGTAGGAGTGGGTCTAAGGCACCAAGGCCGGCCCACTAGTGATTGTTAGTTGGGATGATTATCTTTGTGATAATTGTCTGGTCTGTTATTGTTGGATATGTGAGTATGCTAGATTGCTTTGTATGGAAGTATGCTAGTTGCTTTGTTATGTGAGATAGTATCAGTAGGAGGGGACTAGTCCCCAAATCGGTCGTTAGGACCAACGGGTAGGTCGGACACCCCAGATATGTCTGACAGCATGATTGAGATATGATATTATGTATTAGCGGTAGGGGGTGAAATAGTCCCCGTGTTCGGTTGAGAGACCGAAGGGTAGGTCGGCACCCCAGAATAGCCTGGCATGGGTAGGTCAGCACCCCAGAATGGCTCGACATGGGTAGGTCAGCACCCCAGAATGGCTTGACATGGGTAGGACGGGCGCCCCAGAATTGCCCGGCAGTATGTATGCTATGTGATTGTATGGTATGTGGTATGATGAGGGGACTCACTAAGCTTTGTGCTTACAGTTGTAGTTTTTGTTTTAGGTACCTCTTCGTCTAAGGGGAAGGAGTCGGCAGCGTAGCAGCGCATCACACACACACATGGTTTCCGCATGGAGTTTTCTGGGAATGTACTCTGGTTTATTTTACTTTTGACAATATGATTTTCAGACACATCGTTATGTTTCTTTTTACAAATGGCATGGCATGGGAAATGTTTTGGTAAATTATGTTGTGAATTACTTAATCAAAAATGAAATTTTTGGGCTTGAAATTTGGGATGTTACATGCACAACTTTAGTCCCTTTGTTTTCATCACTTACCCGATATGATCCTTGAAGTGGTACATAGCTTTTTGATGTTACTCCACCACCTCTATCATCAAACTGTTATTCCCTCCAACCATATACATACAAAGAGCCCTTTACCAAGCTTCTTCTTCACCGTCTCACTCTACTTATGTACACATTTGTCCTTATTCTTCAACACCATTCTTATTCTACTTTCTTTTGAGTATTGACAATAGTCGGTCGGCCGAGGAAGTAGTGAAGCAGATGAGAGGGAGGCCAAGGAAATAGCGTCTGAGCGGTGGCAAGCTTACCACCGTTCCCCTCTTCTACAATTTAGTGTATTAGTCATCTAACCATCTTCTTTGTTGGAATTAGGGTTCGACTTCTTAGCTTCATATGTGTTGTTTCCTGAAATAATCTCATGTTTATGAATGGTGGAGAAACCAAAGGTAAGTCTGTATTCTTCTTACAAATTCAATTCAAATTATGGTTTGCAACTGAAAGAGAACGAATATTGGTACAATGTATGTTCTTTGACTTTGGGTGTCAGTTAAACTCTCCTCCTCTCTTGAGAAAGTTCAACATCATCGCTACCAGCAGTCTTAGTCACCACCACGACTCTTGCAAACTTTTTCCGATTTATTTCAAGTTAAGGTTTATCATCGAAAAAACTATTCCACGTAAGTTTGGTGTACTCAACAATTGATCATCTTCATGGGAAATCTTCAAAAAAGTCTCAAACTTTTGGGAAAAGTTACACTTTTGTCCCAACATTTTTTTTTGAACAAAAAACCCAGGAAACCGGGTAAATCGAACATTTTGGCCCTATTTTACCGGCAACCCTCGTTTAGCCGGTTAAATTGGCTTATGTGGCAAGGAGTTGCTTACGTGGGTTTAATCGATCTCATTTACACACATACATACACAATACAACTTACCTCTCTCATTTCACTTTCTCCCTCCCCCTCAGTAAACTAGGGTTTTTTACCCCCGTGCAGTTGAAATCATGGATGACATCCATGATTTTGATACAATAGATGTGGAGCTGGATGCGTACTTCAAAAAGAAACAAGCTTCCCGATTCAAAGACGGATTTCTCAATATTCTATGTGAAGAAGACGATTACGAGGCAGTAGATGATGCTCAAACTGAAAATGATGCTCAAACTGGAAACGATGCTCAAACTGGAATCACTAAAGAAGAATCAGATGAAGATTATCTGGAAAGTAGTAACGAGGAAGGTAGTGATGAGGAATTTGAGTATTCCACCCACAATCCAAAGGTGAAATGGAACAAAATGAGACCAATGCTTGGTGAAAGGTATGAATCCCTACATAAACTGAAATTATGTTTGACCAACTATTTTGTTAGTAAGGGTTTTCAAATCCGTTTCAAAAAATGTGATAGTGTTAGACTAGTGGCAATATGTGGAAGTGATCCAGATAAGTGTCCATTTGTGGTTAGGGCTTCTTGGATGAGTACTGAAAGGTCTTTCCAAGTCAAAAAGATGATAGACATTCATAAATGTGTTAGGAATTTTAACAATTCAAGGCTTATGGATCCTACCTGGTTAGCTAGGAAATTTGTGAAGGAGTTGATTAGGAAACCTAATTTAAAATGCAAAGAGATGCAGATAATTATACAAAGTAAATTTCATTGCAAAATTTCATGGTCAAAGTGTTATAGATCAAGGATGAGGGCACTGTCATTAATTCATGGGAATTTGAGTGACCACTACGCAAGGATGAGTCATTTGGTTTTGCTCCCTCATTCTTCTTCGGGCAGTCCCTAGATAAATGCCCTTCTCCTCGGCATTCATAGCACACCCTCTTTTTGGATACACACTTGTTGGTGTAATGCCCTGTCTTTCCACATTTGTAACAAGTCACATCTTTGTCGCATCTCTCATAGTTCTTTAGCGGTACACTTGGCTTTGTAACTCTCATAGGGCATTCTTGCTTGAAGTGTCCCTCTTTACTACACTTAAAGCAAACTTCTTCCTCGGTTGGGCATTCGTGGGCATAGTGACTAGTCTTTCCGCATTTGAAGCAGGTCACTTCCTTAGGGCATCTCCCGTTGTGTTTTCTTCCATACTTGTCACACCATGTTGCTTCACCTACTCCTCCAAACTTTGAGAACATGTTGTTATTGTCAGACCTTGAAGACCCCTCAAATTTCCTCTTCTTGCCAACTTCAACCTTGTTGGCGATACTACCGTTGATCACTTCTTCGACTGACTTAGCAACCCCGATAGCTATCTCAAGAGTAGGTGTCTGGCGTACAGGCACAGTAAGTTCGTCCTTACTTTGTTGAAGTAAACGCCTTGTTTCTTCCATCTGATGATCCAACATCATTCGCACCATTGCGTATACTCTCGCCATCGTGATTGGCTCAGGTGCAACTGTTAGTTCTAGTGCACTCACAATCATTTGTGGCTCAGACTGCGGGTTGTCGTTTCCCAATCCACTTTGTGTGTTTTCCATTTCGATCTATACACAAAATTAGGTGAATTTAGATGTCTATTTCGCTAGACGTTCAAATCATCCTTATCACTCCAAAACGTTTACATGCTAGTTCTAATACCGTAATCATACGCTTAGAATCCTAAACACATAAGGTTTCCAGATCCGGTTGGCAACAAACCATAGATCCGAACAAATAATATCATATATGGCAAACATATAACATTTAACACATAAAGCATTTTAGGCAACTTTCCTAAAATAAACTAGTGCTCGTGTCTAAAGTATAACAGACACTATCTCAAAATCTTCACTTAGCATTCTAAGTTTAAGTCTAGAAACCCTACAAATTCCTAGTTCGCTTAAACTAATGCTCTGATACCAACTGTGACATCCCCAAAATCACGGCCAGAAAAGACCGGTTTCATTTATGCTTTTAAAATAATTTCATAGTAAATCCATTGATTTAAAAGAGTTGTGGAATTTGTCCCCAAAAACATTACATGATAAAATAAGGTTTATCAAAGCATTTCTTAAATAAATGTATTTTCATTATATATCAAAACTCGGGATGTCATGTTCCGATACAGACACAAAAGCATAAACAATAAAACATAGACCTTACACAATTATATATAACTACTGGTCTATAAACAAAAACATCTTCACAAGTTCTCCAACTTATGCTCTCGCGCCACTACCTGTAATACAAAGAAACTGAGTGGGTCAGGCTTGGGAGCCTGGTGAGCATATAGGGTTTTCAATCCACAATAAATAATTATATTTAATTTCACCAACCAACAATAACCCGATTACCCATTCCCGTTATCCTCACTTTACGTCCTTAAAACAACAACTATCACAAGGGACCTAATCTAGGATTTTCATCGGGACGGACAACAGTGCAAAGGGGTTTCCTCAACAATGAATGTCCTAAGGCAACCATGAGGGGGATAGAATACAGCAAATGAACACCCAAGTTCATTACACCTACAGGTTATGAGCCTGCCAGCGTTCCACTAAACTGTCTAGAAAAGTCCGTGGTCGTCATCCATATTCTGTTGAATGACTAGATCACAATCACATCGAGGCCTCTCATCAGTTTATCACACATCAACTATCTACCCAAGTTCTACCCAACATTTTGTAGATAACAATATACATATGCATTCATATGCCACTTAAAACTGATAAGATATTCATTCGATATTCATTCCAAATAAACAGATAACATACATATACACGTATATTTATTCACACATAATACGTATTCTAAAGTAGATACTTCATATCTATGTGTTAGAAGAAAGGGAATATACACTCACATAGAACGTATACTTAATACATTCAACAATACTTGTATTAAATCGAGTTTATGAAAGAGACTATGCACTCACTTGATCAGAAGATGATCGGACAGCACTACGGCTCTAAAAGTAGAAGCTCTTCGGTGAAACTAGAAGGTCTTCACACACCGGGCTTCTCGCAAGCAGAGCTTCGGCTCGGAAACTCTTTTCTTCTCGGGATCTTCGGTGCTTTGGGACTTGATTCGGGTCTCGGGATGATACCGGGGCTTCGGGGGGTTAAAATAGGACTTTAGAGAGGGTATAGGGAGTGAGAGAGAAGAGATTGAGCAACCAAACTCGGCTGCCCCTTGAATTCTATTTATAGGGCCATTTTTCAGCTCTCACGTCGTGAATTTTAAGTTCTCACGTCGTGAACTTAGTCGTCACTGCATGCGTCATCACAGGTTGCGTCTGTCAGGCTCCAGAAGGTGTCAGAAGTCAGTTCACGTCGTGAACACTGTTTTTCACGTCGTGAACTCTGACACAGCTTTAGGTTTCGCGCCCTGAACTTCAGAAATTCATAACTTTCGCATACGAGCTCCGTTTTCGACGTTCTTTATATCCACGCATAGGTGAGATTATGCTCTACAACTCTCGTTTAGACTCCGTTGGCTAATTTTGACTTTAATTTTAATATATTATTTTTAGTAGGTCGGGACAGGAAAACTCCGTTCGAAATTCATAACTCCTTCATCTGGACTCCGTTTTCGTCTGTCTTTTTATCGTTGGACTACTATCGATGAGATCTTCAATTCTCATTTAGAAAGTTTTGGCTAAATATCACTCGATCTCAATCTCGAGTTTCGGGCTGCATACTGCTAAGCTGAAACTTAGAAAAATCATAACTTCCTCATACGAAGTCAGATTTGGGCATTCTTTTTATGCACGCTCTCGGTTTAATGTATTCTACGACTTTAGTTTAGATTAATAAGTCTAGATATCGTTCTATCTTAAATTCATATTTTACGTCATTCAACGTCGTGTCGGTTCTGTCGCGAAACTTCGACAGGTCATAACTTCTTCGTTATTACTCGGATTTCGGCATTCTTTATATATTCGGAAACCTCGTCACGACCACTACGTCTTCATGTATCAATATTGGGTTTATCTAACATTTCATTTTCATGCTTATTTTTATTCTTAATTCATTTAAGCCACACAATTAAGCAATTAAGCATAAAACACATAATACTCAAATAATACATTCTTATTATTTCAAAATGGGTTACAAAGGTTAACCTAAACTATCACATCAACATTAATGCCTAGCCAAGAAACACAGGCGTTACAATAGGATTGGATGGTTCTTTTTTGAAGGGCAGTGTAAAGGTGAATTGTTAACTGCAATAGGTAGGGATTCCAATAATCAGGTGTATCCTATAGCTTGGGCAGTTGTTGATGTAGAGAACAAGAACAACTGGAAATGGTTCCTGGATTTGGTTAATGATGATCTTGGATTGCAGCGTGGAAAGGGTGTGTGTGTAATCAGTGACCAACACAAGGTAAAGTAACTATCTATTTATTTTTCAATATTTACAATAGTGTATGGTGTTGCTAATTAACTTTTTTTTTCATGTTATAGGGTCCTTTTGAAGCTAGTAAGGATATTCTACCATATGTTGAGCACAGGCAATGTGCAAGGCATATCTATGCCAATTTCAGAAAAGTTTATAGTGGAGTGCAGTTCAGAAACATGTTTTGGGCAGCTGCAAAATCTACCACAGAAGGAGATTTCAAGTTTAATATGGAAAGGATTAGGGCAATAAGTTCTGCTGCTTATGATCATCTCATGGCAAGGGAACCAACTTCATGGTGCAGGGCTTATTTCTCTACTGGCTTGGCTTGTGAGGCTGTAGAGAATGGGATTGCTGAGTGTTTCAATGCAATCATTGTAGACGCAAGAAAGAAACCTTTGCTGACTATGCTTGAAGAAATTAGGCTTTACATGATGGAAAGGGCTTTCAATCTGAAACAAGAGGCTGAAAACTGGGTTGGTGAAGTTTGTCCTTCCACGATAACAAAGATGGAAGAATTTGGAGAAGACATCAAGTAAGTATTCTCAATTGTTTTGTTTTTACATGTTCTATCTTATGTGTTTGCATCTTATGTTCTGTCTTATCTGTTTGCAGAAGTTGGCATGTAGTTCCAAGTGGAGTGAATGAATATGAAGTAAGGAATGGGTTTCAAAACTATGGAGTTAACTTGAAGGAAAAAATATGTGCTTGTAGATTATGGGAACTTTCAGGAATACCTTGTGTGCATGCACAAGTGGCAATATTATACACCAATCAAGATCCAGTTAACTTTATAAGTAGTTGGTTCAGCAAGAATAATTACAAGGCAACTTATGATCAGAATATACACCCAGTTAATAGAAGTATCTTATGGGAAGAAACAAGTTACACTAAGCCCCTTCCACCCATTGAAAGGAGGATGCCAGGAAGGCCTAGTGTTAAAAGAAGAAGACATGTTTCAGAAAATCAAGACAAGTACTCTCAAGTGTCAAGCAAGGGTAGAACTGTCCAGTGTAAAAATTGTCTACAAAGGGGACACAATAAAACATCATGCAAGAATCCTACAGTGGTTCCAGAACCTTAACCAAAGAAAAAAATGGGCAGGCCTAGGTTGGAACCTGATTTGCTTAATTGGTCAGGAACTAAAACAGGATCTAGAGGTGGTGGAAGGGCTGGTGGAAGGGTTAGTGGAGGAAGGAGTAGAGGTGGTGGTAGGGGATCTAGTGGAAGAAGCAATAGAGGTGGTGGTAGGGGATCTAGTGAAGGAGTTCAAACAGAATATGGGGAGGGTACTTCTAAGTTTCCTAAATGTGAGCCTGAACTTGTTGCCATTCCAAATGTTGAGAGTGAAAATGATGCAAATCCAGATTTTCACAATCATATAAGCTTAACAATTGACAACCTAAGGAAATCTTTATACACTACAGAAGAGATCATGGACTGTCTTGGACTCAGTGAAGCAGAATTACAACAAATTAAAGGTCTTGGATTGAGTGAAGCAGAAGTACAACAAATTGAAGATGTGGATGTTGCTATGTCACAAGTATGCTTTCTCATTATTCATTTTGTGATGTTAAATCTTGTTAACTAGCCTTTTTGTTATGCTTGTTACAGGATGTTGGAATTGCTAGCCAAATAACAGTTGAAGAACTCCCTACAAATCAAGCACTTGGAGATGAGGAAATGATGAATGAGGAGGATGGCATAGATGAGCCAGGGATGGGTGAGGTAATGATGAATGAGGAAAGGATGGATGGTGAGAGAGAAATACCTATCACACAACAATTGAATCAAGTCAGAAGGAAGCCTACAAAGAGGAGCAAAGTGAATCAAGTCAGGAGGAGGAATCCTTCGGAAAGGATAACAGAGATAAAGTTGCAAAAGGTGGTAGCTGTCAAGAATGGAAAGGGGATGAGTTCATCCAAACCCCTTAGTCTAGATTAGGGTGTTTCTAATCCCTACTTTTGTTAAGAACATGTATAAAACTTTTGGGTTTGAGCAAATGTTGATAGCCCTTTTGTTGATAAGCCTCTACTGTTGATAGCCTCTTTTGTTGATAGCCCCTTTTGTTTACATCCATATAAACTATAGGCTTTGGGCCCCTTGATCATGTTTTTGGGCATTTACACAACTTGCCATAAAACTTGTTTGGCTTTGGTTAATACTACATGTTCTATGATTAACAATGTTTATGTTCCCTTTGGTTATATTGATTCCTTGTTTTATAGATTCCAGTCATGCATACATTACTTGTTCTTACAATGTTTGCTTATATGGATACTAGTTATGCATGATTCCGATCATGCATGATTCCAGTCATGCATGATTCCGGTCATGCTTGATTCCGGTCATGCATGATTCCAGTCATGCATGATTCCGGTCATGCATGATTGACTCCATTATGTATTGATTCGTTTGTGTATTAAGTCCATTATTAACTTATTACAATCATACTTTGATTCCATTCATTGATTACAAATCAACACATTTAAAGTTCATACATAAACTAGATACTTTATTCATAAACTAGATACTTCATTCATAAGGGAAATCTTTATTCATAATCATATGAGTCACAAGATACTACATTCATAGTAAACTAACAACCCTTAGTCATAACCAAAACAAACACAACCAAAATACATTAAAACAACTTTCTATCCTACCAATCCATCAACATAACCAACAAAAACACAAAAGAAACCATAGAGACATAAAGCAATGATTTCCATCTTCCTCCTTCCACTGCTTGTTGTGCAACTGGTTGTTGTGCCATTGGTTGTTCCACAACGTCTCCAAAAAAGTTCCCAGCTGGTTGTTCTTGCCCAAACTCCCCAAATATTCGATGACTCTCCAAATTAAATGACTCACCAACCACCTCAGCAAGTCCTTGCCACATAAGCCAATTTAACCGGCTAAATGAAGGTCACCGGTAAAATAGGGCCGAAATGTTCAATTTACCCGGTTTCCTGGGTCTTTTTGTTCAAAAAAAATGTTGGGACAAAAGTGTAACTTTTCTCAAAATTTTGGGACTATTTTGAAGATTTCCCTTTATTTTTTGCCCACTTTAATGCATTTTCTATTGTGTATTTATCCATCTCCTACTTCCATTATTCAGGGCCAGCTGATGTCATCACTTATTTACCCAGATTTCTTGATGTTCATTGGTTTACTATCATCGCTCAATTATGGTACCTAAGATAGAGGTTGAAGATTCAAAAGGGGGTTTTGATCTTGAAGCTCTACAACAGGGGCTGTAGCACTCAGGGAAATCAATATTTATCCCTATTAAATGTACTTCAGTTGTTTTATTATTAATTGTAATCGTTTCCTACCGATGATGTCAGTACTGCCTTTCTATCAGTTTCCTTACATGGATTTTGGTTCATTCGTTTAATTAGGTGGTTGAGAAGATAGGCTCAAGTTGTTACCCTATAAAGCTGAGTTAGCTAGGAAAAGAATGCATGTTTGAAGATCTTTCTATCTTTATTTTCTTACTGTTTAAAGTTTCTGATCAATAACTTTAATTGGGCATCTATACACTTGTATTATAAGTAAAAAAGTGAGTTACCCTCAGTTAGGTAAGTAAGACTTGGTGTAATATGTAGAGTTATATCACCTTGTGGGATACTTGATTCTACTAGCAGAACAAGGAAAAAAGCATGTTCAGTTAACAGGGATACTTGATGTAGAGTTTTCAACTTTTTTCATAATTATGCCATCTTAATCATTGTGAAATGCGTTTATTCAAACGTAATTGTGCATCCAAATTTGGAGCTCTCATAACTTATCAATAGCAATACGATAAAAATGCCACCTTTATTGTTTCTAGATCTTAAGTAAAGATAACTTGACAGTATCAATGAATGTACAATAGACTACTTTAAGAACAATAAACCTTCATAGAACTAGAAATGAGTTTGCCTTATATATATACCAGTAGCTAAAGCTTAAATAGTCTCTTTATATGGTCAAAGGAAACCTCATAACAATTTCAAATTTGAAGTCATATAAAATAATTTAATAAACAGTACTTCATATAAAAGATTTTAATAAACAGATAACTGAAGTTTTACTTTAATCATGTAATTTATGAAGTGTTCATATGTCAAGTTTTTGACAATGAGATGTTCATTAAATTTTTATAAGAATTTTGTTAATATTTATTCAAATAACAGTATTACCAAGAATCTTCCATCAATGATTTAATAGTCATTGCAAAATTGTTGAAGTATTCCAATTTTCTCATTCATAAATTAGAGTAAATTACACTTTTGTTCTTTAGAAGATTATCACATGCTTCTTGCATATGTTGCGCATGATTGTATCCATTATCAGCTATAAGGATATGGTAAATAGAGGGACTGAAATTGTAACAATTAGTTTTATGAATGAAGTTCAAAGATATAATGAAATTATACTACTTGGATTTATCATTTGTATTGACGTGTTATATTATATAAAACAAAGTGTTCTTATTTTAAATTGATTTGTTGGCGTCTACACATGAAAGTTTTTGTTTGAGTTGCAAAGGGTCTTCAAATATTCTACTAATGAGTTGGTTAATAAGGTTGTTTCAAAAAGTGATTACTATACCTCTTTTCTACCGAGCTTGTTCATGGTTGAAAAATGTGAAGATGAATGGAAGGTATTGGGAAGGATGTTGGGTAGTTTTTTGACGGATGTGAAGGCATGTAGCATGTTGGCGAATGGGATGTATTGACGGATGAACGGATGTCTAAGGACATTTTGGTGGTTAATTGCATATGCAACGTGTTATTAGGGGCTGATCTTTGAGGGTTATGTGACTGATAATCCGTATGCAATAATCCCATGTTAGACCATGATATTTTGACATATTCCTACCTTCCATATGTGCTTTCAGCTGCCAATGATTGTTCACTTCAAAGATACATTTATTAATGTCAGTACATATAATTACCTTTCATCTATTTTTGAGTTTATATATATATATATATATATATATATATATATATATATATATGTGTGTGTGTGTGTGTGTGTGTGTAACATTCGGATTCAGGTATGTCCCTTTTGGTACTTAGAATGAAATTTTATTGCAAAAAATGTCCTTTTCGTATACTGGGTGTACATACGATTAGCGTACATGCGCATGGGAAGTCGGGGCACGGGGACCACGTACGCGGGCCGTACGTAGCCTTCCACTAAAACCCTAATCTTAAGGCTTGAGCCCTATTTAAGCTCACTTATGACCTTGGGCCCTCTTGCTTACCAGCCTCCACTGGCTTTGAACGTCCCTAAAATCCTGGTTACCATTGAGTGTGATTTTGGAGCTTAAAAGTGACATTAGTGGTCCTTTTTGGTGTGTTTGAAAGAAGAAGAAGTTGCTGAGAAAGCCTTGGACGTGATCGAGCTTCAAGATCCTGAGTCTACATCATCTTGGGAAGCTTTTGGAGGTAAAAAGCTTCTACCTTGCTGATTCTTTTGATTATTAGAGCTAGGGTTTGCTTTAAGGTCATTTTTGGGTTCATGGAATCTCTTTTGTGAGTTTGGGCAACTCCAGAGGCTAGAAATGCTAGATCTTAGTCCCTTTGGCATGTTAGAAGCATAAAAATGTAATCTTTTTAATGGGTTTAAAGCCATGCATGATTTTAGGACCTTAAAGTGAGCTTTGATGGACTAAAATAGATATTGTGCTCCCATAAGTCATGTTAAGGAATAAAGTTGCCAACTTTATGCCCTAAGACCCTTAACTCAATCGAGATCTGGTATTAGAATTATTTGTTTGCATGGGTTAAGAGCCAAATGGTTGTTTGGGTTAAGCTGGGCAGTACGCCGAGTGTAACAAGGAGTACGCAGCTCGTACTACATGGCGGGCTAGTACGTTGCGCGTTCATGGATTACGCCCCGCGTATGCTCCCAGTGAGCTTTTGGGCTTGCGTTGGGCTTCTGAGTAGTTTGGGCCCTATTTAATTTTTGGGCCTTGATCTGTTAGACTGGATTGGGCCTTTGAACTTGCTAATGGACCTTAGGTGGCATTGTTGGGCCTTTTGGGCCTTGTGGAGGCCGTTATGGTGGATGGGCTGAATATGGTTAGGCTCATAATGGTTTAGACAATAGGTCATAATTTAGGAGTTGGACTTAGGGTTTTGGCCCATGTATTGAGTTAACCTAATTCTAATTAGGGTCGTCTATGTTTATTCAGTGTGAGATTGTCGGATCGGTAGCCAAGCTGTAACATCCTTAAAAATCATGCCAAATTTAAACTTTTTAAAACATTTCAAACCCATGATTATTACAAAACTCGTTTTCAAAATAGCATATTGTTAGAGTATCCCAGAATCAAAACATAAAATCATAAAATGTGAGGAGCGGTACGATCACGCCTTCGCCTTCCCGCGATCATCAGAAGTACCTGAAACAATAATCGATAAATGTAAGCTCGAAGGCTTAGTGAGTTACCCCCAAAATACCCATACCCGCGACAATACACATATAATCATAAAAAGCATACTATGGGTCCAGTCAACCATCGGGTTGGAATACCCCAGGCCCTCAACCATCCGGTTGGAATGCTAACATATTATGGTTCCAATCATCCTCGGGATGGAATACCCCAGGCCCACAACCAAAACGTTGGAATGCCCACATACTATGAGTCCGGTCATCCTCGGGATGGAATACTCACAGCCCACAACCAACAAGTTAGAATGCACAGGTCTATTGACTTTCGCACAAAGCAGATAAGCCTCAACCGCCAAACAAACGTGTGCACATATAACATATAATCACATAACAGTCTATAGACAACAACTGATCTAACGGATCATACCACATAATATTATCCTACCCTCTAGGATACCGAACTAACAGGTCATACCACATATCACATATTATCATCCTACCCTCTAGGATACCGATCTAACAGATCATACTAGCATAACATAACCAATAACAATTCAAAGGGTCGGCCTTGGTGCCTTAGACCCTTGAGTATAGTGAGGATAACTCACCTCACAATGTCGCACTGAAAATGATAAGCTCAAACTCTCGAATCACCAACACGAACTCTACCACCTATAGTTACCATAAAACCCTTTTTCCATAAATTTCCAAATTACCAAAATGCCCCCAGAGGTCAACTGGTCAACCCTTGGTCAACGTCAAAGTCAACAGTCAAAGTCAACAGTCCATGTTGACCCGACTCGTCGAGTGTAGTTCACCGACTCGTCGAGTCCTTCCTGAACTCGAGAAGTCATGAAATCCTTGGTTGACTCATCGAGTTTCCCTATAACTCGCCGATTTAATGCGTGTCCAAAGGTTGGGAAAAATCCTAGCCGACTCGCCGAGTCATTCGACTGACTCGCCGAGCCCAAGGCAATCTTCATCGGACTCGCCGAGTTGTTCATCAAATCGTTGAGTTCATGACCATCTTCATATGACTCGCCGAGTCGACCTTGCGACTCGTCGAGTCCCTTCAATCCCTCATCCATACAGAGGCTTTTTAAGCCATGCTAAGGCTCCAAATTGCAGATCCAGCTTCCCAAGGCATGTTTATCATGTAAAGTTGCAAACTTTACGTGCATGCAAAGCTCTAAAGCCTTAAAATGACAAAAACCAAGCTTGCAAAGAAGTTTCACACTAGAGGGAAGGTTCATGCTTGCCAAAGCTGAAACTTTATGGACTTAGAGTCCAAGGAAAGTCCAGATCTGAAGTTACAACTTCAGATCTTAGCTTATACCCATGAATGGGTTCTTATAATACTAGAAAAGCCCAAAAATCCACCCAAAAGAGATCTAGAATGAAATGGGGTTAAAATAACAGCTTAATACCTTCCCAAAAGATGCCAACTGAAGTAGATCTTGATTCTCACGAGTTCCTTGCTTCAATCCACTTGTTTTCCCCAAGCTCTTCTCCCCAAGAATCCTCTTCCAAAGCTTAAAACACACAATGGAGCACACACACACGTATTAGGGTTTTGCTGAGCTCTTAAGGGACTGTAAAGAGGCTGAAGGAGGCTTATGATTCTTTAAATAGGGTGCAAAACCCCGGAAATTAGGGTTTCACCCTCCAGCTCCAACTCGTCGATTCACTCTTCCGACTCGGCGAGTTGGTCACTTAAACACGTGTCCCAAACCCGCTGCTACTCGATGAGTCAGGGCATCCAAATCGTCGAGTAGACCTTGAAACTTGAAAATTGAAGCCATAATATTAATACCTGAGAATCGGGGCGTTACAGTTCTCCCCCACTTGAACTATACTTCGTCCTCGAAGTCCGCTGCGATGAACAACTCCGGATAGTGCTACCGCATCTCAGCCTCTGGCTCCCAAGTCCATTCGGAACCCCTCCGATGTTCCCACTGTACCTTTTCCAAAAGGCATCTCTTTATTCAGCAGAACCTTCACCTTCCTCTCCAGAATGGCCACAGGCCTTTCCACATAATTCATGCGCTCATCAACCTGAATGCCATCCAATGATACTACTGCCTCCTCATCTAGGATGCACTTACACCATTTCGAAACGTGAAAAGCGATGTGAATCTCAACCGAACCTTTTCAAAAGGTCTATCCTACATGCCACTTTGCCAACCTGACAAAATCCTGATGATCCAAAGTATCAGAAACCAACTTCCCTCTTCCTGAAGTGAACCCTTTGTGCTGATAGGATAAAGTGTCCTCCAGCTCCCAAAATATCATACATAATCAACCAGCTAACAAGTACGAACACTCATACCTGGCCCAATCAGCCTTGGGTTGGAATACCAGGCATGCCTACGACGGGTCCAGACATCCCTAGGATGGAATACCCTCGTATCCCTACATATGTTTGGCCCACTCAATCATAGGGTCCGGTCATCCTCAGGATGGAATACCCTAGATTGGAATACCTCTATGACACAACTCGGGTCTACTCATAACTTGAGATCCAAGGATCTAACCTTGCGTCTCATCCACTATCCTCTGATTCGTCACAACCGAGTGCAACTCCCCCGAATCTCAACGATACATCCAATCCGAACGCACTCTTACCAGCGACATAACCAACACAATCTTTATGCCCATAGCCTATGACTGGAATATCATTACATGGTCCTCAACATAGGTCTGCATTGCCTCTGAGCCCACAGCATGAGCCTGGTATGCCCTCTCCGGCCCTCAGCTCATGACTGGAATGCTTCCGATAACCTATCGACACTGTTGTCGTCACTTCAGATGCCCATCACTCCATCCTGGAGGCACTCACCTCCTCCATTGCCCAAAAAGGCCTAAACAATGTCCTTCACAACACCAACAAATGTCACAGTGCTAAAACCTCACCCTACACTGTCCACTTGCAGAACAAGTTGCTACTCCATAACACATATATTCTCAGAACCTGATCACATAACTAACAAAACCCATTCAAAGTCTTCAGCCTACTCCATCAACATGTTCAATACTTGGGGACATACCTAATGATTGCTATAGCATAGCAGCATACTCAATACCCGCACATAGATCTACAAATGCATACATATACTTTTCGCACACCTGAAAACCCAAGTCGTTAATGCCGCCCTGAACACAGAAACTGACCGAAACAGTAGGTTGCCTTCTGGTTGCTTTCGAAGTCCACTGAGACCTCCCCGGTCCCAACTTATCTAGAATACCGAAGTCCTGACCGGTTGCTGAGCCAATGGTAATCTCACAGTCGCCCCACGTGACTCCCGAAGGAACTTCGTCTAGCAATAATCGCCCTAACTATATCGCCACTCATGGCTCCATCAATCCTTCTGATCCATTGATCATAGCAGCCCGACAACCTGACGCCATCGAATCATATACAAAAAGTGAACGCTACCAGAATATTGTAGTCTTACATCATGTCCGGTCTCCAACGACCTACCGTTTTCCTGATTCCGATTATGCTATGGTCTACCCACAATCTTGCAAACAGGCCCACCCTGAACTTGTCGTCTGAAAGAATCCGTGAATGCTACGAATCATCTCGCAGCCTCATAACACTTCCCACACCATCTGACTAATAGTGAATGGTATGGCTACCCCTGCAGTCTTACAACACTTTCCATACTATCTGATCGCTTGTGAATGCTACGGCCACCCCCGCAGTCTTACGACACTTTCGTTCTAACACAAACGCAGTCTGATACCTTACCCTCAATCTATCAATCCACTTACCCTCAGAGTCTATCACACACCTACCTGAACACCCGAACTGAACTCAATTCATGACTGGAACCCCAAACTGATTTCCCAAAATTTGCTATCAAGCACTGAGAAGACGCGATACACATGCTGTGAAGTTTACCGAACTCCCAACTCACACAACCCTCAAACCAAACAGCCACTTGGGCCGCCTTTCTTCCTGACCACGATGCGGAACTTAACCCATTTTCAACACCGCTCGTGCTTCTGTATCCCGAGGCGATTCTCCCCCACTTAGATTCGACTAAGTCTTCACAATACATGAAAATTGGAGAATTCCCAATCCTTCTCATTGTCCAACAATCAATCCGATAACAACCAACTCTTCTAACTAGCGCTCCATTACTAGCCAATCCTAATTGGCCACACACTTGAAGAACCAGATGAACACTTCCTGAATCCCAGTGAAACCGACAGTCATAATTGTTAGAATGACCCCACACTCAAGTCCTGAAGACCAAAAGATAGATACTCCAACTAATACCTCGGCGATGAGCTACTTCCCTTGGTGCTTTCGTTCGTCAATCACGAACGGTTACCAAAACCATTGATCCCTGACAATGCTGAATAACCCTTATGTGGGACCCTATCCGCATACCTCCCACATACTACCCCTATTTCCAAAGGTGTTCCAAACAATTTTCCCGCTCAAACGTTCACAGCTGAATTGCAGTAGCTGAAGCAACCTCTTCCCTAAACCGGGCTACAAAATATTCCCAAGACATAGTCTATAATCCCAAAATAGCAATAGGTCACACAATCGATCCTTACCACCTGATACAAGAGATCCAAGGCAAACCGGACCTCACAAAATAATTATGCCACATCGACCCACCTACGCTGAAATAATATCGCCAATCCCTGTAACCAACTGACACCGAGCTGAAATACAGCCCGATCTTGGGGTTACAAGCCTGCTCACTCCTTCGAGCTCGAAAAACTGAATGGACACAACCCTTGCCATTAGGTGATAAAATTCTTATAATCAACCACTCTACTGCCCATCCTCTAATGAATCTCTGAACTCTAATCACCTACAATCCTTTGATAATAAATTTCTCCTGACACCTCCAATGGCCTAACAACTCATGAAACTCCGCAACAAATAGATCAGACAGAACAGGCAACTAACCCAAAATTATTGTTTATCCATACTCAAGAATATTCCAAGACAAAATAAATACCGATCACGGACGACTTGACCATAATATTATTACAGAATGTGGTTTTCCAATTACATACCAGAGACTTCTTGCGGCTCAACATTGACCTCCTGAGGAACGATGATTGCTGGAATCTGAATTCCTTCCGTCCTCAACGTAGGACAGCTGGACCTGAAATGACCTGGCTGGTGACAGTGAAAGCATATATGATCCTTCTTCCAATCCCGTTGCACATGCCCTCTCTCCCCGCACTTGTAGCACTTGAATTTGTGACAAGCAAATTCGTGGGTTCCCCCACACTTGCCACACACCTCCTGACCCTCCTGACTTCCAGTACTTAGGTTAGTTGTCTCCAACTCTTCGTCCTCTGCTGAAAAGTCCCTCCTTCTCTTTCCTAGTTGTGACCCCTCCACCGACACTCCCCCAGTAGTCATCCCGGTAGCAACATCTCTCACAGATTGCAACGGTGCAACTTGCTCCTCGAACTTGGCGATCACCCTGGCCGTGACGCGGTTCACGACACCGAACAATTCTTCTCGCAAAATCTGAGAAACCTCCACGGAAATCATCTCCTGTATCTGATCGAAAAAAAATACTGGCCTATCCTGGCCACTCGCTTTCGATCCTGATCCGGATCCCGCCTCAAATCGATTTGCCATCACCATACTGAACATATACCAGGAAGATATCAGATAATCCGCATAAACGACGGGGAACCTACTCCCAACCGAACCCTAGGGGTTGTGACTTCCTTGACACGCGTATGGGTCTTGTGCTTTCAGTAGTACGGGCCCATACTACCATCCACACCTACCCATATTTGTCTCAAGTATCACCACAACACCCTACAATATACATATACATAGAGAGCGCTAAGTCCTCACTCCTAGAGGAATGATAAATATCTCATAACTGGCCTCCCGGCCTCTTACTACCCACCCATCCACCAACTGCCACACGACCCTCCATTGGTTCCAGTTAACTATTGCATGAATACAATCACATACCGCATGGCTTAAACAATCTTAGAATAAAAGATTTAATCCCACAACGGTTGGACTCAGACAAGAGCTGCGCAGCAGGACCAAATCACTTACCCTAAGACCATTTAACCCATGTAGCATGTGACTTAGAGTATTCACCCAATAGTTAGTTCACACGCGAAAGAGTCACAAACAATCAATGAGGTACTCTACATAAGATAAGGCATCAAAGATCAGGCAATTCTATCATACGATTCTTGAGGATCCCTATATTATTACTAGCATGCTGTTCTAACATATCACATAATATCAAATAACTTGTATGGTATTTTGGGGTCTAATTAGTGGCTCCGGCTGATCGTACACTTGCATCCTCCTTTATTATTTGAAAACCATTCGAAAATTATTTTGAAAACATTTTCCCTAGTTTGAGACTGAATTCACACAAATGTTCCTCCAATTCACTCAAATCAAGGCTTTGATACCAACTTGTAACATCATTAAAAATCATGCCAAATTTAAACTTTTTAAAACATTTCAAACCCATGATTATTACAAAACTTGTTTTCAAAATAGCATATTGTTAAAGTATCCCAGAATCAAAACATAAAATCATAAAATGTGAGGAGCGGTACGATCACGCCTTCACCTTCCCGCGATCATCAGAAGTACCTGAAATAATAATTGATAAATGTAAGCTCGAAGGCTTAGTGAGTTACCCCCAAAATACCCATACCCGCGACAATACACATATAATCATAAACAGCATACTATGGGTCCAGTCAACCATCGGGTTGGAATACCCCAGGCCCTCAACCATCCGGTTGGAATGCCAACATACTATGGGTCCAATCATCCTCGGGATGAAATACCCCAGTCCCACAACCAACAGGTTGGAATGCCCACATACTATGAGTCCGGTCATCCTCGCGATAGAATACTCACGACCCACAACCAACAAATTGGAATGCCCAGGTCTATTGACTTTCGCACAAAGCAGATAAGCCTCAACCGCCAAACAAACGTGTGCACATATAACAGATAATCACATAACAGTCTATAGACAACAACTGATCTAACGGATCATACCACATAATATTATCCTACCCTCTAGGATACCGAACTAACAGGTCATACCACATATCACATATTATCATCCTACCCTCTAGGATACCGATCTAACAGATCATACTAGCATAACATAACCAATAACAATTCAAAGGGTCGGCCTTGGTGCCTTAGACCCTTGAGTATAGTGAGGATAACTCACCTCACAATGTCGCACTGAAAATGATAGGCTCAAACTCTCGAATCACCAACACGAACTCCACCACCTATAGTTACCATAAAACCCTTTTTCCATAAATTTCCAAATTACCAACATGCCCCCAGAGGTCAACTGGTCAACCCTTGGTCAACGTCAAAGCCCACAGTCAAAGTTAACAGTCCATATTGACCCGAATCGTCGAGTGTAGTTCACCGACTCGTCGACTCCTTCCTGAACTAGAGAAGTCGTGAAATCCTTGGTTGACTCGTCGAGTTTCCCTATAACTCGCCGATTTAATGCGTGTCCAAAGGTTGGGAAAAATCCTAGCCGAGTCGCCGAGTCATTCGACTGACTCGCCGAGCCCAAGGCAATCTTCATCGGGCTCACCGAGTTGTTCATCAACTCGTTGAGTTCATGACTATCTTCATATGACTCGCCGAGTCGACCTTGCGACTCGTCGAGTCCCTTCAATCCTTCATCCATACAGAGGCTTTTTAAGCCATGCTAAGGCTCCAAATTGCAGATCCAGCTTCCCAAGGCATGTTTATCACGTAAAGTTGCAAACTTTACGTGCATGCAAAGCTCTAAAGCCTTAAAATGACAAAAACCAAGCTTGCAAAGAAGTTTCACACTAGAGGGAAGGTTCATGCTTGCCAAAGCTGAAACTTTATGGACTTAGAGTCCAAGGAAAGTCCAGATCTGAAGTTACAACTTCAGATCTTAGCTTATACCCATGAATGGGTTCTTATAATACTAGAAAAGCCCAAAAATCCACCCAAAAGAGATCTAGAATGAAATGGGGTTAAAATAACAGCTTAATACCTTCCCAAAAGATGCCAACTGAAGTAGATCTTGATTCTCACGAGTTCCTTGCTTCAATCCACTTGTTTTCCCCAAGCTCTTCTCCCCAAGAATCCTCTTCCAAAGCTTAAAACACACAATGGAGCACACACACACGTATTAGGGTTTTGTTGAGCTCTTAAGGGACTGTAAAGAGGCTGAAGGAGGCTTGTGATTCTTTAAATAGGGTGCAAAACCCCGGAAATTAGGGTTTCACCCTCCAGCTCCAACTCGTCGAGTCACTCTTCCGACTCGGTGAGTTGGTCACTTAAACACGTGTCCCAAACACGTTGCTACTCGACGAGTCAGGGCATCCAACTCGTCGAGTAGACCTTGAAACTTGAAAATTGAAGCCATAATATTAATACCTGAGAATCGGTGCGTTACAAAAGCAATCATTATATACCAGCAGACTGAGGTGAGTCTTCTCACTATATCAATGGGTCGATGTCACCAATATTGGCCCATTACTTCACATGCGGATTGATAGTTGCCAATGTGTTTGTTTGACTGAAAGACCTCGGGGCTAGCCCGAGGCACTTGTACGGAAAACCATAGGGGTAGCCCATGACACTTGGATGTCAGACCATAGGGGTAGCCCATGATATTTCATGGAAAAGACCATGGGGGTAACCCATGATATTTCAAGCAAAAGACCATGGGGGTAGCCCATGACAATCATATGTATGTTGTGTGGCACTTTACGATTGTATGTTATGTGGTATTTGGGAACTCACCAAACTTTTGCTTACAGTTTGTATTGTGAGTTCAGGTACTTTCCGGTACTAAGGGGAAGGGCCCTGCTTGATGGCGCAACATTCACTCTCCACTGTTTTTCGCACTTACGGTTATTGTTACTCTGATAATTGAACATGTTTATGGTGTAATGGATTTTGGAAACAATTTATGGATGTATTTTCCTTTGTGAAAATAAAAATTTTTATTTGGATTTTGGAACGTTATATATATATATATATATATATATATATATATATATATATATATATATGTATATAAAGATGAATAAAGGTGTTGGCTTACATAAATCTACCACACGCTTTGAATTTTGGACAAATATTATGCGGTTAAGAAGCATACGATTTGGATGTGATGAGAATAAATCTGACCATGCAACATGTAGTGACTTTATAGTTGACCCAACACCATTACACCAAGTTACTTTATTTGTATTCTAAGCGGTTAAATGCATTAAATAGGAACGTACTTTGAATGTCCAAGCAATTCGAACACGTTTCCTAGGGTCCGTTTTTGTAGTTTGTGCTTTACTGAATAGGAACTATGTATATTGTGGGATGATTATTGTGAACGGATGAATCTTAAGGTTCCTATCTACTTATTTACACGATTGCTTTTTTTATTATAACCACACTTCATTCAAACCCACGGCATAGCGCGAACTTTTTTACTAGTTATTATACAATTTATTTGTCTAAATGTATTATATATATATATATATATATATATATATATATAATGTTGACATGTATATTACATGGTAGTGATAATGTATTAGAACGGTAATATATATATATATATATATATATATATATATATATATATATATATATATATATAGAGCTAGGTTCATTTGTTTAAACTAAATATTGTGTTATTGTATGTATAAATATGGGCCAATCAATATTTAAAAAATAAATAAATAATCAAACAAATAAATAAGGGTAATTTAGTAATTTGATAAATAATTTCTACAAATACACTCCTATAATTATGGTAAATAATTTGACCTACCTTTATTCCTTTTTAAAACAATAAACAATATTGTATTCTATCTCATTCGTAACCCTAGCTCCAAAACAGAACAAAGATACGATCGCTTATCCCCTGTTCGCTGCTTCCGATCAATAGCTGCTTCCAATCGGTGGTTCTGCTGTTTTCGCGTGCGCACACACACAATCAACAGGTAAATAAAATGTGAATCTAATCTCTTTCCTCCATCGGCATGAGATCGCATTCACCATCAGGTAATCGCCTCTTTTTGTCGATTCAACCCGATTCCTATTTTCCACCTCTTTATTGAATTGTCGATGTGAAGTTGTTGATATTTATTACTGAATGTGGTCAAACTTATCAGATGCCATCGTCTCCTCCTTCAAATGGTCACGTTTGATTTTGTTATTGATAATTTGTGATTGTGCACCAAACCTGCACTCCAGGTATTCGATGAAAAGCCAGACAAAGTAATTATATGTATGTGTCATTAGTGTTTGTGTTTTCACATAGTGATGCAAAAATAAAAATATTATAATACGTAAAAGTGTCATACGGTATTGTTTTTCTGCAGACTACTTTCAGTAACTTTTTCTATTTTTTTTGTTAGAAAAATTTATGGAGTAACTTTACAATGCCTTGGATGTAAGTCTTTTTCTGAATTAGGAAATATATATTTTTGCAAGTTTTGTCTAATAAATCATGAAAAAATCATCTTAGATTATCAGTTTTCCAGCTTAAATGTTGAGCCCTATCGAAAATTGGCTCCTGGTACTTTTCTTTTTTCAAATTATCAATGTTACATATAATTGATCTTGTTGATGAAACTTTCCGTAGTTGAAATTGACTCGTAATTGATTTGGATCTGCAATTGATTTCGAATGATAATTCAAAAATCACATAAACCACTCTTCATTCAGGTTTGCACTAGAAAACATACACTTCGGTGGTGTGTTCTTGACTGAAAACGAAGAAGAGAAGGAATGCAGGGGTGATTTTTCTTTTGTATTAAATATTGATTGTGAATCGATGCAGAAAATAATAGAGAATGGAAGAGTGTTTATGTAGATGATTCAATGGATGATATTGGTGAGATTCCAATTCTATTGGAATGGAATCACGAATTCCAATTCTATTGGAATGGAAAGACGAATTCCAATTCTGTTGGAATCACAGATGTTGATGCTTGAAGAACAGACCACAAAACTGAAACGGGCCACATTATTCTTTTAGAATGTATTAGTCGTTGTTAGATTTTGATGTTTTCTTTCCCGTTTTGATTGTTTTTTAGTTTTATTCCTTAACAATAAATGTAATTCTTAATAATTGTTACCTGTATTCTATAAGAAATAATATGTTTTTTGTTTTTATTATTCAATTGATTATTCAAGGATTTGTTATTCTACAAGAAGTTTTTAAATTTATGATCAAGAAATAGGTTCAAGAATATTTTTATTATTTATGGTTCAAGAATATTTTTATTTTTGAATATACTCATAAACATATTCTGTCAGAATGTCCGAATTAAAAAAATTATAATACGTAAAATCGGATTTTTAAAATTAATAGAATCTATGATCCCTTAAAAAATGCAATTTTCCTTTATTAAATCTATATTAATTGACTAAATTACCCTTGTAATTAATTAAGATGATATTTTCACTTATATTTAATTCAATAATATATATTAATCACTTTCTTAAAATAAGTAAATTTGATTGGCCCACATTTATGCATACAATAACACAATAATTACTTTGAATAGAATAACCTAGGCCTATATATATATATATATATATATATATATATATATATATATATATATATATATATATATATATATATATATATATACTAGGTTATAATCTGTGGAAATCACGGGCGAAACAATTAAAAATTTTATATACACAACAAAAATTAATAACTATAAAAAAACATGGAATTCTCAATGGTAAGTAATCATAAATTTATTTCATAAGTAAAATAAACATAACACTTTAACATAAATTTTGAAATACTTCCTTGTACACAGCATAGATTTCGAAACTTATAAAATAATTCTTTAAAAACCTTAGCCTGAATTAGAGTTCCCTACAAAAAATATACAATACAACATTAGCAATTCATTAACAAAATGTATATTAAAAACAATGAAAAAAAAATTATTAAAATAAAAAGAATCTGCATTTTCATCCAAAAAAAAATCATTTTGATGGAATGCTTTTCGTTAGCATCAAATTTAGTTACAGAGTGTCCACAACTTCAATATCTTTACTTTGAGTTTGAATTCAGAATTAAGTGGGTCAATGTCTTTTATGAATGTAATATTTGAAGTACACATATTTCTGTAAAAAAAATTTAGAAAAGTAAATATTTAGTAAACCAATATCCAAGATTATTGAAAAAAAATACACAATGTTGATTTTTAATGATTTTGAAATGAAAACATAAACAAAATAACGATTTACCCTTGTGAAAAAAATTGAATGTAGCATGCTTTTAACAATAAAAAGACCAAAATGCAGGAAAATACAAAGTAATAAATAAGTTACTAAGACACAATAAAAAAACCAAAATGTCTTTTTCCCATATTTCCAACATAGCCAACTAAGGTGCAAAGTGAAAGTGCTAAAGAAATAAAACAATTATATGAAGTTAAAAAGGCCAAAATAACAATGTTTCATAATAAATGGACAAAAATGCACTTTTCCTAAATTTCCACTATCCAGTAGTATAATTGGATGTCATTATGGGCTATAATGTTTTTAATAGTGCTGTAAGTTGAGGGGTAATAGAGTCATTTACTCCAAAAAAAACTATCGATTTTATAAAGTTGTAGTCCTACTTTTTCTATAAAATAGATTTGGTCCCCATGTAACATCCCGGAATCAGGTATATCTCTTTGGCCCTTCTTCTTTCCTTAAGTTGTCAAATTTAGTCCTTGAGAAGAATAGGTGATTATCGAGTACGTTGGGCGTACAGGAGTGTACGCTGCGCGTACTCGTGAGCATGTTCTTGACGCGGAGGTCACCAGTACGCTGGGGGTACCATAGAGTTGTTGGGCGTACTATGCTCAGGATGAAAACCCAAAATGAGGGGTGAACCCTATATAAAGAACATGATGGCCTCATTTTTGGCCACCATTCCCAGACACCAAAACCTCTAAACCCTAAATCTTCGTCCTTGTAGCTGGAGAGTGCATCTACGAGCTTGTGAGTACATCTTTGTGATCTTGAGGTGGAGAAAGAGCTTGGAAGAGAAGGAGTGAGAGCCCAAGAGTTTGGATCTGAGCTTAGCTACGTGAAAGGCTTCCTAAAAAGGTATAAAGCTTCAAGCTTTCTTATCCTTTGCTTTGGTTCATTCATTTGGTGTATTTAGGGTTTTAGCCCCAAAAGGTGGAGACTTTATGAGTAAATGAGCTCCAAAGACCTTGATCTACCCCTTTTCAGTGTATATTGTGATATAGATTCATAAAGATCCCATATTGGACGTTAAGAGTGAGCCATGCATGAGATGTGAGCTTCTTAAGGAAAGGGGTTGTGTGTTTTGAGTGTTGGTGACCTTTTCAGCCATGCAAAGGCTTAAAGTCACTGACTTTATGGATTAAGAGACATTAGAGTGACCAGATCTGAAATATGAGTCCATGTCTTAACTGATTAAGACCAATATTGTAAGGAGTGTGAAACTGGGGCGTACGCTGGGCATAACCCTAGTACGCGCAACGTAGGGGTCGAGCACCCCCGATTCTGCATAGCAGCCGAGTACGCCCAGCGTAGGGAGGTGGAACGCGCAGCGTACTCCCTGCTGTTGACTTTTGTTGACTTTTAGGGTTTGGTCAAGATTGAGGACTATTAAGCCCATTGAGGGGTAAAATGGTATTTTACCCTTCTGTGAATTGTAGAAGGGTTAGTCTAGCTTCTAGGGGGCCAATATTAATTAGGGATAATTATTATGTGTTAGGCGGAGGCTAGACCGGTGGGTAGAGTTTGAGATTCCGAGTACGAAATTTTCATTCACTAGCTTACGAGGTGAGTCTTCTCACTATACCTTACCCCGAGTGGTAATTATGTGTGACCGGAAGGTCTTATGTGTTTATAAGTGTTATGAGATATATGTTTTACGTGATATGTATATGTTTGCATGGTTTGGACCGGAAGGTCAACATGGTTTGGACCGGAAGGTCAACAGGGTTTGGACCGGAAGGTCATCATCGGTAGGACCGGAAGGTCTACCAGAGTTGTGGGACTGGAAGGCCCCACTGAGACACATTGACCAGAAGGTCTCTTATAGTTATAGCCTCAAGTGTCTATTTATATGTATGTGGTATTTTGGGGAACTCACTAAGCATGTGTGCTTACTGTGTTATGTGATATGTGTTTCAGGTACTTCAGAGGACCGCGGGAAGGCACCGGCATGATTGTACACACGCACACATTTGAGATAGAGTTATCTTGTGGATCCTGGATTGTCATAATGTTTTGAAACTTTGTTAACTGATATTTGGTGTTTTAAAAAGATAATGTACGTTTTATGAAATTAAAAATGAAAAGTTTGGTTTGAAATTTCGTGTCGTTACAAGTTGGTGTCAGAGCATTTGTTTGAGGCATTCAGATACACCTTCGGGTATGTCTGGACTCAAACTGAGGATTTGAGAAAAAGTTTTCAAAAGGAAACGATTTTTCTAAAATGAGTAAGAGATTTAAGAAAAAACGGAGACGAGCAGTATGTACAATCAGCCAGCGCCCGAACGGTGATTTCCCAAAATACCCTTATTTTATGTATTATGAGATGATAAGATATGGTATGCATGCTAGAGAGTGGGCTAGGTATTTCATGATTTAGGACTAGAGTGGCCTGATTTGTGATGCCTTAGCTTAGGGGTTCTGCTATTTGTGGTTTGCTCTAGTGCGAGTATGTAGCAGAAGGGAGCTTACGATAGATTTACTATGAGAGTAGTTGACGTTGTCGATGTATAGAGTACTTGTGAACTAGAATCCTAGGAGGAAAACTTGGGGTGAACACAGATGCGGTGTGGAAGGTAGTATTGGGCCCGTACTACTAAAAACACCGGGTCGGTGAGCAGTTCAAGTAAGAATCCTAGGGATGCCAGGGAACAAGTAGGGGAAGTGATAGAGCGTGAGTATACTCGAGCGAGTCTCTGATTACTTTTGTGTTGTATTACAGAGACATCATGGTGGGTACGCGCCACAACCCAGGGTGCAGTGGTACCAGTGACGATAAGATCCGGAGGATGATTCATGAGGAGGTAGCCGCAGCCATTCGAGCAGAGATTCCCGAGATGTTTGGGTCTATCAAGACCACCCTGATTGAGACATTTGATGAGCGATACACTGCTGTCACTCAGGCTGCTGCTGCTGCTACCACCGCAACTGTCGCTGCTGCTAGGCCATAGGGAGGTGACTCGTTGCTGTACCGAGAGTTCAGTAACACTAAGCCACCAGAGTTTGATGGGACTCAGGATCCGATAGTCGCAATGAGATGGATCTCTGACATAGAGGGATGTTTCTACACATGTTCCTATCCGGAGCATTTGAGGGTACGGTTCGCATTGAACCAACTTCGCTTGGGAGCGAAGGACTGGTGGAAGTTTGTGACAGGTGATTTCACTCCTGCAAAGCTTACCGCGGTGACTTGGGAGAGGTTCACCACGATGTTTCAAGATAAGTATGTTCCCCCCGTGGAGAGGGAACAGTTGGCCCAGGAGTTCTTGTCCCTCAAGCAGGGGACTGAGTCTGTGACGGTGATTACGAGGATGTTTCATGGGAGGGCGTTGTTTTTCCCTGAGCACGTGTCTACCAAGCAGGCACGTATGATTCGGTACTTGAGCATACTGAGGAGGGATATTCGAGTAGGCGCTTGCTACAAATGTGGCAAGGAGGGGCATATAGCCAAGGATTGCCCCAGGGGGTTCATGGTCTGTTTTCACTGCAACCAGACTGGCCACCGAAAGGCCGAGTACCCGCAGCTGTTACAGGGATCAGTACAGGGATCTGCCCCTGCTACTGTACGAGCTACTGAGATTCGGCCAGCAAAGGTCGAGGTACCGAGGGATCGCGGGAGAGCCTTCCAGCTGACAGCGGAGGAGGTCCGCGCAGCACCTGATGTTGTGGCTGGTATGTATTCTTTTACTTATTCTATTGTTGAGATATATTGTGCTTATATTGTGATATGCGTAGGTACTTTTCTTGTGAGTTATATACCTGCTTTAGTGTTATTTGACTCGGGTGTGAGTCGATCTTTCGTGTTGTTAGCATTTAGCCGTCACATCAGCATCCGACGGGAGGCGTTGAGTAGACCACTGCGAGTTTCCATAGCCTACGAGCGCGCGGTTTTTGCTACTGATGTGCGTCGGGGATGTATACTTGAGATTTTCGGTGTTGAGTTCCCGGTAGATCTGGTACCGATTGCGATGGGGGATGTTTGTGATATTGTGGGCATGGACTGGTTGAGTCGATTCGGAGCTGTTATAGACTGCGACCGTCAGTTGGTGACCATACGGAACCCTAGTGGGGGAATGCTTACAGTGTATGGCGAGGGTACCCGATCTGGATCAGCATTTTGCTTGGCTGCCAGTGCAAGACAGAGTCTACAGCAGGGTTGTAGGGGCTTTGTAGCGTATGTGATGGATAGGCGAGTTGCTACTGAGAGACCAAGTTCTATCGCTAATGTTCCGATAGTGAGGAGTTCCCGGATGTTTTCCCCGAGGAGTTGCCAGGTGTTCCTCCCAAGAGGCAGGTGGAGTTCCGTATTGATTTGATTCCCGGGGCGACACATATCGCCAAGGCAACCTACCGCCTTGCGCCGCCATAGATGTAGGAGTTATCCTCACAGCTCCAGGAGTTATTGGGGAAGGGTTTTATCCGACCGAGTAGCTTGTCGTGGGGAGCACCGATCCTTTTTGTCAAGAAAAAGGATGGTTCACACCGGATGTGCATTGATTACCGGGAGTTGAACAAGCAGACGATCAAGAACCGTTATCCACTACCAAGGATCGACGATCTGTTCGATCAGTTGCAGGGTGCGTCTTGGTTTTCCAAGATTGACTTGAGATCTGGGTATCATCAGATGAGGGTGCGTGATGAGGATATTTAGAAGACAACATTTAGGACTCGTTATGGGCATTACGAGTTCTTGGTGATGCCTTTTGGGCTCACCAATGCACCGGCGGCGTTCATGGATCTCATGAACTGGGTGTGCAGGCCTATGTTGGATCGATCGGTGATCGTGTTCATCGACGATATATTGGTGTATTCGAGATCCAGAGAGCAGCATGAGGAGCATTTGAGAGAGATCCTTGGAGTATTGAGATCGGAGAGGCTGTATGACAAATTCTCCAAGTGTGATTTCTGGTTACGAGAGGTCCAGTTCTTGGGGCACCTCATTAATCAGAATGGGATTTTGGTCGATCCGGCCAAGATTAAGGCTGTTATGAGTTGGGAGGTGCCGAGATCTCCCAGCGAGATCAGGAGTTTTTTGAGATTGACCGGCTACTATCGGAGATTTATCAGAGATTTCTCCAAGATTGTCGTTCCTCTCACCAGACTAACCCGAAAGTGCGTTACCTTTACTTGGGGTCCCGAGCAGCAGACCTCGTTTGAGACTCTTCGCCAGAGATTGTGTGAAGCCCCGGTGTTAGCCCTTCCTGAGGGGATGGAGGACTTTATGGTTTATTGCGATGCGTCTATATCTGGGTTGGGTGCGGTGCTTATGCAGAGAGGGCACGTGATAGCATATGCATCGAGGCAGCTGAAGCCTCATGAAACAAGGTATCCCACCCATGATTTAGAGTTAGGGGCAGTGGTATTCGCCCTCAAGATCTGGCGCCACTATTTGTATGGGGTTCGGTGTACCATATACACGGACCACAAGAGCTTGAAGTATCTGATGGATCAGCCCAACCTGAATATGCGTCAGAGGAGATGGTTGGATGTGGTGAAAGATTACGACTGTGAGATCCTGTATCATCCGAGCAAGGCTAACGTGGTAGTCGATGCCCTAAGCCGCAGGGCGGAGAGTGCCCCGATTCGAGATGTGTGCATGAGGATGATAGTGGTGACTCCGGTGTTGGATATCATTTGAGAGGCCCAGGCGGAGGCCGTGAGACCAGAGAATTACAAGAGGGAGCAGGTGATTGGGCAGGTGTCCGAGTTTGTGACGGACAGCCGATGACTTATGACCTTTCAGGGGAGGATTTGGGTGCCCTATATGTTGGATAAGGTGTCTAAGTCCATAACTTATTTGGTATATACTTTACCCGACCCGGCATGGTCCATTTGGGTTGCACTTCACCCAAACTAGTTATGGATAATTTTATGAGAGTTGTATACTTACGATTTATTAATATATTATAAGTCATAATATAAAGTCATGTTACCTAATTAGTTTTAATCTTGAATTAGTTATGAATTAATTTAGTGATTAAAAGGAAGACTAATTAAATCATGGGCTATTATATTTATATGGTGTGGGCTAACACTCATTTGGGAATGGGCTAAGCTTATATGGAAGTCCATGGATGATCCATGGAGCTTTTACCCATGGATCCTTGGAAGAGGAAAAGACATGGGTTATTAGGGTTTCACCCTAACCATGTACACTATATAAACAAGCTTATGTTGCATGAAAAAGACACTAATGTGTGTGTAAGTGTGGTGGCCAAAATCAAGAGTTAGTATACTCTCTCATACATTTTCCAAGTTTGTGGTGATTTGTCATTTCCATTTGAGGCATTCACATTATTGGTGCTTGGCTCTCAAACTCCAAGGAATCAACAATCAACAAAAGGTATTTAATTCATCTAGTTCTTTTATGGTTAAAAGTACCCCATGCCATGCTAGATAGGTTATAAACCTTGGAAAATAATATTTTGCATGTATCTTAGACAAACATAGATCCAAGGTTTAATAGGGTTGCATGTACACTTAGGAAGTGTTAGAATGCTCAAAACCCAACAGTGGTATCAGAGACTAGGCTTGTTTGTTTGATACTTGATGCAAAATAGTGAAAAAAGTCGAATTTTTGCTGTCTGCCTGATGAACTCACCGAGTCCATGGGGGGACTCGCCGAGTTCATGAGTAAACTCATCCTACTCGGCGAGTAGGTTCGTGCACTCGGCGAGTAGGAGCCTCAGAATGCAGATTTTCGACTTTTGCTGCTGGAAATGGACTAGAAACATTACCCTAAACTGTTTTGGTGTTTTAAAACTTGTTTTAGTTGGTGTAATGGTTGTTCTAATCCATTTACAATAGCTTATATCAAAATTTCATGCTTTGTATGTGTTCATATAATTCTTGAAACTTTGATGATCATGTTCATGTTCTTATGAATTTAGAAGATGATAGGAATTATTTGCTGAATTGTTTAGGATTAATTCTTGATCATTTATGTGTTTTAATGGAGTCCATAATTTGTCCTCAAGTTATGGATATCCAAAGGTCACTTCTTTTAAACACACACTTAAAACACATAAGTTACATGGAAATGAAGAGTCTTCATTTTTATGAACCTTTAATTCATAAGTTATGAAATGAAAAGTTTTGAATAGTTCCAAAACTTGTCCTCAAGTTTTGGAATTTGTAAAGTTACACACACTTTAATATACTTTAATTCCAAACCCTTATAGTTTTAAAAGTTAAAATTCAACCCTTATACTATTTATAACATTAATGGTTAATTATTATATATATGTATAAGATCAAAGTCGTCTTACCGCTAGTACGCCTCATTCACGAAGCCAGTCTATAAGGTGGGTATAAGGTTGTTGCCTATAAAATGGCAACTTAATGGGTGTCCACCCTCAATCACCGCTTGCTTGACTGGTGGATGGTCGTTAGCCGAACGGGTAGGACAAGGACTTATAAATTCTCATTAAAAGTATGATGAATATTATAAAGTAACTAAACCTTTTATAAATTCCCAATCTTAGTTACTTTAGGAAAATGTGAATATGGTGTTAACCCATGAAATTCACACTTTGTACCTTACCAAGTCGTTGGTGGAGCGTGTGTGGTTAACCGGCACACTAACTTGGACTAGTAAGGATCACGAAGGGTGACTTAATGTTTATCATAGATCGGTGGAGCGTGTGTGGTTAATCGGCACATTGATTAGGTGATAATATTAAGGGTACCAAGTGAATTTGCATGGTTATTCACACCTTGTTTTGTGATCCTCGGCATCCCAGTCACAAAACTTGAAGGGCACAATCGAGATTGAAACATGACATTGAAAAGTTCAATGAATCTCAAAAGAATCTAGGAATTTCAAAAACCAATTAAACCTAATAATTCATTTCGTTTTCATGGTGGAAATTGGTGAATCGTCATTCACCTACCTTCAAATATATTATAGCTTAGATTACGGCATCCCTCTTCTAAGTTATAATATATTGTGTTGGATCCTAGCCTTAATATTACATTTGGGTGTATTATTAAGGATTCGATATATCTAATCTAAACTTGTTTTCTTCTTTTCAGATGTCTTCCAACAACAAAGCTTCGGGCTCTAACCCTACTGGCTCCTTTTCCCTCATGAACCTTTGTGGGATGGTCATCTTTGATGGTTCCAACTTCATGGATTGGATCCGGAACATCAGGATGGTTACTCGTTACGCGGACAAGGAATATGTCCTCGATGAGGAGCTAAAGGAGCTTGATGAGTCCACTTCTACTCCTGAGGAGGTCGTTGAGTATCAGGCATATGAAAGAGATGCCACCAAGGTGGCATGCATCATGATGGCCACCATGACAGCTGAACTCCAAAAGTCCTATGAGGACTATTACCCTTTTGAGATGCATCAGGATCTGATGGAAAGGTACCATCAGAGTGCTCGTCAAGAGCGGTATGAAATAATCTCCTCCATGATCACTACCCGTATGAAGGATAGCGAACCAATCACGAGCCATATGCAGAAAATGCAAAGGTATGTGGACCGTCTAATGAAACTGAATGTGAACTTCCCTGAGGAGTTGGCAATTGATATCATTTTGCACTCCTTGCCATCGTGTTATGATCAATTTCGTATGACATACCACATGAACAAGGAGGAAGTCACACTCAGTAAGCTTCAAGGACTTCTGAAGACTGCCGAAAGTGGTCTTAAGAGTAAGTCGGTTGCTACTCCTACTCCTACTACTACCCCTGTTTTGGCTATCGGGCAAGGCAAAAGGAAGAAGAGGAAGCACCCTTCGAAGGGTACCAAGGGAAAGTCCCTTGAAGGCTCCTCATCTGGAACCAAAGGTGGTTCTATTACTCCTTCTGCCATCCCTAAGGATGCTGAATGCTTCTACTGTCAAAATAAGGGGCACTGGAAGCGAAACTGCCCAAAGTACTTGCAGGATGTCAAGGATGGGAAAGTGAAACCATCCCATGCAGGTATTTACACTATATTGTCTAATAACTCACCATATTCTAATTCTTGGGTTCTTGATACAGGTTGTGGTATTCACATCTGTTGTGACTTGCAGGGCCTAAGAAGAAGTGAGGATGTGGAGCACGGAAAGATAAACTTAATCATGGGGAACAAGAAGGTTGCACCTGTTACCAAGATTGGAGTTTATACTTTGTTGCTAGATAGTGGGTTAAAGTTAGATTTGAATAAATATGTGTACTCGTCTGAAATGGCGAGGAATATTATTTCCTTTCATGCTTTGTACAAACAACGTTTTACCTTTTCTTTTGATAATGAAGTTGGTAGTATTAATGCTTTCTTTAATAATGTTCTTTATTTTAAAGCATTACCTTGTGATGGTGTGTATGAAGCTGTATCGATTGTAGATAATTTAGGAAATAATGTATTATGTATTGATTCTTCTACTAGCTTGGATAAAGCATCTTTGTGGCATTGTCGTCTTGGACATGTAAGCAAGAAACGCATAGGCCAACTCCAAAAGGATGGAGTCTTGGAGTCGTTCGACCTCAAGTCGGATGATAGTTGTGAGTCTTGTCTACTTGGAAAAATGACAAAATCACCCTTCACTGGTACTTGTGCAAGGGGTGAGGGTTTGTTGGACCTTATACATACTGATGTATGTGGACCATTCAAAACCGCCACAAGGGATGCTAATCGCTATTATGTGACTTTTATTGATGATTTTAGTAGATATGGTTATGTCTACTTAATCAAACATAAGTCAGAAACTTTTAAAAGGTTTAAAGAGTTTAAACAGGAAGTAGAAAATCAATTGGGCAGGAACATTAAGATGCTTCGATCCGATCGAGGTGGTGAGTATCTTAGTACTGAGTTCCTCGACTATCTTAAGGAGTGTGGGATTGTCTCACAATTGACATCTCCCAGGACACCACAGCTGAATGGTGTAGTTGAGAGGCGCAATCGAACTTTGTTGGACATGGTTCGCTCTATGATGAGTCGAGCTTCGCTACCAATCTCTTTTTGGGGGTATGCCTTAGAGACTGCCGCCCACATCCTTAATCTAATCCCTACAAAGAAGGTTGCCAAAACACCTCATGAAATGTGGACTGGGAAAGTTCCCAATTTGGACCATATCAAGATTTGGGGTTGCGAGGCTTTCGTGAGGCGCGAAACTCATGACAAGCTCGAACCTCGAAGTGAAAGGTGTATTTTCATCGGCTACCCACAAAAATCCTTTGGTTACCTCTTCTACAGACCCAGTGAGAATGTGGTATTTGTGGCTAGGAGAGGGGTCTTTCGAGAGAGAGAATTTATAAACCAAGGAGACAGTGGGAGGCAAATTGACCTTGAAGAAATTCAAGACTCAATTGGTGAAGGAACCTCAGACACTAGCAATCAACTTGAGGAGGAAATTCCTGTTGATCCAGCTGACGAGTCTATACTTCCGAGGCGTTCCACAAGGGTTAGGAACACACCTGAGTTTTATTATGGATTTCATATTACTACGGAAGGTGATACATTTATCAGTGACAGTACACTGGTAAATCTGGATGAACCTAACAGTGTTAAGGAAGCCATGGCAGGCCCAGAGTCAGCTAAATGGAAGGAGGCTATGGACAGCGAGATACAGTCCATGTATGACAATCAAGTTTGGAACTTGGTTGACAATGTACCAGGCCGCAAGACAGTCGGGTGCAAATGGATCTTCAAGAAGAAGACCGACATGGATGGGAAGGTGCACACTTATAAGGCTCGACTGGTTGCGAAGGGGTTTACTCAGACTCAGGGTATTGATTATGATGAAACCTTTTCACCAGTAGTAAAGATTAAGTCTATTAGGGTTATGCTAGCCATTGCTGCATTTCATGATTATGAAATATGGCAAATGGATGTCAAAACCGCTTTCCTTAACGGAAAGTTGGCTGAGGATGTTTACATGAATCAGCCAGAAGGTTTTGTCAGTGCAGAGTACCCCAATAGAGTGTGCAAGCTTGAGAAATCCATTTATGGATTGAAACAAGCATCTCGAAGTTGGAATCTTTGTTTCGATGAGAAGGTCAAAGAGTTTGGTTTCTCAAGAAGTGAAGATGAGTCCTGCGTGTATGTCAGAGCTAGTGGGAGTATAGTTAGCTTTTTGGTATTGTATGTGGATGACATACTACTTATAGGAAATGACATCCCAACCTTGCAGGAGGTTAAGTCCTGGCTTGGGAAGTGCTTTGCTATGAAGGACCTTGGAGAAGCTACCTATATCCTAGGGATAAGGATATTAAGAGAAAGGAGTAAAAGACTAATTGGACTTAGTCAGAGTATCTACTTGGATAAGGTGTTGAAAAGGTTCAACATGCAGAATTCCAAGAAAGGAGAATTACCGATCCAAAGCAATGCCAAACTGAGCAAGGCTCAGAGCCCGAGTACAGAAGATGAGATAGCTGAGATGAGTCGATTACCTTATGCTTCCGCTGTTGGTTCGATCATGTATGCTATGACTTGTACCCGTCCTGATATGGCCTTCGCTTTGAGCATGGTCAGCAGATATCAGGGGAACCCTGGCAAGGCTCATTGGACTGCGGTAAAAGAATATTCTCAAGTACCTGCGGAGGACTAAGGATTGGATCCTTACCCTTGGTGGGAGTGATGACTTGAGAGTAGTAGGGTATAGTGATGCTAGCTTTCAGACTGATAGGGATAACTTCCGCTCTCAGTCGGGCTGGGTCTTTACCTTAAATGGAGGGGCAATCACTTGGAAGAGTTCCAAACAGGAGACTGTAGCTTATTCGACTTGTGAATCAGAGTACATAGCAGCGAGTGAAGCGGCAAAGGAGGCGATATGGCTGAGGAACTTCATCGGAGACCTTGGAGTTGTACCAGCTATTAAGGAGCCTATGGAGATTTTCTGTGACAGCAATAGTGCGGTTGCCTTAGCCAAGGAACCAAGAGATCATGGCAGATCCCGACACATTGACAGAAAATATCACTTCATAAGACACAAGATAGAAGAGGGACTCATCGTGGCAAAGAGGGTATCGTCAGATGAGAACCCTGCGGATCCCCTTACGAAGGGACTGACGAGGGTGAAGCATTTGCAGCATGTGAGGCGCATCGGGCTGAGGGACGATATTAGTTTTACAGATTAGATAGCCTTTTCTGAAACTTGTAAAATGTAATCGACGTTTGATAATGAATAAAATTTGTGATTTATTTATGAGTAAAGTGTTGCTATCATTGTCAATTATTTACTATTGTTTCAGTTTTGCATGTTTTGACTTCCAGAATAATTAATTTATTCAAACCTCCACAATCGGTCATACGTCGGAAGTAGGTATGAATCAAGATTGTCATGAATTGGGATTGTAGATGACTAAAGGTGTTTAGCCATAGCAATGGTTGCTAAAACATTCATGAGTACTCATAAGTTATGAGTATTGGAGTAAATCTACGCTCACTTGTATCACTTCATGGAATTTATCTCGAGTGATCGTGAGACGATAATATCATATAAGTCTTCAAACCTAGAGATATGAGTTGTTACCTATGAATTGGTTGTGCATTGATTGCACGTAAACGCATCAGTAACTTGATGTTATAAAACGTGCCTTTGTGTGCAATTCAATAAGTAGTAGAACAAGCATATGAGTCGAAGTTTATATGTTCCTTCTAGAAATAGAAGCGATATCTGGGCCCCTCGATGATTTTGTGTTGACCCGTGTACCGGGCCCGGTCAGAACTAAATTGATGTGTTCAGTTAAGTTCTTTGTCAAACAAATCAGAAATCGAGAAACAACTGCTAGACAATAAGTAAGACATTGTTCCATGTATTTGTCCGACTGATATCATGAGAGCAGAGGATTAAATGATCACTTATCTAAAATGGCGCTTCATAGTTCACAAGAGTTTTCGAGAGCTACGATTGTCGGTTGGTTCCTGAAGTAATATAGGCAAATACAGTTATTAGACTTATCCAAGTGGGAGTCTGTTGGATAAGGTGTCTAAGTCCATAACTTATTTGGTATATACTTTACCCGACCCGGCATGGTCCATTTGGGTTGCACTTCACCCAAACTAGTTATGGATAATTTTATGAGAGTTGTATACTTACGATTTATTAATATATTATAAGTCATAATATAAAGTCATGTTACCTAATTAGTTTTAATCTTGAATTAATTATTAATTAATTTAGTGATTAAAAGGAAGACTAATTAAATCATGGGCTATTATATTTATATGGTGTGGGCTAACACTCATTTGGGAATGGGCTAAGCTTATATGGAAGTCCATGGATGATCCATGGAGCTTTTACCCATGGATCCTTGGAAGAGGAAAAGACATGGGTTATTAGGGTTTCACCCTAACCATGTACACTATATAAACAAGCTTATGTTGCATGAAAAAGACACTAATGTGTGTGTAAGTGTGGTGGCCAAAATCAAGAGTTAGTATACTCTCTCATACATTTTCCAAGTTTGTGGTGATTTGTCATTTCCATTTGAGGCATTCACATTATTGGTGCTTGGCTCTCAAACTCCAAGGAATCAACAATCAACAAAAGGTATGTAATTCATCTAGTTCTTTTATGGTTAAAAGTACCCCATGCCATGCTAGATAGGTTATAAACCTTGGAAAATAATATTTTGCATGTATCTTAGACAAACATAGATCCAAGGTTTAATAGGGTTGCATGTACACTTAGGAAGTGTTAGAATGCTCAAAACCCAACACTATACGGGCGGAGCTCGACGTACACTGATGGAGGAGGCGCATAGATCGAGATTCTCGATCCATCCCGGGGCCACTAAGATGTATTTGGAACTGAAGAGAGATTATTGGTGGCCCTGTATGAAGAGGGTCGTTGTGTGGGTAGTCGAGAGGTGCTTGACCTGTAGTCGGGTTAAGGCCGAACACCAGCATCCTCATGGCATGTTGCAGCCACTGGAGGTTCCCCAGTAGAAGTGGGAACAAATTTCTATGGATTTTATCACCAAGTTGCCAAGGACCGCGCGGGGTGTCGACGCGATTTGGGTGATTGTGGATCGGTTGATGAAGAGCGCTCACTTTCTTGCTATTAGTGAGAGCTCTTCTGCAGAGAAGCTGGCAGAGATATATGTGAGAGAGGTGGTCGCTCGGCATGGGGTGCCGATATCTATAGTGTCAGATCGGGATATGCGATTTACTTCCAGATTCTGGAAGAAGTTCCACGAGGAGTTGGGAACGCGTTTGCATTTTAGCACAGCCTACCACCTACAGACAGACGGACAAAGTGAGCGGACGATTCAGACGCTCGAGGACATGCTTCGAGCATGTGTTATGGACTTCGGTGGAAGTTGGGACACATATCTACCCTTGGCTGTGTTTTCTTACAACAACAGCCACCATTCCAGTATCGGCATGCCTCCTTTTGAGCTTCTTTATGGGAGGAGGTGTCGGACCCCCATCTGTTGGGGAGAGGTGGGGCAGCGAGTAATGGGTAGCACTGAGATAGTGCTAAAGACGACTGAGCAGATTCAGCAGGTCAGACAGAGATTACTGACGGCTCAGAGTCGCCAGAAGAGTTATGCGGACAGACGACGATCCGAGCTTAAGTTTCAGGTTGGAGATTTTGTTATCTTGAGGGTATCCCCGTGGAAAGGGGTGATACGATTCAAGAAGAGGGGCAAGCTGGGGCCCCGATACATCGGCCCTTTCAGGGTGACCGCTAGAGTGGGTAAGGTAGCGTATCGTTTAGATCTACCAGCGGAGTTGAGCCAGATCCATGACACCTTCCACGTGTCCCAGTTGAGGAAGTGTGTCGCCGATGAGACGGCGGTGGTACCACTAGAGGATATTCAGGTGGATGTGAGCCTGAATTACATCGAGAGGCCGATCGCGATTTTGGATTGGAAAATTAAGGTTCCAAGGAACAAGGAAGTGCCTCTGGTTCAGGTCCAGTGGCAACATCGGAGAGGAACCGAACTGACTTGGGAGCCAGAGTCGGAGATGCGAGAGCAGCATCCAGAGTTATTTACGGAGCACGACTTCGAGGGCGAAGTCTGATTCTAGTGGGGGAGAATTGAAACATCTCGGAATCAGGTATATCTCTTTGGCCCTTCTTCTTTCCTTAAGTTGTCAAATTTAGTCCTTGAGAAGATTAGGTGATAATCGAGTACGTTGGGCGTACGGGAGTGTACGCTGTGCGTACTCATGAGCGTGTTCTTGACGCGGAGGTCACCAGTACGATGGGCGTACCATAGAGTTGTTGGGCGTACTATGCTCAGGATGAAAACCCTAAATGAGGGGTGAGCCCTATATAAAGAACATGATGGCCTCATTTCTGGCCACCATTCACAGACACCAAAACCTCTAAACCCTAAATCTTCGTCCTTGTAGCTGGAGAGTGCATCTACGAGCTTGTGAGTACATCTTTGTCATCTTGAGGTGGAGAAAGAGCTTGGAAGAGAAGGAGTGAGAGCCCAAGAGTTTGGATCTGAGCTTAGCTACGTGAAAGGCTTCCTAAAAAGGTATAAAGCTTCAAGCTTTCTTATCCTTTGCTTTGGTTCATTCATTTGGTGTATTTAGGGTTTTAGCCCCAAAAGGTGGAGACTTTATGAGTAAATAAGCTCCAAAGACCTTGATCTACCCCTTTTCAGTGTATATTGTGATATAGAGTCGTAAAGATCCCATATTGGACGTTAAGAGTGAGCCATGCATGAGATGTGAGCTTCTTAAGGAAAGGGGTTGTGTGTTTTGAGTGTTGGTGACCTTTTCAGCCATGCAAAGGCTTAAAGTCACTGACTTTATGGATTAAGAGACATTAGAGTGACCAGATCTGAAATATGAGTCCATGTCTTAACTGATTAAGACCAATATTGTAAGGAGTGTGAAACTGGGGCGTACGCTGGGCGTAACCCCAGTACGCGCAGCGTAGGGGTCGAGCACCCCTGATTCTGCATAGCAGCCGAGTACGCCCAGCGTAGGGAGGTGGAACGCGCAGCGTACTCCCTACTATTGACTTTTGTTGAGTTTTAGGGTTTGGTCAAGATTGAGGACTATTAAGCCCATTGAGGGGTAAAATGGTCTTTTACCCTTCTGTGAGTTGTAGAAGGGTTAGTCTAGCTTCTAGGGGGCCAATATTAATTAGGGATAATTATTATGTGTTAGGCGGAGGCTAGACCGGTGGGTAGAGTTCGAGATTCCGAGTACGAAATTTTCATTCACTAGCTTACGAGGTGAGTCTTCTCACTATACCTTACCCTGAGTGGTAATTATGTGTGACAAGAAGGTTTTATGTGTTTATAAGTGTTATGAGATATATGTTTTACGTGATATGTATATGTTTGCATGGTTTGGACCGGAAGGTCAATAGGGTTTGGACCGGAAGGTCAACAGAGTTTGGACCGGAAGGTCAACAGGGTTTGGACCGTAAGGTCATCATCGGTAGGACCGGAAGGTCTACCAGAGTTGTGGGACCGGAAGGCCCCACTGAGACACATTGACCGGAAGGTCTCTTATAGTTATAGCTTCAAGTGGCTATTTATATGTATGTGGTATTTTGGGGAACTCACTAAGCATGCGTGCTTACTGTGTTATGTGATATGTGTTTCTGTAACAACGTAAATTTCCAAAACAATTTTTCATTTTTAAAACATACTTTCATTCATAAAACATCATAGTAATCCAATGTATCTCATGATATCACAATAAACAAATCCCTGAATCTCAAAAACATCATCTCTAAGAGTGTGTACAAATCATGTCGGCGCCTTCCCGCGATCCTCGCTAGTACCTGAAACACATAACACAACAACTGTAAGCATAAATGCTTAGTGAGTTCCCCAAAATACCACATACAACACATACGCCACTCGAGGCTATAATACGACCCTTCGGTCGATGTGTCTCAGCGGGACCCCCTAGTCCTGTAGCTCGTCGGACCCTCTGGTCCGGTCATAGCTCGTCGGACCCTTCGGTCCAGTCTGTATCGTTGGACCCTTCGGCCCGGTCTATATCGTTGGGCCCTCCAGCCCGTTCTGTTCACACATAGCATACATATAATACAATGCACATAAACTCATATATATACATAGCATACAAGACCCTCTGGTCTACACATAAATACCACTCTAGGTAATGTATAGTGAGAAGACTCACCTCGGGTATCTCGGATGATCTCGCACACGAATATACTGATCTAGCCCTCGCCTAATCACATACACAATATCCTCAAATAAATAGTGGCTCTCAAAGGCTAGATTAAGTCCCCTTCTACAATCCCTCAGAAGGGTAAAAGACCATTTTACCCCTCTCATGGCTCAAAGGCCCTAACATTGACCAAACCCTAAAAGTCAACAAAAGTCAACGGTCAAACTTTGACCCGACTCGTCGAGTGCACTAGTGCGACTCGGCGAGTACATGCATGTCCACTTCGCCCCTGGATCTCACTCGACTCGCTGAGTCAGCCCTTTTCCTCAACGGGTTAACACAGGTCGCGAGTCGCGGGGCAACCTGACTCGACTCGTCGAGTCCCTTATGGGCTCGACGAGTTGCCTCCATAATATCTCTCAAATGACCTTCTGAGGTCAGATCTGCTTCCCTAACCATCAGATCTACCCTTCAAGTGTTCAAATGTCACGTAAAGGTGCAACCTTTACATGTATGCAACCCACACAAAGCTCTTTTTGGTGAAATAGCTCCTAAAATGGCAACCTAGGTTCAAGACTCCATTGCAACTGCATAAAGCTGGATGGTTGGGACTTCCTGGACCTATAAGGGTCCAAATCTCTATCACAACTCGAAGAAGGGGATTGGAGGCATCCAAAACCCCTAAAAAGGAAGGATTCAAGCCCTAACACCAAATCAATGAAATCCATACAATAGAGAGAGAGAGAGAGATCCGATTTTGTACCTCAAGGTGAACTCCTTGCTTAGCCAACTCAGAATAGCAATCTCCTTTGATCCTTCTTGCTGGAGCTCCTCTCCTTTCTTGCAAAATCACACCAAAAGCTCAAATGGTCTCCTCTCTCTCACTCTACACACTCAAGATCGATGGGGGTTCTCTCTCTGGAATGGTAGCCGCCAATGAAGGCCATAAGGGCCTTTAAATAGGACTCGGGCCCTGAGATTTAGGGTTTCATTTTACAGCGCGGACTCGCCGAGTCCACGCGTCTACTCGTCGAGTCCGGTCATTAATCCAGTCAAGAACTCGCGATCCTACTCGGCGAGTCTGAGCGTCTACTCGTCGAGTCCCTCCATAAAATCCAAGATAAATAACTAAAATAGGATACCTGGGAATCTGGATGTTACAATTCTCCCCCACTAGGATCAGACTTCGCCCCCGAAGTCTTGCTCCGCAAACAACTCTGGATGCTGCTCCCGCATCTCCAATTCCGGCTCCCAAATCAGCTCGGACCCTCTCCGATGTTGCCACTGGACCTGAACCAGGGGCACTTCCTTGTTCCTTAGAACCTTGATCTTTCGATCCAAAATCGCGATCGGTTTCTCAACATAATTCAACCTCGCGTCTATCTGAATGTCCTCCAGCGGCACCACCGCTGACTCATCGGCTATACACTTCCTCAACTGCGACACGTGGAAGGTATCATGAATCTGGCTCAACTCCGCAGGTAGCTCCAAACGATATGCTACCTTGCCCACTCTCGCGGTCACTCTGAACGGACCAATGTACCGGGGCCCCAGCTTGCCCCTCTTCCTGAATCGAATCACTCCTTTCCAAGGAGACACCTTCAGGAGTACGAAATCTCCCACCTGGAACTCGAGCTCGGATCGTTGCCTATCCGCATAACTCTTCTGGCGACTCTGAGCTGTCAATAATCTCTGTCTGACCTGTTGTATCTGCTCTGTCGTCTGAAGCACTATCTCAGTGCTACCCATCACGCGCTACCCTACCTCTCCCCAGCAAATGGGTGTCCGACACCTCCTCCCATATAACAACTCGAAGGGAGGCATACCAATACTCGAATGGTGGTTGTTGTTGTAGGAAAACTCAGCCAACGGCAAGTACGTGTCCCAACTTCCTCCGAAGTCCAACACACATGCTCGGAGCATGTCCTCGAGTGTCTGAATCGTCCGCTCACTTTTCCCGTCCGTTTGTGGGTGGTAGGCGGTACTGAAATGCAACCTCGTACCCAACTCCTCGTGGAACTTCTTCCAGAACCTGGAAGTGAATCGCACATCTCGATCTGATACAATCGAGACCGGTACTCCATGACGCGATACCACCTCTCTCACATACAACTCGGCCAACCTCTCAGCGGAAGAGCTCTCACTGATAGCAAGGAAGTGAGCGCTCTTAGTCAGCCGGTCAACAATCACCCAAATTGCATCGACGCCCCTCGCGGTTCTCGGCAATTTGGTGATGAAATCCATAGAAATCTGTTCCCACTTCCACTGGGGAACCTCAAGTGGCTGCAACTTGCCATGCGGACGCTCGTGTTCGGCCTTAACCCTGCGACAGGTCGAGCACCTCTCGACAAACCACGCAACATCCCTCTTCATACAGAGCCACCAATAGTCCTTCTTCAGGTCCAAATACATCTTAGTGGCCCCGGGATGGATCGAGAACCTCGATCGGTGCGCCTCCCCCATCAAAGTGGTGCGCATCCCGCCTGCATACTGCACCCAAATCCGACCCTGAAATGTCATAAGCCCACGACTATCGGTAACGAACTCAGGTACCTGCCCAATCACCCGCTCTCTCTTGCGGTTCTCCAGTCTCACGGCCTCTGCCTGGGCGTCCCGAATGGTGTCCAACACCGGAGTCAACACGGTCAATCACATACAAACATCTCGTATCGGGGCACTCTCCGCCCTACGACTCAAGGCACCGGCTACCACGTTAGCCTTGCCCGGGTGGTACATGATCTCACACTCATAATCCTTTACCACATCCAACCATCTCCTCTGGCGCATGTTCAGGTTGGGCTGATCCATCAGATACTTCAAGCTCTTGTGGTCCGTGTATATGGTACACTGAACCCCATACAAATAGTGACGCCAGATCTTGAGAACGAACACCACAGCCCCCAACTCCAGATCATGAGTAGGATACCTCGTCTCATGAGGCTTCAGCTGCCTCGATGCGTATGCTATCACGTGCCCCCTCTGCATCAGCACCGCACCCAACCCCGATATCGATGCGTCACAATACACCACAAAATCCACCATCCCCTCCGGAAGGGCTAACACTGGGGCTTCGCATAATCTCTGGCGAAGTGTCTCGAATGAGGCCTGCTGCTCCGGGCCCCAACTGAAAGCCACGCCCTTCCGGGTCAACCTGGTGAGAGGAACAGCAATCTTGGAGAAATCTTTAATAAATCTCCTATAATAGTCGGCCAACCCCACGAAACTCCTGATCTCGGTAGGGGATCTCGGCACCTCCCAACTCATCACTGCCTCAATCTTGGCCGGATCGACCAATATCTCATTCTGGTTAACGAGATGTCCCAGGAACTGGACCTCTCGTAACCAGAAATCACACTTGGAGAATTTGGCGTAAAGCCTCTCCGATCTCAAAACTCCGAGGATCTCCCTCAAGTGCTCCTCATGCTGCTCTCTGGATCTCGAATACACTAGTATATCATCGATGAACACAATCACCGAACGATCCAACATCGGTCTGCATACTCTGTTCATGAGATCCATGAACGCCGCCGGTGCATTGGTGAGCCCGAAGGGCATCACCACGAACTCGTAATACCCATAACGAGTCCTGAACGCCGTCTTCTGGATATCCTCATCACGCACTCTCATCTGATGATATCCCGACCTCAGATCAATCTTGGAGAACCAAGACGCTCCTTGCAACTGATCGAACAAATCATCGATCCTCGGTAAGGGGTAACGGTTCTTGACCGTTAGCTTGTTCAACTCCCGGTAATCAATGCACATCCGGTGTGAACCATCCTTTTTCTTGACAAAAAGGATCGGCGCTCCCCACGGCGAGCTACTCGGTCTGATAAATCATTTCCCCAACAACTCCTGAAGCTGTGAGGATAACTCATGCATCTCTGGTGGCGCAAGGCGATAGGGCGCCTTGGCGATAGGCGCCGCTCCCGGAACCAAATCGATGCAAAACTTCACCTGCCTCTCGGGAGGCACACCCGACAACTCCTCGGGGAAAACGTCCGGGAACTCACGCACTATCAGCACATCATCAACATAACTAGGTCTCTCCGCTGCTACTCGTGTGTCCATCACATAGGCCACAAACCCACTACAGCCCTGCTGTAGACTCTGCCTCGCTCTAGCAGCCGAACAGAATGCTGACCCTGAACGGGTACCCTCGCCGTACACCGTAAGAACTGCCCCACTAGGGTCTCGTATCGTCACCAACTGTCGCTCGCAGTCTATAACTGCCCCAAAACGGCTCAACCAATCCATACCCACTATAACACACACGTCCCCCATCGCAATCGGGACCAGATCAATCGGAAACTCAACACCGAAGATCTCGAGTACACATCCCCGAATCACATCCGTAGCATATACCGCTCGCTCGTCAGCTATGGAAACTCGTAGAGGTCGACTCAACGCCTCCCGATGGATACTGATGTGCTGACTAAACGCTAACGACACAAAAGACCGACTCGCACCCAAGTCAAATAACACCAAAGCAGGTACAGAACACACAAGAAAAGTACCTACGCATAACATTATATAAGCACAATATCTCAAACTCAGCATAAATAAATGAAAGAATACATACCAGCTGCGACATCGGGCGTTGCGCGGACCTCCTCCGCTGTCAACTGGAAGGCTCTCCAGCGAGCCTTCGGTGCCTCGGCCTTCGTTGGCCGGGTCTCAGTAGCTCGAGCAGCAGGTGCAGATCCCTGTGCTGATCCCTGCAGCAGCTGTGGGCACTCGGCCTTCCGATGGCCGTTCGGGTTGAAATGAAAGCAAACCGAGAATCCCTTGGGGCAATCCCTCGCGTAATTCCCCTCCTTCCCACACTTGTAACACACCCCAGTTCTGCACACTCCCTCGTGCCTCTTGCCGCACTTTCCACAAGTGCGGCCCTTCGGACCCCCAGATCTCGAATCAGCGGGCTTTGCCCGCTTGGCTGCCGGTTGCGCCTGTGTCGGTCGCCTGTCCCTCCTCTGAGACTCGGCCTCCTCCCTGACCTGAGTCTCCAACTCAATCTCTCTCTTCCGGGCATTTGCCTGGAGCTCGGCAAATGTCCGGTATGACGAGTTCGCCACGAACTCACGGATGTCCCTCCTCAGTATGCTCAAGTACCGGCTCATACGTGCCTGCTCAGTCGACACGTGCTCAGGGCAAAACAACGCCCTCTCATGAAATATCCTCGTAATCACCATCACAGACTCAGTTCCCTGCTTGAGGGACAAGAACTCATGGGCTAGACGTTCCCTCTCCACAGGGGGAACATACTCATCTTGAAACATCGTGGTGAACCTCTCCCAGGTCACCGCAGTAAGCTCTGTCGTAGTGAAGTCTACCGTCACAAACTTCCACCAGTCCTTCGCTCCCAAGCGAAGTTGGTTCAGCGCAAACCTAACCCTCAAATGCTCCGGACACGAGCAGGTGTAGAAGCATCCCTCGATATCAGAAATCCACCTCATCGTAGCAATCGGGTCCTGCGTCCCATCAAACTCTGGTGGCTTCGTGTTGCTGAACTCTCGGTACAGCAACGAGTCACCTCCCTGCGGCCTGGCAGCAGCGACAGCTGCGGTGGCCGCAACAACAGCAACCTCAGTAAGAGCGGCGTACCGCTCATCAAAAGTCTCGATCAACGTGGTCTTGATAGACCCGAACATCTCTGGTATCTCAGCTCGGATGGCCGCAGCCACCTCCTCATGAATCAACCTACGGATCTCCTCATCACTGGTACCACTGGTACCACTGCCTCCTGGGTGTTGGCGCGTCCCAACCATGATGTCTCTGAAATACAACACAAAAGAAATCAGAGACTCGCTCGAGTATTCTCGCACTCGATACTCAACCCTACTTGCTCTTTAGTACCCTGAAGATTCTTACTTGGGCTGCTCACCGATCCGGTGTTTCCAGTATTACGGGCCCTTATACTACCTTCCACAGCGCATCGGTATTCACCCCAAGTCCTCCTCTTAGGATCCCAGGTCACAAGTACTCTATATCCCACTAAACTCAGGCTACTCTCTGGTAGACCACTCATAAGTTCCTCGCTGCTACCTACTTACTCTCGAAGTATCTCATAGTAGCAGTAACTCCTAGGCTAAGGCATCACAAATCAGGTCCACTCTAGTCCTAACCATGCATACCTAGCCTACTCTAGCATGCATAACATATCACATCATATCTCATAACACATAATGTAAGGGTATTTTGGGAAATCACCGTTCGGGCGCTGGCTGACCGTACACACTGCTCTGTTCTGCTCGTTTCAAAACCTTTTTCTCTTTTTAGAAAAATTGTTTTATTGCGAAAAATTCCTCAAATCCTCAGTTTGAGTTCAGATACGCTCGAAGGTGCGTCCGAATCCCTCAAACCAAGGCTCTGATACCAACTTGTAACAACGTAAATTTCCAAAACAATTTTTCATTTTTAAAACATACTTTCATTCATAAAACATCATAGTAATCCAATGTATCTCATGATATCACAATAAACAAATCCCTGAATCTCAAAAACATCATCTCTAAGAGTGTGTACAAATCATGCCGGCGCCTTCCCGCGATCCTCGCTAGTACCTGAAACACATAACACAACAACTGTAAGCATAAATGCTTAGTGAGTTCCCCAAAATACCACATACAACACATACGCCACTCGAGGCTATAATACGACCCTCCGGTCGATGTGTCTCAGCGGGACCCCCCAGTCCCGTAGCTCGTCGGACCCTCTGGTCCGGTCATAGCTCGTCGGACCCTTCGGTCCAGTCTGTATCGTTGGACCCTTCGGCCCGGTCTATATCGTTGGGCCCTCCAGCCCGTTCTGTTCACACATAGCATACATATAATACAATGCACATAAACTTATATATACACATAGCATACAAGACCCTCTGGTCTACACATAAATATCACTCTAGGTAATGTATAGTGAGAAGACTCACCTCGGGTATCTCGGATGATCTCGCACACGAATATACTGATCTAGCCCCCGCCTAATCACATACACAATATCCTCAAATAAATAGTGGCTCTCAAAGGCTAGATTAAGTCCCCTTCTACAATCCCTCAGAAGGGTAAAAGACCATTTTACCCCTCTCATGGCTCAAAGGCCCTAACATTGACCAAACCCTAAAAGTCAACGAAAGTCAACGATCAAACTTTGACCCGACTCGTCGAGTGCACTAGTGCGACTCGGCGAGTACATGCATGTCCACTTCGCCCCTGGATCTCACTCGACTCGCTGAGTCATCCCATTTCCTCAACGGGTTAACACAGGTCACGAGTCGCAGGGCAACCCGACTCGACTCGTCGAGTCCCTTATGGGCTCGACGAGTTGCCTCCATAATATCTCTCAAATGACCTTCTGAGGTCAGATCTGCTTCCCTAACCATCAGATCTACCTTCAAGTGTTCAAATGTCACGTAAAGGTGCAACCTTTACATGCATGCAACCCACACAAAGCTCTTTTTGGTGAAATAGCTCCTAAAATGGCAACCTAGGTTCAAGACTCCATTGCAACTGCATAAAGCTGGATGCTTGGGACTTCCTGGACCTATAAGGGTCCAGATCTCTATCACAACTCGAAGAAGGGGGTTGGAGGCATCCAAAACCCCTAAAAAGGAAGGATTCAAGCCCTAACCCCAAATCAATGAAATCCATACAATAGAGAGAGAAAGATCCGATTTTGTACCTCAAGGTGAACTCCTTGCTTAGCCAACTCAGAATAGCAATCTCCTTTGATCCTTCTTGCTGGAGCTCCTCTCCTTTCTTGCAAAATCACACCAAAAGCTCAAATGGTCTCCTCTCTCTCACTCTACACGCTCAAGATCGATGGGGGTTCTCTCTCTGGAATGGTAGCCGCCAATGAAGGCCATAAGGGCCTTTAAATAGGGCTCAGGACCTGAGATTTAGGGTTTCATTTTACAGCGCGGACTCGCCGAGTCCACGCGTCTACTCGTCGAGTCCGGTCATTAATCCAGTCAAGAACTCGCGATCCTACTCGGCGAGTCTGAGCGTCTACTCGCCGAGTCCCTCCATAAAATCCAAGATAAATAACTAAAATAGGATACCTGGGAATCCGGATGTTACAGTTTCAGGTACTTCAGAGGACCGCGGGAAGACACCGGCATGATTGTACACACGCACACATTTGAGATAGAGTTATCTTGTGGATCCTGGATTGGCATAATGTTTTGAAACTTTGTTAACTGATATTTGGTGTTTTAAAAAGATAATGTGTGTTTTATGAAATTAAAAATGAAAAGTTTAGTTTGAAATTACGTGTCGTTACACCCCATCATAAAAACTTACAGAAATGGTACTTGTATGTGTTGTGTGTGCAAAAAATTACAAAGTAATAAATAATATAACAGTAATGGCATAAAAAAAATGGTACTTGAGTTAAACAAAGATGCAATACACAATCAAATGAATTTGCATTTAATGACCAAAAACAAAAAATAGCAATGTACTCAAAAAGAGTTGCAGATAAGAACATCTGCTTTTTTTACTGATTTTAAAGCAGAAATAACAACATATACACATAGTTTCAATTGTATGTATATATATATATATATATATATATATATATATATATATATATATATATATATATATATATATATATATATATATATATAATAGACCTGGCACTTCCAAACACGAAAACATGAATCTGTGAGAGACACGACACGACACGAATACATCTTAAAAATTGAGATAAAGTTTATTTCTCATCGTGTAATCGTATCGTGTCAAATTCATGGCTGACACGTTTTCATGACACGAATACACGAATTGCCAGGTCTAATATATATATATATATATATATATATATATATATATATATATATATATATATATATATATTTGTAAAAAGCATGTCTTATTGTGAAATTTTGCAGAAAAATGAATGATGGATTCACAAGAGATGTTTTCAGAAAACAGAAAGTAGAAATAGCAACAGAAAGTGCATCTGCTTTTCTTTTACTGATTTTAAAATAGTAAATTACAACAGATACACATACTTTCACAAGAGATAAGAGAATCTTTTTTTACGGGTTTTAAAGCAGAATAGCAACGGATACACATACTTTCGATTGTATTGTTTGTAAAAAGCATGTCTTCTTGTGAAATTTTGCAGAAAAATGAATGATGAATTCACAAGAGATGTTTTTAGAAAACAGAAAGTACATTGGTATTAAAGTATTTTCAGAAAAATGTTATAAATATTGGTTTATGAAGATGAACTAACCGGATTTGTTATGTTGTCTCCGTTGCGGAAATAGTATTGTTAAAGATGAGAAAGCACAATAAAATTCGACAATCGGAATAAATGTTGAAGATGTGAAGATGTGTTACTTATTTTGAAATATAAATGGAGTCAGAATATTAATGAGATAATTACATAAAAAGCCTTAAGTTTGGCCGAAAATATCAGTTTTATCCTCCGACGGATTTTTGGTTCGTTTATGCCGTAAACTCGTCACTTTTTTTTGTCGGTTTTGCCCATTTTTACTTGTAATAACATGTTTCCATATTACCATAAAATATTATTTGCAAAAAAACTCTTTAGTTTATAAATATATTGTATAAGAACTCTTAAGATTATAAACATATAACATATAAATACATATTCAAATTTTGATAAAACTAAATAGTTTTTAAAATTTAAATATCAAAAGTTTATATCAAACCAATATAAATTTTACCGTATTTATATTTCGAAACCAAAACCGAAACATATTTTTACCTTTAAGTACGATAAATTTTATATTTGTTCGATATAAATTTTTGATATTTAAATTTTAAAAAATTATTTAGTTCAAATTTTAAATATACTTGTTAATTAATATTTAAACTTTTCAAAGCAAAATTAAAAAACGTCTGTTAACTAATAATTAACTATGCTAAAATAGATAAACATTAACATATATAATATTTATGTTTGTGTTCCAGAAATAATAACTTATACAACTATATTTATTTTTATAAAAAAAATATGATATATTATTATTTATGAAATACAAACATTTTAAACATATAAAATATTTTTATTTTCCTTTAAAAGTAATTGCATGGAAATAATGCCACCACATAGTCACTATGATCACCACTAAAATTGTTTTACGAGTCATGGATATATACAACGAATCCAAAAAACCACGTAAATCACGGATAAGAATAAGATTAGACAAGAATATATCACATCAACGACTTATCTTGAGAAGAATTTGGGACGTCACTCAATACTTGATGAGCACTTGCCGAATATCTTTTTGTAGAGTTGTTACAAATCGGGCATAATAAACAAGGAATGTCAATACCACAGATAAATAAGTTTGTATTGGTAGGAAAACGGTCCAAGGCAGCAGCTCACTATCGAAATATATTAACCTTACGAAGTTTATTTTATTCGGTCTTTATATGAAGTGATGTCACTTTGAGAATCTTTAATAATATATTCCAGATCATTATTAAGATTTATACTTTTAAAGGTTTCTTTGCGAAATATTTGTAAACTTAAGGGTTTTTTCGCAAATACCATTTAGGATGAATTTCGTATATGTCATTCTTAAGCATCAAAATATCATATTTGTCCAACCTAATTTTTAAATATCAAATTTATCCTTCGTAAACTTTTAAAATATCATATTTGTCCAAATCATTTTTTTTTTACATTTTAAATATTTTATAATCATTTAAAAAAAACTTTACTTTTATCAACGGACTATTATACACTTCTTATTATTATTATCATTAAATTAAAGTACAAATATAACATAATCACTTATAAACACAATTACAACCTAATCAAGATCGATGTCTTCTTCTTCAATCTGCCCATAGTACCTTCTTTCATATTTTGTCATCTAGGAGACCTTTCATTCGAATTTATCGTTGTCCACTTAGTTGTTTGCTTATTAACAATTTTAATTTATGCAGTTTTAAACTTGAATTTATTATTTGTAGTTTATATGAAGAACAAAAACGCTTTAATGAAGGGTAAATATGAGCGCTTGCAGATTTGTTATACATACGTTGACATCGGTTCCATTACCAAATTTTTCTATGTACTTAATATAAGATTAGTATAAAATATGTCCTTCAAAATTAATTAAGAAACTTGGATATGATGAAATGATAACAGAGAGAACATATTGATGGTAAGAGGAATTGGAAAGTGGAACTCACAGACCCTCTCAACCTTTTGGCGTTCTAATCATCTAGGGGTTATTTTGACATACAAATCAAAGCTTCCCTCACATGTTCAAGAATGCATAAAAACAAACAAAACTATATGCTGGGTATATTTGTACAACATTTGAATCTTGGTCCAGGTCTATGACGATTGAAGAAGAAGACATCGATAGGGATTAGGTTCTAATTTTATTTTAAAGTGATTAGGTTTATAATTGTATTTTAATTTACTAATAATAATAATTAGAAGGGTATAATGGTCGATTAATAAAAATAAGGTTTTCAAATGATTATAAAATATTTAAATAATATTAAAAAAAAAAATTTGAGCAAATATGATATTTAGAAGTTTATGAAGGATAAATATGATATTTAGAAATTAAGTTGGACAAAAATGATATTTTAAAGTTTAAGAATTACATATACGAAATTCTCCCAAAATGGTAACTTGAAAACCTGTTATAATAGGTAAAAAGGATAAAACCGATAAAAAAAATTGCAAACATAAACGAACCAAAAATCCGTCGGAAATTAAAATCGACATTTTCGGCCAAACTTGTAACGCCCGTAGATCCGGGCTAGTCAATTTAGAGATAATAGGGGTCGAAAACGACTTTTCGACAAAAGATTATTTAATCTTAACTAAGTTGTAGAATATGTCTCACGGGTTCCGTACATATAAAGAACGCCGAAATCCGAGTTATAACGAAGAAGTTATGACCCGTCGAAGTTTCGCGACGGAACCGGCACGACACCGGGAAGCGTAAATAGTGAATTTACAATAGAGCGATTTTTAGCCTTATCAATCTAAACAAAAGTCATAGAATATGTTAAACCGAGAGCGTCCATAAAAAGAACGCCCAAATTTGACTTCGTATGAGGAAGTTATGATTTTTCGAAGTTTCGGCTTAGCAGTGTACAGCCCGAAGTTCGAATATTAGATCGAGCGGTTTTTAACCGACACAACCTAAATGAGAATCGAAGATCTCGTTAATAGTAGCGTAACGATAAAAAGACAGACGAAAATGATTGTCGGATGAAGAAGTTATGAATTTTTAACGGACCAGTCCTGTCCCGGCCTGTTAAAAATATAAATTTTAAAACAAAGTCAAAATTAGCCGACAGAGTCTAAACGAAAGTTGTAGAGTACGTTCCCGCCTATGCGTGGATATAAAGAACGTCGAAAATGGAGCTCGTATGCGAAAGTTATGATTTTTAGAAGTCGGAAAGTGAATTTGCGAAATCTGATACGAGATTGATGACGTGGCCGAATCCCAGCCGTCCGATGAGCTCGCTTCGGATTGCGACACGTCGCCCCTCGCATTACGCCCAACGTCCGAAACCGAGTACGCCTAACGTACTTCGGTCTTGTGTGGTCTGAGAAGTGAACACGCAGCCCCACCGAAACTCTGCCACGTGCGAAGCCAGCTGGTGACCCTATTCGATCTACGCCCCGCGTAGTGCTGTACGTCCAGCGTACCACCGAAGGCTCGTGCCTATAAATAGGATGCGAGGGCTGCCGAAGAAATCACACCAAAATCACTTCTCTCGAGAAAACCCGCTGTAAGTGAGCTATGCCTATGCTATTTTTAATATAGCTTCTAATTAATTATAGTAACATTATTAGAGCCTTAAAATAATTATTTGGGCTGTTATTATGAGTTATATAGAGTGTTGTTTAACGCTTATATAATAGTAATAATAGTTAGACTATTAATTAGTCGCGGTTAACGTTGGACTAAACCCTAGTGGTATTGATACTAGGTTTTGTCAAGGGAAAATTGTTTTGAGATAACGAAGCGCTGTCTGAGTTCGGAATCACCACCTTTTCAAGTGAGTGCATAGTTACTTTCATCTTACACATAGATATGAAGTATTTTATATAAACTACGTGCTATTTGTGCATATTATCTGTATACTTGTTATCTATACTGGATGAACTATTTTATACAAATTTTATATGATTTAAACTGTATATGTATTTATATCTACATAATATGTTGGGTAAAACATGGGTAGATGAAATATGAGTTGGATGATGAGTTGAGAGGTGATATAGATCATGAGGTAAGGGTGAGAGGTGGACGATGTGAGAATCCTTGTTCCCAAATGCTGGCCCCGTCATCTAGCAGAGTATGGATGACAACCACGGACTATTCTAGACAGTCCAGTGGAACACTAGCAGACTCGCAACCTGTAGGTGTTGTGAACGATGTGTTCACCCGGTGTACTCTAAACCCTGGCGATCATGCAGACTTGGTGCCTAAACCTTGGCGATCATGCAGACTTGGTGCCAAAACCCTGGCGACTATGCGGACTTAGTGCCTGTTGTATAAACTCTGGCGACTATGCAGACTTAGTGCCTAAACCCTGGCGACTATGCGGACTTAGTGCCTGTTGTATAAATCCTGGCGACTATGCAGACTTAGTTCCTAAACCCCGGTGACGATGGACTTCGTGCCGATTCCTTAGGATGATCCTTAGGAATGAATGAACGAGGAATAGCTGATTCTTAGGGTAGATCCTTAAGAGTAAAGAAGATAATGGGTATGGGTAATTGGGTTGATTGTTTGATGTTTAAACATAATAATTATATTATTATGGGTTGAAAACCCTATGTACTCACCAGGTTTCCCAACCTGACCCACTTCAACTTATTTCTATCACATGTATCGATATGAAGTTACATTACACTGAGAGATTTAAAAGAGATGTAGATCACTAGTGTAAATGAATGTAAGTTTTGTTTATGCTTATGTTTCTGTATTGACGATGACATCCAAATGTTTTAAAAATGAATAAAAATACATTCTTTCAGAAATGCTTTGATAACGTATTTATCATATTTTACTGGGAACAAATTCCGCAACATTTTTATTAAAAGAAGTACTCTGATTTTTATCGGTCTTTTCTGGCCGTGAAAATGGGGATGTCATAGTTGGTATCAGAGCATTAGTTTAAGCGAACTAGGAATATGGATTTATTTCTAGACTTAAACTTAGAATGCTAAACAATGATTGTGAGGAGTGTGTCTAATAAAATTTAGGTAATACACCTGAATAGATACAAGCACTAGATTATATAGGGAATATGCCTAATATGCTTTTATGTGCTAAATGATTTATGATATGCATTATATGATCGAATCTATGGTCTATTGCGGACCGGATCTGGAAACTTTATGTGTTCAGATTTCTAAACGTATAATTACGGTATTATAACTGACATGTAACTTTGCGGAGTGATAGGGAAATTTACACGTCGATCATAAATAAAATATTTCCTATCTTAATTCTCGTCATTACACACCGAACGTCTGAATTGGTGTATAGATCGAAATGGCAAGAATCCGAAGTGGAGTTGGGAACGCAAGTGGAAATAGGAATCAACAGCCCCCAGTGATTGAGCAAATACCTGTTGTAGTAGAAGCTGCACCTGAACCAGTCACCATGGCTGGAGTACAAGCCATGATTCGGGCCATGTTAGCTGAACAAAGGGAAGAAATGAGGAGGATGTTACATGAAAATAGGGACGAACCTACCATGCCCATTGAGCAACCTGGGTTGATTCCCGAGCAATCGGAGGAAGGAAACTATAGCCGCCCTGTGAGTCAAGTTGGGACTCAAGGAGAACGAAGGAATGGCCCGGAGAGGGGAAATGACAAGGATGAGCGAATGTATAAGAACTTCTTGGGAGCCAAGCCACCAAGCCTTTCTGGAAGCCCGAAGCCGGTTGAGATTATTGACTGGATCTCCGAAATAGAGATGGTCTTTGAGAGCTGTGACTGTAGCGACAAGCAAAAGACCATCTTTGCAGTCAGACAACTAAAGACTGGAGTGCTAAGTTGGTGGAAGTTGTTGGCAGATACAATGCCACGAGGAGAAGCCATGCGAATGTCTTGGGAAGCATTCGTGGAGCAGTTGAAAATGCAGTACTGCTCAGAGATAGATCTGATAGACCTAAACAACGAATTTCAGAACCTGAAGAAAGGAAAGATGAGTGTGGATGAGTATGCCACCACATTCACCGAAAGGATGAAGCTATTCCCCTACTTGGTGCCTACTGAACTCTCCAAGATCGATAGGTTTGCTAACGGACTGCCCACAAACTTTGGCCCAACAGTCAAAATGGCAACTACCTTGAAAACAGTCGTTAGAGCAGCCAGGAATGTTGAGACCCAGATTAGGGAAAAAAGTCTGGAAAGAGCTGAAGTTGGCGAGAAAAGGAAGTACGAAGGATCTTCAAAATCCAACAAAGAAAGGAAATTCTCAAAGACTAAATGAGGAGGAGGAGGTGATGCTAAGTGGTGCGAGAAGTGTAAAAAGAAACACTTCGGGAAATGTAGCGAGGAGGTGACTTGCTACAAATGTGGAAAGACAGGGCATCACGCCAGCAAGTGTACATCCAATAAGAGGGTGTGCTACAGATGTGACAAAGAAGGGCATGTTTCTAAAGATTGCCGGAAGAAAAACGAGGCAGCAAGGCCAGAAACGCCACCAAGGCCAAGGGCATTCCACATAATCCTCGACGAGGCAGAAAACGACGCGAGAAATCGAGGATGAGGAGTTCGTATCCGAATATCGAGTTATGCAGTAGCCATAGTATCGTATGATGTAGCCTACTAGAGGCATAGTTTAGGGTAAACTTGAACACCTATGTAATCATTTCAAGGAATAATATAAAACCTTCTTATCTGGTGTGTTAAATTGTTATGTGATCTTCTTGTATGGTGACTTGGAAAACTACGAGACAATACTTGGGACGAGTATGAGTAGGTGTGAATGGTAGTAGAAGCCTATACTACCGGAAGCACATGACTCACACTTGGATCAGGGAAAGTCACAAGGTTGCCAAGAAGCTAGTAATTGACACCATTTTATTCAAGTATGTCGTTACCATTGTTTCAGTAATGACTAAGAAAATTGTTCTTATTCCGACCCTAGTGGTCATATCGAATTGAGTCCGGCTACGAGGAGTATGTTACGTGGTTCGGAGAACCAAGTTTGATGTAACATCTGACTTAAGCCGGAAGATTGAAATAAAAGATAATCAAAGCGATCGGTAGAGGTATCGCGATAGTTGCTTGTAGCTAGAAATGCTACCATTTAAGATATGATTAAAACATGAAGGAATGTATAGTCTGTTCTGGAATTTGACTCTAAAATACCTGAGTCCAAGCAATGCATCATACGATGAGAGGTCATTAGCACATGACCCATCGGTCTATTATGATAATCGAAGGAAGAAACTTATCTCAAGTTTGTTAAAGAAGGAGTCTCCAATAAAGATCGAGATCGTGACATGAAGATCATGATTGGAAGTCTAACATGAGATAGAGAGCGGGTCCAAGATCGGGCACCGCCTGCAGTCAGGAAATCTTAGAGTTACATACTCGTTCGAAGACACATCAAATTTACGGTCATTACTTAGGATGAAGAGATAACGTATGGAGTCATCATGTGAGCCCTGTTTCGTTGATGATTCCGGGACGTAATCATCCTAAGGGGGAGATAATTGTAACGCCCGTAGATCCGGGCTAGTCAATTTAGAGATAATAGGGGTCGAAAACGACTTTTCGACAAAAGATTATTTAATCTTAACCAAGTTGTAGAATATGTCTCACGGGTTCCGTACATATAAAGAACGCCGAAATCCGAGTTATAACGAAGAAGTTATGACCCGTCGAAGTTTCGCGACGGAACCGGCACGACACCGGGAAGCGTAAATAGTGAATTTACAATAGAGCGATTTTTAGCCTTATCAATCTAAACAAAAGTCATAGAATATGTTAAACCGAGAGCGTCCATAAAAAGAACGCCCAAATCTGACTTCGTATGAGGAAGTTATGATTTTTCGAAGTTTCGGCTTAGCAGTGTACAGCCCGAAGTTCGAATATTAGATCGAGCGGTTTTTAACCGACACAACCTAAATGAGAATCAAAGATCTCGTTAATAGTAGCGTAACGATAAAAAGACAGACGAAAATGATTGTCGGATGAAGAAGTTATGAATTTTTAACGGACCAGTCCTGTCCTGGCCTGTTAAAAATATAACTTTTAAAACAAAATCAAAATTAGCAGACAGAGTCTAAACGAAAGTTGTAGAGTACGTTCCCGCCTACGCGTGGATATAAAGAACGTCGAAAACGGAGCTCGTATGCGAAAGTTATGATTTTTAGAAGTCGGAAAGTGAATTTGCGAAATCTGATACGAGATTGATGACGTGGCCGAATCCCAGCCGTCCGATGAGCTCGCTTCGGATTGCAACACGTCGCACCTCGCATTACGCCCAACGTACGAAACCGAGTACGCCCAGCGTACTTCGGTCTTGTGTGGTCTGAGAAGTGAACACGCAGCCCCACCGAAACTCTGCCACGTGCGAAGCCAACTGGTGACCCTATCCGATCTACACCCCGCGTAGTGCTGTACGTCCAGCGTACCACCGAAGGCTCGCGCCTATAAATAGGCTGCGAGGGCTGCCGAAGAAATCACACCAAAATCACTTCTCTCTCTAATTTCTTTCTATCTCTAGGATCCCAACCCCCCCCCCCTAAGCCTAGGTAAACCCCCTAGCACCCGAAGGAGGCCCCGAGGCTCCCGGAGTCCCGAGAAAAAGAGTCTTTCGGTTCGGAAACGCTGCTCCAAGCGAAACCCGGTTTTCGAGAAAACCCGCTGTAAGTGAGCTACGCCTACGTTATTTTTAATATAGCTTCTAATTAATTATAGTAACATTATTAGAGCCTTAAAATAATTATTTGGGTTGTTATTATGAGTTAAATAGAGTGTTGTTTAACGCTTATATAATAGTAATAATAGTTAGACTATTAATTAGTCGCGGTTAACGTTGGACTAAACCCTAGTGGTATTGATACTATGTTTTGTCAAGGGAAAATTGTTTTGAGATAACGAAGCGCTGTCTGAGTTCGGAATCACCACCTTTTCAAGTGAGTGCATATTTACTTTCATCTTACACATAGATATGAAGTATTTTATATAAACTACGTGTTATGTCTGCATATTATCTGTATACTTGCTATCTATACTGGATGAACGATTTTATACAAATTTTATATGATTTAAACTGTATATGTATTTATATCTACAGAATATGTTGGGTAAAACATGGGTAGATGAAATATGAGTTGGATGATGAGTTGAGAGGTGATATAGACCATGAGGTAAGGGTGAGAGGTGGACGATGTGAGAAGCCTTGTTCCCAAATGCTGGCCCCGTCATCTAGCAGAGTATGGATGACAACCACAGACTATTCTAGACAGTCCAGTGGAACACTAGCAGGCTCGCAACCTGTAGGTGTTGTGAACGATGTGTTCACCCGGTGTACTCTAAACCCTGGCGATCATGCAGACTTGGGGCCTAAACCTTGGCGATCATGCAGACTTGGTGCCAAAACCCTGGCGACTATGCGGACTTAGTGTCTGTTGTATAAACCCTGGCGACTATGCAGACTTAGTGCCTAAACACTAGCGACTATGCGGACTTAGTGCCTGTTGTATAAATCCTGGCGACTATGCAGACTTAGTGCCTAAACCCCGGTGACGATGGACTTCGTGCCGATTCCTTAGGATGATTCTTAGGAATGAATGAACGAGGAATAGTTGATTCTTAGGGTAGATCCTTAAGAGTAAAGAAGATAATGAGGATGGGTAATTGGGTTGATTGTTTGATGTTTAAACATAATAATTATATTATTATGGGTTGAAAACCCTATGTACTCACCAGGTTTCCCAACCTGACCCGCTTCAACTTATTTCTATCACATGTATCGATATGAAGTTACATTACACTGAGAGATTTAAAAGAGATGTAGATCACTAGTGTAAATGAATGTAAGTTCTGTTTATGCTTATGTTTCTGTATTGACGATGACATCCCAAATGTTTTAAAAATGAATAAAAATACATTCTTTCAGAAATGCTTTGATAACGTATTTATCATATTTTACTGGGAACAAATTCCGCAACATTTTTATTAAAAGAAGTACTCTGATTTTTATCGGTCTTTTCTGGTCGTGAAAATGGAGATGTCATAAAACTTAAGGCTTTTTATGGCATTATCCAAATATTAATTTCAATTTGTTGATTTTCTGGGATTCATTGAAATCTTCAAAAAGAGTCAAAATAAGATAAAATTTGTTACCAAACAATTTAAACGTAAATTGCTATTGTTTCCAAAAAAAACATAGAATTTGAATGTTATATGAAACCGAAAATTGCAGCAAGCTGAAAAAAAAAATCGGGGTTACATTAATATTTATGAAATTATGATTGATTTATGTTTTATTTAGTACAAAATTTTGTACAAAAATATAAGAATTATTCAAAAAGTGACACGTGGCAAGTTAGCATGGTAGAAAGGGGACATGTGGCGGACATAGAGGGTCTAAAGGGGTGTTTGGGATTGCTTTTGAATATCAAAAGTTCTTTAAAAGTTCTTTTGGTAGAAGGACTTTTTATAGAAGGACTTTATGCAAAAGATGATATTTAAAATGTGTTTGGATTAATAAAATGACTTTTAATTTAACTTCTAGTCTTTTATATGTAAAATCCAAAAAAGTCACAAAATGTGACTTTTTGAAGTCTCTCTTTTTTCTCTTTGCAAAAAATCATTATAAAAAAAACTTTTTTACTATCCAAACATCTTTTGCCTTTTTTTTTACTTTTAAAAAAAAAAAAAGTTAAAGTCACCCTCTAAGGGTGGCCAGTATAACCATTCAAATTTTAAAACATCACGTAATTTATTTCGAAAATTTTCTGACGTAATTTAAATTTACCACCTCCAAAATGATGTGTGCTACAGTGGAGTTTTGCACGCAACTACACTTATTATAAAATAAAACATATGGTAATTTTTAAATAAAATAAGAAGGTTATTACTCTCGTAAAGTTTTGAAGTATTGTTCCAAGTGGATCCATAAAATTGGATAAATTTTGGCCATTATCTTTATCCAATGTGCAAGTTTGGTCCTTTTGCTTCAAAGTAATGTTAGATCAAATTAATATAACTATTTAAAACGCTAACCACAACTATTTCATAATAACGTGGAAACACAGGGTCTGTACAGAAATTAACATATACCTAAAGTCCATTTATGTAATTTGAGTTAGCTTTTACCTTTCATCTCAACAAAATAAAGTCCTTGTTTTTTGCTCCTCCCTCCCTCTCTCTCATCACCATGGATTCAACACTTCTTCCCTAAAATTCATAAACCCTCAGAGAGGATTACTACGTCACACGATTTACAAACAATCAAAAACGAGAATTATCAAAACCTTTTTGGGGGTTTGATTTGTTCCAAATAGTTATCTTGATTTTTTCGTCATCTTTTTTATCGATTCGTTTGAGGAGTATTATGTACAGATCTGGAGCTGTGATGGCTTGGAATGTGTTCAAATTCTGTACGGCCCTTAGAGGGTTAGGCTCGATCATGATCTTGTTGGTTCTTGGTGTTGTTGGTGTCACCTATTACGCCGTCGTCTTGTGCAATTATGGACCTGCTTTGGCCGCCGGTGGCCTTGATTCGCTCATCGCACTTCTTATTTTAATCGTATTTCATACCCTGGTAATCATATTTTTCTCTCACTTCCCAGTTCATATTTATATCTATTAAATTGAAGGTGTTTCTGGGCGTTTTCTGTTTGTATTATAGTTCTTAATCTAGCAAATTAACTTAATTTAACCAAGTTCGTAAGAGGAAAATTGGGAAATTTCAGCTACCCGAGTCATAATTTTGATGATTTATAGAGGTGTGTGCAGAACCCCATGATTTTAACTGTTTATATAACAGATGTTTGGCGATTTAGGGAAAACTTCATTTTCAGCTGCGTAGTAGTAAATGCGTTGTTCTGTTTTAGCTCATATAGTTTACAGGTGGTGTAGCTTCACCTCTGAGACACTCGACCTCTAAGTTCTATATATGATTATAAGTTAAAAAAAGGAAATAATAAAAAAGAAAATAGTTATCACAAATTCAAAAACAGAATCATTGTTGACCTAATCAACAACATTTGTGGTGATCCAGTTGGTGATGCTATTATGGAGTTATTTCTCTGTGGTGTTCACGGATCCTGGTGGTGTGCCACCTAATTATAGACCACTAGTGGATCAAGAAAGAGGAGAAATCGATCCATTAGAAGCATCTGAATTTGGCCCATTGAATTCACCTGATCCAAACAATTCAAGAATCCGGTATTGTCGCAAGTGTAACCAGTTAAAACCACCTCGTTGCCACCATTGTTCTGTTTGTGAGTTCAATTTTCCACTTTATTTATAATCTTTTAGTATTTTCTAATCTTGATTCTTTAATATAAAGAATGTATGTTTTGGTGCATATGTTATATAGGTGGGAGATGTGTTTTGAAGATGGATCATCATTGTGTGTGGGTTGTTAATTGTGTTGGGGCACTAAACTACAAGTATTTCCTTCTTTTTCTGGTACGTTTGATAATCCTCTTTGTCTTGTAAAAAGTGTATTATAGGTGAAATGTCTAAAATACCCTTCAATGATGATGATGATGCAGTTTTACACGTTTTTGGAGACAACGGTGGTGACTTTAGCCTTGCTACCACATTTCATAGCATTCTTTAGTGATGGAGAGATTCCCGGGTCACCTAGCACTTTAGCAACAACCTTTCTTGCTTTTGGTATATCTGATAAAATTTTAAAATCCTTTTTTTTTTTTTAATGATTTTATAACCACCCTCTTGTTCACTTATGTAATGATTATTTCTTTTTGCAGTCTTGAATTTGGCTTTTGCTTTAAGCGTGTTGGGGTTTCTTATTATGCACATATCTTTGGTCTCTGCTAATACCACAACAATCGAGGTATTGTGTATTACAACAATGTACTTTCAGTCTTTTTCTTATTAAAACATTGTACTTTATAAATATACCCAATTATAACATTGTACTTTCAAAAAAAAAAATTGTTAGGACATTAGAGTTTTCAAAACACAATGTTGTGATAGAAAGAAATGGAAGCAGGATGCTATAATAAATAAGTCAGTGAATGTACATTGCTATTTCTTGGTCAAATCTTGCAATTTATAATTTATTTATGTTTTTGTGATCAGGCATACGAGAAGAAAACCACTCCAAAATGGCGTTATGATCTTGGTCGCAAGAGGAATTTTGAACAGGTATTGATTATATAATGATATTATATCTACCCCTTGTTCTAAAGCAGTTGATAAAAATTTGATTTGAGTCCATGAAATTTGGCTGTTTTGTCATTGTTGAAGTGCATGTGAAATGTTTGGTTGTTTCTTTTCGACTTAATCTGGACATAATGACTTAATGGGTTAAGCCAAACTACTTGGCTTGATGTATCAAGACATTAACTTAGTTACCTATTTTCCCTTCTTTTTTGCATGTCTATTGGTTTAATTTATTGAAAATTTTCAGGTATTCGGAACTGTAGAAAAGTATTGGTTCATTCCCGCATACTGTGAAGAAGATTTGAGAAGAATGCCTGCTCTTCAGGGCCTGGAGTATCCATCAAAGCCGGATTTGGATGCCCAAGAATTCTAAAATCATCCAAAAAAAGAAAAGACATGACATGTTTTTGGTTTATAGCATCACCCTACACCCCCAACACACCTCATGATGTGATGCACTCAACTGATTTTGGGACCCGTTTTAACTTGGTTAGAAGTAGCAGAAGGGGGAGGAGGTAAATGTTTATTTGTTGGGTTTGGTCAGGGTTTGTGGAAGGAAAAGTTAGTGTAAGAAAGAAGCTATATAAGAATGTACATTAGTAACATTTTCAACAGTTTTATTCTATTCTCCACACGTGAAATCAACTTTTAACTTTCTGTCGCTTTGGCCATCAACCTTTATAGCATTTGGCTATGGATCTGATAGAAGCATGATGGAATAGACCAACGAATGGAATAGAATTGACCAAATTAGAATATGGAAAATGGAATAGAATCATGAATGCCCTTTGTCAGTCAATGTTCGGTATAGCGAAAAGTTGTGTTTGGTTAGAATGTGATTAATATCAACTTGTGGTTTTTTGTTACAAATTTACGATTGATTTCATCATCGTTTTGCCATTGAAACTATCCCGGTTAATACCTTATGGTATTCCGGTTAAAATTTTAGCAACGTGCTTCATGACATAGCAATCGTGTTAGGGTAGCTTGCACGAATACAAAGAACTCAAGTATTTTTATTAAAATGTGCAATATTTAGAGCATCCATGATACATACATCAATTTGAGAGTTTGAATAAGGTGGCATGTCTAATTCTCATTCAATTGATTAAGGGGCTGTTTGGTAGAATCTGAATTTTTAAGATCTGAATTTTTAAGATGTCTGAATTTCTAAGATGGTTTGAATTTTTAAGATCTGAATTTTAATATGTTGTTTGGCTGGAAGCTCTGAATTTTTGTGCTGAATAATAAAAATGACCATTTTACCCTTCAGTATCATTTCGTTCAATTACAACAGCATACCCTTGAAAAAAAATTACATCAAAGTAGGATGCTAGAAATGAACATCATGCATATGATTTTTTTCATCAAAGTACAATGTAAACTAAACAACCGAATATTTCAATACAATTTTCGGCCAATAATTTGGTCAACATCACACCCCATACAAGGTTTACATGATATAATGCATATGATCTTTTTGGTTCTTGAACATGTGAATGAAAAAATGTTGCTAATCTACAAAAACACACGGAGAGGACATCTTCACCATTAACATGCAACAACCCATCACCCTCTTCATCACACACTACCATCATACACCATTACCGGGCACCCACCTGTCATCGACCTTTATCATCATCATCGCAGCCTTCACGACACCATCAACTTCTATTCACTAGTCACTTAACAATAGATTTCAACAAAAATTCAGCACATAACAGCAATATTAGCAATAGATTTCAGCAAATGAACAAAATCAGCAACTTGTATTAGCAACTACAAACACATTTTCAATAAAATAGAACAAAGGTCAGCAACAAATTTTAGCTATGCATATCAAATTTCAGCCATACAAAATCTGAAAAATAGCATTTATATTCAGCATTTGAATAAAACTATACTCCACATCTGATTCAAGAAAAAAGAAGAAAAAAAAAAAGTTTTCTATGAAACCACTGAATTCAGGGAAACATCACCAACTGCGTATCAAATCCATCACCAAACAAAGGTATCTTTGTGTTCTATTTCCAATTCACCAACCAATTGGTTGTTTTCTTTACTAAAATCTACAATATTAACCAACCAAATTATCATCTTCTATCTTAAGATTTCAAACAATATTCATATACATGTATCATATAACGATCCAGTACTTAACCGGACATGAAATACAAAGAAAATCAAAATCAAATCAAAATCGAGGACTGATAATCGAGTTCTAGGGAAAAAAAGAAAAAAAAATCGATGTATTTATAATAATCGGTTTTCAGGGAAAAAGGGAACAATTGTTCTATTTACAGAAATCTATTTTCACGAAGAAAAAAAAATTACCTTGCAACATCAGGTCGTCGTCGCTGGCGGCGCTAGTAGAGGCTGGCGGAGGCGGCGAAATCAATATCGGAGGTAGCAGATGATTGTAGATCGGAGAGGTATTGTAGATCAGAGAGGTAGGAGAATGGGTGGAAGGGAGGAGAAAGGGCAATGCTGTCGAGCTTGGCGTCGGAAGTCATGGTGGGAGTCGATTTCAGGGAGGTAGACGACGGGAGGAGGTGATCGGTGCTGGAGATGGTCGAAGGTGGGAGGAGACGGGAGAGACGATCTGAAGGTGGGTGCGTAGTTTTGGAGGCGTGTATCAGCGTATAAGGGTAGAAAGGGGAGGAAGCGTGCGTTTTTTTTTTCAGATACAATATGAAGTCTGAAAGTTTAAGAGGTTTTTATAAAATTAAGAGGCTTTTGTTCCTATGCTACCAAACACTCTTAATCTGAAAAATTAAGAGCTTGCCTCTTAATTTGTCAATTAAGAGCCTACCAAACAGCCCCTAAATTCTACAATTGTGTGACATGTTGACATTATTCAATGGATATGAAGTTCAATGGTTATTGAACTCTTCAATAGGAAAAATGAAACTTTTTAACTGTTAAAAATATATTTCCTTGAATTTTATAGAGTTTTAATGTATTGTAGGAAAATTAATATAGAGTTGTATAGAAAATAAAATGACGATGTGTCAATCTATTAAACTCTAATAAGTTTAATACATTATGCATGCTCTTATACTAATTTGGAAGCATTAAAAAGGTTGATACGGCGAGAACATATCTCAACCATATAATTATATAATACAATTATATAGATCTAAAGACTTCAAATAAAAAAAATCATAATTATCAATAGGACAATTTACTAATTTTTCATGCTAATTAAATAATAAAAAAACTAAATAATCAATGTTTTACAAAATAATAGGATTGCAATCTATCTGTTACCAAAAATTTAGCATTTTAGTATGGAAAATCAATCAAACTCATAATGTTAAAAATGTTAATATTTTTTATACATAACTAATAGATTAATCATACATGAATATACCAACGACTAGAAATCAATATTTCTTTTTTTCTTTTATTTATTCAGCCATTGTTACATTACTATAGCTACATGAATTCATATATTTATTTTCATATATTTATATTCATACAATTATATTCATTACTAATTATATTATGAATGAATCAATACATTTATTCTGATAAAGTCATCTTCATAATGATTAAGCACTTCAGGATCGAGACCTTCTATTCGTACATGATTACAATTGATTTATTCTCTAACACATGTAGATCGAAATATATTTACACTGTTATATTTATAAATGAATCATAAATGTATATTCATAGACGAATCTTGGCATGTTGCACATTAATTATATTACGTAGTTGAAATATTGGAAATTATTTTCTTATTTAAAATAACTTATGAACGTTTAATTCGTATTTTGTAAGATTTGATAAAAAAAATAGAACGGAAGGCAAAATTAGATAAATAGATAGATAGTTACATATTTTTCATTTACACTTTCTCTGGTAGTTGATAAATTAGATAAAACCGATTTTCTAATGGCACTTATCAATATCCCCTGCTTACAATAAAAAAACGCAATTCAAATTTGAAATCTTTTATAATATTTATAATCACGATTATAAAATTCTAATTAACATAAGCAACAATCAATCTATTACACATTCATATCAATTACAAATTATCCGATGAATATCAAATATAACTTTCTAATACAACTATATAATTAAAAAAACAAATAGGATGATAAATATTATTTACCATTAGGTTACTCATGTTGTTTTTAATTGTCAAACCGTCATTAATAATTTAATACAAATAAACAATATAACAAGTTAATAATATCAACCACTTGTTATTTACCATTAGGTTAGGCATGTTGTTTTAATCATATCTTTCTGCAAAACAAATTTATGTAATATCAAGTATACTACAAAATTTAAAAGAGATTGATTTAAAAAATATAAAACATAAGCGAAATAATTAGGAAGTTAGTAATGTTAATGTTATGAAAACGGTTTTGCGTGCTTCTATGGAAACTTTCAACTCAAAATGAAGGCTCTCATTCCCAAATTGGCTTCAACCGCTTGTTCACTTATATGATATAGAGTTAGGCAGGGGTGAGCAAAAACCGCGCCACAACTAAAATTAACCGTATAAACCGTAACCGATTAACCACAACCGCAATAAAAACCGATGGTGAGATTTTCTATTTTTCAAAAACCGCAAATTTACGGTGCGGTGCGGTTATTAGTTTTTTCAAAAACCGCAAAAAAAAAACCGCACACCGCATATATTATATACAAATTTTTTTATTAATTATTAACATATTAAATATTAAAAATAAGACAAGTTTTATGGATAAAAGAATGATAAAATTCTAGAAGACAAAAGTGTTGGTTTTTTCTTATGTTTAACTTTGGAAAATGATGAAATTTGACAATTTTAAGATATTTATTGTTAATTACCGGTGATTTAACGTTTTTAAGATATCAGTTGTTTGTAATTTAAGTTAATTGTATTATACCTTATGGTTTTTTATTATTACAAGTAATATGTTTAAACTCTTAAAATTGTTTGAACTGTAAAGTGCGGTTAAAAACCACACAAAATAACCGCACCAAATCCATGCGGTTAATAACCGTAACACAAAAAAACAAAACCGCACCGCAAAAATAACCGCACCAAGCGGTTTTGAAAATGGATTAACCGCATTTGCGGTTAGTGGTGAGGTTTTGGCCAATAACCGCACTGAACCGCACCGCGCTCACCCCTAGAGTTAGGTAGACTCAATTTTAACTAACGTCGTTTTTTCTTTGCACTTATCTCACATTAACAAACCAATTAAGAATCATTATTCAAATAACCTTTTGAGTTGTAGTATTTAAAAGATAAGTTGAAGAGTTGTGATAGTTTCAAATCAATATGATTCAAAGAAATACGTAAAAGATGTTAACAAATTAAATACATTTGGTACCCCCATGCTACAACATGTTATTCCCTCAAGATACTCTATTAACATTGTACTTTCAATATTTTTCTTATTAAAGCGTTGTACATTGAGAATGTACCCAATTATAACATTGTTCTTTCAATTTTTTTTATTAAGACCTTATATTTCTAAAAAGTCTATCCCATTATAGTAGTGAAAATCACTTTGTGTTTGCATGCCATTGCTATTTGTTATAATTGCGTAAAATTTTCAAAATATAATTTTGTGAGTCGAATAAAATGAAATAGGATGCTATTATAAACAAGTCAATGAAATTGTCTCGTTCCTTCTTGCACTTAACCCTAAACAATATACTTAGTCAAATCGGGCAAATTCTATCAAAAAAGTTTAGCTATTTGTCAAATAAGGAAGTCAAAATCCATAATTAAGATCTTAGGTTCAGGTCTAAGGAGGTTGTTTCTTTGACTTGATGAAGTTAATGGGTTAAAAACTTAATCTCGATTAACTATACATGGTTGTTTCTTTTTTACTTAGTCTTAACAAAATGACTTAATGGATTAAGCCAAAAAAACATGGCTCAATGTATTACGACACTACTATTTTACCTATTTGCCCTTCATATAATGTATATGATCTTTCTTTTTTAAATCGATATAATGGTTTATCATGATGTCAAACAGGGTGAAATCACTACCACTTACAAATCATTCAAAGTATTTTCTGTGGCTTTCTTCCCACTCCATAGAATGATCTGTTCATCTTTATACAATATAGGCACACAAGGGACCAGATCCTGTGTTAAGAGAATTTCATTAAAAAAAGACATAATAAAGATGGAAACTTTCTATCACAAATAAGAAAACACAAAATACATACCCTTAGCTTCACAGCGATCCTTTTGGAGTCACTCATACCCACATGTGCACAACAGAGCTTCACTACTTGTTCGACTTCAAAAGCCTCTCTCACTTTTTCAACCACATTAGCATACACACCATTTCTTGCTGCACGAATGTCAAACCCCTATTAGTTGAAAACTTCCCTAATTTTGTCATTTTTGAAGGGTATATAGGACATTTGGCTAATGAGTAATGGTGATGTACTTAGTTTCATTAGTGGAGGAGAGTTAAGTCCTCGGTTTCTCAATTCTTTTGTTTCTTCAAATGTCAAGCCATCAGCAACATTCTTTATGAGCTTCGGATAAATTGGTGGATATGGCTTCCATAGCATTAAAGGAACAACAGGTCTATTTTTGGGATCATAATTTCGTCCACGATACAGTAGCAAGATGTTAATCTGTCTGTATATGATCTTCCCACCCGATTTTTCCTGCAATTATTGTATGTAAGCTAATAGCTTTGTTAGAGGATCCAAATTAGCAAAACAAGTGTGATTTCAAACTTCAAACCTCGAGGTGGAAGCAGACATTGTCCATATCAAGAGTCGGGACTCCTAAGCATTTGATCCTCACAGCTTCGGCTTTCTTCCAATGGTTTTGGATGTCATCAATCATGTTGTGTGTAACCCCACCCTTTCCTACCACAGCAATTTTAATAAGATTTGTCTGATTCTATTATGGAATCAATTTTGCAAAGATTCAATGTTTACCCAAATTGATTTGGCGAGAGCAATCACTGTGTCGATATCTTTCAACGAGTTCAGATACTTCTTCCTCTGATAACGGATTCCCAAGAACCGCATTCCTCTCTTCTTCAACCTTGGCAATGTCGGCTGCCTGCTGCAATGGAGCCACTGTTCCAGTCCATTTCCGGTCAAGTCGACCCGGCCCAAAAGGAGAGAATTTGGGGGTTTCTCGATACCCAATGGGTTCGAGGCTAGGGTTGGTCTCAGAGTACGAGTACCTGAAATCAAAGGGTAGATTTGATTTTATAGGGAATTTGTTTTGCGGTTTCTTGTTTGATACGTCTTCTTTGAGTTTCTTGTTCTTCTGATTTTGGGGTTTTAGGATTGGGGAAAAAGGTGGGTCGTCTTCAAAATGGGATTTTGTTAGGTGACGGAGGATTTGTGGTCGGTTGTGGCTATGGAAGTCGTGGCGCCACCGTGAAAAAAGCTTTAGCATTTGCAATTCAAAAGAATCTTTACGTACGCCCCAGCAAGAGCAACGTCAGTGATTCCAATTCCAACAGTAAACAAGGAATCAAACTTATGAGATCAAACTTTATTTCATGGAGTATTCGATTAAACACTGGGTCTTCACTGAACTTCAAACCCCTCTCCTTCGTCGCCCAAAAACTCTCCAAAACACGCCCCTGAAGGTCACGTGCATTGGTTTTCTTCCAACCGAAACATAGGTCACGTGCAACCGCAACCTCGCGTCATCCCTTCGACACAATATGGCCCACACGGAATGCAGGTTGTGGCCCAAGTTACGTGGCCCACAGGCCCTCTCCTGCGCCAAGCTCCCAAACAACTATATAAATCATTTTCTTATAAACCTCCCTCGTTTGCGAACTTTACAAAGTTTGGGTGGCTGGTAGTACTTTTTAGGAATTCAAGGGTGGTAAGTGAAAATATAAAGTTGATTTTTGTGTTTCTCATGAGAAGTTGAGAACACTCTAGACCCGAAGCTGGCGACAAGAGGAATTCAAACTACTGAATTGCATTTAAACCCTTCGTTAGTTCGTTTCATAAATCGATTCTCCCTCATCACATTTTCAATTGCTTCAGATCTATCTTGAACGGAAATCAGGTACGAATTTTTTTTTTGGAAGTGTTTTCTGTTCGTTTAATTGCGGTTTTATGAGATTGTTTCATCAGAAAAAATAGAATAATTGATGAACTTCTGTTAAATTGTTGTATTATTTATGTGGATTAGTTTGTGTGATTTTAGTTTCTGCTTATGTAATTTCTGATTTTAGTGATTTAAGTTGGAGACTTATATCGTGAGTCATTTACATGCACCTTAATCGATCAAGTTAAATTCAACTATTAATCTCTCACGGTGTTTGCTAATTTTAATTACACTGATTGATTTAGTTGCTATTAAACTCATGTTGTTTGTATATGAATAAGTTTCCTGTGGAGAAGTTTAGCATGTGTGCATATGATCATATATGTATTCATATTTTATATGCAAGCTGTTTCTAATATTCAGTCTGTAGGAAGATGTGTAACAATCATGAAGATATGAGGAGGTCATATTATCATATAATAATAATAGTTTATTTGTTGACCTTTTTAGTACGAAAGAGAAAAAACTTTTCTCACATGATTCACTGGTTTAACTTTGTGCTGAATTTAGAATCTTGAATCTGTAGGATCTGTTGTAAAGGAATGCAGAGGGAAAGACAAACTAGAGATGAATCAATGAATTCGTCTAATAGAAGCATGATGTCCAGCATTTTTGGAGGAAGGGATCCATTTGATGACCCATTTTTCACTCGCCCATTTGGGAGTATATTTGAGCACAATAGCATCTTTGATACACATGGTTCATCTGAGGATTTGCTACATTCAAATGCGAACAGTTCCAAGGGGCTAGTTATTGAAGAGATAGATTCTGATGATGAAGGAGAAGGGCAAAACGGTAATTCTGGGGTTGTTACGGATGACAAACCCCACAGAGTTGCCACATCTAGCAAAGATCCCCTTATAGAACATCCTGATGATGAAGGTATCAATGTATTATCACTCAAACTTTCATTCTATCTTTTAAGTAACGACTCATTCCATTACCATGTTCATTCTATTCCATTCCATCCAACCAATTACATTATGACAGAGGAAGTGAAGAAGGAGACGCGCTTGAACAAGAATCATAACAGGACCAAGACCCAAAGCATTAGTTTTAAAAAAGTTACATATGGTGGTATAAATGGAGCATACTACACTGCAACAACAACCAGAAAATCAAACAATGATGGAGTAAGTAATATTCCACAATCCACACTGTTTTGAATCTGATTTCCTGATTTTTTTATATTAATTAATATATCATTATATTTGGCAATCAGGTGGTACTTGAAGACACCAAAGAAGCTGATAAAACAACAGGTCAAGCAACACATAGAATTTCTAAAGGAATACATGACAAGGTAACCAAATTTTTTAAATACAACCCCGTGTACTTGTCGGGTTTTTGCAAATGAGCCCCTGAAAATCTTCTTTTGATTTGTTATTTGAGTATGTGGAAACTAAAGTTGGTTACGTGGTTTCTCACTAGGGTCACTCTGTCACTAGGAAACTTGGTACAGATGGGGAAGTGGACACAGTGCAGACCTTACATAACCTTAACCAAGGTTAGAGTTAGTTTGTAAACTATGGTTAATATACAGGAACATTTGCTCTTGTTAACAAAGGCAATTGGTTTGCTTATTGCTTAGATGAGTTGGCAAGTTTTGAAGAAGAATGGGAGGGTAATGCTGACATGCACATCCCTCCTTGGAACGAAGAATTCAACTCGTTTGGGAAGCCAAGTAAGCATCAGTAATAAGTAATCATTAAACAGTAAATAGTAAACATCTTTTTCTTTTTTTTTAATGATGGTTTTATAGGGTTTGGTAGCATGGGACCATTTGGGTTGGCGCTTGAGGCAGCAGGTGGCTCCCAGAGAAGTGGGAGGTTGAGGACTGAAAATCAAGAGCAGACAAGTTCTTCTAGAAGCCAACCTAAAAAGGTTGTTAGAATCAACATAGATTGAGTTGAACGCATTATAGTTTGGTCAATATAGGTTATACATGTATTTTTGGTAAATATTGTTATAGTTCATTGAATACGTTGTATGATTTGAGTTTGTATGTTGTGGCAATAGTGGTCGAAAATAAAGGTATTGTATTTGGTCTCTGTTACTAAGAAAATCTCTATTTTTTATTTTTTTTAGTTTTTTGAACTTGTTCCATTGGTGGATGTTATGTAGAAAGAAACTAGGGGGTGTTATATATGCTGGAAGGAGAGCAAACAATGGAAGAAAAAGCAAGGAACTCAATACTCTATATATTATTGAATTGGTAAATCGAAGATTTGTTAGATTTTCGACTTACTCATGCAATATAAGAAAAATAACATGGTGGGAAAAGAGAAACATTGTAGTTATGTGACTCATACATATCCCAAGTAAAGAGAAGTTGATTAATTTCATGATGAGACATACAAATATACAATCATATTGACATAATGACATTTATATATAGGAACATTGTTTTTGATTTCTGATCAAGGTTTGAGTTACATTGAGGTTTTGGAAAAAGAAATATATATATATATATATATATATATATATATATATATATATATATTGAGTTGTGGAGTGTAATACATTTCTTTTGAACCTCGAATGATACATGTGAGGAATTATTTAAAGGATATAGCATTACAACTATCTAACATTAGTGTAGAAAACGCAAATACATATTCGGTTATGTGTTATTTTTAACTAATATTGTTTTGTTCCACAACTTTTTTGATTTTTCTGTTTTGAGAATTTAAGGCGAGTGAGTGCTTTTTAATATTTAGATAAAATTTCTTTTTAGCAAAGAAATAAAACTTGTAGTGCAAAAATTGAGTTTAGGTTGAGAGAAATTTAATATGCAAAGATGAGAAAATATCTCAAAAATGGCTTAAACAAGTTTAAAGTTTTGGAAATGGCAATACAAAATTGGTAATTACTTTTGGTAAAAAAAATCAAAATAATATCTAAAACCATTTTTCCCATGACTATTTTTATGGTTTTCTGAAAATATAGAAAAATGTCATCAAATAAGAACACAAAATTCTGTAAGAATCTAGAACTCAATCACAAGTTTTGGATATAAGTCTGTACAACAAAAGTCGATATTTAAAAAGTCGGTAGGCCTCACCCTTCCTATCTTTTTTTCCTTTCTGGAAGTTTCTATCACTCTCTTATTATTCTCCTATTCTCTCTTTCTCTCTTTGATTTCGAGCTTTAAAGGTAAGTTCTTCTTCCAGCTGAAGTGAAATTGTTTACACTGTGTTTGTTCATCATTAAAAATAAATTTGTCAACGTATTTCGCTGACCTTTGCTGTTCTTGTTTGCAAAATCCCTTAATTGCTTAGTTTCTCAGAGTAAAATGTCAAAACTATTTTGGGGCAAAGATCCATTTGATGATCCGTTCTTCACTGATCATTTCCATGACCATGGTGGATCTAGAAAGGAGATAACAATCGAGGAATTGGACACCGATGGCGGAAATTCAGCTCCTAACACACAAGTATCAGTCAACAAAACCCCAACACACAAATCTCAAGGTACACAATTTGATCGTTAATTTATATTTTCCGTTTCTTAATCTTCATATGAATCTATGGCTGAACCGTGTATAGAATCTGATAGCTTCAGCTTCCGAAGAGTTGCATATGGTGGTGTCAATGGAGTGTACTACAGTTCTTCTATAGGCCAAAGGACTGGTAGTGATGGGGTATGAATGATTGATTGCGTGGTTCTTTGGATTTTTTTTCTCCTTTGTATAGATTTTATGTGATGTTGAAATGAAATATTTACTGGTGTACAGGTGGTTTTTCTAGAAATCAAAGAAGAAGATAAGACTGTGGGTCAAGCATTGCATACAATTTCCAGAGGAATACATGAGAAGGTGCAACTCTTTCTTTGGTTTGATCATTTATACCTACACCTATTAAGAAATAAATAACAACATACTTTCACTGACTTGTTTATTATAGCATCCTACTTCCATTGATTACTATTACAAATACAAAAAAATCAAATGAATTATTTTCACTGCTATAATTGGATAGATATTCAAAAGTATGATTTCCTAATAAGGAAAAACTGACTTCAATACACCTTGATAAGAAAAAGGATTGAAAGTATAATGTTGTAATAAAAAGATATAAAAGTATGTTAATGTTTCTTGTATTTAGTCTTGATGTTAAATAGAAAACTAATCATGTAACTTCTTATTATGCTGGTGAAGGGTCATACACTGACAAAAAAATGCGACCCATTTGGCAAAGAGGATTCATTGCAAATTCTACATAATCTAAATGAGGGTATGTTTGATGTTTCCTTCTAAAAAGTTGTTTTTCTTTTTTCTCATTGCTGAGTTGTATAAAACCCTATATTGTGTGGAATTATTTAGATGAACTAAATGCGTTTGAAGAAAATTGGAAAGTCAAAGCAGACAAGCATATACCTGGTTGGAATGACGGGTTCAATTTGCTTGAGAATGCAGGTATCCAAAAGGGTTAAATGTGATATATAGCAACGTACTTCTATTTATTTGTTTATTATAGCATTTGGATTCCATTTCTTCCTATTACAACACTTTATTCTAAAAAACTACACAGCAATGTCATCAAAATAGAAAACAATCTATTTGGGTAGATTTTAGAAAATTAAATGTATATGATGCTGTAATGGAAATAAATGAAAATATGATGCTATAACAAACATATATTAAAAGCTGGTTGATATTTTTTTTATCTAAAGATGGCATCATTAAGTATTTATTGTGTTTATAGGGGTGGAGGGTTATGGTCAGTTAGGTTGGAAAGATGAGGGGGCTTGGGGCAGGTGGACACTGCCATGGACAGATGTGTGGGGAACGGATGGTGGTCAGCCCTCTTCTGGAAGGGTCAAAAAGGTTACCCCAGTTGATATCATGTAATCAACTCTATAAAAGTTAAACTCGACTCCGACCGAGTTGACTTATGACTCGGATAAGTTTAACAACTATGGACTTATACTAGATGCGCAAGTAGTTTGTTAGTGTGTTTTTAATGTTATGTTGTTGTATAAACTTTGACATATGTTTCTCTTTGCTTTATTATCGTGCGTTTATTTTCTTGTTTTCTAAATTTCATGTATGTTTAAGTCTCAAAATCTAGACTATAATTATTAGTCATTTGGTGTGATTAGATCAACAAAAAAATAAAAAAAAGTCAATAAGGAATCAATCCTTCCTAAATAAAAATGATTTTGCCATTTGTCATTTTCTAATGCATTATGTCATATGGTTTTTTTTTCATTTCTTTTTTTCGTATGTCATTTTATGGTTTTTCATTTTATTAAATTCTACATAGTAATTAATGTAATAAATAATATATATATATATATATATATATATATATATATATATATATATATATATATATATCAACTTCATTAATAAACTTTCTTTTTAATTTTAAAATTAATAAATTAAAGTCTCATTAGTTTTTTTTGTTTATTATCTAAATTATTTGATTAAATTTAAAATAGAAAAAAAAAACTTTTTTTTTAATAATTCAATATCTTTCTCATTTTTCTTATAAATTCAAACTTTTTACATGTTTAAAATTTCATATTTAATACATGGTCTCGCATTTAAGTGAAAAATAAATAAAAATGGGAGGTATTCTTGTTGATTAGTCATTGTGTATTTTTCATCTAAAATTTATAAATTATAAATTACATATTATTTCTTTAAGATTAAATGAATAAAATACAACAAAATTTGTGATTTATTTTCTCTATAAAAAGGAAAAATATTGATATATACATTTTTATTTTATTTTTTTGATCTTAAAACAAAAATAAAGAAGTTTATAAAGTACTAGTTTTTCAAAAATAATATATATTTTTTTGTTATTAAAACTATATATATATATATGTTTCCAATCATGTTAGTCTCTGTGTATCTTTAGTACTGGTAGGCTTGATTGCACACCAACCCTCTTACAACCAACATTTGGCTCCGGCATAATAACTTTCTCCACATTACCATCCTCAGGAATATCAATCATTTCCGCTCGACGCTCTACATCACGAGAACTACTACCAACCAACTTTTGCGGACACAGCCGACGAACAATAGCTAGATTCCCCGCATCCACCCCCCCCCCCCACACACACACATACACACACTCTGCCATGCAACCTTTCGTTTACTCACAGGTGCCACGATAACACCTTTCTTGCTATCCTCTACAAACTCATCTTCAACATCCCTCCCTTTAGAAGATTCTACCCCAACAGCATCAATAAAAGCAGAGCGAGAAGGCTGAACAGCGACTCGGCGCCGCTTAGCATCCTGAATGGTTAAGGCCCGAGCAATGAAAGCTTCATTACGAAACGAAAACGAGGGGAAAAACTTTATTAACAATATCAATTTCCCAATACCGGAGACTCCCAACCCAATTCTTCGCCAACACATCCATAAAACCCACCTTCTTTTCAACACCTAACAAAGGCAAGAAAGAGCAAAACAAAGTCAAAACAACAACCTAAATTTCCTAATATATATATATATATATATATATATATATATATATATATATATATATATATACACACTAGGTGTAAGACCCATGTATTACATGAGTTAATTAAAAAAAAATATAAAGATCTAAATAATTAAGAATTTTGGATTTATAAGAAAACAAGAAAAATAATGAATTATTAAAATTGATTTTTTTATCTTTTAAATCTAAATAAATAAACAAAATAAACTAATGACCTTTAATTTGGAAATTTAGAAATAATAAGGTAAATCCATTAATGAAATTGATCTTCATTTCTTACTACATTTATTGTAATTATAACCTTAAACTATTATGTGGAATTTATGAAAATATAAAAACCCAAAAAATGACATGTGGAAAAGAAATTAATTCAAAATAACCCACAAAATGACATTTGGCAAATTGAATGAGAGTGTGACATGTGGCAAAAAAAACCTTCATTTATTAGAGTATATATATATATATATATATATATATATATATATATATATATATATATATATATATATATATATATATATGATATGTGTTACGTGGATTGTGTGTGGGGTATGCTCTGGGGAACCCACTAAGCTTCGTGCTTACAGTTTTGTTTATGGTTTCAGGTATCATCGATTTGGAAAAGAAGGGCTCGGATTGATAGCAGTGCACACACATATGATTTCCGCAAGGAATGATTTTGGGATAAACTCTGATAAATATTTTACTTAATGATGATTTGAAATGTTTGAAATAAATGGTATCAATTCTTTAGCTATATTTAAAAATGAATTTTTTTACCCTTGATTTTTGGGTGGTTACACGTTGGTATCAGAGCCTTGGTTTGATGGATTCGGACGTAATTTCGGGTGTGTCTGAACTCAAACTGAGGATCTGTAAAGTTTTCAAAAGAAAATGTTTTAAGTAAAGAATTTCTAAGACAAGAAAAGGTGTAGTGCATGCAATCAGCCGAGCTCAAGTAAGTTTGCCCAGAATACCCACATATGTTATCTATTATGACTTGGTTTATGAATCTGTGAATCGCATGCTAGTTAGGGGTAGGGGGAGATGTCTGTATATGTTGTATGAGCTGGTGGATTGCATGTTGGTGCTGAGTAGTCAGCAATAGATTGGCCTGATATGTGGTGTTTGTAGCCTTGGGAACATTTGATGCCATGCTAGAATGAGAATGATTATTGGTATTAGTAACTGCTACGTGTATGCTTTCAAATTTGTATACGGTTAGGATTTTATAGCCTTAGAATAATTGATTTGGCCTTATTTCCTGTTCCTTGTTTGGTTGTGGTCCTAGGGTAGAGTCTATTATTCGACAGTCTATTAGATCCTATTTTGTGTATAGTTTGCATGCATAAGGCAACCGGCAATAAGGATGGATGGGTGTGGATAGCATGAGTTGTGGTACGTGGGCTGAGTGTTCAATGATAGTCCTTTGGATCGGTGTGCTACTGCACGAATGATGCTTGCTTTGTGCTTGGTGGAACCCTTGAGTGGTGGGAGTCAGCTACTAAGTGGATATGACGATATCCAGGAGGTAAATGGCTGGCATCATGGGAAGTTCTTTAGTAGCTGATGGCAAGGCGAGGTTGGGAACCTAGGAAAGCCTAGGATATGCTCCAGTGAGTTAGTGGGGCGGTTCGGTGAGGTTGGGAACCTAGGGGGAGTCTGGGAGTTGCTTTGGTGAGTGTCATACTGCTGTTTAGCGGATATTGGGTGCATCAGTTTGAGGAAGTGACTTGGAGGATTCGGGAGGATTGTTGAGGAAAGTATGGATAGGTGTGGAAGGTAGTATTGAGACCATACTACTGAAAGCACAGGATCCATACTCGAATCGGTGAGAGTCTTAGAGAATCTGATAAGCTTCGGGGAGGAGTCTGTGACCTGATTTAGGGGCAGAGTATGTTCCAGCTGTTGCAGCTCAGCCATTGGTAAGTGAGCTAATGAGCGTGACAAGGTGTCTGAAGGATATGACTTCCAAAGTCCGAGGATGTGATATCGATGTGAAGCACTTTAAGAAGAGATGGCCGTGCCAGGTGCATCTAGTAGAGGGTCCCGGAGAGAGACCCAAGACTTCTGATCATCGGGTAAAAGGCCAGCAGGGCCGGAGTCAGTGAAGCGCGTGCGGGAAAGTGAACAAGGGGGGTTTGACACTCCAAGGATTTAGGCTACTATAAGTGTAGCAGGGTTGGTCATGTCAGCAGAAGGTGATCAGAATTCCTCCAGATGTTGCGGGTATGTCATCTTCTAGTGCTACTAGGTGGATGTTGGGAATCTGTATCGCTATGGAATTGTGAGTGAGTTTGGATAAGTAAGATCTCGGGTCAGTTTTCTGTTAGTGTCTGGGTTATCAAGGATCATATATGCCATCCTGCATGCCGAAAAGTCCTTGATGAACCCACAGAGGGACGCATCTTGCGGAGTGGGTTCCGCGTGTACCGTTGTCATTCTGGATCTTTGTCGGGATCTGTGCAGGAGTATTATTTAAAGGATAGTCGGTCAGAGTTAGAGCGATTGATCTCCAGTGAAGTTAGCGTTCAGTGGTTCTATCATGGTTCAGGTATGATTGACAATTGCCTATGGAAGAACTTTGGAGTTCAAGGCACTACCGTTGCTAGGAAAGGATTAGTGGCATGAAGATAGTGGAGTCAGTTGCGGGTGTTAGATGCATAAGTGGTTGGTCATTGGGTATTCAAGAGAATTGTATTTTTGCATGGGATGTGTTCAACTAGAGTTCAGTGGTGCTGCAAGACTGGAAGTGGGAACGAGGATTCGTCAGCCAGAGTGAAGACTAAGGCCTCCAGTTGTCAGCATGGGAAGTGGATTGGGGTGTCAGATTGGACCAAATTTCAAGAGTACTCATCAAAGTTTCCAAGGATGGGCGATCTCAATGTTTAATCGGTAATTAATCGCTAGCACTGGTAAGCACAGGTTGTCATCAGGGGACTATTAAAGAAGTAAGAAGGATTGGGAATCCTTCCATTCTCACGTGCCGTGAAGACTTAGCTAAAGCTGAGTGGGGGAGAATCGATCAGGTACTCAAGAACAGAAATAAGTGTGAAAATAGGATGAGTTTCGCATCCCCGTCAGGGGGAAAGGCGGTCGAGTGGCCGTCTAGGTTGATGGTTGGGTAAGTTGGGAGTTCAGAAAACGTTCCAACATTTGGTTCATGCTTCCTTGACGTCAGATAGCAGGTTTTGGGAACCAGGTTAGAGTTTAAGTTAGGACTCAATTTTAGTTTAGTGTTAGGTCGAGCTCATGTTCGACCCGGTTTGGACAGTGTTGTAAGACTACAAGGGTAACCGTAGCATTCACTAGGTTGGTAGATAGCATGAGCGTGTTGTTAGGACGCGGAAGGGACAGTAGTACCCACCAGTCGGGAGTAGCAGTGAGGGCGTGGCAAATCCACGGATTGGTTTACGGATTTTCCCAGAGGGATTAGACCTGGTTAAACCAGTGATAAGACTGTAGGAGCGCCACTACAGTTATGAGATCAAGGAAGCAGTGGACTGCTTAAGGTCGTTCGTGATACAAGGCTACCATTGGTCATGTAGCAATCACTTTTAGCCTTGAATTGGTGACGTCAGGATTCGACGCATGGACCCGATCGGTTAGATCAGAAAGTTGTAGAGTCGCAGTGGCATGATAACTAGTGGCAACTAGTTCCAGAGAAGGATTTCGTTCAAAAGTCGTGGGAGACAACTAAGTGGGAGCCATTCGGTTCCACAGCCGGGTCGGAACCCGGTATTTCAGAAGACTGACGAATGAACTGGGACCAGGAAGGTCTCGATAGATTTTGGAAAAGCAGCCATGTGGCAGCATACCGCTTCAGGCAGTTTAGTGTTCGGGCAGTTTCAGTGTTTGGGTAGTATTAGTATTTGTGTTTTAGGTTGCAAGTACAGACGGAATAGCTGGTTGATTGGGAAGTGACAAGTCACTCACAACGAGATTAGCTGAGCCTAGGCCAAGTATAAGTGATCTGCAGGGATAATTGGGTTTGTGATCCTGATTTATAGCGAGAACCCCGAGTTATCAGAAGTTGAGTAATCAGTTGATGGATAAGTGGACTGGGTTCAACGATACTGATTCAGTATGAGCGGTCCGGTAATGATGTGACATCCGCCTAAAATGGATTCGGGTCAACCCAACCCAATTGGAAATTTAATAAACCCTACTCAAGATTACTTGACGCTAATAGGATCAAAACCCATGCAATACGATATAACTTGACGTTAATAGCAACATAGTATTGTACAACGTTATAACTATAATCAAAGTAAATTATGATACCATATTAAAATAAAATCAAAGTATAATGCTCTAATTAAATTAAAAGAATCAAACTTGAATTCTCTAATTAAACTTCAAATCAAAGTAGATTGTTATAATCAAATAATAACCTATCTTTTATAAAACTCCATTTTTATAAACTTTACATTAAATTTTATAAAACTCTATTTTTTATAAACTTTACTTTAAATTTTATAAAACTCATATATTAATTATGTAAAAGATGCTTGTGTTAGTGGGAAATTATGAAGACCACCAAAAGCAAAAAGATTATTCCCATGGTCTCCCACTCACACCTCCCATCCACTTTCCTTTCCCTTTTCTCCCAACACATTATTCTCTTCACCACTTAAATCTTCTCTATTCTTTCTCTCACTCTCAATCTCGAAATTTCCTCCAAGAATACTCATATTCCATCCAAGAACAATCTATTATACTCAAATCTTCATCCCTCTTGAAGCATTCATCAAGGTATGTTGTTAAAAGTTTCAAATTCATACAAGAAACAAATTAAATCCACCAAAATATCTAAAACTCATTTTTTTCATAAACCTGATTTTTCTCAGAATACCATCAATAAAATAAGAAGTTCTGGAAATTTTCAGAAAATAACTTATTTTTATTGAATTATCATAATTATTTCAATAAAGTAGGACAATAATTCACATAAAATACTTGTTGCATTCAATAAATTCTGAGAAAATTCTGGGATGACCTGTATACTGATTAAACATGATATATGAAGTTTCATGCATTTATATTACTGTTTACTATTATTTATGATTTTATTGATTAATTAGTAATGAAATATATAAAAAATACTTCCCATAGTAACAAATATCTGAAACTTATACACTGGGCTCTACATCATGTTATAAAACTATGGTTAATTTTACAGATTTTTTGAGAATCATTTACTATTTTTCCCGAATTTTGTGTTGTTTAATCATTAAAATATTAATAAATAATAAAACAGTTCAGAAAAATATAAAATTTTTACAGTAATTCATATTGTATGAAATAATGATTTCCTAATAATTTCATAATTTTTCAATACTGTTTACTATTTAAAACTATTTTCCTAAGTATTTAAGCATGTAAAAATGCATTTTAATGATTATTTCATATAAATAATTGTTAAAATCTATAAATAATTATAATTAGGCAAGTTATTATTTTAATAAGAAATTATTAAAATCTAGCCTAAATTGAAAATATAAATTAATTATGCAAAGTAAGTAATTCAATTTAAAATTCATTTAACAAATAAATACCTTAATATTATAATCAAAATGAATTATTGTTAATTCATCTAATATAAGAATACGTGTCTAATTATTTGTATTAATACTTCATTCTTGTTTAGCAGTTCCTAAACCAAAACTATTAATTATATTAGGTTCTACGCCATTTTGACCCGAATCGTCTATCGTACGACACACGCATTTCGTTTTGGGACTAAAGTGAGTAATCTACCCCATACTTTATAATTTTCAATACTTTTGGGGTGTATCATGTGGTTCTAATATATTTCAACTTCATTTTATTGTTTTATCACAATTGAGACATTGTTGGGACATTTATACGTGAGTCATTAATTGTATAACTATTGTTTGTTTACGCTACATGTACTTGTAGTGCATTACCATTTTTAGTCTAATCTCCATGACTATGCCCGTATTCTTGAGGTACGTCATGGACAATAATAGCGCTATTGGGTTGACCACCCCGCCTTGGGACGCTAAGGTGATTGATCACACGTGGTTGAGTGTGTATGATGATTAGATGCTCCATCCTATATATATATATATATATATATATATATATATATATATATATATATATATATATATATATATAGGGTGAGGACTTATTGTTGTTGTTATCAATTGTTAATCAATTTTTGATTTATAAACATTTATCTCAAATACAATTAGTCCTCACCCTATATATATATATATATATATATATATATATATATATATATATATATATATATATATAAATATATATAGGATGGAGCATCTAATCATCATACACACTCAACCACGTGTGATCAATCACCTTAGCGTCCCAAGGCGGGGTGGTCAACCCAATAGCGCTATTATTGTCCATGACGTACCTCAAGAATACGGGCATAGTCATGGAGATTAGACTAAAAATGGTAATGCACTACAAGTACATGTAGCGTAAACAAACAATAGTTATACAATTAATGACTCACGTATAAATGTCCCAACAATGTCTCAATTGTGATAAAACAATAAAATGAAGTTGAAATATATTAGAACCACATGATACACCCCAAAAGTATTGAAAATTATAAAGTATGGGGTAGATTACTCACTTTAGTCCCAAAACGAAATGCGTGTGTCGTACGATAGACGATTCGGGTCAAAATGGCGTAGAACCTAATATAATTAATAGTTTTGGTTTAGGAACTGCTAAACAAGAATGAAGTATTAATACAAATAATTAGACACGTATTCTTATATTAGATGAATTAACAATAATTCATTTTGATTATAATATTAAGGTATTTATTTGTTAAATGAAATTGGCGAGTGGCGGCGCGTGGCGGCGAGTGGCGGCGAGTGGCTGGTGCCATTGGAAAGCTGACTCGATTTCCTTCAAGATGGAGTCGGGTCCAATAGTTCTAGGTGCGGTATTGAGTGCCAGAATTAGGCCAAAAGTAAAAGAAATCATAAAATAATAATAATGGAGAAATTAGGTCATGAATAAAATAATCAACATTTTTACCTATAAATAGAGAGGTAATTTTCCTTCATTTGGGAAAGAACAACAAGTGTAAATTATAGTCTTGATAATCGAGAAGATAAATCCCGAGAGGCTGTTAAGTGAATAAACTCGAGAAAACAAACGTTCGTGTTGCTGTTCTGCGACTAAGGTGAGTTTTACTATTCTATATGTGATACTCATGTATGTAGTTATTATAAAACAAGTTCATGTGAAGATATTATGATAAATAATATTTACCATTATTTACCATTATTTACTATTGACGGTAATTATGTGTAAACATGTTATATGTGTAATTTTTACTGTTGACGGTAAAAATGTTATGCTATATATTATATACTAGTAAATGTTATTACTATGATTATTATAAGACATACATGATTAACTACTGTAGTTAAACAGTAGATGTTTCAGGATTACTGTAGTAAAACAGTAAATATTTCAGAATTACTGATCATAAGAGTTTATGGAGTGAAGTGTACCATTTTCACTGATCATAAGAGTTTAAAGTACCTTATGGATCAACAGAACTTGAATATGAGACAAAGGAGGTGGTTAGATGTTTTGAAAGATTATGATTGTGAAATACTTTACCACCCGGGTAAAGCAAATATCGTTGCGGACGCGCTTAGCAGAAAGGCAATTTGTGCAACTATTCAAGCATCATGTATGGAAGTAACTATGGTTACATCACTGATAGATATGATCAGGCAAGCTCAAGTTGAAGCAATAAAGGAAGAAAATCAAGGGAAAGAACGAATTAAAGGACAAATTGCAAATCTTATCGAAAACAGTCAAGGATTGTTGACTCGATACAACCGTGTATGGATTCCATACATCGGTGGAAATAGACAAGTTCTTTTAGAAGAAGCGCACAAGTCAAAGTTTTCTATTCACCCAGGTGCTAACAAGATGTACAAAGATCTTAAGGAAGGATACTGGTGGCCATCAATGAAAAGACATGTAGCAAATTATGTAGAAAAATGCTTGACATGTTTAAAAGTAAAGGCCGAGCATCAGAAACCGCATGGTAAGCTTCAGCCTTTGGAGATACCAGTTTGGAAATGGGAGCACATCACCATGGATTTTATCACTAAATTGCCCAAAACCCCGAGATGTGTTGATACTATCTGGGTTATTGTTGATAGGTTAACAAAGAGCGCTCACTTTGTTGCAATCAAAGAAAGTTCCTCTTCGGAACAATTAGCTGACATTTATGTCAAGGAAGTGGTGTCAAGACACGGAGTACCAGTATCGGTAATTTCAGATAGAGACACCAGATTTACGTCACGTTTTTGGAAGAAGTTTCATGAAGATTTGGGTACTAGATTAAAGTTTAGTACAGCTTACCATCCTCAAACAGATGGGCAAAGTGAACGAACCATTCAGACACTCGAAGACATGCTGAGAACTTGTGTGATTAACTTTGGAGGTAGTTGGGATACTTATCTTCCATTAGCAGAATTCTCATATAACAACAGTTATCATGCAAGCATTGGCATGCCTCCTTATGAAATGTTATATGGAAGAAAGTGTAGGACACCTATTTGTTGGGGTGAAGTGGGACAAAGAGTACTCGGTAGTACTGAGATAGTTCAAAAGACAACAGAGAATATTCAGATGGTTAGGGAAAGACTGAAGACAGCTCAAAGCCGCCAAAAGAGTTATGCAGATAAGAGACGATCCGACTTAGAATTTCAAGTTGGAGATTTTGTATTACTAAAAGTGTCACCATGGAAGGGAATCATCCAATTCAGGAAAAGAGGAAAATTGGGACCTAGATTCATTGGTCCATATAAAGTTATTGCACGAGTTGGGAAGGTAGCATATCGCTTAGAGCTACCAGAACAATTAAATCAGATACACAACACATTTCATGTGTCGCAATTAAGAAAGTGTATGGCAGAAGAAACCTATATTGTGCCACTTGACGATATTCAGGTAGATAACAGACTTAACTACATTGAAAAGCCTGTTGCCATTATAGATCGAAAAATAAAGACATTACGCAACAAGGAAATAGTAATTGTTAAAGTACAATGGCAGCACCGACGTGGAACAGAATGGACTTGGGAACCAGAAGATGAAATGAAAAAGAATTATCCCGAGTTCTTTTTATAAGGATTTCGAGGACGAAATCATTCCAAGTAGGGGAGAATTGTAACGCCCCGTTTTCATTTATAAATAAATAAATAAAGATAAGTATTTATGTCAAAAATGTTTATAAAATTATCATAAGTTATATATAAATATATAGTAGTAAATTTGGTGTTACAAATAATCAAAAATGTGTATAAAAGATTTAATGGTTATATGGTTTAAAAAGTTATAATTACATTTAAATATGAAAGTAAAAATATATTTATTTTTAGCTAAAGTGATCTAAATGAAAGTTGTAGTACTCGGAAATACCTACGCATGAAAAAAAAAATACGTCGAAAACGGAGCTCGTATGAAGAAGTTATGAATTTTTGAAGTTTGAACAAAAATCTCGAAATGAAATCCGGCAGCCGACCACCGGCCGGAAAAGTGGCGATTGGCGGCGCGTGGCGGCGAGTGGCGGCGAGTGGCTGGTGCCATTGGAAAGCTGACTCCACAACCATGCTGTTATTACCCCTGCTACTCCTATCACCCAAGTCACCCCACCAGCCCAACCAAATAAAATGTCGTGCCGGGGTTTTGTTATGGTCCAACGGAATCCATGATGCCCTAAAAAGGACTCCACGAATTCACGTCAGGAAGGGTTATATGGGATAAGGACCAAGGCCCTTATCACATTCACCCCGTTGTGGTTACATGTTCGCGGGTCGTTGATGATATTGACTAGCCTAGGACACGCGTTTTTGAAATGGGTGGGGTCACCACAGTTGAAGCATGTTCCAGTTGGATACCGATCTCCTATTTGCTGGCATGAAATCGGTGAGTCCCACGTGATTCGCGCAACAGTGGATTCTCCAATCGTTGGTCCTGAGCTTATCCAGGAAACAACCGACAAAATCACTCAGATTCGCGATAACCTTCTCGCATCTCGTAGCCGACAAAAGAGTTATGCCGACAAGCGACGCAAACCGCTTGAATTTACCGTAGGTGACATGGTCATGTTAAAAGTGTCCCCATGGAAAGGTGTGGTTCGATTTGGACGCAAGGGTAAATTGGCACCACGCTACGTAGGCCCGTTTAAGATCATAAAAAGGATCGGACCAGTAGCCTACGAGTTGGATCTACCAACAGAGCTTAAGAAAGTTCACCCAGTATTTCATATAGCCAACCTCAAGAAGTGTTTAGCAGACGAGAACCTTCATGTTCCTCTCGAGGATATCCAAATCGACGAGACAATGCAATTTACCGAGAAACCCTTGGAAATTGCCGACCGAAAGGAAAAGCAACTCAAAAGAAGTCGCATTCCCCTGGTTAAGGTCAGGTGGCAGTCGGCACGTGGACCTGAGTATACATGGGAGCGTGAGGATCATATGCGTACCAAATACCCACAACTTTTCTCTTAAGGTACTCTCTTCTTAAATTTCGGGACGAAATTTCCTAAAGTAGGGGAGACTGTGACATCCGCCTAAAATGGATTCGGGTCAACCCAACCCAATTGGAAATTTAATAAACCCTACTCAAGATTACTTGACGCTAATAGGATCAAAACCCATGCAATACGATATAACTTGACGTTAATAGCAACATAGTATTGTACAACGTTATAACTATAACCAAAGTAAATTATGATACCATATTAAAAATAAAATCAAAGTATAATGCTCTAATTAAATTAAAAGAATCAAACTTGAATTCTCTAATTAAACTTCAAATCAAAGTAGATTGTTATAATCAAATAATAACCTATCTTTTATAAAACTCCATTTTTATAAACTTTACATTAAATTTTATAAAACTCTATTTTTTATAAACTTTACTTTAAATTTTATAAAACTCATATATTAATTATGTAAAAGATGCTTGTGTTAGTGGGAAATTATGAAGACCACCAAAAGCAAAAAGATTATTCTCATGGTCTCCCACTCACACCTCCCATCCACTTTCCTTTCCCTTTTCTCCCAACACATTATTCTCTTCACCACTTAAATCTTCTCTATTCTTTCTCTCACTCTCAATCTCGAAATTTCCTCCAAGAATACTCATATTCCATCCAAGAACAATCTATTATATTCAAATCTTCATCCCTCTTGAAGCATTCATCAAGGTATGTTGTTAAAAGTTTCAAATTCATACAAGAAACAAATTAAATCCACCAAAATATCTAAAACTCATTTTTTTTCATAAACCTGATTTTTTTCAGAATACCATCAATAAAATAAGAAGTTCTGGAAATTTTCAGAAAATAACTTATTTTTATTGAATTATCATAATTATTTCAATAAAGTAGGGCAATAATTCACATAAAATACTTGTTGCATTCAATAAATTCTGAGAAAATTCTGGGATGACCTGTATACTGATTAAACATGATATATGAAGTTTCATGCATTTATATTACTGTTTACTATTATTTATGATTTTATTGATTAATTAATAATGAAATATATAAAAAATACTTCCCATAGTAACAAATATCTAAAACTATGGTTAATTGTTAAAATCTATAAATAATTATAATTAGGCAAGTTATTATTTTATCACAATTGAAATATAAAACAATAAAATGAAGTTGAAATATATTAGAACCACATGATACACCCCAAAAGTATTGAAAAATTATAAAGTATGGGGTAGATTACTCAAAATGATTCTCAAAAAATCTGTAAAATTAACCATAGTTTTATAACATGATGTAGAGCCCAGTGTATAAGTTTCAGATATTTGTTACTATGGGAAGTATTTTTTATATATTTCATTATTAATTAATCAATAAAATCATAAATAATAGTAAACAGTAATATAAATGCATGAAACTTCATATATCATGTTTAATCAGTATACAGGTCATCCCAGAATTTTCTCAGAATTTATTGAATGCAACAAGTATTTTATGTGAATTATTTACTATTTTTCCCGAATTTTGTGTTGTTTAATCATTAAAATATTAATAAATACTAAAACAGTTCAGAAAAATATAAAATTTTTACAGTAATTCATATTGTATGAAATAATGATTTCCTAATAATTTCATAATTTTTCAATACTGTTTACTATTTAAAACTATTTTCCTAAGTATTTAAGCATGTAAAAATGCATTTTAATGATTATTTCATATAAATAATTGTTAAAATCTATAAATAATTATAATTAGGCAAGTTATTATTTTAATAAGAAATTATTAAAATCTAGCCTAAATTGAAAATATAAATTAATTATGCAAAGTAAGTAATTCAATTTAAAATTCATTTAACAAATAAATACCTTAATATTATAATCAAAATGAATTATTGTTAATTCATCTAATATAAGAATACGTGTCTAATTATTTGTATTAATACTTCATTCTTGTTTAGCAGTTCCTAAACCAAAACTATTAATTATATTAGGTTCTACGCCATTTTGACCCGAATCGTCTATCGTACGACACACGCATTTCGTTTTGGGACTAAAGTGAGTAATCTACCCCATACTTTATAATTTTTCAATACTTTTGGGGTGTATCATGTGGTTCTAATATATTTCAACTTCATTTTATTGTTTTATCACAATTGAGACATTGTTGGGACATTTATACGTGAGTCATTAATTGTATAACTATTGTTTGTTTACGCTACATGTACTTGTAGTGCATTACCATTTTTAGTCTAATCTCCATGACTATGCCCGTATTCTTGAGGTACGTCATGGACAATAATAGCGCTATTGGGTTGACCACCCCGCCTTGGGACGCTAAGGTGATTGATCACACGTGGTTGAGTGTGTATGATGATTAGATGCTCCATCCTATATATATTTATATATATACATATATATATATATATATATATATATATATATATATATATATATATATATATAGGGTGAGGACTTATTGTTGTTGTTATCAATTGTTAATCAATTTTTGATTTATAAACATTTATCTCAAATACAATTGTTTGGCGACTTCAAAAGAAAACAAATTTCAAATTATAAATGTTTCAACTTCACAATTTTCTCTACTAAAATTTGATTACTCACCAACTCTCGTAGTTGACCTGTTTTTACCCATGGTGCAGATTTGAAGAATGAAGAATGATGAAAAATAGGTTGCGCCTTAGAAATCCACAAGACAATTTAAATTTGATGTAATAAATGTTGTTCGTATTTGGATATGTATTTGTATGTTGTGGATCTTGTTTGCATACTTAGTACTTAATTGAATCTAATCATATTATAACATAGTTGTCATGAGACTTTGAACAATATATCACGCCTTGATCGATTCCGACAAGGATCGGGGTGTGACAGATTTTATATATTTCATTATTAATTAATCAATAAAATCATAAATAATAGTAAACAGTAATATAAATGCATGAAACTTCATATATCATGTTTAATCAGTATACAGGTCATCCCAGAATTTTCTCAGAATTTATTGAATTATCATAATTATTTCAATAAAGTAGGGCAATAATTCACATAAAATACTTGTTGCATTCAATAAATTCTGAGAAAATTCTGGGATGACCTGTATACTGATTAAACATGATATATGAAGTTTCATGCATTTATATTACTGTTTACTATTATTTATGATTTTATTGATTAATTAATAATGAAATATATAAAAAATACTTCCCATAGTAACAAATATCTGAAACTTATACACTGGGATCTACATCATGTTATAAAACTATGGTTAATTTTACAGATTTTTTGAGAATCATTTACTATTTTTCCCGAATTTTGTGTTGTTTAATCATTAAAATATTAAATAAATACTAAAACAGTTCAGAAAAATATACAAATTTTACAGTAATTCATATTGTATGAAATAATGATTTCCTAATAATTTCATAATTTTTCAATACTGTTTACTATTTAAAACTATTTTCCTAAGTATTTAAGCATGTAAAAATGCATTTTAATGATTATTTCATATAAATAATTGTTAAAATCTATAAATAATTATAATTAGGCAAGTTATTATTTTAATAAGAAATTATTAAAATGTAGCCTAAATTGAAAATTTAGATGACCTGTATACTGATTAAACATGATATATGAAGTTTCATGCATTTATATTACTGTTTACTATTATTTATGATTTTATTGATTAATTAATAATGAAATATATAAAAAATACTTCCCATAGTAACAAATATCTGAAACTTATACACTGGGCTCTACATCATGTTATAAAACTATGGTTAATTTTACAGATTTTTTGAGAATCATTTACTATTTTTCCCGAATTTTGTGTTGTTTAATCATTAAAATATTAAATAAATACTAAAACAGTTCAGAAAAATATACAAATTTTACAGTAATTCATATTGTATGAAATAATGATTTCCTAATAATTTCATAATTTTTCAATACTGTTTACTATTTAAAACTATTTTCCTAAGTATTTAAGCATGTAAAAATGCATTTTAATGATTATTTCATATAAATAATTGTTAAAATCTATAAATAATTATAATTAGGCAAGTTATTATTTTAATAAGAAATTATTAAAATCTAGCCTAAATTGAAAATATAAACTAATTATGCAAAGTAAGTAATTCAATTTAAAATTCATTTAACAAATAAATACCTTAATATTATAATCAAAATGAATTATTGTTAATTCATCTAATATAAGAATACGTGTCTAATTATTTGTATTAATACTTCATTCTTGTTTAGCAGTTCCTAAACCAAAACTATTAATTATATTAAGTTCTACGCCATTTTGACCCGAATCGTCTATCGTACGACACACGCATTTCGTTTTGGGACTAAAGTGAGTAATCTACCCCATACTTTATAATTTTTCAATACTTTTGGGGTGTATCATGTGGTTCTAATATATTTCAACTTCATTTTATTGTTTTATCACAATTGAGACATTGTTGGGACATTTATACGTGAGTCATTAATTGTATAACTATTGTTTGTTTACGCTACATGTACTTGTAGTGCATTACTATTTTTAGTCTAATCTCCATGACTATGCCCGTATTCTTGAGGTACGTCATGGACAATAATAGCGCTATTGGGTTGACCACCCCGCCTTGGGACGCTAAGGTGATTGATCACACGTGGTTGAGTGTGTATGATGATTAGATGCTCCATCCGACATATATATATATATATAGGGTGAGGACTTATTGTTGTTGTTATCAATTGTTAATCAATTTTTGATTTATAAACATTTATCTCAAATACAATTGTCTGGCGACTTCAAAAGAAAACAAATTTCAAATTATAAATGTTTCAACTTCACAATTTTCTCTACTAAAATTTGATTACTCACCAACTCTCGTAGTTGACCTGTTTTTACCCATGGTGCAGATTTGAAGAATGAAGAATGATGAAAAATAGGTTGCGCCTTAGAAATCCACAAGACAATTTAAATTTGATGTAATAAATGTTGTTCGTATTTGGATATGTATTTGTATGTTGTGGATCTTGTTTGCATACTTAGTACTTAATTGAATCTAATCATATTATAACATAGTTGTCATGAGACTTTGAACAATATATCACGCCTTGATCGATTCCGACAAGGATCGGGGTGTGACAGATTGGTATCAGAGCCCTTGACTATAGGGAATTAGGTTAATTGCCTTGACCTAGTCTATAGCCTCTAGGGTCCTCTCGTATGCTAGTTTATAAAATGCACACACAACTGTATGCAATTCGCACTTAGAAAATCCTAGGAATACCTTTGTGTGTTAATTGCTCCCTTAAGTGCATACGTATTACTCCTGACACTTATATGTGTGCATACACTTGTGAATATTCTCCACTTTCTTTGAAAATTACACACATACTCAAGTTGTTTAACAAAATGTATATACATATATGTATTCCTTAGAGCTCATAGGAAATTCAAAGTCATCCACTCTAGTTGGGTAGGATCATAGTAATGGACGCGTAGTAACTGGAAGGGGGAGGTGCCGGTAGCCTGAAAGTCCTGACTAGGTAAGCATTCGTATACATCCCAATCAACCGGGGGACCAGTTTGCTTATCTGGGGACCAAAGGCGAGAGTTCCCAAACCTATAGGCCAAAGCGCGTCATTCACATTACTTTTGAGCCATCAAAATACCCGACCTTATCAAACGTATCCGAAAGGATACACTCCAAAATGGCCAACTCATTGGACTATTAAGTTCCCTAATGGGCCTAGAAATGGGAAAGAAATGTGAAAACTTAGTTTTGTGGGGGCCCACGCAAGTGCTACATGTTTCACATTTAGTAACCATGGAAAGCCCAAAAGGTGCCCAACACTCCTAACCATGGCCCAACAAGTGTTTTACAATTATTTTACCCAACAATGTCTAAAAACTTTATTTCCATAATCAATTTACAAATAACTCACAAGTCCATATGCGTGTTTCTCGTAGATGGCATTACGACCCCCATACGCTGCTCGCAACAACAGAAGGCTAGCTGCCCTGGTCGCCAAGGAGGTAGCAAACGTCATCCCAACAATTGCAACCCAACTTCATTCTCTTCAGCCACAAGCTCCAGCAACAACTCCTCGTTGCTCGTTCAAGCACTTTCGTAACTGCAATCCGCCTTACTTCAAAGGCACCGATGGTGCCACCGCACTCCTCACATGGATTGAAGAAATGGAGAGTACTTTCATCTATAGTGAGTGTCCTGAGGACCTGATGGTCCGTCATGCTACAGGGTGCCTCCTAGGTCATGCTCTCACATGGTGGAACCTTGAAAAACGGGCAAAGGGAGAGGCTGTTGCCTTGGGAATGACCTGGTCAAAACTAAAAGAACGCATGATGGAGAAGTTCTGCCCTGACAGCGAATTGCAAACTCTCGAGGATGAATTCTGGAATCTGAAACAGGAGGGAGGCGACAACGCGACCTACACCAATAGATTCCATGATCTCTCGAGACTCCTACCTCACATGGTTCAACCTATGAAAACTGCAATACGCCGCTACATCAAAGGGTTACCACGCCAGATCCGTGATTCGGTGACCAGCAGCAGGCCATCTACCCTAGAATCTACCATTGAAATAGCAGGTCAACTCAACGAGGACAATGTGAACGATGGTGTCCTCCCACGCAAGGGTTCAAAGGTGTCAACTGAAAAGTCGACCCCTGAGACCCCCCAAATTGTCAAGTCCGAGTCCTCCCACCGACATGACAAAAAGAAGCGGAAAAGTCATCACCACAACCATGCTGTTATTACCCCTGCTACTCCTATCACCCAAGTCACCCCACCAGCCCAACCAAGTAAAAAGCCGTATACCGGACCTCACCCCCTCTGTAACCACTGTAACTATCACCATATGACCACTAGCCCGTGTCGCCTCTGTACGAATTGTGGTCGCTATGGCCACTTGGCGGACACATGTCGTGCACCAAAAACTCAGCGACCACTCTATCTACCCTCAAATCAGCAAACACAAACCCGGTATCCAACTGGAACATGCTTCAACTGTGGTGACCCCACCCATTTCAAAAACGCGTGTCCTAGGCTAGTCAATATCATCAACACCCAAGCCCAGGCAAATCCAACAATGCAGGTTCCAGCTCCCAAAGGCCGAGCCTTTGTCATTACCGCAACCCAAGCAAAGACCGATAACAAGGTCGTAAATGGTACGTTTCTCATAAATAACTGCTACGCGTCAGTACTTTTTGATTCAGGTGCCGATAAAAGTTTTGTGTCTTTGGAATTTGAGCCCATACTTCACACACCTCGCATGATTCTTAATGAGTACTTTACCGTAGAAGTCGCCGATGGAAAATACGTTTCACTCAATGCAGTCATCCAAGATTGCACTTTCGATTTTTCCGGTCATAAATTTTCTGTCAATTTAGTTCCTATGGAACTTGGTAGCTTCGACATCATCGTAGGAATGGATTGGCTATCCCAAAACCATGCTGAAATAGTATGTTATGATAAGTTCATTCGTATTCCTCTCGCCGAGGGTCAAAGTCTTCGTATTTATGGCGAGACTCATTCGAAAAAGCTTAGTCTTATGTCATGTACTCAAGCTCGATCATATCTACGAAAAGAATATATGGCTTTCTTAGCCCATGTGGTGGAAACAAAGGTCAAAGAAAAGAAGATCGAAGATATTCCGATAGTACGAGACTTTCCCGACGTCTTTCCTGATGATGTATCTGGACTCCCTCCAGTACGTGAGCTAGAGTTCCGCATCGAACTTGTTCCTGAGGCTACTCCCATAGCCAAGTCTCCATATCGGTTGGCTCCAACCGAGATGCAAGAATTGGCAAGTCAGCTCCAAGAACTAACCGATAAGGGATTTATCCGCCCTAGTACTTCACCCTGGGGAGCCCCGGTTCTCTTCATCAAAAAGAAAGATTGTTCGTTTCGTATGTGTATCGATTATCGGGAGTTAAATAAATTAACCATCAAGAACCGATATCCGTTACCTCGGATCGACGACCTTTTTGATCAGCTTCAAGGAGCTTCATGCTTCTCAAAAATTGACCTTCGCTCAGGTTATCACCAACTTCGAGTACGGGAAGAAGACATCCCCAAAACCGCTTTCCGAACCCGCTATGGTCATTACGAGTTCACCGTTATGCCTTTCGGCCTAACAAATGCCCCTGCCGTATTCATGGACTTGATGAATCGTGTATTTAAACCTTATCTCGACCATTTTGTTATCGTCTTTATTGATGACATCCTCATTTACTCCAAGACAAGGGCAGAGCATGAAAGACACCTTCGCCTAACTCTCCAAACGTTGCAAGGAAATCGGCTCTACGCCAAATTTTCGAAATGTGAGTTTTGGTTAAATGAGGTACAATTCCTTGGTCATATTGTAAGTGACAAGGGTATTTTAGTCGATCCCTCAAAAGTTGAAGCAGTCCAGAATTGGAAAGCCCCCCGTACCCCCAAGGAAATTCGGTCCTTCCTTGGTTTAGCCGGCTATTACCGGCGTTTCATTTCAAATTTCTCAAAGATTGCTTTACCGCTTACTTCTCTCACTTGCAAGGGTACACCATTTGATTGGGGACCCAAGCAGGAATACGCTTTCCAAACCCTTAAACAAAGTTTGTGTGACGCTCCGATTCTTACACTCCCTGAAGGATCCGAAGATTTCGTGGTATTCTGCGATGCCTCCAATCTCGGTCTAGGTTGTGTTTTGATGCAAAGGGGAAAGGTTATAGCTTACGCATCACGACAACTCAAAATCCACGAAAGGAATTATACGACTCATGATTTGGAGCTCGGTGCCGTGATTTTCGCTCTTAAAATTTGGAGGCATTACCTTTACGGCACTAAATGCGTAATTTTCACCGACCACAAGAGCTTGCAACATATTCTTAATCAAAAGGAACTCAATATGAGGCAAAGACGATGGGTCGAACTCCTAAATGATTACGAGTGTGAAATACGCTATCATCCGGGCAAGGCAAACGTCGTAGCCGACGCGTTAAGCCGAAAAGAACATGCCCATGCATTTCATCTAATATGTTCTCCTATCTTGTCCAATCTCAGCGACCGAATTCGAGGAGCCCAACACTCGGCAATTACCGAAAATGACATGCCCACGGGAATTGATGGGGAGTTGGAAACCAAATCTGATGGTATTTTCTATTATCAAGATCGCATCTAGATCCCAGATCGTGACAATCTTCGCATATTCCTGATGGAAGAAATCCATAAAACCCGATATTCCATTCATCCGGGCACTGACAAGATGTATCATGGCCTGAGAACCAATTATTGGTGGTCGGGAATGAAAAAGGATATTGCTTTATTCGTGGCCAAATGTCTTACATGTTCCAGGGTCAAAGTAGAACATCAACGACCCTCTGGACTATTGGTCCAACCAGAAATCCCCAGGTGGAAATGGGAAGCGATCGCCATGGATTTCGTAACCAAACTTCCCCGTACCACAAAAGGACACGACAGCATTTGGATAATCATTGACCGTTTGACCAAATCCGCTCATTTCCTTCCCATCCGGGAAAATTTCAAAGTCGAAAAACTTGCTCGGATTTACATCAACGAGATAGTTAGTCGGCATGGCATTCCTCTCAGCATCATTTCAGATCGTGATGGGAGATTTCTCTCTCGGTTTTGGCAATCACTTCAAACAGCCATGGGAACCCGCCTCGATCTCAGTACCGCCTATCATCCTCAGACCGATGGTCAATCTGAGAGGACAATTCAAACACTCGAAGATATGTTGAGGGCGTGTGTCTTGGATTTCGGAGGAAACTGGGACTCTCATTTACCGTTGGTGGAATTCTCCTATAATAACAGTTATCATTCTAGCATCAAGATGCCACCATTTGAGGCATTGTATGGCCGTAAATGCCGATCTCCTATTTGCTGGCATGAAATCGGTGAGTCCCACGTGATTCGCGCAACAGTGGATTCTCCAATCGTTGGTCCTGAGCTTATCCAGGAAACAACCGACAAAATCACTCAGATTCGCGATAACCTTCTCGCATCTCGTAGCCGACAAAAGAGTTATGCCGACAAGCGACGCAAACCGCTTGAATTTACCGTAGGTGACATGGTCATGTTAAAAGTGTCCCCATGGAAAGGTGTGGTTCGATTTGGACGCAAGGGTAAATTGGCACCACGCTACGTAGGCCCGTTTAAGATCATAAAAAGGATCGGACCAGTAGCCTACGAGTTGGATCTACCAACAGAGCTTAAGAAAGTTCACCCAGTATTTCATATAGCCAACCTCAAGAAGTGTTTAGCAGACGAGAACCTTCATGTTCCTCTCGAGGATATCCAAATCGACGAGACAATGCAATTTACCGAGAAACCCTTGGAAATTGCCGACCGAAAGGAAAAGCAACTCAAAAGAAGTCGCATTCCCCTGGTTAAGGTCAGGTGGCAGTCGGCACGTGGACCTGAGTATACATGGGAGCGTGAGGATCATATGCGTACCAAATACCCACAACTTTTCTCTTAAGGTACTCTCTTCTAAAATTTCGGGACGAAATTTCCTAAAGTAGGGGAGACTGTGACATCCGCCTAAAATGGATTCAGGTCAACCCAACCCAATTGGAAATTTAATAAACCCTACTCAAGATTACTTGACGCTAATAGGATCAAAACCCATGCAATACGATATAACTTGACGTTAATAGCAACATAGTATTGTACAACGTTATAACTATAACCAAAGTAAATTATGATACCATATTAAAAATAAAATCAAAGTATAATGCTCTAATTAAATTAAAAGAATCAAACTTGAATTCTCTAATTAAACTTCAAATCAAAGTAGATTGTTATAATCAAATAATAACCTATCTTTTATAAAACTCCATTTTTATAAACTTTACATTAAATTTTATAAAACTCTATTTTTTATAAACTTTACTTTAAATTTTATAAAACTCATATATTAATTATGTAAAAGATGCTTGTGTTAGTGGGAAATTATGAAGACCACCAAAAGCAAAAAGATTATTCTCATGGTCTCCCACTCACACCTCCCATCCACTTTCCTTTCCTTTTTCTCCCAACACATTATTCTCTTCACCACTTAAATCTTCTCTATTCTTTCTCTCACTCTCAATCTTGAAATTTCCTCCAAGAATACTCATATTCCATCCAAGAACAATCTATTATACTCAAATCTTCATCCCTCTTGAAGCATTCATCAAGGTATGTTGTTAAAAGTTTCAAATTCATACAAGAAACAAATTAAATCCACCAAAATATCTAAAACTCATTTTTTTCATAAACCTGATTTTTCTCAGAATACCATCAATAAAATAAAAAGTTCTGGAAATTTTCAGAAAATAACTTATTTTTATTGAATTATCATAATTATTTCAATAAAGTAGGGCAATAATTCACATAAAATACTTGTTGCATTCAATAAATTCTGAGAAAATTCTGGGATGACCTGTATACTGATTAAACATGATATATGAAGTTTCATGCATTTATATTACTGTTTACTATTATTTATGATTTTATTGATTAATTAATAATGAAATATATAAAAAATACTTCCCATAGTAACAAATATCTAAAACTATGGTTAATTGTTAAAATCTATAAATAATTATAATTAGGCAAGTTATTATTTTATCACAATTGAAATATAAAACAATAAAATGAAGTTGAAATATATTAGAACCACATGATACACCCCAAAAGTATTGAAAAATTATAAAGTATGGGGTAGATTACTCAAAATGATTCTCAAAAAATCTGTAAAATTAACCATAGTTTTATAACATGATGTAGAGCCCAGTGTATAAGTTTCAGATATTTGTTACTATGGGAAGTATTTTTTATATATTTCATTATTAATTAATCAATAAAATCATAAATAATAGTAAACAGTAATATAAATGCATGAAACTTCATATATCATGTTTAATCAGTATACAGGTCATCCCAGAATTTTCTCAGAATTTATTGAATGCAACAAGTATTTTATGTGAATTATTTACTATTTTTCCCGAATTTTGTGTTGTTTAATCATTAAAATATTAATAAATACTAAAACAGTTCAGAAAAATATAAAATTTTTACAGTAATTCATATTGTATGAAATAATGATTTCCTAATAATTTCATAATTTTTCAATACTGTTTACTATTTAAAACTATTTTCCTAAGTATTTAAGCATGTAAAAATGCATTTTAATGATTATTTCATATAAATAATTGTTAAAATCTATAAATAATTATAATTAGGCAAGTTATTATTTTAATAAGAAATTATTAAAATCTAGCCTAAATTGAAAATATAAATTAATTATGCAAAGTAAGTAATTCAATTTAAAATTCATTTAACAAATAAATACCTTAATATTATAATCAAAATGAATTATTGTTAATTCATCTAATATAAGAATACGTGTCTAATTATTTGTATTAATACTTCATTCTTGTTTAACAGTTCCTAAACCAAAACTATTAATTATATTAAGTTCTACGCCATTTTGACCCGAATCGTCTATCGTACGACACACGCATTTCGTTTTGGGACTAAAGTGAGTAATCTACCCCATACTTTATAATTTTTCAATACTTTTGGGGTGTATCATGTGGTTCTAATATATTTCAACTTCATTTTATTGTTTTATCACAATTGAGACATTGTTGGGACATTTATACGTGAGTCATTAATTGTATAACTATTGTTTGTTTACGCTACATGTACTTGTAGTGCATTACCATTTTTAGTCTAATCTCCATGACTATGCCCGTATTCTTGAGGTACGTCATGGACAATAATAGCGCTATTGGGTTGACCACCCCGCCTTGGGACGCTAAGGTGATTGATCACACGTGGTTGAGTGTGTATGATGATTAGATGCTCCATCCTATATATATTTATATATATATATATATATATATCTATATATATATATATATATATATATATATATAGGGTGAGGACTTATTGTTGTTGTTATCAATTGTTAATCAATTTTTGATTTATAAACATTTATCTCAAATACAATTGTTTGGCGACTTCAAAAGAAAACAAATTTCAAATTATAAATGTTTCAACTTCACAATTTTCTCTACTAAAATTTGATTACTCACCAACTCTCGTAGTTGACCTGTTTTTACCCATGGTGCAGATTTGAAGAATGAAGAATGATGAAAAATAGGTTGCGCCTTAGAAATCACCAAGACAATTTAAATTTGATGTAATAAATGTTGTTCGTATTTGGATATGTATTTGTATGTTGTGGATCTTGTTTGCATACTTAGTACTTAATTGAATCTAATCATATTATAACATAGTTGTCATGAGACTTTGAACAATATATCACGCCTTGATCGATTCCGACAAGGATCGGGGTGTGACACATATAGAATAGTAAATAATGGTAAATAATGGTAAATATTATTTATCATAATATCTTCACATGAACTTGTTTTATAATAACTACATACATGAGTATCACATATAGAATAGTAAAACTCACCTTAGTCGCAGAACAGCAACACGAACGTTTGTTTTCTCGAGTTTATTCACTTAACAGCCTCTCGGGATTTATCTTCTCGATTATCAAGACTATAATTTACACTTGTTGTTCTTTCCCAAATGAAGGAAAATTACCTCTCTATTTATAGGTAAAAATGTTGATTATTTTATTCATGACCTAATTTCTCAATTATTATTATTTTATGATTTCTTTTACTTTTGCCCTAATTCTGGCACTCAATACCGCACCTAGAACTATTGGACCCGACTCCATCTTGAAGGAAATCGAGTCAGCTTTCCAATGGCACCAGCCACTCGCCGCCACTCGCCACTTTTCCGGCCGGTGGTCGGCTGCCGGATTTCATTTCGAGATTTTTGTTCAAACTTCAAAAATTCATAACTTCTTCATACGAGCTCCGTTTTCGACGTATTTTTTTTCATGCGTAGGTATTTCCGAGTACTACAACTTTCATTTAGATCACTTTAGCTAAAAATAAATATATTTTTACTTTCATATTTAAATGTAATTATAACTTTTTAAACCATATAACCATTAAATCTTTTATACACATTTTTGATTATTTGTAACACCAAATTTACTACTATATATTTATATATAACTTATGATAATTTTATAAACATTTTTGACATAAATACTTATCTTTATTTATTTATTTATAAATGAAAACGGGGCGTTACAATTCTCCCCTACTTGGAATGATTTCGCCTCGAAATCCTTATAAAAAGAACTCGGGATAATTCTTTTTCATTTCATCTTCTGGTTCCCAAGTCCATTCTGTTCCACGTCGGTGCTGCCATTGTACTTTAACAATTACTATTTCCTTGTTGCGTAATGTCTTTATTTTTCGATCTATAATGGCAACAGGCTTTTCAATGTAGTTAAGTCTGTTATCTACCTGAATATCGTCAAGTGGCACAATATAGGTTTCTTCTGCCATACACTTTCTTAATTGCGACACATGAAATGTGTTGTGTATCTGATTTAATTGTTCTGGTAGCTCTAAGCGATATGCTACCTTCCCAACTCGTGCAATAACTTTATATGGACTAATGAATCTAGGTCCCAATTTTCCTCTTTTCATTAATACAGCTCCTAATCCGCGATAAGATGCATCACAATAGACAGTCATATCATCGACTCCTTCTGGTAGAGTTAGGATTGGTGCTTCACATAACTTTTGCCTTAAGATCTCAAAAGCTACTTGTTGTTCATTACCCCATTCAAACAATTCATTCTTTTTCGTCAATTTGGTTAATGGTACTGCGATTTTGGAAAAATCTTGGATAAATCTACGATAGTATCCAGCCAAACCAAGAAAACTTCTAATTTCTGTAGGGGTCTTTGGAACTTCCCACTTCATTACTGCATCAACCTTGGCCGTGTCAACTTTAATACCATTCTGATTGATAATATGTCCTAAGAATTGGACTTCTCGTAACCAAAATTCACATTTTGAAAATTTGGCATACAACTTCTCGCGCCTCAGTACTGTCAATACTTCTCGTAGATGATATTCATGCTCTTCTTTGTTCTTTGAGTACACAAGAATGTCGTCAATAAACACAATCACTGATTTGTCAAGCATGGGTCGACAAACTCGGTTCATTAAATCCATGAACACTGCTGGTGCATTTGTAAGTCCAAATGGCATTACAATGAATTCGTAATGTCCATATCTTGTTCGGAATGCTGTCTTGTGTATATCTTCCTCCTTAACTCTCATCTGATGGTATCCAGATCGAAGGTCGATCTTGGAAAACCAAGATGCTCCCTGCAACTGATCGAAAAGGTCGTCGATTCTTGGTAGAGGATACTTATTCTTTATAGTGACTTTGTTAAGTTCTCTGTAGTCAATGCACATCCTGAATGATCCGTCTTTCTTCTTGACAAACAGTATTGGTGCGCCCCATGGAGAACTACTTGGACGTATGAACTCCTTCTTTATCAATTCCTGCAGTTGAGCAGACAGTTCTTGCATCTCAGGGGGTGCAAGTCTATATGGTGTCTTGGCTATTGGTGCTGCTCCGGGAGTAAGGTCGATCCCAAACTCTACTTGTCTTTTTGGAGGAATACCGGGTAAATCTTCAGGAAACACGTCGGTATATTCTTGAACTACTGGCACATTGGAAATTACTGTCTTCTTTTCTGGTTTACCATCTAGTGTATAAACCAAATATCCAGTACATCCATGCTGTATGTACTTCCGTACTCTTGCTGCTGAACAGATAGATGTCATGTTCCTTCTTCCTTCCCCTTGAATGATTAGTTCTCCCCTACTTGGGGTTTGAACTCGGACTCGATGTCTTCTACAGTCGATCAAGGCATGATGCTTTTCTAACCAGTCCATCCCTATAACGATGTTGATTTCTTTCATCGGAATTGGAATGAGGTCGATCTTGAACTTCACATCGGATATTACTAATACACAACCTTTATATACATGATGTGTTGTTATCGTCTTATCATCGGCTATCTCTACTTCTAATTCTCTATCTAACTTTTCTAGTTTAACAATTATATTCTTGCTATATGCTAAAGACACAAAAGAGCGACTTGCTCCAGTATCAAACAGAACTAGTGCTGGTTTTGAATTAATGAGGAAGGTACCTGCAACTACGTTTGGTTCATCTTGTGCTTGCTCAACGGTGAGCTGGAAAGCTCTACCTTGAACTCTTGGGGCTTCATTTCTTGTTCCTGTTCTCCCATCAGTGATCCTCAGAGTAGATGGAGCTGGAGTTTGAACCGTACCTTGAGCCAACAAAGGACAATTTGGCTTAATATGCCCATACTGATTGCAATTGTAGCATATTTTCAACTTTTCTGGACAATCTCTACTCATGTGCCCACTTTTTCCACACTTGAAACATACTCCCATTCCCATACGACATTCTCCTGGATGATTCTTCCCACATTTATCACACTTGGGATGGTTCTTCTTGCCTTCAGTTTGGTTATTGGTTTGTTTGAACTTCTTGTTTGGTTCTTGAACGTGTACCTGCTTTCTCTTCTTGTCTTGAGTCTCCATATCCAGCTCCTTGAGTCTTGCTATTTCTGTCATGTTTTTGAATGTCTTGCAGTTAGAGGTTACAACAACCTCTCTGATCCTGGGCTTGAGTATCTTAACATAACGATTCATCTTCATCTTTTCCGTGGCCACAAATTCTTGACAAAAGATTGATTTTTCCAGAAATTTATCGGTGATTTCATTGACCGATTCCGTTGTTTGCTCCATAGATAGAAACTCTTCAGTTATTCTATCTATTTCTACCACTGTAGCATACTCATCTTGAAAGAGTATTTTGAATTCTGCCCAAGTCATGTTCTCTATTTCAGCTTCCTTAAGCTTCTTCATGGTTAACTCCCACCAATCATTCGCCGTTCCTCGTAATTGGTTTGCTGCAAATCGAACTTTTGCTTCTGGCTGACAAAAACAAGTACGAAAAGCATTCTCTATCTCTGATATCCAGCGCATGCTGACCAGAGGGTCCTTCTTTCCATGGAACAATGGTGGTTTGGTAGCTGCAAAATCCTGATACTTGCATTTCTTGAGTTGACCAGATGCTGCCATCTTATTATCAATGATTTTTAACAAATCAGTCTTTACTTGCTCGAATAACTCTGGGAGAAATTCTTGAATTGCTACTCTTATTTCAGACACAACTAGCTCCCTAACATTGACATCTTCATGTTGATTTTCATTTCCATTTCCACTTCCATTTCCATTTCCACTTCCATTTCTTGTAACCACCATCTTTCTGATAACCATAATATAATAAATTATATATATATATATATATATATATATATATATATATATATATATATATATGTATATATATATATATATATATATATATATATATATGTGATACTCATGTATGTAGTTATTATAAAAATATTTACTGTTTTACTACAGTAATTCTGAAATATTTACTGTTTTACTCCAGTAATCCTGAAACATCTACTGTTTAACTACAGTAGTTAATCATGTATGTCATATAATAATCATAGTAATAACATTTACTAGTATATAATATATAGCATAACATTTTTACCGTCAACAGTAAAAATTACACATATAACATGTTTACACATAATTACCGTCAATAGTAAATAATGGTAAATAATGGTAATATTATTTATCATAATATCTTCACATGAACTTGTTTTATAATAACTACATACATGAGTATCACATATAGAATAGTAAAACTCACCTTAGTCGCAGAACAGCAACACGGACGTTTGTTTTCTCGAGTTTATTCACTTAACAGCCTCTCGGGATTTATCTTCTCGATTATCAAGACTATAATTTACACTTGTTGTTCTTTCCCAAATGAAGGAAAATTACCTCTCTATTTATAGGTAAAAATGTTGATTATTTTATTCATGACCTAATTTCTCCATTATTATTATTTTATGATTTCTTTTACTTTTGGCCTAATTCTGGCACTCAATACCGCACCTAGAACTATTGGACCCGACTCCATCTTGAAGGAAATCGAGTCAGCTTTCCAATGCCACCCGCCGCCACTCGCCGCCACGCGCCGCCAATCGCCACTTTTCCGGCCGGTGGTCGGCTGCCGGATTTCATTTCGAGATTTTTGTTCAAATGTAAAGTTTATAAAAATGGAGTTTTATAAAAGATAGGTTATTATTTGATTATAACAATCTACTTTGATTTGAAGTTTAATTAGAGAATTCAAGTTTGATTCTTTTAATTTAATTAGAGCATTATACTTTGATTTTATTTTAATATGGTATCATAATTTACTTTGATTATAGTTATAACGTTGTACAATACTATGTTGCTATTAACGTCAAGTTATATCGTATTGCATGGGTTTTGATCCTATTAGCGTCAAGTAATCTTGAGTAGGGTTTATTAAATTTCCAATTGGGTTGGGTTGACCCGAATCCATTTTAGGCGGATGTCACAGTCTCCCCTACTTTAGGAAATTTCGTCCCGAAATTTAAGAAGAGAGTACCTTAAGAGAAAAGTTGTGGGTATTTGGTACGCATATGATCCTCACGCTCCCATGTATACTCAGGTCCACATGCCGACTGCCACCTGACCTTAACCAGGGGAATGCGACTTCTTTTGAGTTGCTTTTCCTTTCGGTCGGCAATTTCCAAGGGTTTCTCGGTAAATTGCATTGTCTCGTCGATTTGGATATCCTCGAGAGGAACATGAAGGTTCTCGTCTGCTAAACACTTCTTGAGGTTGGCTATATGAAATACTGGGTGAACTTTCTTAAGCTCTGTTGGTAGATCCAACTCGTAGGCTACTGGTCCGATCCTTTTTATGATCTTAAACGGGCCTACGTAGCGTGTTCTCTACTAAAATTTGATTACTCACCAACTCTCGTAGTTGACCTGTTTTTACCCATGGTGCAGATTTGAAGAATGAAGAATGATGAAAAATAGGTTGCGCCTTAGAAATCCACAAGACAATTTAAATTTGATGTAATAAATGTTGTTCGTATTTGGATATGTATTTGTATGTTGTGGATCTTGTTTGCATACTTAGTACTTAATTGAATCTAATCATATTATAACATAGTTGTCATGAGACTTTGAACAATATATCACGCCTTGATCGATTCCGACAAGGATCGGGGTGTGACAGATTGTGTGTATAAAAGATTTAATGGTTATATGGTTTAAAAAGTTATAATTACATTTAAATATGAAAGTAAAAATATATTTATTTTTAGCTAAAGTGATCTAAATGAAAGTTGTAGTACTCGGAAATACCTACGCATGAAAAAAAATACGTCGAAAACGGAGCTCGTATGAAGAAGTTATGAATTTTTGAAGTTTGAACAAAAATCTCGAAATGAAATCCGGCAGCCGACCACCGGCCGGAAAAGTGGCGATTGGCGGCGCGTGGCGGCGAGTGGCGGCGAGTGGCTGGTGCCATTGGAAAGCTGACTCGATTTCCTTCAAGATGGAGTCGGGTCCAATAGTTCTAGGTGCGGTATTGAGTGCCAGAATTAGGCCAAAAGTAAAAGAAATCATAAAATAATAATAATGGAGAAATTAGGTCATGAATAAAATAATCAACATTTTTACCTATAAATAGAGAGGTAATTTTCCTTCATTTGGGAAAGAACAACAAGTGTAAATTATAGTCTTGATAATCGAGAAGATAAATCCCGAGAGGCTGTTAAGTGAATAAACTCGAGAAAACAAACGTTCGTGTTGCTGTTCTGCGACTAATGTGAGTTTTACTATTCTATATGTGATACTCATGTATGTAGTTATTATAAAACAAGTTCATGTGAAGATATTATGATAAATAATATTTACCATTATTTACCATTATTTACTATTGACGGTAATTATGTGTAAACATGTTATATGTGTAATTTTTACTGTTGACGGTAAAAATGTTATGCTATATATTATATACTAGTAAATGTTATTACTATGATTATTATATGACATACATGATTAACTACTGTAGTTAAACAGTAGATGTTTCAGGATTACTGTAGTAAAACAGTAAATATTTCAGAATTACTGTAGTAAAACAGTAAATATTTTTATAATGATTATATGCATGTGGTAAAATATATAGATTGTGAACTCACTAAGCGTTGGCTTATCAGATACTATTAACATTTTTACAGGACCCTCTGGGGTAAACAAGGGGAAGAATCCAGCTTGACTATCGTGGCAACCGCATTACTCTTGAAAATTATGGATAAAAGTCTTCCGCTGTTTATTTCAATAAATCATGTTATATGTAATAAAGTTTAAACCTGGATTTATTTGTGTTTATTTAAAACTCTTTAAATGTCATTATATTATAAATGAAGTTTTATTAATATTCAAATGGGGACCAAATCAGATATTTTATTACTGTAGTAAATATTTATTTACCGCAGTAAAAAAAAAAAAAAAAAAAAAAAAAAAAAAAAGTGTTACAAGTTGGTATCATTTGAATATTAATAAAACTTCATTTATAATATAATGACATTTAAAGAGTTTTAAATAAACACAAATAAATCCAGGTTTAAACTTTATTACATAAAACATGATTTATTGAAATAAACAGCGGAAAACTTTTATCCATAATTTTCAAGAGTAATGTGGTTGCCACGATAGTCAAGCTGGATTCTTCCCCTTGTTTACCCCAGAGGGTCCTGTAAAAATGTTAATAGTATCTGATAAGCCAACGCTTAGTGAGTTCACAATCTATACATTTTACCACATGCATATAATCATTATAAAAATATTTACTGTTTTACTACAGTAATTCTGAAATATTTACTGTTTTACTACAGTAATCCTGAAACATCTACTGTTTAACTACAGTAGTTAATCATGTATGTCATATAATAATCATAGTAATAACATTTACTAGTATATAATATATAGCATAACATTTTTACCGTCAACAGTAAAAATTACACATATAACATGTTTACACATAATTACCGTCAATAGTAAATAATGGTAAATAATGGTAAATATTATTTATCATTATATCTTCACATGAACTTGTTTTATAATAACTACATACATGAGTATCACATATAGAATAGTAAAACTCACCTTAGTCGCAGAACAGCAACACGAACGTTTGTTTTCTCGAGTTTATTCACTTAACAGCCTCTCGGGATTTATCTTCTCGATTATCAAGACTATAATTTACACTTGTTGTTCTTTCCCAAATGAAGGAAAATTACCTCTCTATTTATAGGTAAAAATGTTGATTATTTTATTCATGACCTAATTTCTCCATTATTATTATTTTATGATTTCTTTTACTTTTGGCCTAATTCTGGCACTCAATACCGCACCTAGAACTATTGGACCCGACTCCATCTTGAAGGAAATCGAGTCAGCTTTCCAATGGCACCAGCCACTCGCCGCCACGCGCCGCCAATCGCCACTTTTCCGGCCGGTGGTCGGCTGCCGGATTTCATTTCGAGATTTTTGTTCAAACTTCAAAAATTCATAACTTCTTCATACGAGCTCCGTTTTCGACGTATTTTTTTTTCATGCGTAGGTATTTCCGAGTACTACAACTTTCATTTAGATCACTTTAGCTAAAAATAAATATATTTTTACTTTCATATTTAAATGTAATTATAACTTTTTAAACCATATAACCATTAAATCTTTTATACACATTTTTGATTATTTGTAACACCAAATTTACTACTATATATTTATATATAACTTATGATAATTTTATAAACATTTTTGACATAAATACTTATCTTTATTTATTTATTTATAAATGAAAACGGGGCGTTACAATTCTCCCCTACTTGGAATGATTTCGCCTCGAAATCCTTATAAAAAGAACTCGGGATAATTCTTTTTCATTTCATCTTCTGGTTCCCAAGTCCATTCTGTTCCACGTCGGTGCTGCCATTGTACTTTAACAATTACTATTTCCTTGTTGCGTAATGTCTTTATTTTTCGATCTATAATGGCAACAGGCTTTTCAATGTAGTTAAGTCTGTTATCTACCTGAATATCGTCAAGTGGCACAATATAGGTTTCTTCTGCCATACACTTTCTTAATTGCGACACATGAAATGTGTTGTGTATCTGATTTAATTGTTCTGGTAGCTCTAAGCGATATGCTACCTTCCCAACTCGTGCAATAACTTTATATGGACCAATGAATCTAGGTCCCAATTTTCCTCTTTTCCTGAATCGGATGATTCCCTTCCATGGTGACACTTTTAGTAATACAAAATCTCCAACTTGAAATTCTAAGTCGGATCGTCTCTTATCTGCATAACTCTTTTGGCGGCTTTGAGCTGTCTTCAGTCTTTCCCTGACCATCTGAATATTCTCTGTTGTCTTTTGAACTATCTCAGTACTACCGAGTACTCTTTGTCCCACTTCACCCCAACAAATAGGTGTCCTACACTTTCTTCCATATAACATTTCATAAGGAGGCATGCCAATGCTTGCATGATAACTGTTGTTATATGAGAATTCTGCTAATGGAAGATAAGTATCCCAACTACCTCCAAAGTCAATCACACAAGCTCTCAGCATGTCTTCGAGTGTCTGAATGGTTCGTTCACTTTGCCCATCTGTTTGAGGATGGTAAGCTGTACTAAACTTTAATCTAGTACCCAAATCTTCATGAAACTTCTTCCAAAAACGTGACGTAAATCTGGTGTCTCTATCTGAAATTACCGATACTGGTACTCCGTGTCTTGACACCACTTCCTTGACATAAATGTCAGCTAATTGTTCCGAAGAGGAACTTTCTTTGATTGCAACAAAGTGAGCGCTCTTTGTTAACCTATCAACAATAACCCAGATAGTATCAACACATCTCGGGGTTTTGGGCAATTTAGTGATAAAATCCATGGTGATGTGCTCCCATATCCAAACTGGTATCTCCAAAGGCTGAAGCTTACCATGCGGTTTCTGATGCTCGGCCTTTACTTTTAAACATGTCAAGCATTTTTCTACATAATTTGCTACATGTCTTTTCATTGATGGCCACCAGTATCCTTCCTTAAGATCTTTGTACATCTTGTTAGCACCTGGGTGAATAGAAAACTTTGACTTGTGCGCTTCTTCTAAAAGAACTTGTCTATTTCCACCGATGTATGGAATCCATACACGGTTGTATCGAGTCAACAATCCTTGACTGTTTTCGATAAGATTTGCAATTTGTCCTTTAATTCGTTCTTTCCCTTGATTTTCTTCCTTTATTGCTTCAACTTGAGCTTGCCTGATCATATCTATCAGTGATGTAACCATAGTTACTTCCATACATGATGCTTGAATAGTTGCACAAATTGCCTTTCTGCTAAGCGCGTCCGCAACGATATTTGCTTTACCCGGGTGGTAAAGTATTTCACAATCATAATCTTTCAAAACATCTAACCACCTCCTTTGTCTCATATTCAAGTTCTGTTGATCCATAAGGTACTTTAAACTCTTATGATCAGTGAAAATGGTACACTTCACTCCATAAAGGTAGTGTCTCCATATCTTTAGAGAAAAAACTACAGATGCAAGCTCTAAATCATGTGTTGGGTAATTGGCTTCATGTGGTTTCAGTTGCCTTGATGCATATGCTATCACCTTTCCTCTTTGCATTAATACAGCTCCTAATCCGCGATAAGATGCATCACAATAGACAGTCATATCATCGACTCCTTCTGGTAGAGTTAGGATTGGTGCTTCACATAACTTTTGCCTTAAGATCTCAAAAGCTACTTGTTGTTCATTACCCCATTCAAACAATTCATTCTTTTTCGTCAATTTGGTTAATGGTACTGCGATTTTGGAAAAATCTTGGATAAATCTACGATAGTATCCAGCCAAACCAAGAAAACTTCTAATTTCTGTAGGGGTCTTTGGAACTTCCCACTTCATTACTGCATCAACCTTGGCCGTGTCAACTTTAATACCATTCTGATTGATAATATGTCCTAAGAATTGGACTTCTCGTAACCAAAATTCACATTTTGAAAATTTGGCATACAACTTCTCGCGCCTCAGTACTGTCAATACTTCTCGTAGATGATATTCATGCTCTTCTTTGTTCTTTGAGTACACAAGAATGTCGTCAATAAACACAATCACTGATTTGTCAAGCATGGGTCGACAAACTCGGTTCATTAAATCCATGAACACTGCTGGTGCATTTGTAAGTCCAAATGGCATTACAATGAATTCGTAATGTCCATATCTTGTTCGGAATGCTGTCTTGTGTATATCTTCCTCCTTAACTCTCATCTGATGGTATCCAGATCGAAGGTCGATCTTGGAAAACCAAGATGCTCCCTGCAACTGATCGAAAAGGTCGTCGATTCTTGGTAGAGGATACTTATTCTTTATAGTGACTTTGTTAAGTTCTCTGTAGTCAATGCACATCCTGAATGATCCGTCTTTCTTCTTGACAAACAGTATTGGTGCGCCCCATGGAGAACTACTTGGACGTATGAACTCCTTCTTTATCAATTCCTGCAGTTGAGCAGACAGTTCTTGCATCTCAGGGGGTGCAAGTCTATATGGTGTCTTGGCTATTGGTGCTGCTCCGGGAGTAAGGTCGATCCCAAACTCTACTTGTCTTTTTGGAGGAATACCGGGTAAATCTTCAGGAAACACGTCGGTATATTCTTGAACTACTGGCACATTGGAAATTACTGTCTTCTTTTCTGGTTTACCATCTAGTGTATAAACCAAATATCCAGTACATCCATGATGTATGTACTTCCGTACTCTTGCTGCTGAACAGATAGATGTCATGTTCCTTCTTCCTTCCCCTTGAATGATTAGTTCTCCCCTACTTGGGGTTTGAACTCGGACTCGATGTCTTCTACAGTCGATCAAGGCATGATGCTTTTCTAACCAGTCCATCCCTATAACGATGTTGATTTCTTTCATCGGAATTGGAATGAGGTCGATCTTGAACTTCACATCGGATATTACTAATACACAACCTTTATATACATGATGTGTTGTTATCGTCTTATCATCGGCTATCTCTACTTCTAATTCTCTATCTAACTTTTCTAGTTTAACAATTATATTCTTGCTATATGCTAAAGACACAAAAGAGCGACTTGCTCCAGTATCAAACAGAACTAGTGCTGGTTTTGAATTAATGAGGAAGGTACCTGCAACTACGTTTGGTTCATCTTGTGCTTGCTCAACGGTGAGCTGGAAAGCTCTACCTTGAACTCTTGGGGCTTCATTTCTTGTTCCTGTTCTCCCATCAGTGATCCTCAGAGTAGATGGAGCTGGAGTTTGAACCGTACCTTGAGCCAACAAAGGACAATTTGGCTTAATATGCCCATACTGATTGCAATTGTAGCATATTTTCAACTTTTATGGACAATCTCTACTCATGTGCCCACTTTTTCCACACTTGAAACATACTCCCATTCCCATACGACATTCTCCTGGATGATTCTTCCCACATTTATCACACTTGGGATGGTTCTTCTTGCCTTCAGTTTGGTTATTGGTTTGTTTGAACTTCTTGTTTGGTTCTTGAACGTGTACCTGCTTTCTCTTCTTGTCTTGAGTCTCCATATCCAGCTCCTTGAGTCTTGCTATTTCTGTCATGTCTTTGAATTTCTTGCAGTTAGAGGTTACAACAACCTCTCTGATCCTGGGCTTGAGTATCTTAACATAACGATTCATCTTCATCTTTTCCGTGGCCACAAATTCTTGACAAAAGATTGATTTTTCCAGAAATTTATCGGTGATTTCATTGACCGATTCCGTTGTTTGCTCCATAGATAGAAACTCTTCAGTTATTCTATCTATTTCTACCACTGTAACATACTCATCTTGAAAGAGTATTTTGAATTCTGCCCAAGTCATGTTCTCTATTTCAGCTTCCTTAAGCTTCTTCATGGTTAACTCCCACCAATCATTCGCCGTTCCTCGTAATTGGTTTGCTGCAAATCGAACTTTTGCTTCTGGCTGACAAAAACAAGTACGAAAAGCATTCTCTATCTCTGATATCCAGCGCATGCTGACCAGAGGGTCCTTCTTTCCATGGAACAATGGTGGTTTGGTAGCTGCAAAATCCTGATACTTGCATTTCTTGAGTTGACCAGATGCTGCCATCTTATTATCAATGATTTTTAACAAATCAGTCTTTACTTGCTCGAATAACTCTGGGAGAAATTCTTGAATTGCTACTCTTATTTCAGACGCAACTAGCTCCCTAACATTGACATCTTCATGTTGATTTTCATTTCCATTTCCACTTCCATTTCCATTTCCACTTCCATTTCTTGTAACCACCATCTTTCTGATAACCATAATATAATAAATTATATATATATATATATATATATATATATATATATATATATGTGATACTCATGTATGTAGTTATTATAAAAATATTTACTGTTTTACTACAGTAATTCTGAAATATTTACTGTTTTACTCCAGTAATCCTGAAACATCTACTGTTTAACTACAGTAGTTAATCATGTATGTCATATAATAATCATAGTAATAACATTTACTAGTATATAATATATAGCATAACATTTTTACCGTCAACAGTAAAAATTACACATATAACATGTTTACACATAATTACCGTCAATAGTAAATAATGGTAAATAATGGTAAATATTATTTATCATAATATCTTCACATGAACTTGTTTTATAATAACTACATACATGAGTATCACATATAGAATAGTAAAACTCACCTTAGTCGCAGAACAGCAACACGAACGTTTGTTTTCTCGAGTTTATTCACTTAACAGCCTCTCGGGATTTATCTTCTCGATTATCAAGACTATAATTTACACTTGTTGTTCTTTCCCAAATGAAGGAAAATTACCTCTCTATTTATAGGTAAAAATGTTGATTATTTTATTCATGACCTAATTTCTCCATTATTATTATTTTATGATTTCTTTTACTTTTGGCCTAATTCTGGCACTCAATACCGCACCTAGAACTATTGGACCCGACTCCATCTTGAAGGAAATCGAGTCAGCTTTCCAATGGCACCAGCCACTCGCCGCCACTCGCCGCCACGCGCCGCCAATCGCCACTTTTCCGGCCGGTGGTCGGCTGCCGGATTTCATTTCGAGATTTTTGTTCAAATGTAAAGTTTATAAAAATGGAGTTTTATAAAAGATAGGTTATTATTTGATTATAACAATCTACTTTGATTTGAAGTTTAATTAGAGAATTCAAGTTTGATTCTTTTAATTTAATTAGAGCATTATACTTTGATTTTATTTTAATATGGTATCATAATTTACTTTGATTATAGTTATAACGTTGTACAATACTATGTTGCTATTAACGTCAAGTTATATCGTATTGCATGGGTTTTGATCCTATTAGCGTCAAGTAATCTTGAGTAGGGTTTATTAAATTTCCAATTGGGTTGGGTTGACCCGAATCCATTTTAGGCGGATGTCACAGTCTCCCCTACTTTAGGAAATTTCGTCCCGAAATTTAAGAAGAGAGTACCTTAAGAGAAAAGTTGTGGGTATTTGGTACGCATATGATCCTCACGCTCCCATGTATACTCAGGTCCACATGCCGACTGCCACCTGACCTTAACCAGGGGAATGCGACTTCTTTTGAGTTGCTTTTCCTTTCGGTCGGCAATTTCCAAGGGTTTCTCGGTAAATTGCATTGTCTCGTCGATTTGGATATCCTCGAGAGGAACATGAAGGTTCTCGTCTGCTAAACACTTCTTGAGGTTGGCTATATGAAATACTGGGTGAACTTTCTTAAGCTCTGTTGGTAGATCCAACTCGTAGGCTACTGGTCCGATCCTTTTTATGATCTTAAACGGGCCTACGTAGCGTGTTCTCTACTAAAATTTGATTACTCACCAACTCTCGTAGTTGACCTGTTTTTACCCATGGTGCAGATTTGAAGAATGAAGAATGATGAAAAATAGGTTGCGCCTTAGAAATCCACAAGACAATTTAAATTTGATGTAATAAATGTTGTTCGTATTTGGATATGTATTTGTATGTTGTGGATCTTGTTTGCATACTTAGTACTTAATTGAATCTAATCATATTATAACATAGTTGTCATGAGACTTTGAACAATATATCACGCCTTGATCGATTCCGACAAGGATCGGGGTGTGACAGATTGTGTGTATAAAAGATTTAATGGTTATATGGTTTAAAAAGTTATAATTACATTTAAATATGAAAGTAAAAATATATTTATTTTTAGCTAAAGTGATCTAAATGAAAGTTGTAGTACTCGGAAATACCTACGCATGAAAAAAAATACGTCGAAAACGGAGCTCGTATGAAGAAGTTATGAATTTTTGAAGTTTGAACAAAAATCTCGAAATGAAATCCGGCAGCCGACCACCGGCCGGAAAAGTGGCGATTGGCGGCGCGTGGCGGCGAGTGGCGGCGAGTGGCTGGTGCCATTGGAAAGCTGACTCGATTTCCTTCAAGATGGAGTCGGGTCCAATAGTTCTAGGTGCGGTATTGAGTGCCAGAATTAGGCCAAAAGTAAAAGAAATCATAAAATAATAATAATGGAGAAATTAGGTCATGAATAAAATAATCAACATTTTTACCTATAAATAGAGAGGTAATTTTCCTTCATTTGGGAAAGAACAACAAGTGTAAATTATAGTCTTGATAATCGAGAAGATAAATCCCGAGAGGCTGTTAAGTGAATAAACTCGAGAAAACAAACGTTCGTGTTGCTGTTCTGCGACTAATGTGAGTTTTACTATTCTATATGTGATACTCATGTATGTAGTTATTATAAAACAAGTTCATGTGAAGATATTATGATAAATAATATTTACCATTATTTACCATTATTTACTATTGACGGTAATTATGTGTAAACATGTTATATGTGTAATTTTTACTGTTGACGGTAAAAATGTTATGCTATATATTATATACTAGTAAATGTTATTACTATGATTATTATATGACATACATGATTAACTACTGTAGTTAAACAGTAGATGTTTCAGGATTACTGTAGTAAAACAGTAAATATTTCAGAATTACTGTAGTAAAACAGTAAATATTTTTATAATGATTATATGCATGTGGTAAAATATATAGATTGTGAACTCACTAAGCGTTGGCTTATCAGATACTATTAACATTTTTACAGGACCCTCTGGGGTAAACAAGGGGAAGAATCCAGCTTGACTATCGTGGCAACCGCATTACTCTTGAAAATTATGGATAAAAGTCTTCCGCTGTTTATTTCAATAAATCATGTTATATGTAATAAAGTTTAAACCTGGATTTATTTGTGTTTATTTAAAACTCTTTAAATGTCATTATATTATAAATGAAGTTTTATTAATATTCAAATGGGGACCAAATCAGATATTTTATTACTGTAGTAAATATTTATTTACCGCAGTAAAAAAAAAAAAAAAAAAAAAAAAAAAAAAAGTGTTACAAGTTGGTATCATTTGAATATTAATAAAACTTCATTTATAATATAATGACATTTAAAGAGTTTTAAATAAACACAAATAAATCCAGGTTTAAACTTTATTACATAAAACATGATTTATTGAAATAAACAGCGGAAAACTTTTATCCATAATTTTCAAGAGTAATGCGGTTGCCACGATAGTCAAGCTGGATTCTTCCCCTTGTTTACCCCAGAGGGTCCTGTAAAAATGTTAATAGTATCTGATAAGCCAACGCTTAGTGAGTTCACAATCTATACATTTTACCACATGCATATAATCATTATAAAAATATTTACTGTTTTACTACAGTAATTCTGAAATATTTACTGTTTTACTACAGTAATCCTGAAACATCTACTGTTTAACTACAGTAGTTAATCGTGTATGTCATATAATAATCATAGTAATAACATTTACTAGTATATAATATATAGCATAACATTTTTACCGTCAACAGTAAAAATTACACATATAACATGTTTACACATAATTACCGTCAATAGTAAATAATGGTAAATAATGGTAAATATTATTTATCATTATATCTTCACATGAACTTGTTTTATAATAACTACATACATGAGTATCACATATAGAATAGTAAAACTCACCTTAGTCGCAGAACAGCAACACGAACGTTTGTTTTCTCGAGTTTATTCACTTAACAGCCTCTCGGGATTTATCTTCTCGATTATCAAGACTATAATTTACACTTGTTGTTCTTTCCCAAATGAAGGAAAATTACCTCTCTATTTATAGGTAAAAATGTTGATTATTTTATTCATGACCTAATTTCTCCATTATTATTATTTTATGATTTCTTTTACTTTTGGCCTAATTCTGGCACTCAATACCGCACCTAGAACTATTGGACCCGACTCCATCTTGAAGGAAATCGAGTCAGCTTTCCAATGGCACCAGCCACTCGCCGCCACTCGCCGCCACGCGCCGCCAATCGCCACTTTTCCGGCCGGTGGTCGGCTGCCGGATTTCATTTCGAGATTTTTGTTCAAACTTCAAAAATTCATAACTTCTTCATACGAGCTCCGTTTTCGACGTATTTTTTTTTCATGCGTAGGTATTTCCGAGTACTACAACTTTCATTTAGATCACTTTAGCTAAAAATAAATATATTTTTACTTTCATATTTAAATGTAATTATAACTTTTTAAACCATATAACCATTAAATCTTTTATACACATTTTTGATTATTTGTAACACCAAATTTACTACTATATATTTATATATAACTTATGATAATTTTATAAACATTTTTGACATAAATACTTATCTTTATTTATTTATTTATAAATGAAAACGGGGCGTTACAATTCTCCCCTACTTGGAATGATTTCGCCTTGAAATCCTTATAAAAAGAACTCGGGATAATTCTTTTTCATTTCATCTTCTGGTTCCCAAGTCCATTCTGTTCCACGTCGGTGCTGCCATTGTACTTTAACAATTACTATTTCCTTGTTGCGTAATGTCTTTATTTTTCGATCTATAATGGCAACAGGCTTTTCAATGTAGTTAAGTCTGTTATCTACCTGAATATCGTCAAGTGGCACAATATAGGTTTCTTCTGCCATACACTTTCTTAATTGCGACACATGAAATGTGTTGTGTATCTGATTTAATTGTTCTGGTAGCTCTAAGCGATATGCTACCTTCCCAACTCATGCAATAACTTTATATGGACCAATGAATCTAGGTCCCAATTTTCCTCTTTTCCTGAATCGGATGATTCCCTTCCATGGTGACACTTTTAGTAATACAAAATCTCCAACTTGAAATTCTAAGTCGGATCGTCTCTTATCTGCATAACTCTTTTGGCGGCTTTGAGCTGTCTTCAATCTTTCCCTGACCATCTGAATATTCTCTGTTGTCTTTTGAACTATCTCAGTACTACCGAGTACTCTTTGTCCCACTTCACCCCAACAAATAGGTGTCCTACACTTTCTTCCATATAACATTTCATAAGGAGGCATGCCAATGCTTGCATGATAACTGTTGTTATATGAGAATTCTGCTAATGGAAGATAAGTATCCCAACTACCTCCAAAGTCAATCACACAAGCTCTCAGCATGTCTTCAAGTGTCTGAATGGTTCGTTCACTTTGCCCATCTGTTTGAGGATGGTAAGCTGTACTAAACTTTAATCTAGTACCCAAATCTTCATGAAACTTCTTCCAAAAACGTGACGTAAATCTGGTGTCTCTATCTGAAATTACCGATACTGGTACTCCGTGTCTTGACACCACTTCCTTGACATAAATGTCAGCTAATTGTTCCGAAGAGGAACTTTCTTTGATTGCAACAAAGTGAGCGCTCTTTGTTAACCTATCAACAATAACCCAGATAGTATCAACACATCTCGGGGTTTTGGGCAATTTAGTGATAAAATCCATGGTGATGTGCTCCCATATCCAAACTGGTATCTCCAAAGGCTGAAGCTTACCATGCGGTTTCTGATGCTCGGCCTTTACTTTTAAACATGTCAAGCATTTTTCTACATAATTTGCTACATGTCTTTTCATTGATGGCCACCAGTATCCTTCCTTAAGATCTTTGTACATCTTGTTAGCACCTGGGTGAATAGAAAACTTTGACTTGTGCGCTTCTTCTAAAAGAACTTGTCTATTTCCACCGATGTATGGAATCCATACACGGTTGTATCGAGTCAACAATCCTTGACTGTTTTCGATAAGATTTGCAATTTGTCCTTTAATTCGTTCTTTCCCTTGATTTTCTTCCTTTATTGCTTCAACTTGAGCTTGCCTGATCATATCTATCAGTGATGTAACCATAGTTACTTCCATACATGATGCTTGAATAGTTGCACAAATTGCCTTTCTGCTAAGCGCGTCCGCAACGATATTTGCTTTACCCGGGTGGTAAAGTATTTCACAATCATAATCTTTCAAAACATCTAACCACCTCCTTTGTCTCATATTCAAGTTCTGTTGATCCATAAGGTACTTTAAACTCTTATGATCAGTGAAAATGGTACACTTCACTCCATAAAGGTAGTGTCTCCATATCTTTAGAGAAAAAACTACAGATGCAAGCTCTAAATCATGTGTTGGGTAATTGGCTTCATGTGGTTTCAGTTGCCTTGATGCATATGCTATCACCTTTCCTCTTTGCATTAATACAGCTCCTAATCCGCGATAAGATGCATCACAATAGACAGTCATATCATCGACTCCTTCTGGTAGAGTTAGGATTGGTGCTTCACATAACTTTTGCCTTAAGATCTCAAAAGCTACTTGTTGTTCATTACCCCATTCAAACAATTCATTCTTTTTCGTCAATTTGGTTAATGGTACTGCGATTTTGGAAAAATCTTGGATAAATCTACGATAGTATCCAGCCAAACCAAGAAAACTTCTAATTTCTGTAGGGGTCTTTGGAACTTCCCACTTCATTACTGCATCAACCTTGGCCGTGTCAACTTTAATACCATTCTGATTGATAATATGTCCTAAGAATTGGACTTCTCGTAACCAAAATTCACATTTTGAAAATTTGGCATACAACTTCTCGCGCCTCAGTACTGTCAATACTTCTCGTAGATGATATTCATGCTCTTCTTTGTTCTTTGAGTACACAAGAATGTCGTCAATAAACACAATCACTGATTTGTCAAGCATGGGTCGACAAACTCGGTTCATTAAATCCATGAACACTGCTGGTGCATTTGTAAGTCCAAATGGCATTACAATGAATTCGTAATGTCCATATCTTGTTCGGAATGTTGTCTTGTGTATATCTTCCTCCTTAACTCTCATCTGATGGTATCCAGATCGAAGGTCGATCTTGGAAAACCAAGATGCTCCCTGCAACTGATCGAAAAGGTCGTCGATTCTTGGTAGAGGATACTTATTCTTTATAGTGACTTTGTTAAGTTCTCTGTAGTCAATGCACATCCTGAATGATCCGTCTTTCTTCTTGACAAACAGTATTGGTGCGCCCCATGGAGAACTACTTGGACGTATGAACTCCTTCTTTATCAATTCCTGCAGTTGAGCAGACAGTTCTTGCATCTCAGGGGGTGCAAGTCTATATGGTGTCTTGGCTATTGGTGCTGCTCCGGGAGTAAGGTCGATCCCAAACTCTACTTGTCTTTTTGGAGGAATACCGGGTAAATCTTCAGGAAATACGTCGGTATATTCTTGAACTACTGGCACATTGGAAATTACTGTCTTCTTTTCTGGTTTACCATCTAGTGTATAAACCAAATATCCAGTACATCCATGTTGTATGTACTTCCGTACTCTTGCTGCTGAACAGATGGATGTCATGTTCCTTCTTCCTTCCCCTTGAATGATTAGTTCTCCCCTACTTGGGGTTTGAACTCGGACTCGATGTCTTCTACAGTCGATCAAGGCATGATGCTTTTCTAACCAGTCCATCCCTATAACGATGTTGATTTCTTTCATCGGAATTGGAATGAGGTCGATCTTGAACTTCACATCGGATATTACTAATACACAACCTTTATATACATTATGTGCTGTTATCGTCTTATCATCGGCTATCTCTACTTCTAATTCTCTATCTAACTTTTCTAGTTTAACAATTATATTATTGCTATATGCTAAAGACACAAAAGAGCGACTTGCTCCAGTATCAAACAGAACTAGTGCTGGTTTTGAATTAATGAGGAAGGTACCTGCAACTACGTTTGGTTCATCTTGTGCTTGCTCAACGGTGAGCTGGAAAGCTCTACCTTGAACTCTTGGGGCTTCATTTCTTGTTCCTGTTCTCCCATCAGTGATCCTCAGAGTAGATGGAGCTGGAGTTTGAACCGTACCTTGAGCCAACAAAGGACAATTTGGCTTAATATGCCCATACTGATTGCAATTGTAGCATATTTTCAACTTTTCTGGACAATCCCTACTCATGTGCCCACTTTTTCCACACTTGAAACATACTCCCATTCCCATACGACATTCTCCTGGATGATTCTTCCCACATTTATCACACTTGGGATGGTTCTTCTTGCCTTCAGTTTGGTTATTGGTTTGTTTGAACTTCTTGTTTGGTTCTTGAACGTGTACCTGCTTTCTCTTCTTGTCTTGAGTCTCCATATCCAGCTCCTTGAGTCTTGCTATTTCTGTCATGTCTTTGAATGTCTTGCAGTTTGAGGTTACAACAACCTCTCTGATCCTGGGCTTGAGTATCTTAACATAACGATTCATCTTCATCTTTTCCGTGGCCACAAATTCTTGACAAAAGATTGATTTTTCCAGAAATTTATCGGTGATTTCATTGACCGATTCCGTTGTTTGCTCCATAGATAGAAACTCTTCAGTTATTCTATCTATTTCTACCACTGTAACATACTCATCTTGGAAGAGTATTTTGAATTCTGCCCAAGTCATGTTCTCTATTTCAGCTTCCTTAAGCTTCTTCATGGTTAACTCCCACCAATCATTCGCCGTTCCTCGTAATTGGTTTGCTGCAAATCGAACTTTTGCTTCTGGCTGACAAAAACAAGTACGAAAAGCATTCTCTATCTATGATATCCAGCGCATGCTGACCAGAGGGTCCTTCTTTCCATGGAACAATGGTGGTTTGGTAGCTGCAAAATCCTGATACTTGCATTTCTTGAGTTGACCAGATGCTGCCATCTTATTATCAATGATTTTTAACAAATCAGTCTTTACTTGCTCGAATAACTCTGGGAGAAATTCTTGAATTGCTACTCTTATTTCAGACGCAACTAGCTCCCTAACATTGACATCTTCATGTTGATTTTCATTTCCATTTCCACTTCCATTTCCATTTCCACTTCCATTTCTTGTAACCACCATCTTTCTGATAACCATAATATAATAAATTATATATATATATATATATATATATATATATATATATAAGTAATTAATCCTATGCCTTATTCTAAAGAAACTTCCATCTGTTTTCTGGTTTTCCTTGTGGTCCTCCCGTCCCAATTATGTATCATGTGCTTTCGTTAGTACGGGCCCATACTAACGTCCACACATATACATAATTGTTTTTGGTATATCACAAAGTCTTCCAAATTGCAGATTTTAGTTTAACACGCATTTTCTATTTCACATATTGTAGACATACATATAATGTCTACAGAGTTTACTGATTATACTCTTTTTAACCAATTAATATTATCAAAGAGTATTATAAATACATAACTATACATAATGTTGAATCAAATAGTCATTCAAATAATTAACTTTTTACCCTAAAGCAACAATCAAACAAGAACATGCAGTAAGGCTTTAGTCAAAATTCTAAGTCTATGTAATTCTAATTATGCATAGTTTTAAAGCATTTACTTTACTCTTTGCTAATTTTAAGTAAACACATAATCATACGGATATTTATCTATATCCTATTCAATTCTAGCATGTGAAATATATACATATATATCATATATATCAAAATTTCTTGTATGTAATATATTATAAAAATATATTATATTATACCTTTTGAAGAATACCGGCTGACTGCTCGTTCCGCATTACTTTACTCTTTTAAAATTTTGACACTTTTTCCAAAATTTTATTTTTCTTGAAAATTTTGAGCTTCGGTTTAAGGGATTCAAATATATATCAGCTTGTAAAACTTTTTTTTTTTTTTTTTTTTTCCTGCGGTAAATAAATATTTACTACAGTAATAAAATATCTGATTTGGTCCCCATTTGAATATTAATAAAACTTCATTTATAATATAATGACATTTAAAGAGTTTTAAATAAACACAAATAAATCCAGGTTTAAACTTTATTACATAAAACATGATTTATTGAAATAAACAGCGGAAGACTTTTATCCATAATTTTCAAGAGTAATGCGGTTGCCACGATAGTCAAGCTGGATTCTTCCCCTTGTTTACCCCAGAGGGTCCTGTAAAAATGTTAATAGTATCTGATAAGCCAACGCTTAGTGAGTTCACAATCTATACATTTTACCACATGCATATAATCATTATAAAAATATTTACTGTTTTACTACAGTAATTCTGAAATATTTACTGTTTTACTACAGTAATCCTGAAACATCTACTGTTTAACTACAGTAGTTAATCATGTATGTCATATAATAATCATAGTAATAACATTTACTAGTATATAATATATAGCATAACATTTTTACCGTCAACAGTAAAAATTACACATATAACATGTTTACACATAATTACCGTCAATAGTAAATAATGGTAAATAATGGTAAATATTATTTATCATAATATCTTCACATGAACTTGTTTTATAATAACTACATACATGAGTATCACATATAGAATAGTAAAACTCACCTTAGTCGCAGAACAGCAACACGAACGTTTGTTTTCTCGAGTTTATTCACTTAACAGCCTCTCGGGATTTATCTTCTCGATTATCAAGACTATAATTTACACTTGTTGTTCTTTCCCAAATGAAGGAAAATTACCTCTCTATTTATAGGTAAAAATGTTGATTATTTTATTCATGACCTAATTTCTCCATTATTATTATTTTATGATTTCTTTTACTTTTGGCCTAATTCTGGCACTCAATACCGCACCTAGAACTATTGGACCCGACTCCATCTTGAAGGAAATCGAGTCAGCTTTCCAATGGCACCAGCCACTCGCCGCCAAAAGAGTTATGCAGATAAGAGACGATCCGACTTAGAATTTCAAGTTGGAGATTTTGTATTACTAAAAGTGTCACCATGGAAGGGAATCATCCGATTCAGGAAAAGAGGAAAATTGGGACCTAGATTCATTGGTCCATATAAAGTTATTGCACGAGTTGGGAAGGTAGCATATCGCTTAGAGCTACCAGAACAATTAAATCAGATACACAACACATTTCATGTGTCGCAATTAAGAAAGTGTATGGCAGAAGAAACCTATATTGTGCCACTTGACGATATTCAGGTAGATAACAGACTTAACTACATTGAAAAGCCTGTTGCCATTATAGATCGAAAAATAAACTAATTTCCTTGGGGGTACGGGGGGCTTTCCAATTCTGGACTGCTTCAACTTTTGAGGGATCGACTAAAATACCCTTGTCACTTACAATATGACCAAGGAATTGTACCTCATTTAACCAAAACTCACATTTCGAAAATTTGGCGTAGAGCCGATTTCCTTGCAACGTTTGGAGAGTTAGGCGAAGGTGTCTTTCATGCTCTGCCCTTGTCTTGGAGTAAATGAGGATGTCATCAATAAAGACGATAACAAAATGGTCGAGATAAGGTTTAAATACCCGATTCATCAAGTCCATGAATACGGCAGGGGCATTTGTTAGGCCGAAAGGCATAACGGTGAACTCGTAATGACCATAACGGGTTCGGAAAGCGGTTTTGGGGATGTCTTCTTCCCGTACTCGAAGTTGGTGATAACCTGAGCGAAGGTCAATTTTTGAGAAGCATGAAGCTCCTTGAAGCTGATCAAAAAGGTCGTCGATCCGAGGTAACGGATATCGGTTCTTGATGGTTAATTTATTTAACTCCCGATAATCGATACACATACGAAACGAACCATCTTTCTTTTTGATGAAGAGAACCGGGGCTCCCCAGGGTGAAGTACTAGGGCGGATAAATCCCTTATCGGTTAGTTCTTGGAGCTGACTTGCCAATTCTTGCATCTCGGTTGGAGCCAACCGATATGGAGACTTGGCTATGGGAGTAGCCTCAGGAACAAGTTCGATGCGGAACTCTAGCTCACGTACTGGAGGGAGTCCAGATACATCATCAGGAAAGACGTCGGGAAAGTCTCGTACTATCGGAATATCTTCGATCTTCTTTTCTTTGACCTTTGTTTCCACCACATGGGCTAAGAAAGCCATATATTCTTTTCGTAGATATGATCGAGCTTGAGTACATGACATAAGACTAAGCTTTTTCGAATGAGTCTCGCCATAAATACGAAGACTTTGACCGTCGGCGAGAGGAATACGAATGAACTTATCATAACATACTATTTCAGCATGGTTTTGGGATAGCCAATCCATTCCTACGATGATGTCGAAGCTACCAAGTTCCATAGGAACTAAATTGACAGAAAATTTATGACCGGAAAAATCGAAAGTGCAATCTTGGATGACTGCATTGAGTGAAACGTATTTTCCATCGGCGACTTCTACGGTAAAGTACTCATTAAGAATCATGCGAGGTGTGTGAAGTATGGGCTCAAATTCCAAAGACACAAAACTTTTATCGGCACCTGAATCAAAAAGTACTGACGCGTAGCAGTTATTTATGAGAAACGTACCATTTACGACCTTGTTATCGGTCTTTGCTTGGGTTGCAGTAATGACAAAGGCTCGGCCTTTGGGAGCTGGAACCTGCATTGTTGGATTTGCCTGGGCTTGGGTGTTGATGATATTGACTAGCCTAGGACACGCGTTTTTGAAATGGGTGGGGTCACCACAGTTGAAGCATGTTCCAGTTGGATACCGGGTTTGTGTTTGCTGATTTGAGGGTAGATAGAGTGGTCGCTGAGTTTTTGGTGCACGACATGTGTCCGCCAAGTGGCCATAGCGACCACAATTCGTACAGAGGCGACACGGGCTAGTGGTCATATGGTGATAGTTACAGTGGTTACAGAGGGGGTGAGGTCCGGTATACGGCATTTTATTTGGTTGGGCTGGTGGGGTGACTTGGGTGATAGGAGTAGCAGGGGTAATAACAGCATGGTTGTGGTGATGACTTTTCCGCTTCTTTTTGTCATGTCGGTGGGAGGACTCGGACTTGACAATTTGGGGGGTCTCAGGGGTATACTTTTCAGTTGACACCTTTGAACCCTTGCGTGGGAGGACACCATCGTTCAAAATGAATTATTGTTAATTCATCTAATTTGGGGGGTCTCAGGGGTATACTTTTCGCTCTTAAAAGTTTTGTGTCTTTGGAATTTGAGCCCATACTTCACACACCTCGCATGATTCTTAATGAGTACTTTACCGTAGAAGTCGCCGATGGAAAATACGTTTCACTCAATGCAGTCATCCAAGATTGCACTTTCGATTTTTCCGGTCATAAATTTTCTGTCAATTTAGTTCCTATGGAACTTGGTAGCTTCGACATCATCGTAGGAATGGATTGGCTATCCCAAAACCATGCTGAAATAGTATGTTATGATAAGTTCATTCGTATTCCTCTCGCCGACGGTCAAAGTCTTCGTATTTATGGCGAGACTCATTCGAAAAAGCTTAGTCTTATGTCATGTACTCAAGCTCGATCATATCTACGAAAAGAATATATGGCTTTCTTAGCCCATGTGGTGGAAACAAAGGTCAAAGAAAAGAAGATCGAAGATATTCCGATAGTACGAGACTTTCCCGACGTCTTTCCTGATGATGTATCTGGACTCCCTCCAGTACGTGAGCTAGAGTTCCGCATCGAACTTGTTCCTGAGGCTACTCCCATAGCCAAGTCTCCATATCGGTTGGCTCCAACCGAGATGCAAGAATTGGCAAGTCAGCTCCAAGAACTAACCGATAAGGGATTTATCCGCCCTAGTACTTCACCCTGGGGAGCCCCGGTTCTCTTCATCAAAAAGAAAGATGGTTCGTTTCGTATGTGTATCGATTATCGGGAGTTAAATAAATTAACCATCAAGAACCGATATCCGTTACCTCGGATCGACGACCTTTTTGATTAGCTTCAAGGAGCTTCATGCTTCTCAAAAATTGACCTTCGCTCAGGTTATCATCAACTTCGAGTACGGGAAGAAGACATCCCCAAAACCGCTTTCCGAACCCGCTATGGTCATTACGAGTTCACCGTTATGCCTTTCGGCCTAACAAATGCCCCTGCCGTATTCATGGACTTGATGAATCGGGTATTTAAACCTTATCTCGACCATTTTGTTATCGTCTTTATTGATGACATCCTCATTTACTCCAAGACAAGGGCAGAGCATGAAAGACACCTTCGCCTAACTCTCCAAACGTTGCAAGGAAATCGGCTCTACGCCAAATTTTCGAAATGTGAGTTTTGGTTAAATGAGGTACAATTCCTTGGTCATATTGTAAGTGACAAGGGTATTTTAGTCGATCCCTCAAAAGTTGAAGCAGTCCAGAATTGGAAAGCCCCCCGTACCCCCAAGGAAATTCGGTCCTTCCTTGGTTTAGCCGGCTATTACCGGCGTTTCATTTCAAATTTCTCAAAGATTGCTTTACCGCTTACTTCTCTCACTTGCAAGGGTACACCATTTGATTGGGGACCCAAGCAGGAATACGCTTTCCAAACCCTTAAACAAAGTTTGTGTGACGCTCCGATTCTTACACTCCCTGAAGGATCCGAAGATTTCGTGGTATTCTGCGATGCCTCCAATCTCGGTCTAGGTTGTGTTTTGATGCAAAGGGGAAAGGTTATATCTTACGTATCACGACAACTCAAAATCCACGAAAGGAATTATACGACTCATGATTTGGAGCTCGGTGCCGTGATTTTCGCTCTTAAAATTTGGAGGCATTACCTTTACGGCACTAAATGCGTAATTTTCACCGACCACAAGAGCTTGCAACATATTCTTAATCAAAAGGAACTCAATATGAGGCAAAGACGATGGGTCGAACTCCTAAATGATTACGAGTGTGAAATACGCTATCATCCGGGCAAGGCAAACGTCGTAGCCGACGCGTTAAGCCGAAAAGAACATGCCCATGCATTTCATCTAATATGTTCTCCTATCTTGTCCAATCTCAGCGACCGAATTCGAGGAGCCCAACACTCGGCAATTACCGAAAATGACATGCCCACGGGAATTGATGGGGAGTTGGAAACCAAATCTGATGGTATTTTCTATTATCAAGATCGCATATGGATCCCAGATCGTGACAATCTTCGCATATTCCTGATGGAAGAAATCCATAAAACCCGATATTCCATTCATCCGGGCACTGACAAGATGTATCATGGCCTGAGAACCAATTATTGGTGGTCGGGAATGAAAAAGGATATTGCTTTATTCGTGGCCAAATGTCTTACATGTTCCAGGGTCAAAGTAGAACATCAACGACCCTCTGGACTATTGGTCCAACCAGAAATCCCCAGGTGGAAATGGGAAGCGATCGCCATGGATTTCGTAACCAAACTTCCCCGTACCACAAAAGGACACGATAGCATTTGGATAATCATTGACCGTTTGACCAAATCCGCTCATTTCCTTCCCATCCGGGAAAATTTCAAAGTCGAAAAACTTGCTCGGATTTACATCAACGAGATAGTTAGTCGGCATGGCATTCCTCCCAGCATCATTTCAGATCGTGATGGGAGATTTCTCTCTCGGTTTTGGCAATCACTTCAAACAGCCATGGGAACCCGCCTCGATCTCAGTACCGCCTATCATCCTCAGACCGATGGTCAATCTGAGAGGACAATTCAAACACTCGAAGATATGTTGAGGGCGTGTGTCTTGGATTTCGGAGGAAACTGGGACTCTCATTTACCGTTGGTGGAATTCTCCTATAATAACAGTTATCATTCTAGCATCAAGATGCCACCATTTGAGGCATTGTATGGCCGTAAATGCCGATCTCCTATTTGCTGGCATGAAATCGGTGAGTCCCACGTGATTCGCGCAACAGTGGATTCTCCAATCGTTGGTCCTGAGCTTATCCAGGAAACAACCGACAAAATCACTCAGATTCGCGATAACCTTCTCGCATCTCGTAGCCGACAAAAGAGTTATGCCGACAAGCGACGCAAACCGCTTGAACTTACCGTAGGTGACATGGTCATGTTAAAAGTGTCCCCATGGAAAGGTGTGGTTCGATTTGGATGCAAGGGTAAATTGGCACCACGCTACGTAGGCCCGTTTAAGATCATAAAAAGGATCGGACCAGTAGCCTACGAGTTGGATCTACCAACAGAGCTTAAGAAAGTTCACCCAGTATTTCATATAGCCAACCTCAAGAAGTGTTTAGCAGACGAGAACCTTCATGTTCCTCTCGAGGATATCCAAATCGACGAGACAATGCAATTTACCGAGAAACCCTTGGAAATTGCCGACCGAAAGGAAAAGCAACTCAAAAGAAGTCGCATTCCCCTGGTTAAGGTCAGGTGGCAGTCGGCACGTGGACCTGAGTATACATGGGAGCGTGAGGATCATATGCGTACCAAATACCCACAACTTTTCTCTTAAGGTACTCTCTTCTTAAATTTCGGGACGAAATTTCCTAAAGTAGGGGAGACTGTGACATCCGCCTAAAATGGATTCGGGTCAACCCAACCCAATTGGAAATTTAATAAACCCTACTCAAGATTACTTGACGCTAATAGGATCAAAACCCATGCAATACGATATAACTTGACGTTAATAGCAACATAGTATTGTACAACGTTATAACTATAATCAAAGTAAATTATGATACCATATTAAAATAAAATCAAAGTATAATGCTCTAATTAAATTAAAAGAATCAAACTTGAATTCTCTAATTAAACTTCAAATCAAAGTAGATTGTTATAATCAAATAATAACCTATCTTTTATAAAACTCCATTTTTATAAACTTTACATTAAATTTTATAAAACTCTATTTTTTATAAACTTTACTTTAAATTTTATAAAACTCATATATTAATTATGTAAAAGATGCTTGTGTTAGTGGGAAATTATGAAGACCACCAAAAGCAAAAAGATTATTCCCATGGTCTCCCACTCACACCTCCCATCCACTTTCCTTTCCCTTTTCTCCCAACACATTATTCTCTTCACCACTTAAATCTTCTCTATTCTTTCTCTCACTCTCAATCTCGAAATTTCCTCCAAGAATACTCATATTCCATCCAAGAACAATCTATTATACTCAAATCTTCATCCGTGGTCCTTCCTTGGTTTAGCCGGCTATTACCGGCGTTTCATTTCAAATTTCTCAAAGATTGCTTTACCGCTTACTTCTCTCACTTGCAAGGGTACACCATTTGATTGGGGACCCAAGCAGGAATACGCTTTCCAAACCCTTAAACAAAGTTTGTGTGACGCTCCGATTCTTACACTCCCTGAAGGATCCGAAGATTTCGTGGTATTCTGCGATGCCTCCAATCTCGGTCTAGGTTGTGTTTTGATGCAAAGGGGAAAGGTTATATCTTACGCATCACGACAACTCAAAATCCACGAAAGGAATTATACGACTCATGATTTGGAGCTCGGTGCCGTGATTTTCGCTCTTAAAATTTGGAGGCATTACCTTTACGGCACTAAATGCGTAATTTTCACCGACCACAAGAGCTTGCAACATATTCTTAATCAAAAGGAACTCAATATGAGGCAAAGACGATGGGTCGAACTCCTAAATGATTACGAGTGTGAAATACGCTATCATCCGGGCAAGGCAAACGTCGTAGCCGACGCGTTAAGCCGAAAAGAACATGCCCATGCATTTCATCTAATATGTTCTCCTATCTTGTCCAATCTCAGCGACCGAATTCGAGGAGCCCAACACTCGGCAATTACCGAAAATGACATGCCCACGGGAATTGATGGGGAGTTGGAAACCAAATCTGATGGTATTTTCTATTATCAAGATCGCATATGGATCCCAGATCGTGACAATCTTCGCATATTCCTGATGGAAGAAATCCATAAAACCCGATATTCCATTCATCCGGGCACTGACAAGATGTATCATGGCCTGAGAACCAATTATTGGTGGTCGGGAATGAAAAAGGATATTGCTTTATTCGTGGCCAAATGTCTTACATGTTCCAGGGTCAAAGTAGAACATCAACGACCCTCTGGACTATTGGTCCAACCAGAAATCCCCAGGTGGAAATGGGAAGCGATCGCCATGGATTTCGTAACCAAACTTCCCCGTACCACAAAAGGACACGACAGCATTTGGATAATCATTGACCGTTTGACCAAATCCGCTCATTTCCTTCCCATCCGGGAAAATTTCAAAGTCGAAAAACTTGCTCGGATTTACATCAACGAGATAGTTAGTCGGCATGGCATTCCTCTCAGCATCATTTCAGATCGTGATGGGAGATTTCTCTCTCGGTTTTGGCAATCACTTCAAACAGCCATGGGAACCCGCCTCGATCTCAGTACCGCCTATCATCCTCAGACCGATGGTCAATCTGAGAGGACAATTCAAACACTCGAAGATATGTTGAGGGCGTGTGTCTTGGATTTCGGAGGAAACTGGGACTCTCATTTACCGTTGGTGGAATTCTCCTATAATAACAGTTATCATTCTAGCATCAAGATGCCACCATTTGAGGCATTGTATGGCCGTAAATGCCGATCTCCTATTTGCTGGCATGAAATCGGTGAGTCCCACGTGATTCGCGCAACAGTGGATTCTCCAATCGTTGGTCCTGAGCTTATCCAGGAAACAACCGACAAAATCACTCAGATTTGCGATAACCTTCTCGCATCTCGTAGCCGACAAAAGAGTTATGCCGACAAGCGACGCAAACCGCTTGAATTTACCGTAGGTGACATGGTCATGTTAAAAGTGTCCCCATGGAAAGGTGTGGTTCGATTTGGACGCAAGGGTAAATTGGCACCACGCTACTAATCAGTATACAGGTCATCCCAGAATTTTCTCAGAATTTATTTACTATTTTTCCCGAATTTTGTGTTGTTTAATCATTAAAATATTAATAAATACTAAAACAGTTCAGAAAAATATAAAATTTTTACAGTAATTCATATTGTATGAAATAATGATTTCCTAATAATTTCATAATTTTTCAATACTGTTTACTATTTAAAACTATTTTCCTAAGTATTTAAGCATGTAAAAATGCATTTTAATGATTATTTCATATAAATAATTGTTAAAATCTATAAATAATTATAATTAGGCAAGTTATTATTTTAATAAGAAATTATTAAAATCTAGCCTAAATTGAAAATATAAATTAATTATGCAAAGTAAGTAATTCAATTTAAAATTCATTTAACAAATAAATACCTTAATATTATAATCAAAATGAATTATTGTTAATTCATCTAATATAAGAATACGTGTCTAATTATTTGTATTAATACTTCATTCTTGTTTAGCAGTTCCTAAACCAAAACTATTAATTATATTAGGTTCTACGCCATTTTGACCCGAATCGTCTATCGTACGACACACGCATTTCGTTTTGGGACTAAAGTGAGTAATCTACCCCATACTTTATAATTTTCAATACTTTTGGGGTGTATCATGTGGTTCTAATATATTTCAACTTCATTTTATTGTTTTATCACAATTGAGACATTGTTGGGACATTTATACGTGAGTCATTAATTGTATAACTATTGTTTGTTTACGCTACATGTACTTGTAGTGCATTACCATTTTTAGTCTAATCTCCATGACTATGCCCGTATACTTGAGGTACGTCATGGACAATAATAGCGCTATTGGGTTGACCACCCCGCCTTGGGACGCTAAGGTGATTGATCACACGTGGTTGAGTGTGTATGATGATTAGATGCTCCATCCTATATATATTTATATATATACATACATACATATATATATATATATATATATATATATATATATATATATATATATATATATATAGGGTGAGGACTTATTGTTTATGTTATCAATTGTTAATCAATTTTTGATTTATAAACATTTATCTCAAATATAATTGTTTGGCGACTTCAAAAGAAAACAAATTTCAAATTATAAATGTTTCAACTTCACAATTTTCTCTACTAAAATTTGATTACTCACCAACTCTCGTAGTTGACCTGTTTTTACCCATGGTGCAGATTTGAAGAATGAAGAATGATGAAAAATAGGTTGCGCCTTAGAAATCCACAAGACAATTTAAATTTGATGTAATAAATGTTGTTCGTATTTGGATATGTATTTGTATGTTGTGGATCTTGTTTGCATACTTAGTACTTAATTGAATCTAATCATATTATAACATAGTTGTCATGAGACTTTGAACAATATATCACGCCTTGATCGATTCCGACAAGGATCGGGGTGTGACAGATTGCCATTCTGTTCCACGTCGGTGCTGCCATTGTACTTTAACAATTACTATTTCCTTGTTGCGTAATGTCTTTATTTTTCGATCTGTAATGGCAACAGGCTTTTCAATGTAGTTAAGTCTGTTATCTACCTGAATATCGTCAAGTGGCACAATATAGGTTTCTTCTGCCATACACTTTCTTAATTGCGACACATGAAATGTGTTGTGTATATGATTTAATTGTTCTGGTAGCTCTAAGCGATATGCTACCTTCCCAACTCGTGCAATAACTTTATATGGACTAATGAATCTAGGTCCCAATTTTCCTCTTTTCATTAATACAGCTCCTAATCCGCGATAAGATGCATCACAATAGACAGTCATATCATCGACTCCTTCTGGTAGAGTTAGGATTGGTGCTTCACATAACTTTTGCCTTAAGATCTCAAAAGCTACTTGTTGTTCATTACCCCATTCAAACAATTCATTCTTTTTCGTCAATTTGGTTAATGGTACTGCGATTTTGGAAAAATCTTGGATAAATCTACGATAGTATCCAGCCAAACCAAGAAAACTTCTAATTTCTGTAGGGGTCTTTGGAACTTCCCACTTCATTACTGCATCAAACTTGGCCGTGTCAACTTTAATACCATTCTGATTGATAATATGTCCTAAGAATTGGACTTCTCGTAACCAAAATTCACATTTTGAAAATTTGGCATACAACTTCTCGCGCCTCAGTACTGTCAATACTTCTCGTAGATGATATTCATGCTCTTCTTTGTTCTTTGAGTACACAAGAATGTCGTCAATAAACACAATCACTGATTTGTCAAGCATGGGTCGACAAACTCGGTTCATTAAATCCATGAACACTGCTGGTGCATTTGTAAGTCCAAATGGCATTACAATGAATTCGTAATGTCCATATCTTGTTCGGAATGCTGTCTTGTGTATATCTTCCTCCTTAACTCTCATCTGATGGTATCCAGATCGAAGGTCGATCTTGGAAAACCAAGATGCTCCCTGCAACTGATCGAAAAGGTCGTCGATTCTTGGTAGAGGATACTTATTCTTTATAGTGACTTTGTTAAGTTCTCTGTAGTCAATGCACATCCTGAATGATCCGTCTTTCTTCTTGACAAACAGTATTGGTGCGCCCCATGGAGAACTACTTGGACGTATGAACTCCTTCTTTATCAATTCCTGCAGTTGAGCAGACAGTTCTTGCATCTCAGGGGGTGCAAGTCTATATGGTGTCTTGGCTATTGGTGCTGCTCCGGGAGTAAGGTCGATCCCAAACTCTACTTGTCTTTTTGGAGGAATACCGGGTAAATCTTCAGGAAACACGTCGGTATATTCTTGAACTACTGGCACATTGGAAATTACTGTCTTCTTTTCTGGTTTACCATCTAGTGTATAAACCAAATATCCAGTACATCCATGCTGTATGTACTTCCGTACTCTTGCTGCTGAACAGATAGATGTCATGTTCCTTCTTCCTTCCCCTTGAATGATTAGTTCTCCCCTACTTGGGGTTTGAACTCGGACTCGATGTCTTCTACAGTCGATCAAGGCATGATGCTTTTCTAACCAGTCCATCCCTATAACGATGTTGATTTCTTTCATCGGAATTGGAATGAGGTCGATCTTGAACTTCACATCGGATATTACTAATACACAACCTTTATATACATGATGTGTTGTTATCGTCTTATCATCGGCTATCTCTACTTCTAATTCTCTATCTAACTTTTCTAGTTTAACAATTATATTCTTGCTATATGCTAAAGACACAAAAGAGCGACTTGCTCCAGTATCAAACAGAACTAGTGCTGGTTTTGAATTAATGAGGAAGGTACCTGCAACTACGTTTGGTTCATCTTGTGCTTGCTCAACGGTGAGCTGGAAAGCTCTACCTTGAACTCTTGGGGCTTCATTTCTTGTTCCTGTTCTCCCATCAGTGATCCTCAGAGTAGATGGAGCTGGAGTTTGAACCGTACCTTGAGCCAACAAAGGACAATTTGGCTTAATATGCCCATACTGATTGCAATTGTAGCATATTTTCAACTTTTCTGGACAATCTCTACTCATGTGCCCACTTTTTCCACACTTGAAACATACTCCCATTCCCATACGACATTCTCCTGGATGATTCTTCCCACATTTATCACACTTGGGATGGTTCTTCTTGCCTTCAGTTTGGTTATTGGTTTGTTTGAACTTCTTGTTTGGTTCTTGAACGTGTACCTGCTTTCTCTTCTTGTCTTGAGTCTCCATATCCAGCTCCTTGAGTCTTGCTATTTCTGTCATGTCTTTGAATGTCTTGCAGTTAGAGGTTACAACAACCTCTCTGATCCTGGGCTTGAGTATCTTAACATAACGATTCATCTTCATCTTTTCCGTGGCCACAAATTCTTGACAAAAGATTGATTTTTCCAGAAATTTATCGGTGATTTCATTGACCGATTCCGTTGTTTGCTCCATAGATAGAAACTCTTCAGTTATTCTATCTATTTCTACCACTGTAACATACTCATCTTGAAAGAGTATTTTGAATTCTGCCCAAGTCATGTTCTCTATTTCAGCTTCCTTAAGCTTCTTCATGGTTAACTCCCACCAATCATTCGCCGTTCCTCGTAATTGGTTTGCTGCAAATCGAACTTTTGCTTCTGGCTGACAAAAACAAGTACGAAAAGCATTCTCTATCTCTGATATCTAGCGCATGCTGAGCAGAGGGTCCTTCTTTCCATGGAACAATGGTGGTTTGGTAGCTGCAAAATCCTGATACTTGCATTTCTTGAGTTGACCAGATGCTGCCATCTTATTATCAATGATTTTTAACAAATCAGTCTTTACTTGCTCGAATAACTCTGGGAGAAATTCTTGAATTGCTACTCTTATTTCAGACGCAACTAGCTCCCTAACATTGACATCTTCATGTTGATTTTCATTTCCATTTCCACTTCCATTTCCATTTCCACTTCCATTTCTTGTAACCACCATCTTTCTGATAACCATAATATAATAAATTATATATATATATATATATATATATATATATATATATATATATATATATATATATATATATATATAAGTAATTAATCCTATGCCTTATTCTAAAGAAACTTCCATCTGTTTTCTGGTTTTCCTTGTGGTCCTCCCGTCCCAATTATGTATCATGTGCTTTCGTTAGTACGGGCCCATACTAACGTCCACACATATACATAATTGTTTTTGGTATATCACAAAGTCTTCCAAATTCCAGATTTTAGTTTAACACGCATTTTCTATTTCACATATTGTAGACATACATATAATGTCTACAGAGTTTACTGATTATACTCTTTTTAACCAATTAATATTATCAAAGAGTATTATAAATACATAACTATACATAATGCTGAATCAAATAGGAGTAGCAGGGGTAATAACAGCATGGTTGTGGTGATGACTTTTCCGCTTCTTTTTGTCATGTCGGTGGGAGGACTCGGACTTGACAATTTGGGGGGTCTCAGGGGTCGACTTTTCAGTTGACACCTTTGAACCCTTGCGTGGGAGGACACCATCGTTCACATTGTCCTCGTTGAGTTGACCTGCTATTTCAATGGCAGATTCTAGGGTAGATGGCCTGCTGCTGGTCACCGAATCACGGATCTGGCGTGGTATCCCTTTGATGTAGCGGCGTATTGCAGTTTTCATAGGTTGAACCATGTGAGGTAGGAGTCTCGAGAGATCATGGAATCTATTGGTGTAGGTCGCGTTGTCGCCTCCCTCCTGTTTCAGATTCCAGAATTCATCCTCGAGAGTTTGCAATTCGCTGTCAGGGCAGAACTTCTCCATCATGCGTTCTTTTAGTTTTGACCAGGTCATTCCCAAGGCAACAGCCTCTCCCTTTGCCCGTTTTTCAAGGTTCCACCATGTGAGAGCATGACCTAGGAGGCACCCTGTAGCATGACGGACCATCAGGTCCTCAGGACACTCACTATGGATGAAAGTACTCTCCATTTCTTCAATCCATGTGAGGAGTGCGGTGGCACCATCGGTGCCTTTGAAGTAAGGCGGATTGCAGTTACGAAAGTGCTTGAACGAGCAACGAGGAGTTGTTGCTGGAGCTTGTGGCTGAAGAGAATGAAGTTGGGTTGCAATTGTTGGGATGACGTTTGCTACCTCCTTGGCGACCAGGGCAGCTAGCCTTCTGTTGTTGCGAGCAGCGTATGGGGGTCGTAATGCCATCTACGAGAAACACGCATATGGACTTGTGAGTTATTTGTAAATTGATTATGGAAATAAAGTTTTTAGACATTGTTGGGTAAAATAATTGTAAAACACTTGTTGGGCCATGGTTAGGAGTGTTGGGCACCTTTTGGGCTTTCCATGGTTACTAAATGTGAAACATGTAGCACTTGCGTGGGCCCCCACAAAACTAAGTTTTCACATTTCTTTCCCACTTCTAGGCCCATTAGGGAACTTAATAGTCAAATGAGTTGGCCATTTTGGAGTGTATCCTTTCGGATACGTTTGATAAGGTCGGGTATTTTGATGGCTCAAAAGTAATGTGAATGACGCGCTTTGGCCTATAGGTTTGGGAAATCTCGCCTTTGGTCCCCAGATAAGCAAACTGGTCCCTCGGTTGATTGGGATGTATACGAATGCTTACCTAGTCAGGACTTTCAGGCTACCGACACCTCCCCCTTCCAGTTACTACGCGTCCATTACTATGATCCCACCCAACTAGAGTGGATGACTTTGAATTTCCTATGAGCTCTAAGGAATACATATATGTATATACATTTTGTTAAACAACTTGAGTATGCGTGTTATTTTCAAAGAAAGTGGAGAATATTCACAAGTGTATGCACACATATAAGTGTCAGGAGTAATACGTATGCACATAAGGGAATTGATGGGGAGTTGGAAACCAAATCTGATGGTATTTTCTATTATCAAGATCGCATCTGGATCCCAGATCGTGACAATCTTCGCATATTCCTGATGGAAGAAATCCATAAAACCCGATATTCCATTCATCCGGGCACTGACAAGATGTATCATGGCCTGAGAACCAATTATTGGTGGTCGGGAATGAAAAAGGATATTGCTTTATTCGTGGCCAAATGTCTTACATGTTCCAGGGTCAAAGTAGAACATCAACGACCCTCTGGACTATTGGTCCAACCAGAAATCCCCAGGTGGAAATGGGAAGCGATCGCCATGGATTTCGTAACCAAACTTCCCCGTACCACAAAGGACACGACAGCATTTGGATAATCATTGACCGTTTGACCACATCCGCTCATTTCCTTCCCATCCGGGAAAATTTCAAAGTCGAAAAACTTGCTCGGATTTACATCAACGAGATATTTAGTCGGCATGGCATTCCTCTCAGCATCATTTCAGATCGTGATGGGAGATTTCTCTCTCGGTTTTGGCAATCACTTCAAACAGCCATGGGAACCCGCCTCGATCTCAGTACCGCCTATCATCCTCAGACCGATGGTCAATCTGAGAGGACAATTCAAACACTCGAAGATATGTTGAGGGCGTGTGTCTTGGATTTCGGAGGAAACTGGGACTCTCATTTACCGTTGGTGGAATTCTCCTATAATAACAGTTATCATTCTAGCATCAAGATGCCACCATTTGAGGCATTGTATGGCCGTAAATGCCGATCTCCTATTTGCTGGCATGAAATCGGTGAGTCCCACGTGATTCGCGCAACAGTGGATTCTCCAATCGTTGGTCCTGAGCTTATCCAGGAAACAACCGACAAAATCACTCAGATTCGCGATAACCTTCTCGCATCTCGTAGCCGACAAAAGAGTTATGCCGACAAGCGACGCAAACCGCTTGAATTTACCGTAGGTGACATGGTCATGTTAAAAGTGTCCCCATGGAAAGGTGTGGTTCGATTTGGACGTAAGGGTAAATTGGCACCACGCTACGTAGGCCCGTTTAAGATCATAAAAAGGATCGGACCAGTAGCCTACGAGTTGGATCTACCAACAGAGCTTAAGAAAGTTCACCCAGTATTTCATATAGCCAACCTCAAGAAGTGTTTAGCAGACGAGAACCTTCATGTTCCTCTCGAGGATATCCAAATCGACGAGACAATGCAATATACCGAGAAACCCTTGGAAATTGCCGACCGAAAGGAAAAGCAACTCAAAAGAAGTCGCATTCCCCTGGTTAAGGTCAGGTGGCAGTCGGCACGTGGACCTGAGTATACATGGGAGCGTGAGGATCATATGCGTACCAAATACCCACAACTTTTCTCTTAAGGTACTCTCTTCTTAAATTTCGGGACGAAATTTCCTAAAGTAGGGGAGACTGTGACATCCGCCTAAAATGGATTCGGGTCAACCCAACCCAATTGGAAATTTAATAAACCCTACTCAAGATTACTTGACGCTAATAGGATCAAAACCCATGCAATACGATATAACTTGACGTTAATAGCAACATAGTATTGTACAACGTTATAACTATAATCAAAGTAAATTATGATACCATATTAAAATAAAATCAAAGTATAATGCTCTAATTAAATTAAAAGAATCAAACTTGAATTCTCTAATTAAACTTCAAATCAAAGTAGATTGTTATAATCAAATAATAACCTATCTTTTATAAAAATCCACTTTTCCGGCCGGTGGTCGGCTGCCGGATTTCATTTCGAGATTTTTGTTCAAACTTCAAAAATTCATAACTTCTTCATACGAGCTCCGTTTTCGACGTATTTTTTTTTCATGCGTAGGTATTTCCGAGTACTACAACTTTCATTTAGATCACTTTAGCTAAAAATAAATGTATTTTTACTTTCATATTTAAATGTAATTATAACTTTTTAAACCATATAACCATTAAATCTTTTATACACATTTTTGATTATTTGTAACACCAAATTTACTACTATATATTTATATATAACTTATGATAATTTTATAAACATTTTTGACATAAATACTTATCTTTATTTATTTATTTATAAATGAAAACGGGGCGTTACAATTCTCCCCTACTTGGAATGATTTCGTCCTCGAAATCCTTATAAAAAGAACTCGGGATAATTCTTTTTCATTTCATCTTCTGGTTCCCAAGTCCATTCTGTTCCACGTCGGTGCTGCCATTGTACTTTAACAATTACTATTTCCTTGTTGCGTAATGTCTTTATTTTTCGATCTATAATGGCAACAGGCTTTTCAATGTAGTTAAGTCTGTTATCTACCTGAATATCGTCAAGTGGCACAATATAGGTTTCTTCTGCCATACACTTTCTTAATTGCGACTAAGGTGAGTTTTACTATTCTATATGTGATACTCATGTATGTAGTTATTATAAAACAAGTTCATGTGAAGATATTATGATAAATAATATTTACCATTATTTACTATTGACGGTAATTATGTGTAAACATGTTATATGTGTAATTTTTACTGTTGACGGTAAAAATGTTATGCTATATATTATATACTAGTAAATGTTATTACTATGATTATTATATGACATACATGATTAACTACTGTAGTTAAACAGTAGATGTTTCAGGATTACTGTAGTAAAACAGTAAATATTTCAGAATTACTGTAGTAAAACAGTAAATATTTTTATAATGACTATATGCATGTGGTAAAATGTATAGATTGTGAACTCACTAAGCGTTGGCTTATCAGATACTATTAACATTTTTACAGGACCCTCTGGGGGTCTTTCTTCTTGACAAACAGTATTGGTGCGCCCCATGGAGAACTACTTGGACGTATGAACTCCTTCTTTATCAATTCCTGCAGTTGAGCAGACAGTTCTTGCATCTCAGGGGGTGCAAGTCTATATGGTGTCTTGGCTATTGGTGCTGCTCCGGGAGTAAGGTCGATCCCAAACTCTACTTGTCTTTTTGGAGGAATACCGGGTAAATCTTCAGGAAATACGTCGGTATATTCTTGAACTACTGGCACATTGGAAATTACTGTCTTCTTTTCTGGTTTACCATCTAGTGTATAAACCAAATATCCAGTACATCCATGTTGTATGTACTTCCGTACTCTTGCTGCTGAACAGATGGATGTCATGTTCCTTCTTCCTTCCCCTTGAATGATTAGTTCTCCCCTACTTGGGGTTTGAACTCGGACTCGATGTTTTCTACAGTCGATCAAGGCATGATGCTTTTCTAACCAGTCCATCCCTATAACGATGTTGATTTCTTTCATCGGAATTGGAATGAGGTCGATCTTGAACTTCACATCGGATATTACTAATACACAACCTTTATATACATTATGTGCTGTTATCGTCTTATCATCGGCTATCTCTACTTCTAATTCTCTATCTAACTTTTCTAGTTTAACAATTATATTCTTGCTATATGCTAAAGACACAAAAGAGCGACTTGCTCCAGTATCAAACAGAACTAGTGCTGGTTTTGAATTAATGAGGAAGGTACCTGCAACTACGTTTGGTTCATCTTGTGCTTGCTCAACGGTGAGCTGGAAAGCTCTACCTTGAACTCTTGGGGCTTCATTTCTTGTTCCTGTTCTCCCATCAGTGATCCTCAGAGTAGATGGAGCTGGAGTTTGAACCGTACCTTGAGCCAACAAAGGACAATTTGGCTTAATATGCCCATATTGATTGCAATTGTAGCATATTTTCAACTTTTCTGGACAATCCCTACTCATGTGCCCACTTTTTCCACACTTGAAACATACTCCCATTCCCATACGACATTCTCCTGGATGATTCTTCCCACATTTATCACACTTGGGATGGTTCTTCTTGCCTTCAGTTTGGTTATTGGTTTGTTTGAACTTCTTGTTTGGTTCTTGAACGTGTACCTGCTTTCTCTTCTTGTCTTGAGTCTCCATATCCAGCTCCTTGAGTCTTGCTATTTCTGTCATGTCTTTGAATGTCTTGCAGTTAGAGGTTACAACAACCTCTCTGATCCTGGGCTTGAGTATCTTAACATAACGATTCATCTTCATCTTTTCCGTGGCCACAAATTCTTGACAAAAGATTGATTTTTCTAGAAATTTATCGGTGATTTCATTGACCGATTTCGTTGTTTGCTCCATGGATAGAAACTCTTCAGTTATTCTATCTATTTCTACCACTGTAACATACTCATCTTGGAAGAGTATTTTGAATTCTGCCCAAGTCATGTTCTCTATTTCAGCTTCCTTAAGCTTCTTCATGGTTAACTCCCACCAATCATTCGCCGTTCCTCGTAATTGGTTTGCTGCAAATCGAACTTTTGCTTCTGGCTGACAAAAACAAGTACGAAAAGCATTCTCTATCTCTGATATCCAGCGCATGCTGACCAGAGGGTCCTTCTTTCCATGGAACAATGGTGGTTTGGTAGCTGCAAAATCCTGATACTTGCATTTCTTGAGTTGACCAGATGCTGCCATCTTATTATCAATGATTTTTAACAAATCAGTCTTTACTTGCTCGAATAACTCTGGGAGAAATTCTTGAATTGCTACTCTTATTTCAGACGCAACTAGCTCCCTAACATTGACATCTTCATGTTGATTTTCATTTCCATTTCCACTTCCATTTCCATTTCCACTTCCATTTCTTGTAACCACCATCTTTCTGATAACCATAATATAATAAATTATATATATATATATATATATATATATATATATATATATATATATATAAGTAATTAATCCTATGCCTTATTCTAAAGAAACTTCCATCTGTTTTCTGGTTTTCCTTGTGGTCCTCCCGTCCCAATTATGTATCATGTGCTTTCGTTAGTACGGGCCCATACTAACGTCCACACATATACATAATTGTTTTTGGTATATCACAAAGTCTTCCAAATTGCAGATTTTAGTTTAACACGCATTTTCTATTTCACATATTGTAGACATACATATAATGTCTACAGAGTTTACTGATTATACTCTTTTTAACCAATTAATATTATCAAAGAGTATTATAAATACATAACTATACATAATGCTGAATCAAATAGTCATTCAAATAATTAACTTTTTACCCTAAAGCAACAATCAAACAAGAACATGCAGTAAGGCTTTAGTCAAAATTCTAAGTCTATGTAATTCTAATTATGCATAGTTTTAAAGCATTTACTTTACTCTTTGCTAATTTTAAGTAAACACATAATCATACGGATATTTATCTATATCCTATTCAATTCTAGCATGTGAAATATATACATATATATCATATATATCAAAATTTCTTGTATGTAATATATTATAAAAATATATTATATTATACCTTTTGAAGAATACCGGCTGACTGCTCGTTCCGCATTACTTTACTCTTTTAAAATTTTGACACTTTTTTCAAAATTTTATTTTTCTTGAAAATTTTGAGCTTCGGTTTAAGTTCAAACACACACTGATGTATATTTGAATCCCTTAAACCTGGCTCTGATACCAACTTGTAACACTTTTTTTTTCCACCTGGGGATTTCTGGTTGGACCAATAGTCCAGAGGGTCGTTGATGTTCTACTTTGACCCTGGAACATGTAAGACATTTGGCCACGAATAAAGCAATATCCTTTTTCATTCCCGACCACCAATAATTGGTTCTCAGGCCATGATACATCTTGTCAGTGCCCGGATGAATGGAATATCGGGTTTTATGGATTTCTTCCATCAGGAATATGCGAAGATTGTCACGATCTGGGATCCAGATGCGATCTTGATAATAGAAAATACCATCAGATTTGGTTTCCAACTCCCCATCAATTCCCGTGGGCATGTCATTTTCGGTAATTGCCGAGTGTTGGGCTCCTCGAATTCGGTCGCTGAGATTGGACAAGATAGGAGAACATATTAGATGAAATGCATGGGCATGTTCTTTTCGGCTTAACGCGTCGGCTACGACGTTTGCCTTGCCCGGATGATAGCGTATTTCACACTCGTAATCATTTAGGAGTTCGACCCATCGTCTTTGCCTCATATTGAGTTCCTTTTGATTAAGAATATGTTGCAAGCTCTTGTGGTCGGTGAAAATTACGCATTTAGTGCCGTAAAGGTAATGCCTCCAAATTTTAAGAGCGAAAATCACGGCACCGAGCTCCAAATCATGAGTCGTATAATTCCTTTCGTGGATTTTGAGTTGTCGTGATGCGTAAGCTATAACCTTTCCCCTTTGCATCAAAACACAACCTAGACCGAGATTGGAGGCATCGCAGAATACCACGAAATCTTCGGATCCTTCAGGGAGTGTAAGAATCGGAGCGTCATACAAACTTTGTTTAAGGGTTTGGAAAGCGTATTCCTGCTTGGGTCCCCAATCAAATGGTGTACCCTTGCAAGTGAGAGAAGTAAGCGGTAAAGCAATCTTTGAGAAATTTGAAATGAAACGCCGGTAATAGCCGGCTAAACCAAGGAAGGACCGAATTTCCTTGGGGGTACGGGGGGCTTTCCAATTCTGGACTGCTTCAACTTTTGAGGGATCGACTAAAATACCCTTGTCACTTACAATATGACCAAGGAATTGTACCTCATTTAACCAAAACTCACATTTCGAAAATTTGGCGTAGAGCCGATTTCCTTGCAACGTTTGGAGAGTTAGGCGAAGGTGTCTTTCATGCTCTGCCCTTGTCTTGGAGTAAATGAGGATGTCATCAATAAAGACGATAACAAAATGGTCGAGATAAGGTTTAAATACCCGATTCATCAAGTCCATGAATACGGCAGGGGCATTTGTTAGGCCGAAAGGCATAACGGTGAACTCGTAATGACTATAGCGGGTTCGGAAAGCGGTTTTGGGGATGTCTTCTTCCCGTACTCGAAGTTGGTGATAACCTGAGCGAAGGTCAATTTTTGAGAAGCATGAAGCTCCTTGAAGCTAATCAAAAAGGTCGTCAATCCGAGGTAACGGATATCGGTTCTTGATGGTTAATTTATTTAACTCCCGATAATCGATACACATACGAAACGAACCATCTTTCTTTTTGATGAAGAGAACCGGGGCTCCCCAGGGTGAAGTACTAGGGCGGATAAATCCCTTATCGGTTAGTTCTTGGAGCTGACTTGCCAATTCTTGCATCTCGGTTGGAGCCAACCGATATGGAGACTTGGCTATGGGAGTAGCCTCAGGAACAAGTTCGATGCGGAACTCTAGCTCACGTACTGGAGGGAGTCCAGATACATCATCAGGAAAGACGTCGGGAAAGTCTCGTACTATCGGAATATCTTCGATCTTCTTTTCTTTGACCTTTGTTTCCACCACATGGGCTAAGAAAGCCATATATTCTTTTCGTAGATATGATCGAGCTTGAGTACATGACATAAGACTAAGCTTTTTCGAATGAGTCTCGCCATAAATACGAAGACTTTGACCGTCGGCGAGAGGAATACAAATGAACTTATCATAACATACTATTTCAGCATGGTTTTGGGATAGCCAATCCATTCCTACGATGATGTCGAAGCTACCAAGTTCCATAGGAACTAAATTGACAGAAAATTTATGACCGGAAAAATCGAAAGTGCAATCTTGGATGACTGCATTGAGTGAAACGTATTTTCCATCGGCGACTTCTACGGTAAAGTACTCATTAAGAATCATGCGAGGTGTGTGAAGTATGGGCTCAAATTCCAAAGACACAAAACTTTTATCGGCACCTGAATCAAAAAGTACTGACGCGTAGCAGTTATTTATGAGAAACGTACCATTTACGACCTTGTTATCGGTCTTTGCTTGGGTTGCGGTAATGACAAAGGCTCGGCCTTTGGGAGCTGGAACCTGCATTGTTGGATTTGCCTGGGCTTGGGTGTTGATGATATTGACTAGCCTAGGACACGCGTTTTTGAAATGGGTGGGGTCACCACAGTTGAAGCATGTTCCAGTTGGATACCGGGTTTGTGTTTGCTGATTTGAGGGTAGATAGAGTGGTCGCTGAGTTTTTGGTGCACGACATGTGTCCGCCAAGTGGCCATAGCGACCACAATTCGTATAGAGGCGACACGGGCTAGTGGTCATATGGTGATAGTTACAGTGGTTACAGAGGGGGTGAGGTCCGGTATACGGCTTTTTATTTGGTTGGGCTGGTGGGGTGACTTGGGTGATAAGAGTAGCAGGGGTAATAACACCATGGTTGTGGTGATGACTTTTCCGCTTCTTTTTGTCATGTCGGTGGGAGGACTCGGACTTGACAATTTGGGGGGTCTCAGGGGTCGACTTTTCAGTTGACACCTTTGAACCCTTGCGTGGGAGGACACCATCGTTCACATTGTCCTCGTTGAGTTGACCTGCTATTTCAATGGCAGATTCTAGGGTAGATGGCCTGCTGCTGGTCACCGAATCACGGATCTGGCGTGGTAACCCTTTGATGTAGCGGCGTATTGCAGTTTTCATAGGTTGAACCATGTGAGGTAGGAGTCTCGAGAGATCATGGAATCTATTGGTGTAGGTCGCGTTGTCGCCTCCCTCCTGTTTCAGATTCCAGAATTCATCCTCGAGAGTTTGCAATTCGCTGTCAGGGCAGAACTTCTCCATCATGCGTTCTTTTAGTTTTGACCAGGTCATTCCCAAGGCAACAGCCTCTCCCTTTGCCCGTTTTTCAAGGTTCCACCATGTGAGAGCATGACCTAGGAGGCAACCTGTAGCATGACGGACCATCAGGTCCTCAGGACACTCACTATGGATGAAAGTACTCTCCATTTCTTCAATCCATGTGAGGAGTGCGGTGGCACCATCGGTGCCTTTGAAGTAAGGCGGATTGCAGTTACGAAAGTGCTTGAACGAGCAACGAGGAGTTGTTGCTGGAGCTTGTGGCTGAAGAGAATGAAGTTGGGTTGCAATTGTTGGGATGACGTTTGCTACCTCCTTGGCGACCAGGGCAGCTAGCCTTCTGTTGTTGCGAGCAGCGTATGGGGGTCGTAATGCCATCTACGAGAAACACGCATATGGACTTGTGAGTTATTTGTAAATTGATTATGGAAATAAAGTTTTTAGACATTGTTGGGTAAAATAATTGTAAAACACTTGTTGGGCCATGGTTAGGAGTGTTGGGCACCTTTTGGGCTTTCCATGGTTACTAAATGTGAAACATGTAGCACTTGCGTGGGCCCCCACAAAACTAAGTTTTCACATTTCTTTCCCACTTCTAGGCCCATTAGGGAACTAAATAGTCCAATGAGTTGGCCATTTTGGAGTGTATCCTTTCGGATACGTTTGATAAGGTCGGGTATTTTGATGGCTCAAAAGTAATGTGAATGACGCGCTTTGGCCTATAGGTTTGGGAACTCTCGCCTTTGGTCCCCAGATAAGCAAACTGGTCCCTCGGTTGATTGGGATGTATACGAATGCTTACCTAGTCAGGACTTTCAGGCTACCGGCACCTCCCCCTTCCAGTTACTACGCGTCCATTACTATGATCCTACCCAACTAGAGTGGATGACTTTGAATTTCCTATGAGCTCTAAGGAATACATATATGTATATACATTTTGTTAAACAACTTGAGTATGTGTGTAATTTTCAAAGAAAGTGGAGAATATTCACAAGTGTATGCACACATATAAGTGTCAGGAGTAATACGTATGCACTTAAGGGAGCAATTAACACACAAAGGTATTCCTCGGATTTTCTAAGTGCGAATTGCATACAGTTGTGTGTGCATTTTATAAACTAGCATACGAGAGGACCCTAGAGGCTATAGACTAGGTCAAGGCAATTAACCTAATTCCCTATAGTCAAGGGCTCTGATACCAATCTGTCACACCCCGATCCTTGTCGGAATCGATCAAGGCGTGATATATTGTTCAAAGTCTCATGACAACTATGTTATAATATGATTAGATTCAATTAAGTACTAAGTATGCAAACAAGATCCACAACATACAAATACATATCCAAATACGAACAACTTTTCTCTTAAGGTACTCTCTTCTTAAATTTCGGGACGAAATTTCCTAAAGTAGGGGAGACTGTGACATCCGCCTAAAATGGATTCGGGTCAACCCAACCCAATTGGAAATTTAATAAACCCTACTCAAGATTACTTGACGCTAATAGGATCAAAACCCATGCAATACGATATAACTTGACGTTAATAGCAACATAGTATTGACATGTTTAAAAGTAAAGGCCGAGCATCTGAAACCGCATGGTAAGCTTCAGCCTTTGGAGATACCAGTTTGGAAATGGGAGCACATCACCATGGATTTTATCACTAAATTGCCCAAAACCCCGAGATGTGTTGATACTATCTGGGTTATTGTTGATAGGTTAACAAAGAGCGCTCACTTTGTTGCAATCAAAGAAAGTTCCTCTTCGGAACAATTAGCTGACATTTATGTCAAGGAAGTGGTGTCAAGACACGGAGTACCAGTATCGGTAATTTCAGATAGAGACACCAGATTTACGTCACGTTTTTGGAAGAAGTTTCATGAAGATTTGGGTACTAGATTAAAGTTTAGTACAGCTTACCATCCTCAAACAGATGGGCAAAGTGAACGAATCATTCAGACACTCGAAGACATGCTGAGAGCTTGTGTGATTGACTTTGGAGGTAGTTGGGATACTTATCTTCCATTAGCAGAATTCTCATATAACAACAGTTATCATGCAAGCATTGGCATGCCTCATTATGAAATGTTATATGGAAGAAAGTGTAGGACACCTATTTGTTGGGGTGAAGTGGGACAAAGAGTACTCGGTAGTACTGAGATAGTTCAAAAGACAACAGAGAATATTCAGATGGTCAGGGAAAGACTGAAGACAGCTCAAAGCCGCCAAAAGAGTTATGCAGATAAGAGACGATCCGACTTAGAATTTCAAGTTGGAGATTTTGTATTACTAAAAGTGTCACCATGGAAGGGAATCATCCGATTCAGGAAAAGAGGAAAATTGGGACCTAGATTCATTGGTCCATATAAAGTTATTGCACGAGTTGGGAAGGTAGCATATCGCTTAGAGCTACCAGAACAATTAAATCAGATACACAACACATTTCATGTGTCGCAATTAAGAAAGTGTATGGCAGAAGAAACCTATATTGTGCCACTTGACGATATTCAGGTAGATAACAGACTTAACTACATTGAAAAGCCTGTTGCCATTATAGATCGAAAAATAAAGACATTACGCAACAAGGAAATAGTAATTGTTAAAGTACAATGGCAGCACCGACGTGGAACAGAATGGACTTGGGAACCAGAAGATGAAATGAAAAAGAATTATCCCGAGTTCTTTTTATAAGGATTTCGAGGACGAAATCATTCCAAGTCAAATACAATTGTTTGGCGACTTCAAAAGAAAACAAATTTCAAATTATAAATGTTTCAACTTCACAATTTTCTCTACTAAAATTTGATTACTCACCAACTCTCGTAGTTGACCTGTTTTTACCCATGGTGCAGATTTGAAGAATGAAGAATGATGAAAAATAGGTTGCGCCTTAGAAATCCACAAGACAATTTAAATTTGATGTAATAAATGTTGTTCATATTTGGATATGTATTTGTATGTTGTGGATCTTGTTTGCATACTTAGTACTTAATTGAATCTAATCATATTATAACATAGTTGTCATGAGACTTTGAACAATATATCACGCCTTGATCGATTCCGACAAGGATCGGGGTGTGACAAATGAGTCAGACCACCTCGAGACTGCGGATTTCAGACGGAGTAGGCGTGATTTTGTTGCAAGGAATTCGTTTATTTTCGGGTTTTAGAACCCTGCGAGGGTTGGTTATGGTTACCATTGTAAGGCTAGGTTATGCTAGGGATTGTGGCCATATCGCTCAAGTTGTCTGGCGTGTAAGGAATGATTTCGAGGACGAAATCTAATTTAAGTAGAGGAGAGTTGTAACACCTTGTTTATTTAATAAATAAATAAATAAATAAACAAATTAATGAATGAATAGTAGCCCAAAAATTAATAATTATATAGCAAGGTGCTGGTCTCAAGGAGTTAACTGTCATAATTTTAGAAGGCGGGGATTAAAGTGTAAAATCCGGACTTAATTTGTAAGCATTATTGATGACAGGGACTAAATGGGAATTTATGGGACTTCATTTGAAGAGACTATGGAGGATAGGGGCTGTTTGGTAAATTTTATACCTAAGTTGTAATGGATTTTAATGCTGAGGGTTTAAATGGTAAATATTGGATTTATTTTGAAAAAAATTGGGGAAAGGAGGGACTACTTTTGGCATTATGGAAACTAGTTAAGGGGATCGGGGTATTTAAACCCGTCACCCCCGGTACCGTTTATTGACAGTATCGTTTTCGAGAGTCCACTCGCAATACATGTCAATGGGTTTTTAGAGTACACCGGTGAACACATCGTTCACAACACCTACAGGTTGCGAGCCTACTAGTGTTCCACTGGACTGTCTAGAATAATCTGTGGTTGTCATCCATACTCTGCTAGATGACGGGGCCAACATTTAAGAACAAGGCTTCTCACATCGTCCACCTCTCACCCTTACCTCATGGTCTATATCACCTCTCAACTCATCATCCAACTCATATTTCATCTACCCATGTTTTACCCAACATATTATGTAGATATAAATACTTATACAGTTTAAATCATATAAAACTTGTATAAAACCGTTCATCTCGCATAGATAGCAAGTAAACAGATAATATGCACACATAGCATGTAGTTTATATAAAATATTTCATATCTATGTGTAAGATGAAAGTAACCATGCACTCACTTGAAAAGGTGGTGACTCGGCACTCGGACAGCACTTCGTTACTCTTAACACAATTTTCCTTTGACAAAACCTAGTATCATTACCACTAGAGTTTAGTCTAATATTCACCGAGACTAATTAATAGTCTTGCTATTATTACTATTATATAAGTATGAAACAATATTTCTCAACCACTATATACAGACTGGGGCCAGACATAAAACACCGGAGGGCAGGACCATTTTGGCATATAGCACTTCTGAAATCCAACAACCATATGCGGCTCTTTAAACCAGATTCCCCGTACCGCGAGTGGTTAAAAAGATATTATAAAGACACTTATATAACTCATAATAATAGCCCAAATACTCATTATAAGTTCCTAATAACATTACTATATTGAAACATAAGCTATACTAAAGATAGGTTAGGCGTAGCTCTCTTACAGCGGGTTTTCTCGAAAACCGGGCTTCACTGGAGCAGCGTTCCCTAGCCAAAAGGATCTTTTCTCGGGGCTTCGGGAGCCTCGGGGCTTCCTTCGGGTGCTAGGGGGTTTACCTAGGCTTAGGGGGGGTTTTGGGGGCTTAGAGAGAGAAAGTGAAGTTGGGAAAGTGTGAAGAATGAGGGAACCCGACACCTCTATTTATAGGATGGAATCCTGCTCTACTCGTCGAGCAGGAGGTCCTACTCGTCGAGTCCATGGCCAGGTGTCACGATCTGGTGGCTTGCCTTGGGGAGAAAGCCTTGGCCCATATTCAGCCACGTCACCCGATTTCGCACAGCACCCTGCCGACTTCTAAATCCCGTAACTTTCGCATACGAGCTCCGTTTTCGACGTTCTTTATATCCACGCGTAGGTAAAAACAAGATCTATAACTTTCATTTAGAGTCCGTCGGCTAATTCTCGATTGATCTTAAATTTAACAGTATGAGGAAATTATACTGTTAAATGTCCGCGTAAAATTCATAACTTCTACATACGGACTCTGTTTTCGTCTGTCTTTTTATCGTTGAGTTCCTATTAATAAGATCTTCAACTCTCATTTAGGTCGCGTAGGCCAAAAACCGGTCTAACTAAAATTTGAGTTTTGGGTCGTGCACTGCTATGCCAAATCTTAGAAAATTCATAACTTCTTCATACGAAGTCAGATTTGGGAGTTCTTTTTATGGACGCTCTCGGTTTAACGTATACTACAACTTTTGTTTAGATCACTAAGGCTAAAAAGTCCTTTATCAAAAATTCACTATTTACGTCTCCTGGTGTTGTGCCGGTTTTGCCTTAAAACTTCGACGGGCCATAACTTCTTCGTTATAACTCGGATTTCGACGTTCTTTATATGTACGGAACCCTTGAGACATATTCTACAACTTGGTTAAGATTATTTATTCTAAATAAACTTTTGTCAAAAAGTCGTTTTTTACCCCTATTATCTCTAAATTGACTAGCCCGGATCTACGGGCATTACAATTATCTCCCCCTTAGGATGATTACGTCCCAGAATCATCAACGAAACAGGGCTCACATGATGACTCCATACGTTATCTCTTCATCCTAAGTAATAACCGTAACTTTGATGTTTCTTCGAACGAGTATCTCACTCTAAGACTTCCTGACTGCAGGCGGTGCCCGATCTTGGACCCACTCTCTATCTCATGTTAGACTTCCAATCATGATCTTCATGTCACGATCTTGATATTTATTAGAGACTCCTTCTTTAACAAACTTGAGATAAGTTTCTTCCTTCGATTATCATAATAGACTGATGGGTCATGTTCTAATGACCTCTCATCGTATGATGCATTGCTTGGACTCAGGTCTTTTAGAGTCAAATTCCAGAACAGACTATACCTTCCTTCATGTTCTAATCACATATTAAAAGGTAGCATTTCTAGCTACAAGCAACTATCGCGATACCTCTACCGATCGCTTTGATTATCTTTTATTTCAATCTTCCGGCTTAAGTCAGATGCTACATCAAACTTGGTTCTCTGAACCACGTAACATACTCATCGTAGTCGGACTCAATTCGATATGACCACTAGGGTCGGAATAACAATCATCTTCTTAGTCGTTACCGAAACGATGGTAACGGCATATTTGAATAAAAGGGTATCAATTACTAGCTTCTTCGTAACCTTGTGACTTTCCCTGATCCAAGCGTGAGTCTTGTGCTTCCGGTAGTATAAGCCTCTACTACCTTTCACACCTACTCATACTCATCCCAAGTATTGTCTCGTAGTTCTCCAAGTCATTATCACATAAATAATTTTAACACGTACAAATGTGTCCAAACAATCATATAAATTTCCCTAGACTCTACTAGGACTTCTTCCATGCGTATCTTCAATCATGAATTCTGCTTCACTCGGTTGGTGATGGAAACGTCAGACGATGGGATAACTTCATGGATTATACCAAAAATCTTTCTTTCTGCTAATCGAACATGTACTTCTCCCGTACTAGACGTATTATTTATTAGACGCATTCTAAAGGCATGATATCACTCTTACGATATCTTCTGATAGGTACCATTCAGTATCGTAAGCCTTCTCATTTCCTCCATTCACTCAATTCACTACGAGTCTTCACCATGATGTTCTGCACACCAAAGTAGGCGTTCGATGTATCGAGACGAGAATATAGATAAAGGAAGATTTAGACGCGTGTTCCTCCTTATTACTTCGAAAAATAACATGTCAGTTCTAATAACGTAATTAAACGTTTAGAAATCTGAACACATAAAATTTCCAGATTCGGTCGGCAATAGACCATAGATCCGAGCAAACAATAACATAAAGCATCACAAATCATTTAGCACATAAAAGCATTTTAGGCATCTTCCCTAATTAAGCTAGTGCTTGTGTCTATTCAGGTGTACTTCCTAAAATATATTAGACACACTCCTCACAATCATCGCTTAGTATTCTAAGTTTAAGTCTAGAAATAAATCCTTACTCCTAGTTCGCTTAAACTAATGCTCTGATACCAACTGTGACATCCCCATTTTCACGGCCAGAAAAGACCGATTTTGTTTATACTTTATAAAAATCAGAGTACATCCTTTAACAAAAATATTGCAGAATTTGTTCCCAGTAAAACATGATAACTACGTTATCAAAGCATTTCCGAAGAAAAGTATTTTTATTCATTTTAAAACATTTGGGATGTCATCATCAATACAGAAACATAAGCATAAACAAAACTTACATTCATTATCACTAGTTATTTATATCTCCTTAATCTCTCAGTGTAATGTGACTTCATATCAACACCTGTGATATAAATAAGCTTGAGTGGGTCAGGTTGGGAAACCTGGTGAGTACATAGGGTTTTCAACCCACAATAATGTAATTATTATGTTTAATCATCAAACAGTTAACCCAATTACCTATCCCCATTATCTTATTTACTCTTAAGGATCTACCCGTAAGAATCAGCTATTTCTCATTCATTCATTCCTAAGAATTATCCTAAGCAATAGGGACGAAGTCCATCGTTGTCAATGACACAGCTGTCAAGCACAACTGCTAGTTCTATCACTTAGGCGCAACTGCCAGAATTGTGACATTCTCTATGAGGCGCAGCTGCCGGTATTGTCCTTCGGGCACAGCTGCTAGGGTTATCTCGTTTATTGAGAGTATCGTTTTCGAGAGTCCACTCGCAATACATGTCAATGGGTTTTTAGAGTACACCGGTGAACACATCGTTCACAACACCTACAGGTTGCGAGCCTACTAGTGTTCCACTGGACTGTCTAGAATAATCTGTGGTTGTCATCCATACTCTGCTAGATGACGGGGCCAACATTTAAGAACAAGGCTTCTCACATCGTCCACCTCTCACCCTTACCTCATGGTCTATATCACCTCTCAACTCATCATCCAACTCATATTTCATCTACCCATGTTTTACCCAACATATTATGTAGATATAAATACTTATACAGTTTAAATCATATAAAACTTGTATAAAATCGTTCATTCCGCATAGATAGCAAGTATACAGATAATATGCACACATAACATGTAGTTTATATAAAATACTTCATATCTATGTGTAAGATGAAAGTAACCATGCACTCACTTGAAAAGGTAGTGACTCGGCACTCGGACAACACTTCGTTACTCTTAACACAATTTTCCTTTGACAAAACCTAGTATCATTACCACTAGAGTTTAGTCTAATATTCACCGAGACTAATTAATAGTCTTGCTATTATTACTATTATATAAGCATGAAACAATATTTCTCAACCACTATATACATACAGGGGCCAGACATAAAACACCAGAGGGCAGGACCATTTTGGCATATAACACTTCTGAAATCCAACAACCATATGCGGCTCTTTAAACCAGATTCCTCGTACCGCGAGTGGTTAAAAAGATATTATAACGACACTTATATAACTCATAATAATAGCCCAAATACTCATTATAAGTTCCTAATAACATTACTATATTGAAACATAAGCTATACTAAATATAGGTTAGGCGTACCTCACTTACAGCGGGTTTTCTCAAAAATCGGGCTTCGCTGGAGCAGCGTTCCCGAGTCGAAAGGCTCTTTTCTCGGGGCTTCGGGAGCCTCGGGGCTTCCTTCGGGTGCTAGGGGGTTTACCTAGGATTAGGGGGGTTTTGGGGGCTTAGAGAGAGAAAGTAGAGAGAGAAAGTGAAGTTGGGAAGGTGTGAAGAATGAGGGAACCCGACACCTCTATTTATAGATTGGAATCCTGCTCTACTCGTCGAGCAGGAGGTCCTACTCGTCGAGTCCATGGCCAGGTGTCACGATCTGGTGGCTTGCCTTGGGGAGAAAGCCTTGGCCCATATTCAGCCACGTCACCCGATTTCGCACAACACCCTGCCGACTTCTAAACCCCGTAACTTTCGCATACGAGCTCCGTTTTCGACGTTCTTTATATCCACGCATAGGTAAAAACAAGATCTATAACTTTCATTTAGAGTCTGTCGGCTAATTCTCGACTGATATTAAATTTAACAGTAGGAGGAGATTATACTGTTAAATGTCCGCGTAAAATTTATAACTTTTACATACGGACTCCGTTTTCGGGCCGTGCACTGCTATGCCAAATCTTAGAAAATTCATAACTTCCTCATACGATGTCAGATTTGGGCGTTCTTTTTATGGACGCTCTCGGTTTAACGTATACTACAAATTTTGTTTAGATCACTAAGGATAAAAATTCTTTTATCAAAAATTCACTATTTACGTCTCTCGGTGTGGTGCCGGTTTTGCCGTAAAACTTCGACGGACCATAACTTCTTCGTTATAACTCGGATTTCGGCGTTCTTTATATGTACGTAACCCTTGAGACATATTCTAAAACTTGGTTAAGATTATTTATTCTAAATAATCTTTTGTCGAAAAGTCGTTTGCGACCCCTATTATCTCAAAATTGACTAGCCCGGATCTACGGGCGTTACAACTGCCGTCTCCGCTAACCACAGGTGGATGATTTGGGTTTGTTTTTCGAGCAAGGGCTTTCTGGTGTTCGTTGCTGCTTGACTGGGAAACAAAAGAGACCACTGTCACCACCGTGAGGTGGTGGCTGCCATCGTAACATCATCGTTGTCGCCGTCGTGAGCCACCAGGTGGGTAGATGGACCTTTTGAACAAATCGGAATCGTGTGTGTATAATTGTATATGGTTTTTTTGGCCGGTAAAATTGAGAACAGCCACCGCCACCACCGTGAGGTGGTAGCTGCCACCATGTATCACCGTGTGTGGGTGTATTTTAGTGAGTGTGTGTGTGTCCATTTGGTATTTTTTTTCATTGTAATATTGTAACCAGAGTTGGAATAATGAAAAGAAAACTGAAAACCACCATCGTAGGGTGGTGGCTGCCGCCACTAGCCGTCATGTTGGGTGGCAGTGTGCTTGTTGTGTTTAATTTGTTAGGATGTTTGGACAAAGGGACTAAAACCCTAATGGGCCTAATGAACCCTAACTGATCAAAAGACCTAGATATTGGGCCTATTGGGCTAATATGGGGTTGGAAACCCTAATTAGGGTTTAGAAATCCCTAATATTTGATTTATGGGCCTCAGACTTATCGGGACCCACATTTGGGCCATTGGAATTGGACTATGTATTAAGCCCAATCACACTATATGATTTATCTAGTAGAGTGGTGGACTTAATAGATTAAGTCCTTAATGGGTTAAGTGAGAAACACTTAACCCTAATTGTCATTTTATGTGAAACCCTAATTTCACTTGGGGTTTGAGTTGGGCCTTTCTATTGGGCTTTGGTTATTGGGATATTGATGGGCCATCCAAGAACAATCATATGGACTATAACAATTTAATGGGCTTTAGGGTAAGGCCCATGTGAAGGTTTGGGCCCAATTTAGAAAATTGGGCCATAGATGGGCCATAATTGGGCCTTTATGATTATAAGATTTTGGGCCATTAGAAATGAAAAATGTTTGGACTGGACTAAATGGTTGGGCCTTTGAATGAGACCATGTAAAGGTTTGGGCCCAATTTGGAAAATTGGGCCATATGTTGGGCTTTGGTTCATGGTTTGACTTTTGGGGCTTTGGATTGGGCCTTGGACTGAGTAAAGCTAAGTTAGGGTAAAATAGTCTTTTACCCCAAGTATGGAGTTGTGGTTGAACCCAATTATTAACTGGGTATTGTTTGATGTTGGCAGTTCGTGAACCTGTCAACCAACAATCGGAGTTGCAACTGCGGGATTTCAATAGTGCCAGGTGAGTTTTCTCACCATACCACTGGGTCTAAGGCACCAAGGCCGACCCATTTTATGATAGTTGGTATACTTGTTGTGTAGAGGTGTGTGGCATGATTATGTGATAGTATGCGGTAGAGATAGTCTTTATGGCTATGGTAGATATAGCCTTTATGGCTGGCGGTAGAGATAGCCTTTATGGCTATGGTAGAGATAGCCTTTATGGGTGGCGGTAGAGATGGCATTTATGACTATAGTAGAGATAGCCTTTATGGCTGACGGTAGAGATTGCTTTTATGGCTATGGTAGAGATAGCCTTTATGGCTAATGGTAAAGATAACTTTATAGCTAACGGTAGATATAGCCTTTATATGTTATGTGGTAGAGATAGCTTTTATAGCTAATATGATATGTGTTACGTGGATTGTGTGTGGGGTATGCTCTGGGGAACCCACTAAACTTCGTGCTTACAATTTTGTTTATGGTTTCAGGTATCATCGATTTGGAAAAGAATGGCTCAGATTGATAGCAGTGCACACACCTATGATTTCCACAATGAATGATTTTGGGATAAACACTGATAAATATTTTACTTAATGATGATTTGAAATGATTGAAATAAATGGTATCAATGCTTTAGCTATATTTAAAAATGAATTTTTTTACCCTTGATTTTTGGGTTGTTACAGAATGTAACGCCATCTTTTAACCGGAAACCATACTTCTTTTAAAGAGCGGTGAGCTGACCGGAAGTAAGGAGTAATGCTAATCGGAGAGTCCATTAGAAAAGAAATAGAATATGAAAATCGAAAGAACAACGGTTGTATAAGAAGAAGGGATAACTGAGAGGTTAGGGAATATGAAAAACGTCGATAGGTGGGTAATTTGAAAACCCTAAAAGATAATGACGGAAACTAACGTCACGTCTGGAAAACTGCTATGTCGCGTAGCTGAAAAAGCAAGAACCAAGTAAGGTAGGACACGTACTACAGAGTAGTCTCATCCATTACAACTAAGCAAACCTACGCTTTAAAAACCATAACATCTTTGTTTGCAAAAATCCCAATATGATAAAACATTTTGAGTACAAATGTTTGTTTCAAAATAACAAAACATTGAGGATGTCATAATCAATATACAACATAAGTTACATCCTACAGACTTAACGATCCTGAACACTATTGCAAGTCTTCTCTTTAATCAATCAACAGTCTATTCAAGTTCCAGCAGCCTTAACATCGTTACATGTGATGCATATAAGTTGAGTGGGTCAGGTTTGGAAACCTAGTGAGATACATAGGGTTTTCAATCCCACGATGTTATTATGATAACAATCCATAATCAATGAACCTGCAAAACCAACTGTTACCAAACACTGTAGATATATAATCCAACAAAGATATTTATAAGACAATGTACCTAAACACACCCCCCGCCCAGTCGATTCTCACGAATCCTAATCAACGATCATTTGGAAGAATCGTCTTACCTGACGAATCGTTTAAAGTAGCTATTTGACTACACATCTAGGGGATTCCTTGGTTGGTGTAAATCATAAAATGCAACCATAAGGAGGATGGAGTGCTCAAATGAACACACAATCCTTTCTCTTGGATAACATGATTCATTAACACCTACATGTAATAATCTTGCTAGTGTTCCACAAGACTTTCTAGAATGGTAAGTGGTCGTCATCTTACTCCGGCAGATGACTTGTATAGAACCCACACCCGGGCTCGAGATAGTGGCACAGAAAGAAAACTCTCCTCTCCGTTCCAATCTCTCACACACATTTTAGAATTGAGACCACCCAATATTCAACTTATCAAATAACTCTATTATGTAACCCGTACCCTGGCATGTGATAATGCCATAGAACAAAGCCCTACTCTCCGTTCCAGTCTCACATACATCCCTTATTTACTACCCATTAGTCAGCTTACTTTGGAATTAGGCATCATTTATAAGTCTTACTTTATCACTAGACAAGAGTATGATGCATGTATTTAACTTCCAAAATCTATTTCATGTTTTATGAGATACTTTCCATCCTATAGTATTTATATCCATCATAGAATTCAACCGATAAGTATTCATTATACCTTAAATCTTTTTAAGTAATAATACTTGTTATAAGATTGGCAAGTGGTATAACCAAAAATACTTTTAGCAATTATATAATCATATCTGTCTCGTACAAAGTATTATATAGTATTATCAAACATGCAGTTAACACATAATTCATATAACATGCATTTAATTGACATATAAAGTATACCATCAACATAGAATACAAATAACAAACTTTCAACATATATTTAATCATTTATGTGTTCGATACTTATGTCAACTCATGCTAATGAAAGTAACTATGCACTCACATGATTGAGGTGGAAGAATCACTGTAACATCCCAAATTTCGGGGCCAAAAATTTCATTTTTAATTAAGTAACTTGTAACACAGTTTACCAAAACATTTCCAATTGTCATATCAATTTATAAAAACATAACAACGTGTCTCAAAACCATATCATCAAAAGTAATAAAATCAGAGTACAATCCCAGAAACTCCATGCGGAAACCATGAGTGTGTGTGTGTGTGTGATGCGCCGCTACACCGTCGGCTCCTTCCCCTTAGACGAAGAGGTACCAGAAACCAAAACTGAACTGTAAGCACGAAGCTTAGTGAGTTCCCCCATCATACCACATACCAAAACAACATACATATTGCCAGGCAATTCTGGGGTGCCCGACCTACCCATGTCAAGCCATTCTGGGGTGCTGACCTACCCATGTCAAGCCTTTCTGGGGTGCTGACCTACCCATGTCAGGCTATTCTGGGGTGCCGACCTACCCTCCGGTCTATCTCAACCAAACATGGGGACTATTTCACCCCTACCGCTAGCATATAATATCATATCATAATCATGATGTCAGACATATATGGGGTGTCCGACCTACCCATTGGTCCTAGCAACCGAATCGGAGACTAGTCCCCTCCTACTGATAATATCTCACATAACATAGCGTACTAGCATACACACATGTCAAGCAATAACAAACCAGACAATTATCACAAAGACAATTATCTCAACTAGAAAACTCCTAGTGGGCCGGCCTTGGTGCCTTAGACCCACTTCTACTGGAAGGTAACTCACCTCGATGTCGTGTAGTGTCTGAACTGTCCTCGGTGTGAAATTCGACTCTCCTCGACTCCTCAATCCCTACACGACAACCCTTCTAAGTTATCAATTTGAATATGCAACCCTAACCGGTGGTCAACTCAATTCAATCAAAGTCAACTTTGGTCAAAGTCAACATCCAGTTGACCTGACTCGCCGAGTTGGTCTACCAACTCGTCGAGTCCATACTCCTCTAGCCCAAACCAACCTCCGACTCTACTCGTCGAGTCTAGCAAGAACTCGACGGGTTCTCCTTCAATCATACCATCGGGACCATCTTCATCTGACTCGCCGAGTTCATCTCCCTCATAAGAATGTATCCAGTCTATGACTCGCCGAGTTGTATGAACAACTCGTCGAGTCCATCTTCAAAAATTGGGAGATTACCTTGGACTCGCCGAGTTTGCTTATGCACTCGTCGAGCCCTATGATTTCCAGGTCTACAATCTCGTCCATCTTTGTTGAGTCCTTCTCTAGACTCAACCAGACCCCCAAAACAGCAATGGTTGGAGAACCACTACTCGACTCGTCGAGTCCCAAGAACAACTCGCCGAGTCCACTAAAGTCCATGTCCATAAACTCGATTTCTGCTAAGTTCATCTCATCAAAAGGGTAGATCTGACCTCCTAGGGTTGATATAGCACGTAAAGCCACGAACTTTACGTCCATGCATGGGTCTTTTAGCTCTAAAGGACCACAAATGATGTCTAAAAGATGCATGGGGCTCTCATGGCCATAAAGTTGACACCTTTATGCCATGAGACCCCTCCAAAGTCTAAGATCTGAAGTCATAACTCCATATTACACTTCACAACCCGAAAATGGCTTAGAAAGCCCTAAATATACCAAGATCCAAGCCCTAAAGGTGATTAAATACATGGGAGATCAAGATAGGAGCTTTTTACCATAAATGATCTGGAAATGGAACACAATCTCTGGATCTCCAATCTCCAACTTGAACTCCCAAGCTCCTTTCCTCTTCCCAAGCTTCACAATCCACCAAAATGCACAAAATGGCCTTAGAACACTCAAACAAGGATAGGGTTTCAAGATAATGTCTTATGGAACTATAAGGGACGATGGAGGCTGAGATGGGGAGATATAAGTTGTTTAAATAGGGTGCAAACCCTCAATTTTAAGGTTTTACTCAAACAACACTGACTCGCCGAGTCGGTCTCCCGACTCGTCGAGTAGGTCATTTAAACTTCCTGCGGGTCACGACTCTACTCGACGATTTAGGCCACCAACTCGTCGAGTCCCAGACAAAATATAAAGATTCCTAGAATTAAATGCGTACCATGAATCAGGTGTTACAAATCTCCCTGACTTATTTTAGACTTCGTCCTCGAAGTCTGCTGCTGGGTCCTGAAAAAGCTCGGGGTAATGCTCCCTCATCTCGTCCTCTGGCTCCCAGGTCCATTCCGAGCCCTTGCGGTGCTGCCACTGCACCTTTACCAGCTCCACTCTCTTGTTTCTCAGATTCTTCATCTTCCTGTCAAGGATCGCCACTGGACGCTCGATGTAACTCAGGCTGTCATCAACCTGAATATCCTCCAATGGCACCACTGCCGAGTCGTCCACCAGACACTTCCGCAACTGGGAAACGTGAAAAGTGCTATGAATCTGACTGAGTTCGGCTGGCAGATCCAACCTATATGCCACCTTGCCCACCCGGGCTACAACCCTGAAGGGTCCAATATACATGGGACCCAGCTTTTCCCACTTCCTGAATCGAATGACGCCCTTCCAAGGCGACACTTTCAGGAGCACCATATCCCCGACCTGGAACTCCAGGTCCGATCGACGCTTGTCGGCATAACTCTTCTACCGACTCTGAGCAGTCTGAAGCCTGCTCCGAACCTGCTGGATCCTCTCCGTAGTCTTGAGTACCACTTCGGTACTCCCTATGACCCTCCGACCAACCTCACCCCAGCATATTAGGGTCTTGAACTTCCTCCCATACAACATCTCGAAAGGAGGACGGTCGATACTCGCATGATAGCTGTTATTATAGGAGAACTTCGCCAGAGGAAGGTAAGTATCCCAACTACCTCCAAAGTCTAGAACATACGCCCGCAACATATCCTCCAGAGTCTGGATGGTCCGCTCGCTCTGACCATCCGTCTGCGGGTGAAAGGCGGTGCTAAAGTGCAAACGAGCACCCAGCTCATCATGGAACTTCTTCCAGAACCTGGAAGTGAACCGCACATCTCTGTCAGAAATCATTGAAACTGGCACCCCGTGCCGCGCCACTACCTCCCTGATATAGATGTCGGCCAACTTTTCGGCCGAAATGCTCTCCTGAATCGGAATAAAATGGGCGCTCTTGGTCAATCGATCAACGATGACCCAAATCGAATCCACTCCACGCGCGGTCCTGGGAAGCTTTGTGATAAAATCCATAGTAATATCCTCCCACTTCCACAGCGGGATATCCAACGGTTGGACCTTTTTGTGAGGTCTCTGGTGCTTAGCCTTGACCTTCCTGCAAGTCAGGCATATCTCCACAATCCACGCTACATCCCTCTTCATACACGGCCACCAATAATAAAGACGAAGATCCCTGTCCATCTTCGTCGCCCCAGGATGGATAGAGAACCTAGATTTGTGCGCCTCCGCCATCAATACCTGGCACACACCTCCATGATATGGGACCCACACCCTACGGTGAATAGTCAACAATCTCCGGCTATCATAGTCGAAGGAGGAAACCTGACCCACAATTCGTTCGCTCTTCCGATGTTCCTCCTTTATGGCCTCCTGTCGGGCCTCCCGAATCTGCTCCAACAGCAGAGTCATAATTGTCATCCTCAGACAGATGCCCCTAATTGGCGTTGCCTTGCGGCTAAGCGCGTCGGCCACAACATTGGCCTTTCCCGGGTGGTAGAGGATCTCACAATCATAATCCTTTACCACATCAAGCCACCGACGCTGCCTCATGTTCAAATTTGGTTAGTCCATGAGATACCTCAGGCTCTTATGGTCCGTGTAAATGGTACAACGAACCCCATAGAGGTAATGGCGCCAAATCTTAAGAGCGAAAACAACAGCCCCCAGCTCCAAGTCATGCGGCGGATAGTTCGCCTCGTGAGGCTTCAGCTGCCTCGAAACGTAAGCGATAACATGCCCTCTCTACATCAATACCGCGCCCAAACTTGAGATGGACGCATCGCAATATACTACAAAATCCTCCATGCCCTCCGACAGGGCTAATATTGGCGCCTCGCACAATCTCTGTCTTAACGTCTCAAACGCGGCCTGCTGCTCAGGCCCCCAGCGAAAGACCACAGCTTTCCTCGTCAGTCGGGTCAGGGGCACGACTATCTTGGAGAAGTCCTGAAGGAATCTCCGATAGTAGCCTGCCAGTCCCAGAAAGCTTTGAATCTCAGATGGAGACCTCGGAACCTCCCACCTCATCACGGCCTCCACCTTGGTCGGGTCAACTGAAATCCCATTCTGGTTGACAAGGTGCCCAAGAAACTGCACCTCGCGCAACCAGAACTCACACTTGGAGAACTTAGCATACAAGCTCTCCCTCCTCAGAGTATCCAGAACCTCCCGCAAGTGCTCCTCATGCTGCTCTCGCGTCTTGGAATAAACCAAGACGTCATCGATGAAAACTATCACAGACCGATCCAACATCGGTCTGCATACGCGGTTCATGAGATCTATGAACGCGACAGGAGCATTGGTGATCCCGAAGGGAATCACCACATACTCATAGTGACCATAACGCGTCCAAAAGGCAGTCTTCTGCATATCCTCCTCTCTGATCCTCATCGGATGATAACCTGAACACAAATCGATCTTGGAGAACCAAGATGCTCCCTGTAGCTAGTCAAAGAGGTCATCAATCCTCGGAAGTGGGTAACGGTTCTTCACCGTTACCTTATTCAGCTCCCGATAATCTATACACATCCGATGCGACCCGTCCTTCTTCTTCACAAATAAAATCGGGGCTCCCCAGGGTGAACTGCTCGGTCTAATGAATCCCTTGTCTAACAGCTCCTGCAGTTGTATGGACAGCTCCTACATCTCAGGAGGAGCCAACCGATATGGTGCCTTGGCTATCGGAGCCGCACCAGGGACTAGGTCGATCCTGAACTCTACCTGTCTCTCCGGAGGTATCCCAGGCAACTCCTCGGGGAATACATCTGCGAACTCTCATACTACTGGCACATCGCCCACTGTCGCCTTACCCGCTTCCCGGGTATCCATAACATAGGTGACATATCCTACACAACCCTGTTGAAGGTAGCGCCTAGCCCTCGCTGCTGAACATAAAGTTGGTCCTTGTTGTGGCCTCTCGCCCTGAATCACCAGCTCTCCCCCACTTGGGGTCCTGACCCGCACCAACTGTTGCGCGCAGTCAATCACCGCCCAATTGGGGCTTAGCCAATCCATACCTATAATAACCTTGTTCCCCCGCAAAGGTATGGGAACCAAGTCTACCAGGTAACGCTCCTCGAACAATCTCAAAACACAATCCCTGAAAACCTCTGATGCTCGTACTGACCGGTCGTCCGCAATCTCGACCTCTAGAGGGCAGTCCAACATGCCCCAGGACTCAGGAAACTTCTTGCTAAGCGCAAGAGAGACAAACGATCGGGTAGCACCCGAATCAAACAACACCTGAACTGGGATGTCATTCACATGGAACGGTCCTAAACAGAGAATACATATATCATATCAATATCACAGCGACATAACATAAAAGAGCAAAGAGAAGAAATCATACACGTCACCACATCGGGTGCGGCGCGTGCCTCCTCGGCTGTCAGCTGAAATGCTCGGCTCTGCACCACTGGAGCCTCTGTCTGGACCTTCCGGCCATCCGTCACTCATGCTGTCGCTGGAGTCGGCGTCGCCACTGGCGCTGCTGCTGATGCCGCTGACAATCTAGGGCAGTTGGCCTTCTTATGGCCCATCTGATTGCAATGGAAGCAAATCAGGTCTGGCGTCTGAACCGTGGGGGCGGGGGCAGTACAATCTGTGCCAAAGTGCCCCGTCTTTCCGCACTTGTAGCAGCCCGAAGATCCTGCTCTACAAGCTCCCTCATGCGGTCTGCCGCATTTCCTGCAGCGGCTCTGGCCCGGCTGGCCCTTCGACCTAACATCGGATCCCTTGGGTTTCTTCCCTGAAACCCCCGTAACCTGTTCAGTCTCTGCCTTCTTCTTCATGAGGTGCTCCAAATCAATCTCCCTCTCCCGCGCCCTGGCAATCATGGACTCCAAGGTCGGGCAAGCTGAATAACTGACATGCTCCCGGATATCAGCCCTCAACATATCATGGTAGCGGGTCTTCCGCATCTCCTCGTCCCCCGCATACTGAGGTACCAACAAGGCCCTCTCCCTAAACTTGGCGGTGATCTCCGCCACTGTCTCAGTCATCTGTCTCATATCAAGAAACTCTCTGGCCAGCTGCTGAAGCTCCACAGCTGGCGCAAACTCCACCCTGAACCGGGTCACAAAAATCTGACCAAGTCATAGCCTCGATGGCTGGGGCTCCCAGCGAGTCACCAACTAACTCCCACCAATCTCTAGCTCTATCCGTCAAACATCCCACAGCAAAGCAGACCTTCGACCCCTCCGGGCAGAAGCTCGTCAACTGCGCAGACTCAATGTCTGCGATCCATCTCCTGGCAGCAATGGGGTCCTTCACCCCTTGAAAGTCTGGCGCACCACTCCCCCTGAAGTCCTTGAAGGACAGTGTGCGTGTACCTGTCTGGCTAGACGCCAAATCACTCCTGAATGTCCAGAGGCGATCCTCCATCAGCTCAATAATCCCCTCCTTGATCGACCCGAAAATGACCGGGGTCGCCTCACCCGGTCATTGGTGCCTTAGACCCACTTCTACTGGATGGTAACTCACCTCGATGTTGTGTGGTGTCTGAACTGTCCTCGGTGTGAAATTCGACTCTCCTCGACTCCTCAATCCCTACACGACAACCCTTCTAAGTTATCAATTTGAATATGCAACCCTAACCGATGGTCAAATCAATTCAATCAAAGTCAACATCCAGTTGACCTGACTCGCCGATTTGGTCTACCAACTCGTCGAGTCCATACTCCTCTAGCCCAAACCAACCTCCGACTCTAATCGTCGAGTCTAGCAAGAACTCGATGGGTTCTCCTTCAATCATACCATCGGGACCATCTTCATCCGACTCGTCGAGTTCATCCTTGAACTCGTCGAGTTCATCTCCCTCATAAGAATGTGTCCAGTCTATGACTCGCCGAGTTGTATGAACAACTCGTCGAGTCCATCTTCAAAAATTGGGAGATTACCTTGGACTCGCCGAGTTTGCTTATGCACTCGTCGAGCCCTATGATTTCCAGGTCTACAATCTCGTCCATCTTTGTTGAGTCCTTCTCTAGACTCAACCAGACCCCCAAAACAGCAATGGTTGGAGAACCACTACTCGACTCGTCGAGTCCCAAGAACAACTCGCCGAGCCCACTAAAGTCCATGTCCATAAACTCGATTTCTGCTAAGCTCATCTCATCAAAAGGGTAGATCTGACCTCCTAGGGTTGATATAGCACGTAAAGCCACGAACTTTACGTCCATGCATGGGTCTTTTAGCTCTAAAGGACCACAAATGATGTCTAAAAGATGCATGGGGCTCTCATGGCCATAAAGTTGACACCTTTATGCCATAAGACCCCTCCAAAGTCTAAGATCTGAAGTCATAACTCCATATTACACTTCACAACCCGAAAATGGCTTAGAAAGCCCTAAATATACCAAGATCCAAGCCCTAAAGGTGATTAAATACATGGGAGATCAAGATAGGAGCTTTTTACCATAAATGATCTGGAAATGGAACACAATATCTGGATCTCCAATCTCCAACTTGAACTCCCAAGCTCCTTTCCTCTTCCCAAGCTTCACAATCCACCAAAATGCACAAAATGGCCTTAGAACACTCAAACAAGGATAAGGTTTCAAGATAATGTCTTATGGAACTATAAGGGACGATGGAGGCTGAGATGGGGAGATATAAGTTGTTTAAATAGGGTGCAAACCCTCAATTTTAGGGTTTTACTCAAACAACACTTACTCGCCGAGTCGGTCTCCCGACTCGTCGAGTAGGTCACTTAAACTTCCCGCAGGTCACGACTCTACTCGACGAGTTAGGCCACCAACTCGTCGAGTCCCAGAGAAAATATAAAGATTCCTAGAATTAAATGCGTACCACGAATCAGGTGTTACAATCACAGGAGAGTTAGCTCCTCGACTAACACTTCAGCCTTTCTCTTTTAAACGACCTAAATATGAATATTACTACGCTTCAATATCTATAATGTAACGACCCAAAAATCAGGGGTAAAAATTTCATTTTTAATATAACCCAAACATAGATATCATTTATTCCAATCATTCCAAAACATTGTTAATTAAAGACGTTTATCATAGTTCATCCCAAAATCATTCTTTGCGGAAAACATGGGTGTGTGCGTTGCGATCAAGCTGAGCCATTCCTTTCCAAAACAAAGATACATGAAACCATAAACAAAACTGTAAGCACGAAGCTTAGTGAGTTCCCCAGAGCATACCCCACATAATCCACATAATCACATAATCCATATCAGTTGTAACAACTATATAAACCTTATCAATCACACAAGCCATGCATACAAACATATAAGGATGCCCTGGAAACCCTCCAGGGTCTTACACCGGGTGCCATGGGAACCCCCACATGGTCTTATCCCACTGTCATACCAACCATACATATAAGTGTTGGATCAATGTCTAAGTCCATAACTATAATTGGTATATACTTGACCCGACCCGACATGGTCCATTTGGGTTGCATGACATCGGAACATTTGGGTAGACCTTTTGTGAGAAGAGGATATTTGTGACATATTAATATATTATAAGTTCTAATATATTAATATGAAATCATATTATTTAATTAGTATTGATCAAGAATTAATTTGGAATTAATTTAGTGATCAAAAGAGACTAATTAAATATATGGGGATTGATTGTGTAAATAATTCATTCTTATATATGTGGGCTTATGATCCATGATTCCTTATGTTGGTTTTAACCCATGTGATTGTTGGATTAATGTCTAAGTCCATAACTATAATTGGTAAGACTTGACCCGACCCGGCATGGTCCATTTGGGTTGCATGGCATCGGGACAATTGGATAGACAAGATGAGGAAAAAGGATACTAGTGATTTATATTAATATATTATAAGTTCTAATATATTAATATATAATCATATTATTTAATTAGTATTGATCAAGAATTAATTTATAATTAATTAAGTGATCAAAATGAACTAATTAAATATGGACTCTAAGATATATGTGTGTGATGGGCCAAGTTCATTTAGGTTGGGCTAAGCTTTCATGGATAGTCCATGGAGTGTTTAACCCATGGATCATATGAAATGAAAGGTCATGGGTATTAGGGTTTAACCCTAATCTCCACACTATATAAAGATGTACTTGGTTGGTGAAATAGGCACTAGTGTGTGTACACAAAAGGGCAAGGCCGATTTCACTAGAGAGAACCAAAGTATCCTTATTCTCAAGGTTATTCCAAGTGTTCATGGTGTTGTGTGAACCATTTGAGGTGTCACATTTGGGGCACTAGGCACTCAAGTTTCATGAAGACAAGTTACATAAAAAAAAAAGGTATGTATTCTATCTATTTTATTACCCAAGTATATGATATTTGTATGCTAGTATAGGGTAATATCTTGGAAACTTCATATTTGCATGTATAATAGAGAAAACATAGATCCAAGGTATTTAGGGTTGTATGTGCACCATAGGATGTTGTAGTATACTAAAACCCAACAGTGGTATTAGAGCCATGGGTTGTTTTCTGTTATATTCATGCAAATGTTTGATTTTCAAAGTTGAAAAAAAAAGAAAAAAAAAAACATGAAGTTTGTCAAATTTTAAGATAATTACTTGTTTTGTGAAAAACTAATTATTTGTAAAATTTGAATTATTTGTTATATGAGTTGAATTAGGTCAAATTTAGTAAAAAATAAAATTATATGATTATTTTATTAGTTTTAAAAGTTTGATCTAAATGTTTTAAGGAGTTACAAATTTTGTCATAAAATTTTGGAGCTCAAAAAGTTTTTTTTAAAGTTGTGATCTTATGTGTTTTGAAACCTCCATAAGTTATGGATATGAAAAGGTTTTAAAAAAAATTTGATTCAAAGTTTTATGGAGTTACAAATTTGGTGTTAATGTTTTAAAGAATTCCATAACTTATTCTTAAGTTATGGAACATGAAAAGTTTCATCATAAAACAAGCATTTAACTCCATAAGTTATGGATTACCAAAAGTTCTATGTTTCCTTGATTTATGAGTTAGTTTAGATTAATGGAAAAAAAATTGTGTTTTAGTTGTTTTCAATCCTAATTAATCTAAAAGTTGTTCATAAAATGTGTTTTTTTGTAACTTGTCCTCAAGTTATATGAAAAGTCATATTTATGAATCTTAAAAACTCATAAATATGCCTTAGGTTACAAAAAAATGAAGAGTCTTTTCTTATAAATAGTTTTTATGGCTCCATAACTTGTCCTCAAGTTATGGATGTCCAAGAGTCTCTTCATTAAAAGTTTTAAAGCTTTACTTAAAACTCATAAGTTATGAAAATCCAAGAGTTTTGAATAGTTTCAAAACTTGCCCTCAAGTTTTGGAATTTGAAAAGTTTTCTCTAATGAATACTTTAATTCCAAGTTAAGCCCTTAGAATTTTAAAAGTTAAAATTCAACCCTTATACTTTATAATATTATAAGTTAATAATATATATATATGTGTATAAGAGCAAGTCAGTCTTACCATTAGTAGGCCTCATTCATGAAGCCGGTCTATAAGGGGGTATAAGGTTGTTGCCTATAAAATGGCAGCTTAATGAGTGTCCACTCTCACCCACCGCTTCCTTGACTGGTGGAGGGTCGTTAGCCGAACATGTAGGACAAGGACTATAATTCTCCCTTCGTTAAAAGTATTAATGATAAATACTAAGTAACTAAACCTTTTATTAATTCTCAATCTTAGTTACTTAGGAAAATGTGAATAAGGTGCTAATCCATGAAATTACACTTTGCACTTTGTTTAAACCGTTAGTGGAGCGTGTGTGGTTAACCGGCACACTAACCTGGATTTAACAAAGTAGGCAAAGGGTAACTTAATATTTATCATAGTATCGGTGGAGCTCGTGTGGTTAACCGGCACATCGATTGAGGGGTAAATATTAAGGGTACCAAGTATATTTGCATGGTTACTTCACACCTTGTTTTGTGATCCTCGGCATCCCAGTCACAAAACCTGAAGGGTACACTCGAGATTGAAACATGCCATTGAAAAGTTCAATGAATCTCAAAAGATCTAGGAGTTTCAAATCCAAGTAAAAACCTAATTAAATTATTTCGTTTTTCATGTTGGAAATTGGTAAATCGTCATTTACCTACCTTCAACTATTTTAACTCAGATTACGGCATCCCTCTTCTAGTTATAAATAGGTTGTTGGATCCTAGCCTTAATATTTCATATTAGGTGTTATATTAAGGACTTTAAATCAACTACCTTGAATATCTCCCAAAAGATGTCTAGCTCAGACATCTATGATCTTCCCAAATCTCTTGGAACTTTACTTCCTCCACCTCCTCCAATTATTCTCCCTAACCCACAAGTTTAAGGTCACTCAAGCCCTAATGGCAAGCAAGGTCTATGTGTGATCACATCTTGGAGATGAAGTCACATATTGACAAGCCGAGAGAGTTGGGTGTCAAAGTCTTGAGGAAGTTGGTGGTTCAATCACTTTCTAAGTCACATAGTGAGTTCCTTTGGGACTCTTATGAAACAGACTATGACAAGACCCTTAATGATCTTATCTATTTGCTTGGTACTGCTGAATCAGCAATGATTTGGAAGGCTAGTAAAGCAAATTTGATTAGAAGATCGACTTCCCAAAACTTTATGGACATTGACAATGATAACACTGGAAATCCAGAAAAAGCATTCTCTTCCCAATGGAAAGGGATCGACCATAGTCAACTCGGTTGACCAAATGGTAAAGAGAAAAGCTAAGTCTGTGATAGTCCCATGTACCATTACCAAAGGGTCCATTTGTTAAAATTGCTAAAGGAAGGGGCACTGTTTGCGAAGCTGCCAAAAAATACCTAAGGATGTTAAAGTCAATAAGTTTGACTCTACTTCAGGTAAAGTCCATTGTCTAACTCTTTTAAGCTCCTATTTGGAGATTCTTATTACATAATGTGACTGAGTCACATGGTGATGTTATAAGAATCAAAGAAAAGAGAGAAAGCTTAAAGGAAGTATACACTGCTTCTGATCGCGAAGATGGATTTCGATCGCATCAGAATTTTGAAGCTGTTACTTAGGAGTTGTGACACCTTGCTTAGGAATATATAACAACAAGGTTTTCATATGGATTGTAAGGATAAGTTTTTCCGCAAAATTTTTAAAATAAAAGAAAATATTTGATTTTATTTATTTTAAGTGTCCTTACAATGGCATTTGTGAAAAAAATTGTTGTTTATATGATTCCATTGCTAGTAATATAGGAAATTGGTTTTGATTCTTTCATTTGTGGTAGTGTCTAAATTTACCAAATAAGGAAAGTTTCTCATCACCCAAGTTTCAATTGGACCGAAACTTGGAATCATGCAAGTTGTATAGTATGATGAATGAGAACTTTCAGCTTGGGAAAATTAAGACTAATTCCTTGTTCACATGTATATTTGAGTCAAGTAAAGGACTAAAGGGATCGAGTACACATTCTTGTGCACTGGTCAAGTCCACCACAAAGATCGATAAGACTATTCGTCATGATTTACTAAAGTTTAGTAAATATGGTTATACTTATAAGTTTAAGTATAATTCTGAAACATTGGAAAAGTCTCAATGTATGGCAGAACGAATGAGAAGAATCAAATTAGGTAGAAAGATAAAAGTTTCTCAAATCTGAAAAGATGGGAGAGTACTTTAGTATCATGTTTTGTGATCATCTTAATGATTTAAGAACCACATCACAATTGGTCTTCTAAGGACATCTTAGTGCATTCTTATGACTAAGAAGAGGAGTCATGAATTGTTGAAATGATTAAATCAAGAAGATGAGTCATACTTCGTTTCAAAACAAGTCTTAGAGTCATACTCCAAGACTATAAGTTGAGTGACATATCTTAAATAAAGGTTTATAACACTTGTCAAATGTAAGAGTAAAAGTGTCCTACTCTTGTACATTTGAAGTTGGTAAGTTGTGATGTTTTGGATTAAACAAAGACCAACTAAGGCCAATTGTGTGAAGTGTTTGTCTTGATAAAGAATCCGCACTATCCCTTGAATATTTGACAAGAGAGTCTTATATGTCAAGAGGACAGTGGGAGTCTTAAAGGTCTTGAAAGTCTCAAGAACTAATCAAGAGTAAAACCTGAGGTTCTTCACTAGCACACGACTTGAGGTTTATAACCTATCGTGTTGACATACTTCTATTTCTGTGCCCATTCCAGTTAAAGTTCGCTTTGCATATGAGTTCTTAGAGTTCTCAGTTGGTTGCATAACAACCTGGAAGCAATGGCAGGCCCTTGAGCTGCCAGGTGGTAAGAAATTAAGATTGAGTTCAGTCCATATGTGTTTGGATTTGTCATTATCCTTGTCTGGTGACTATGGTGCTGACGATTCACATGGATAAAAACACATACACCATAAAATCTAAGGGTCATAAGGTTTCTCTCCGATTCATGAAAATGATGGTGAGGAAACACTTCCACCAAGTAGATTTGAAGCAGATGGCAAAAGGTCTAAACAATTGAGACTATGATTACGGCATCCCTTTTCATAGTTCTAAAATTGGTTAGACACACATGCATGTTATCTAAGGAAAGGTGTATGATTTTGATAAAGTCTTATCAAGGCAATCTCGTCTCAGAAATCTGAACTTTGGTAAGAAAGTCAGTAAAGTATTGACTTCTAGAAGTCCAGCTGATTTCTGAGTACATGTCAAAGCTAGTGGGAGCATAAGTGTTATGCTAATAATCATCATGTTAGTGGGAGCATGATAATTATTGTTAGTGTTGCAAGTTAGCAATGTTAATTATAGAAAACAAAAGTTTCAATTCGTGAGGCTGCATGGTCAAATTTTATATATTGCGTTCTCAAAATTCGATTATGATTACGTCAAGAATATATATATGAATTTCATGTTGGATTGGTTCAACTTGAGGAAATTCTATATATTGCGTTCTCAAAATTCGATTATGATTACGTCATCCCTCTTCATAGTCAAATTTTGAAAACATGGCATCTCTTATTCAGAAGTGATAGTCAAAATGAGAATATGGAGTTGTCTCCATAGGTGGAAAGTATCTGTGTAAGATTAGAAAACCTAATGCAAGAAGCATGTTCAAAGCAATGTACTTTGAATATGAGACTTAGTTTCCATGGAGTTGAACTCCATTGGAATACCTTATAATGATTGTTGACAAGTCTTTGTGACTTTGTACATATTCATTACAGGAGGGTCAGTGCATATAAGTTTAAAATCTAAACAGATTTCGATAAATGATAGGAATTTGAAATTCTCACATTTTTCAATAAGGATTTGGAAGTGTGAAATTAGAATCATTGAAATTATGTTCAATTGGTTTATTTCACAAAGTAAGGATCATAGAAAAACATAGAGTGCATACTCGGTGTATGGCAAAGCTATTGTTTTGAAAAACATAGTGTACTTGCTTGGAGCATGGGACAACTAGTGTTTTTAATTCAAGTATAAAGTTGATGAAACCGAAACAATGAATAATGAGTAATCAGTATGGTGATAAATAAAAGTGTCTTATTTATATTCATAGGTTTTGATACCATATTAGATTCAATTATTTTTGTGTTTCACTTTGCATGTTTTGACTTCCAGAATAAACCAGGTCATTCTTCCTGAATGACTAAGTTATTCAAACTATCTAAGTCGGTCATATATTGGAAGTAGATATGAATCAAGACTGTCATGGGTTGGCTTGTAGAGGTCTAAGATGTTGGACAAAGTGGTGCTACAACACTCATGAGTGCTCATAAGTTTTGAGTATTTGATTCAACCCACACTCATTTGAATCACTTCATGGATTTTATCACGAGTGATCATGAGACGATAATATCTTATATTCTTCAAACCTAGAGATATGAGTTGTTACTATGAGTTGGTTATACATTGATTGCATGAAAACGCATTGGTAACTCGATGTTATAAAACGTGCCTTTGTGTATGATTCAACAAGTAGTAGAACAAGCCATATGAGTCGAAGTTTATCCATTCCTTTTACCTTCGGGATAAAAGCGATATCTGTGGGCCCCTCGATGATTTAGCGATGACACATGTGAGTGCTTGGCCAAGCCAGGACTGATTTGATTTGTTCAATCAGTCAGTCATCATAAATCAGAAATCGGGAAACAACAAATGGACAGAGAGAATGATTGATAATCCATGTCTCAGTCCATATGATATCTAGAATGGAAGAATATATGATCCCTTATCTAATGGACAAATCATTGACAAAGGTCAGAGTTCATCGGCAAGGTCAGAGTTCGACAGAAGCTTTTGAGAGCTACGATTGCTAGTCAGGGTTTGAAGTCATACTCAATAATAGTTTTAGACTTATCCAAGTGGGAGACTGTTGGATTAATGTCTAAGTCCATAACTATAATTGGTAAGACTTGACCCGACCCGGCATGGTCCATTTGGGTTGCATGGCATCGGGACAATTGGATAAGCAAGATGAGGAAAAAGGATACTAGTGATTTATATTAATATATTATAAGTTCTAATATATTAATATATAATCATATTATTTAATTAGTATTGATCAAGAATTAATTTATAATTAATTAAGTGATCAAAAGGAACTAATTAAATATGGACTCTAAGATATATGTGTGTGATGGGCCAAGTTCATTTAGGTTGGGCTAAGCTTTCATGGATAGTCCATGGAGTGTTTAACCCATGGATCATATGAAATGAAAGGTCATGGGTATTAGGGTTTAACCCTAATCTCCACACTATATAAAGATGTACTTGGTTGGTGAAATGGGCACTAGTGTGTGTACACAAAAGGGCAAGGCCGATTTCACTAGAGAGAACCAAAGTATCCTTATTCTCAAGGTTATTCCAAGTGTTCATGGTGTTGTGTGAACCATTTGAGGTGTTACACTTGGGGCACTAGGCACTCAAGCTTCATGAAGACAAGTTACATAAAAAAAGGTATGTATTCTATCTATTTTATTACCCAAGTATATGATATTTGTATGCTAGTATAGGGTAATATCTTGGAAACTTCATATTTGCATGTATAATAGAGAAAACATAGATCCAAGGTATTTAGGGTTGTATGTGCACCATAGGATGTTGTAGTATACTAAAACCCAACAGTGATGACCCATGGATACTCCATGGAGGTTAAAACCCATGGAGCATAAGGAATGGGTAAAGTCATGAGTTACATGGTGTAACCCTAATATCCACACTATATAAAGACCCCATTGGTTGGTGAAATTGGCACTAGTGGATACACAAGAGGGCAAGCCGATTTCTAGAGTCCATGTATCTCTTCTCATGGTTATTCCAAATGTTGGTGATGTTGTGTTTGAACCATTTGAGGTGTCACACTTGGGGCACTAGGCTCTTGAGCTCCATAGAATCAAGCTACAACAAAAGGTATGTCTTCTAACTTGTTTATATTACCCAAGTATCAATGATTGTATGCTAGTTAGGGGGATACCTTGGAAAGTTCAAGTTTGCATGTATAATAGAGAAAACATAGATCCAAGGGTTATAGGGTTGCATGTGCACCTTAGGAGTGTTAGAATGCTCAAAACCCATCAGTGGTATCAAAGCCTAGGCTTGTTTTCAATTATACTTGATGCAAATTGCTGAAAAAAGTTGAAAAAATCGATTTTCTGGCTGTCTGGGCACTGGACTCGCCGAGTCCACTGATAGACTCGTCGAGTCCATGAAGAAACTCATCCTACTCGTCGAGTAGGTTCATACACTCGACGAGTAGGACCCCCTGACAGCATATTTTTGACTTTTAAGGCTGGAATTGGACTAGAATCATTACCCTAAGCTGTTTTTGAACCTATAAACCTGTTTTTGATGTGGTAATGTTCATTCTAATCCAATTTCAAAGATAATTATCATTAGATTCATGTTTTGTATTAGTTTAATGGTTAGGGTAATTACATGAAAAAGTTTGATATGAATTATCTTGTTCTTGTAAGTTTGCTTAGATTAATAGAAAAGTTATGTGATAATGTGTTTTCAATCCAAATTTATCTAAAAGTTGTTCATAAAATGTGTTTTTGTAACTTGTCCTCAAGTTATATGAAAAGTCACATTTATGTTTTTAAAACTCATAAGATTTCCATAAGTTATGAAAAATGGAGAGTCTCATTTTTAAATGTTTTAAAGTCTTCCATAACTTGTCCTCAAGTTATGGATCTTGAAGAGTTTTTCATTAAAACTACTTTAAACACATAAGTTATGGAATTGAAATTTTTTTGAATTGTTCAAAACTTGCCCTCAAGTTTTGGAATTTGTAAAGTTTCCCCATGAATACTTTAATTCCAAGTTAAGCCCTTAGAGTTTTAAAAGTTAAAATTCAGCCCTTATACTATTATAATATTAATAGTTAATAGTTATATATACGTATAAGAACAAAGTCAGTCTTACCGTTAGTAGGCCTCATTCACGAAGCAGGTCTATAAGGGGGGTATAAGGTTACTGCCTATAAAATGGCAGTTTAATGGGTGTCCACTCTCACCCAACGCTTCCTTGACTGGTGGAGCGTCGTTAGCCGAACGGGTTTGACAGGACTATAATTCTCCCTTCATTAAAAGTATAATGATAAATACTAAGTAACTAAACTTTATTAAATTCCCAATCTTAGTTACTTAGGAAAATGTGAAATTGGTGCTAACCCATGAAATTACACTTTGTACCCTACCAAGTCGTTGTTGGAGCATATGTGGGTAACCGGCACACTAACATGGACTAGTAAGAGTGGAAAAGGGTGACGTAATGTTTATCATAGATCGGTGGAGCGCATGTGGCTAACCGACACATCAATTAGGTGATAAATATTAAGGGTACCAAGTCAATTTGCATGGTTATTCACACCTTGTTTGTGATCATCGGCATCCCATTCACAAACTTGAGAGGGTACAATCGAGATTTAAACATGCCATTGAATAGTTCAATGAATCTCAAAAGATCTAGGAGTTTCAATCTAATTAAAACCTAATAAATTATTTCGTTTTTCATGGTGGAAATTGGTGAATCGTCATTCACCTACCTTCAAATATTTTATAGCTTGGATTACGACATCCCTCTTCCAAGATATAAAATATTGTGTTGGGTCCTAGCCTTAATATTTCATATTGGGTGTCATATTAAGGACTTTAAATCAACTAACTTGAATATCTCCCATATTAGATGTCTGGTTTAGACATCTATGATCATCCCAAATCCCTTGGAGCAAGCTTTCCTAATGAAGATGATCTCCCATGGTTGGTTCATGGAAATCATACTTCTCTTCCTTCACCTCCTCCAATTATTCTCCCTAACCCACAGGTTCTTGAAAAATTTAAGGTCACTCAAGCCCTACTGACAAGTAAGGTCTATGTGTGATCGCATCTTGGAGATGAAGTCGCATATTGACAAGCCGGGAGAGTTGGGTGTCAAAGTCTTGAGAAATTTGGATGTTCAATCACTTTCTAAGTCACATAGTGAGTTTCGTTTGGAACTACTATGAAACAGACTATGACATGACCCTTAATGATCTTATCTATTTGCTTGGTGCTGCTGAATCATCAATGATTTGGAGCACTGGTAAAGCAAATTTGATTGGAAGATCAACTTCCCAAACTTCCATGGACATTGACAATGGTGACATTGGAAATCCAGAAAGCATTTTTTCTTCCCAATGGAAAAGGATCGGCCATAGTCAACTCGGTTGACCAAATGGTAAAGAGAAAGGCTAAGTCTGAGATAATCCCATGTACCATTACCAAAGAGTCCATATGTTTCTATTGCCAAAGGAAGGGGCATTGGTTGCGAAGCTGCCAAATTTACCTGAAAGATCATAAGGATGGTAACAGGATCAAGCAAAGGGAATGAAGCTTAAAAGAAGAGTATGCTGAATCTGATCGCGAAGATGGATTTCAATCGCATGGTTCGAAGATCGGATTATTGAGCTACTACTTAGGAGTTATGATAGATTGCTAGAAAATATGTGATAACATAGTTTTCATTTAAAGTTGCATTGTAAGGAAAAAGTTTTTCCGTATTTTATAAATAAATAAAATTTTGATTTTATTTTAGTTTATATCTCCTTGCAATGGCTTTTATTGAAAATTGATATTTGTATTTTTCTAGCAATAATGGAAATGTGAATTTGATTCTTCCATTTGTGGTAATGTCTAAATTTACCAAATAAGGAACGATTTTCATCACCCAAGTTTCAATTGGACCGAAACTTGGAATCATGCAAGTTGTATAGTATGATGAGTGGGAATTTTCATCTTTGGAAAATTAAGACTAATTCCTTGTTCACATGTATATGTGAGTCATGTGAAGGACTAAGGGATCAACTACACATTCTTGTGCACTGATCAAGTCCACCACAAAAGATCGATAAGATTATTCGTCATGATTTACTAAAAGCTTAGTAAACATGGTTATACTTACAAGTTTAAGTATAATTCTGAAACATTGGAAAAGTTTCGATGTATGGCAGAACAAATGAGAAGAATCAAATTAGGCAGAATGATAAAAGTTTCTCAAATCTGAAAAGATGGGAGAGTACTTTAGTATCATGTTTTATGATCATCTTAATGATTATGAAACCATATCACAATTCATCCTCTAAGGACATCTTAGTGCATTCTTTTGGCTAAGAAGAGGAGTCATGAATTGTTGAAATGGTTAAATCAAGAAGATGAGTCATACTTCGTTCCAAAACAATTCTTAGAGTCATACTCCAAGATTGTAACTTGAGTGACACATCTTAAAGAAGGTTTATTAACACTAGTCAAATGTAAGAGTAAAATGTGTTCTACTCTTGTACATTTGAAATTGGTAAGTTGTGATGTTTTGGATAAAACAAAGACCAACTAAGGCTAATTATGTGAAGTGTTTGTCTTGATAAGAATCCGCACTATCTCTTGAATATTTGTTTTGTCAAGGCATGGTACTTGGCAAGAGAGTCTTATATGTCAAGAGGACAGTGGGAGTCTAAAAGATCCTGAAAGAGTTTCAAGAACTAATCAAGAATAAAACCTGTTGTTTATCACTAGCACACGACTTGAGGTTTATAGCCTATCGTGTTGACATATTCTTATTTCTGTGCCTATTCCAGTTAAAGTTGGCTTTGCATATGAGTTCTGAAAGTACTCAATTTTTTGCATAACTACTTGGAAGCAATGGCAGGCCCTTGTGCTGCCAGGTGGCAAGAAGTTAAGATTGCACAAGTTCGGTTCGTATGAGTTTGGATTTGTCAAATTCACATGGACAAGAACACATACACCATAAAATCTAAGTGTCATAAGGTTTATCTCTGATTCGTGAAAATGATGGTGAGGAAACGCTTTCACTAAGTAGATTTTAAGTAGATAACAATTGTGATATTTGCATTTCTCAAAGTCGTTAGTGGAGCGTGTGTGGTTAACCGGCACACTAACATAGACTTGTGAGAAATGGCAAAGGTCTAAACAATTGAGACTATGATAACGACATCCCTTTTCATAGTTCTAAAATTGTTTAGACACACATGTGTGCTATCTAAGGAAATATGTATGTTTTTGATAAAGTTTTATCAAAGCATCCCGTATCGGAAGTCTGAACTTTGGTAAGAAAGTCAATAAAATATTGATTTCTAGAAGTCCAACTGATTTCTGAGTACATGTCAAAGCTAGTGGGAGCATAAGTGTTATGCTAATAATTGTTAGTGGGAGCATGATGATTATGATACGTGTTGCAAGTTAGCAATGTTAATTATAGAAAACGAAATTTTCAATTGGGAAAAGTTGTTTTGCTATAATTAAGGGAGAGGAAATTATACTTCATTTCAAGTCTAAAAGCTTAGATTGAGGTTTTAATCATCTTTTGTCAAGGATGTATATATGAATTTTTGTTGGAATGGCTCAACATAATGAAATTCTATATATGGGTACATCATTTGAGTTCTAAAATTCGATTATGATTACGACATCCCTTTTCATAATCTGAATTATGAGAACATGGCAAATAGAAATAGAAGTATTATAGCAAAAAGACTGGTCTAGTATCATGTCTTTATGTGAGACATCATGAATCGTGTCCCATATGCTTCGAATATAGGATCAATTGCATGTGCTATAATATTCATCCTTTCTAAATTTTCCAAATGCTCAGGGCATTAAGAGGGGAAAAGTCTAGAATTGGATATGACTAAAATGATTAAGCAATTATTGAAGACAATCTAAGGTTTACCGAAGATTGGTTGCTCAGGGACAGTTGGAAGTATAGTATTAATTTTTGGAAGGACTATATTGACATATTCTGAAAAGAGGCAACTCTTGTTCAGAAGTGGTAGTCAAAATGGGAATATGGAAATATTCCCATAGGTGGAAGTTATTCAATCTGTGTAAGATTAGAAAACTTAATGCAAGAAGGATGTTCAAAGCAATGTATTTTGAATATGAGAATTCGTTTCCATAGAGTTGATCTCTATTGGGATACTCTGTAATGACTGTTGACAAGTCTTTGTGACTTTGTGCATAATCATTACAAGAGGATCAGTGCATATAAGTTTAAAATCTAACAGATTTTGGTAAATGGCAGGAATTTGGAATTCTTGCGTTTACGACAAGGATTTGGGATTGTGAAATCAGAATCATTGGAACTATGTTCAATCGATCTATTTCACAAAGTAAAGATCATAGACAAACATAGTGTGCATACTTGGTGTATGGCATAACTATTGTTTAGAAAACATAGTGTGCATACTTGGTGTATGGCATAACTATTGTTTAGAAAACATAGTGTACATGCTTGGAGCATGGGACAACTATTGTTTTAATTCAAGTATAAAGTTGATAATTTGAAACATTATACAATGAATAATGTGTAATCAATATGGTGATAAATAAAAAGGTGTTCTATTTATATTCATAAGTTCTGAGACCATATTGGATTCGATTATTCTTGTGTTTCACTTTGCATGTTTGACTTCCAGAATAACTAGGTTATTCTTTCCGAATGACTAAGTTATTTAAACTCTCCACAGTCAGTCATATGTTGGAAGTAGGTATGAATTAAGACTGTCATGAATTGGGTTTGTAGATGTTTAAGATGTTAGACATAGTAAGAGTTGATACAACATTCATGAGTACCCCTGGAATAGGGATTCGAGTATTGGACTCAACCCACGCTCATTTGAATCACTTCATGGATTTTATCACGAGTGATCATAAGACGATAATATCTTATATTCTTCAAACCTAGAGATATGAGTTGTTGCCTATGAGTTGGTTATACATTGATTGTACGAAAACGCATTGGTAACTCGGTGTTATAAAACGTGCCTTTGTGTATGATTCAACAAGTAGTAGAACAAGCATATGATTCGAAGTTTATCCATTCCTTTTACCCTTAAAGGGATAAAAGCGATATTTGTGGGCCCCTCGATGATTTAGTGATGACACCTTGAAGTGCTTGGCCAAGCCTGGACTGATTTTATTTGTTCAATTAGTCAGTCGTCATAAATCGGAAATTGGGAAACAACAAATGGACAGAGAGAATGATTATAATCCATGTCTCAGTCCATATGATATCTAGAATGGAGGAATATATGATCCCTTATCTAATGGACGCGTCATTGATTTGTTCAGAGTTCGGCAACAACTTTTAAGAGCTACTATTGTTGGTCAGGTTGGAGTTGTACTTGCAATAATAGTTATTAGACTTATCCAAGTGGGAGACTGTTGGATTAGTGTCTAAGTCCATAACTATAATTGGTATATACTTGACCCGACCCAGCATGGTCCATTTGGGTTACATGGCATCGGAACATTTGGGTAGACCTTTTGTGAGAAGAGGATATTTGTGACATATTAATATATTATAAGTTCTAATATATTAATATGAAATCATATTATTTAATTAGTATTGATCAAGAATTAATTTGGAATTAATTTAGTGATCAAAATAGACTAATTAAATATATGGGGATTGATTGTGTAAATAATTCATTCTTATATATGTGGGCTTATGATCCATGATTCCTTATGTTGGGTTTAACCCATGTGATGACCCATGGATACTCCATGGAGGTTAAAACCCATGGATCATAAGGAATGGGTAAAGTCATGAGTTACATGGTGTAACCCTAATATCCACACTATATAAAGACCCCATTGGTTGGTGAAATTGGCACTAGTGGATACACAAGAGGGCAAGTCGATTTCTAGAGTCCATGTATCTCTTCTCATGGTTATTCCAAATGTTGGTGATGTTGTGTTTGAACCATTTGAGGTGTCACACTTAGGGCACTAGGCTCTTGAGCTCCATGGAATCAAGCTACAACAAAAGGTATGTCTTCTAACTTGTTTATATTACCCAAGTATCAATGATTGTATGCTAGTCATAGGAATACCTTGGAAAGTTCAAGTTTGCATGTATAATAGAGAAAACATAGATCCAAGGTTTATAGGGTTGCATGTACACCTTAGGAGTGTTAGAATGCTCAAAACCCATCAATAAGGATGCCCTGGAAACCCTCCAGGGTCTTACTCCGGGTGCCATGGGAACCCCCACATGGTCTTAGCCCAATGCCATGGAAACCCTCACATGGTCTTGACTAAGGATGCCATGGAAACCATCCAAGGTCTTACACCCTAGTGCCTCGGGAACCCCCCGAGGTCTTCCATGCAAGTATCACAAAGACAACTAGCATATCACATAACACATAATCAACTAGCATACCACATAACACGAAATCGACTAGCATATCACATAATGCATAATGGGCCGACCTTGGTGCCTTAGACCCATTGGTATGGTGAGGAGACTCACCTTGAATGCATAAGCTTCCCAAAAGAACTCCTTAGTTGCTGCCCTGCCAGCTTCCCGAGCTGTCACTACTAATCAATATACCTAATTAGCAATTGGGTCCATAACATAATCCTTAATCCATGCATGGGGGTAAAATGACCATTCTACCCCTGGCCTTGTATGATTCAAACTAAGGCCCAAACCCAAACCAAAAGCCCAACACTATAATGTCCATAAATCCATCAATGGCCCAATTTTCCAAATTGGGCCCAAGACCATAGTGGGCCTCCACAAATAAAATATCAACCCAAAACCTGATGGCCCAACAGCGCCCAAAACAATAAAGCCCAGAAGATGGCCCAAACCGAAGCCCAAAAAAACCAAAATCCCATTCTGCTGAGTACGCTAAGCGTACTCGCTTAAGGGCTTGTACGCCCAGCGTACTCCTCCTGTTGACCAACTCTCAATCTTAGTTCTTAATCCATTAAGCCAAGACGTCCATAACCTCAAAATGGCTAAATATAAGTGACTTGATCCATAAAGTCGAATGCTTTAAGCCTTTGCATGGCTTAATGAATCCCGAACACCAAATATGAATTCCAAAAGGTCAAAATCACTCCCAAAATGTCTTAAAACTTCTTAATACCTTAAGACCTCAGTCCAAACTTTCAGATCTGATTTCATGGGACTTCTTAAGTCATAAAGTTTCTAACTTTATGACTTAGCATAACTCAATGGGGTCTAAATCTAAACCCTAAGTACCAAACTTCCATCAAATAACTACCAACTCATGCATGGAAGGTTTACACTCCTCAAGATCCAAACTTTATGACTCCATAAGCTCAGTAAGGACCAAATCAGAGGCTCAAAGGTTCTGGAGTAACTTCTACTCACAAGAACCACCTCAAAGGGACCAAAATCATAACAATGTACCACTTAGCTAGATCTACATGAAAGAGTTGTAAAGGTTGAGACTTTGTACCTCCAGATGATAGATCTGGGTGCATAAAGCTTGGATCCAAAGGCTCAAAGTCAAACAATGACTCTTCAAGAAGTTCCTTCTTCCTCCTCTAGCACCAAAACACTCCAAAAATCACTTTGAAGCTCTTCAATCACTCAAATAGGGGCTAAGGGTCGATTTCTAGGGTTTGGAGGGATGGAGGTTGAAGATCTTAGGGTTTAGTTATGAGATAAGGAGCTTAAATAGGGTCCAAGACCCTAAAATAGGGTTCTGATCTGACTGGAGTACGCCCAACGTACATATGGTACGCCCAACATACTCCGGGGAACATTCGCGACCATCCTGGTCAGTACGCCCAGCGTACTCCCTTCTTCCCTAGTACGCCCCGCGTACTCGGCTAAGCCTGAAAAACCACGAAACTTCCGAAGGCCATAACTTCTTCTTTATAAGTGCGATTCCGATGATCCTTATATCCACGGAAAGGTGACGAGAAGCTCTACAATTCTAACAACTCAAACCTTTCTTAAGACCTTCCGAACAAAAATCCATTTTCCACAAAAGCCCGAACTGCCACTTTACCGAAATACCCCTAGGCTCCAAAACACGAACCAAACACCCGTATCACTTCTAATACATCACCCGCACCCAAATGGGTCTAGGTCTTACCTTCCCAAAATCCATAATCCTTATAATGACCGACCCTCGAGCCACAGCCTCAGACTAGAAGTCAATTCAGATCAGAGCGTTACATATAACGTCCCAAAAACAATGACATAAAATTTTCGTATTTATATTAATAAATCGTAAATACATATCGTTTCCATAAAACCAAGGTAATCAAGATTTATCAAAACATCATCAAATCAGAGTAAATCACAGAATGCTGAAACATGTAGTGTGTGCTTTGCAATCATCCCGAGCTCTTCCAATTGAAAACCGAAGTACCTGAAACATAAGCTAAAAACCGTAAGCAAAAAGCTTAATGAGTTTCCCAAGATACCTCATACCATACATAACTAAGCACATAATGGGCCCCGCCCCAATGAGTGTAACGGGCCCCGCCCACACTCGCATATCGGGACCCGCTCACTGAGATACGGGCCCCGACCACACTCACATAACGAGCCCCACCCAGCATACAAACACATAATCCTACCAACACATGCGATAATCACAAAGATAACATTATACAATACAGTCGCGGAGCTTTGCCCGACATCGAGCCACGCTCGACATACATACCAATACATATGCATGCAAGAGTCACGCAAACATCTAGCATCCTAAAATAATAAACCATGGGCCGACATTGGTGCCTTCGACCCGCTAAACACAATGAGGAGACTCACCTCGTACTGCCGAATCACACAGATAATCCATGATTGCTGGCTAAGAGATCCCCCGAACTATCAATATCAAAACAACACGCGATAAACATTTGGGTTCCAATCCATAGCCATAAATCCATACTTGGGGTAAAAAGACCATTTACCCTCCCCCCTCCCCCCCCCCCAACCTAGCTTAGTCCAAGACTAAGGCCCAAACTCACAATCTAAAGGCCCAAAAGCCAATTAATCAACCTAGGACCAATTATGGCCCAATTTTCCAAATTGGGCCCAAACCCCTTACATGGGCCTTACCCTAAAGCTCAACCAATTTTCCTAGTCCAAAACACCTGTACTCAGATGTCCTATTAAGAACTCAAACACCCAAACCCAAAAGAAAGCCCAAACTTGAAGCCCAAGAAGCAAAGTCCCACCTAACTAAGTACGCGGGGCGTACTCAACTGTACGCTAAGCGTACACGCTATTTGGCTTGTATGTTGCGCGTACATACTTGTACGACCGACGTACTCATCCATTAAGACAAACTCTTCATTAAGCTCTTAATGCTTAAGTCCAAAAGTCCAAACCATAGACCTGAGTCCTAATAAGAGTCTAGAACCATAATGTCACTGACTTGGTGACTTTGCATGCCCCAAAAGAACCCAACTTCAAGATATAGTATTAAACTTTCACCAAATGGACACAATCTCAAGCATGGGGGATTCCAAACCCAAAAGAAGACAACTTTATGAATCTAGAACCTCAGAAACACCAAGAGTGGCAACTCATATCTTTTGGAGTGGCATCAAACCACTAAATCTCATTCTTGGGGCCAAAAAGGAACCAAAACTCATATATAATAGATCTAAGCTATTAATGAACAAGTTCATAGCTTTTTACCTCAAACAAGCTGGAAATGAAATAGAGAACCAGGATCCACAAGCTCTTCCTTGATCCACAACCTTGCACCAAACTTCATATTCTTGAATATGAACCAAAACACACCAAGATGCACACAATGAGCTCAAAAACACCACCATGGAGGCTAAGGGACGATTTATAGGGTTTTGGGAACTTGGAGGTTGGTAAAGAGGCCAACCCTAAAGACTTAAAGTGCTTATATAGGGTACACCATCATAAATTAGGGTTTTCATATACACCTCGTATGTCCCGTGTACTCCTCGTACGCCCCGCGTACTCCTCGTACGCCCAACATACAAGGCCTCGCACTCACGATCCTTCCTTCGCAGTACGCTAAGCGTATACCACATTACGCCTTACATACTACTTTCGCACCAGTACGCCCAACGTACTCCCTAGGTACGCCCTGTGTACTAGGGTTTCCCCTTAAACCCTAAAGCACTCCGAAGGCCATAACTTCTTTGTTATAAATCTGATTCCGACGATCCTCATATCCATGAAAAGGTAACAAGAAGCTCTATGCTTTAATCAACTCATGCATTCCTCATAATTCCTCGAACAAACATCCCATATCCATAAAAGCCCGAGATAACATATTACCAAAATATCCTTTGGCTCTAAAACACAAACCGGACACCCAGATCATCCAAATTACAACATCCACCTCCAAATGAGTCCAAATCTCAATTCTTCAAGGGTCCTAAGTCTGCTGATACCCACTCCTTGATCACCACCCTAAAATGGGAAACGATTCAAAACAGGGCGTTATAACTCTCCCCCACTTAAATTATATTTTGTCCTAAAAATCATTCCTTACCATCCCCGACACGCCAGACAACCTGAGCAACATGGCCACAACCCCGAGCGTACCACAGCCTTCCCAAGACAATCGAAACCAACCCTAGCAGGGCTCTCCAACCTAAAGGTGAACGGATCCTTTCTCAACCTAAAATAATCCCTTGCAAAACAACCACGTCTACTCAACTTGAAATTTGAAGTCTCGAGATGGTCTGACTCTTTGATGGACCGCCCATACTGAACCATTTCTAAATCCATTCCACTTATCTCCTAACTTACTACTAAATTTATGATAACTTGAGGTTCCCACTAGAAAACAAGATCACAAATCAATTATTGTTGTAGAACACTTATGCTTGACAGAAGGCTCATATAATCCATCAAGTAGAAGACTCATCCCGACAACAGTTAGACTCAGATGAGAGCTGTGCAACAGGGTCAAATATTTTACTATGAGATTATTTAACCCAAATTGCAAGTGACCTAACATATTCTCCGAATAACAAGAGACTCCACACACGAGTTCCAAATCAATAATACCTCCTTGACTTATCTTGATGCCCGACACATATAGAACCAAACCAAGACACGATCACAATGGCTTAATCTATCATCAAAACTGAATCCATTCCTTACCCTTGAACCCTTCGATTGATGCCCTAGGAATATAGATACCCCAATTCTTATCCCACTGAAAAAGAAATCCTGCAAATAAATACTCGTGATTCCCAACTCGAAATCTCACCCAAAAACCAACCCGATACTCAACTCATAACCTGAGATCCACGGATCTGCACTTACATTTTACCCAAAACCTTCCGATTCACGACAACCCCTCACTAGACTAAGATATAAAGGTTCCCAAACCATCGCTGAGACTACTAGTCTCGCACCTGGTCCAACCACCAGGTTCCCAAGTGTCAAAATAACAAGGCTGCCCAGCCTATAAACCCTATGCGTCATATAGTGGCCACCCGCTTAATCCTACAAATCAAAATCCAAACTCTTGACCCAACAGTCTCTGCTAGGTCTCAACTATATTTCCATGATCACATGGGCCTCGCCCACGGGTCCCACCCAAACTATACCACAGTACAACCTCGCCCATGGGTCCCACCCATCTAGAGCTACACAGGCCCGACTTCGCCCCGGACCCTAATGGTCCTCGACCTAAAACAGAGAAATACTCCTCGAAAATCCTGACCGGCATGCCCAAGGCACAAACTGATTCCCCCTTTACGCTCATGACCACCTCCAACGATAGTCTACCTCAAACCGGTGAATGCTATGATCTCATCACAGTCTTACAACACTTCTAACCAACCATGGTTACCACCCATGGCCTTACAACCCCATGCATCCTGATCTGAAACCTGCATCCAACTGCATCTAATCAGGTGTTCGAGTCATACTTCAATTTCAAAGCCCTCAAACCAGACTCATCTACAGGCATGCTAGGCATAATAAAGAAGACGCCGACCAACGGTTGGAAGTTTCCTGAACTCCCACTTACACAACCTCAATCTAAACAGCCACTTGGGTTGTCTCTCCTCCTGGCCAGGATGTGAAACTTGCCCTAATTTCACACCCATCCTAACTCCCGAAAATCTTGATCGATTCTCCCCCACTTGGATTCGACGAAGTTCTCTCATTTCTTAAATCCGTTGGAGTCCCAACTCATCAACGCATATAGCATAAACCGCCTATGGCATGCGTTAATCAATACTAGTGTTCCATTACTAGTCAAACTCAATGATCGTCCAACTCCTAAAATTCTGAAGAATACTCTTGAAACCTTAACCAATCTGATAATCCAAATCACCTCCCATGATACCAATTCCTTGAGTTTTTATGCTGGCGACTAAAAACCATAACCTTTGCCCTGAACTGACGAATCTTCACCCCAACTTCCATTCTCAAAGAATCATTGAATTCTAACCGTCTACAACCCATGCGAAAATAAAACTTTCCTGACATTTCCAATAACCAAAAAACTCATGCAACTGACACCATCATCTTCATGCTACCGCTCCTCTCCTAGCAACGGTAGTGTTTGAACCCCAAAAGTTCTTCCATAGACGATTGTCGATCCCACCAGATCAAAAGATAAAACAATTGAACCCTGACTTTACTGGAGAACTAACCTGCTACCCCTGACCAAAGATCCTCCAAGCAATACCCCAAAATTGATCCAGACAAAGACCCGGATCAACAACTGAACACGCTGAAACCCGCTCAACAAGATACGACCCTCTAAAGATTCATTAATGACTCTCGGTATGCAAAATGACATATCACAATCCTTGCTAATATAACTCAGACAAAAGCATAAAATCAACCTGAGATATTGCTTACCCAAACCCAAGCAAAATTCCAATGTAATACAGATCCCCGATAACAACCCAGAAGATATCATACCCGTAAAAGCATCTGAAGGGATTCCAACCTCCTTCTCCTGAGTTACTCCGACCATCCCGAGGAGATGATGCAAAACTCCTATCCGATCACAAATGACAAGAACTAAAAAAATAAGATCCTCCTTCCTGAAGGATTTTAGGATCCACAAGCTTTGGGCTCTAGATGAGCCCCCAACCGCCCTACTACAATCTCGACCCGAAAGGCCCCGAGATGACCATATAAGAGCTCCAAAATTCTTTCCTTGACTGAACCCAAGACCACCGAGGTCCATTGCAACATACCGCGAGTAACCTCCGATGAGATAAACTCCTGCATCCGCGCATCGATCAGCTCAGTACCTGCACCTGAGCCGAAACCAGAACCTGAACCCCATTTATAAGTGCTCAACACCATACCGAAACAACATGCAAAAGATCCGAATATATCCAAGAATCCTCATCCCACAGGCTTCCTAGATTGGAATTAGAAAATTGGGGGTGGGGTGGGAGGGGTGGCGTGAGAATGGGTGTGTGTTTATATTTTAGAAAAAAAATTGGAATTAGAAAATTGTGCAAAACAATAATTATCAAAATTTTAAATTTTCTAAATTCTTTGTAATTTTGGAATCAAATGTTTTTAATTTTCCATGAAAAATTTAAAAAAATTGTTGAACTAAATGCGTTTTCAAAATTCCCATTTTTCTTGAATTTTTTTTCCCAAAAAACGGTATATTTTTCTTTAACTAAATGCACCATTATAATTTAAAATATAAATATTTATACATAAAATGGATTAGAGTAGAACAACTATTTTTTTTTCTTTAGTCCAATTTAGAGGTGCATATCAAGAACCGTTGTTTATAACCGGATTTTTGAGAACCAATTAGATTAAAATTAAACTGTCGGTCAAAAATATGTTTTTACAAAAAAGGGAAACCGTTTTTTTTTTCGATTTTTCTTAAAAGAACGAATTGAACCGGTCTTTAAACCGAAAAAACCAATTTTTTTAATGGAATTTCATTTCCAAAAAAACTAAAACGATTATATAAAATCATTTCTACTATAATAAATAAAAATCTTTTTGCCACATGTCACATCCTTATTTATTTTGTCACATGTAATTTTATGGTTATTTTAAATTAATTTTTATTCCACATGTCATTTTATGGTTATTTTTTTATTTTATTAAATTCCACATGTTTAAATCTAATAATAAATGCATATCAATTTCATTAATGACTTTCCTTCTAATTTCAAGATTACTAAATTAAAGTTTCATTAATTTCTTTTATTTATTTATCTAAATTATTTGTTTAAATTTAAAAGAGAAAAAAAAACACTTTAATTTTTATAATTCAATATTTTTTCTTATTTTTCTTATAAATTAAAACTTCTTAAATATTTTTAATTTTATATTATTTTTTTTTTAAATAAACTCATGTATTTCTATCTAGTTTTCTAATAAACCGGTTTAAAACGAGCACCTCAAGTCTGCTATAGACTTTCTTTTTATTATTTTAGTAGTAGAGAAAAGCCCAATGCTCTTCTTACAAAATTTGGGCCGGTGCGAAACTTAACAAAGGTCCATCCAATCAAGTTCCAAATTAACAAAAATATAAATTCCAGCAAGTCTAGCCTTCTCTTCCCCATTCTGGATTAGGGTTTTGCAGCCGTCCTCAGAGCGTCAGCAAGCAGCGGCCAATTCTCCATCTCCGTCGCCATGGGTCGTATGCACAGTGGAGGGTACTTTCTTCCTATATTCTCCTTCATCTGTCTGTATTTGCATATGTGTTTTGATGATTTCGATTTTTGATTTGTTTTGTTTTGTGATTTTGGTAAACAGCAAGGGTATCTCCGCATCAGCTAAGCCATACAAGAGGACTCCACCGAGCTGGTTGAAGATTTCATCTCAGGATGTAAGAAACTTTATCATTCCTATGTTATAGTTTTAATCATCCTTATCAAGAAGTGATTTTTCGGCTAGGCTTGTTTCTGTGGTGAACCTAAAAGAGGAAAAAGTACTATTTGTCTTTGTTCATTTAGGTTAGAGTCATTATTGGCTACTGAAGTATCTAACATAGATGGTTTTATTCAGGTTGAGGACAACATATGCAAGTTTGCCAAGAAGGGTCTTACGCCATCACAAATTGGTGTTATTCTTCGTGATTCTCATGGTATTGCTCAGGTGAACAGTGTAACAGGAAGCAAGATTCTGCGCATTCTGAAGGGACATGGTATGCATTTCCATCTCTTCTATTCAACATTCCTTCTATTTGGTACTAAAGTTGTTTCCCCTTTCATGATTTTTTAGGCCTTGCTCCTGAAATCCCTGAGGATTTGTATCACCTTATCAAGAAAGCAGTTGCCATTAGGAAGCATTTGGAGAGAAACAGGAAGGATAAAGATTCCAAATTCAGGCTCATTCTTGTGGAGAGCAGGATTCACAGGCTTGCTCGCTACTATAAGAAGACCAAGAAGCTGCCACCTGTCTGGAAATAGTAAGTCCGAACATTTTTTATATATCCTTCATTGTATCCATCATGCATTTTGATCCTATTTTTGACATCCACCTTTTTTTTAGTCTATCAAACAATCATTTTGCATCAACCAGCTTTTGCTATTGGTAGCATTTGATATCAACATATGTTCATTTTTTTTTTGTGTATTATAGCATCCCACATTCATTTTTTTTTTCTATACAGAATTTAACTTATAGGATTGTACTTTCATATTTTCTTCTTAGACATTATATTTGAACCCATACCTAATTATAGCAGTAAATTAATAGGAAGAAATAAAAGGAGAATGCCATAATAAACAAATGGGCGAAAGTATGTTGCTATTTCTTCCATTGATAATCAGATATGATTTATGTACTAACACAACATTATCATTATTTGTTTATGCAGCGAGTCCACCACAGCCAGCACTCTTGTGGCCTAGAGAAGAGAAGTGAAGGTTTATTTTATTTTTGTAAAAGTTGGAAGAATGGAGTTTCTTATTTCAAGTGGGTGTTTTCTATTTTGTTATGTAGCATGAATTTCAGTTTATATGGCATTTTTTTCAATGATATTATATTTAACTTTCAAGGGTTGTGTCTTGACTCTTGATGCTTATACTTGGTTTTAGACTCATGCTAAGTTTGGCAATACTAGCTGTGAAAAGCTAGATGTTAGATGATTAACTATAAATTGGCATTTATAATTTTTTTTATATAATAAAGAATGTATCTGGAATATATCTAAAAAAGCTAGTTTAAATAGCTTCTAAAAAAGCTTCTCTCTCACACACACACACAGGCAAAACCTTCAAATGAATGGCATAATCATAAAAACTCATCCCTAATACCATTTCTTTTATTCCGGACAAACACAAGCAAAACAACTTTGTAAATAAAAAAAATTAGTAAAATCATGATTATGTCAATTTCAAATATAATTTTGTAAAAAAAAGCAATGTAATTTGTATTTTTTAATCTTTTAACAGATATACAAAATCAAATAAATTTTAACAAAAGAATTAAATCCATTCCGTTTTTACAGCCAAACTTTTTAACATATTTAAATTCATCCATTCATATTTCAATGAGTTTCATGATTCCGATTCCTTCCAAAAATCAGAACAACCTATATCCTCAAGGAACGCTGCTTCATCGAAATATCATTAAACATCACCTTTCATCTCTTCAATTCAATTCCAAGGTTCAAATTGATGTTTTAATTAACCAAAGCAATTCAAAAAATACCCAATTTTTTACCTAAAATCTCGAGAACTATCACCGTCTTCAACTCAGACATTAGCCGTAGATCTGCTCGATGTGTTTCCTCCTCCTTTAAGGTAAATTTCGTAAACCCCATTTATAGTTTTGAGTTTTCCCATTGGAGTAAGAGGGTGTTGGCAAAGGTTAAAAAGTAAGGGGTTGTTTGTTTGACATCTTAATTATCCCATCAAGAGGCTGTATCTGAATGATTAAGATTAAGAGTGTTTGGTTGAACCTTTTTCACCCTCTTAATCGGTAAGATGTGCCAAAAAATAGATCTGATTCGGTAAGAAGTCTGAATAAAAAAATGGAAAAATTTCGTATGCGCCCTTCTTAAACACCTAAACATCGTATTTGTCTGCCTAAACTCTAAATATCGTATATGTCCTTATTAATGTTTTTTAATATCATATATACCAAAATTTTTTTTTTTGGTAATTTTTATTGATTTATAATTGTTTTTCATAATATTAAATCATTTTAATTAAAAAAAACATTTTGAATGGACCATAATACCCTTCCTTATTGCTACAACAGATCACAATTTTCACTCGTATCAAAAAATCAAGTTCGAGCTCCTGATATTGCGTCCAACGCTGCTTCCAATCAATCGATGCTTCCAATCGGTGCTTCCCCTGTTGTTCGCACGCACACACACAATCACCAGGTAAATAACTTGCGAATCCAATCCCTTTCTTCCATCGGCATGAGATCGCATTCACATCATCAGGTAATTTCTTGTTGTCGCTTCAACCCGATTCCTATTTTCCACCTCTTTATTGAATTGTCGACGGAAGTTGTTGATATTTATTACTGAATGTGGTCAAACTTATCAAATGCCATCGTCTCCTCCTTCAAAAGCTATTTTGTTCTTGATAAGGTGTGATTGTTCACCAAACCTGCACTCCAGGTATTCGATGAAAAGCCAGACTATATGTACGTCTCATTAGTGTTTGTGTTTTCACATAGTGATGCAATGTAATTTGTGTGAGCTTCATTGTGAAGGGGAAGTTGGTTTCCTTGGTGGTATAATGGAATGATCGGACAATTATATGCAGTTGCATCAAATCTAGGAATTGATTTGCAACTCTTTTGTTCATATTCATGTGATACAACTTGCTGAACAAATCAAACAACAACAACAGAATCGAAATTGTGGAAAAGGATTGGATTCTCAATTTATTTACCTGATGATTGTGTGTGTGCGCGACAACAGGGAAGCAACGATTGATTGGAAGCAACGTTGGATGCAATGATCGGAAGTATCAGGGAGTCGAACGTGATTTTTTGATATGGGTGAAAAAATGTTGTAGCAACAAGGGTATTATTGTCCATTAAAAATGTTTTTAATTAAAATGATTTAATATTATGCAAAACAAATATAAATCAATAAAAATTACCAAAAAAATAGATTTGGGTATATATATGATATTAAAAAACATTAAGAAGGGCATATACTATATTTAGAGTTTAGGCCGGGCAAATACTATATTTAGCTGTGTAGGAAGCCAAATTCTGCCTAAAAAAATTACATCTAGACAAAACTTCAAAAATGGTCCATGTGGTTTTCGAAAATATCAAGTTTAGTCCTTAAGTTCAAAAAACGTCACGGATCGTCCCTGTGGTTTCAAAACTTTTAACATTTGGTCCTTCCGGCTCACTCCGTTACCATTTAGCCGTTAAGTAAGGGGTATGTTTGTCATTTCGCTACCCAGGGACCATTTATGAGGTTTTGTATTACTTTTTTTTAAAATAAATAAATAAATAAAATTTAATATGCAAGGGGTCCCACCTCTTTCTCTCTCTCTCTCACAGATCATAACAAGGGTTAAGATCACAACAATAGCCGATAAAATCAATTCCGTGTTTCAATTGGGTCGGAATCTCATGTCAGAACGACAATGTTACCAGAATGTTACCGGAATCAACATTTCAGGGTTTAGGCGAACACGAGCTGGAAGAAAAAACCCTCAATTTGCAGTCGATTCACTTGCAAATTTATCCAATTTGGTGTCCTTCAACACTTCTCGATTCACTCTACCTGGTTCAATCCCTAATGGATTAAGTCTTCAGCTTCAAACGAAGTAAAATGACTTAATCACCGGAAAAACACAGCAGCAACCGGAGTTGCTGCCTCCCTCGACTTCACCTCCTTTCTTCTATTTCGATGATAAGCCGACCCAACCACCCCCTGATCACCACCATTCCCAGTTGAAGAAACCCACCATCGCAACAGGTCCTAGTAAGTTTTGTTCAACAGAGAAGAAAGGTAGCCGAGAACCTCCGACTTCCCTTCTGTTTCCTTCTGTTTTCGAATCCCAAGCAAATCCCTCGCTATATCCTTCTTCATCCATCGAGTTTCAGGTAGAGATTTTCCTGCGAAATCACAGGGTAAAAACCCCTCTTGTTTCCCCTTTTTTTCACTAATTCCCCACAAACTGAATACATCTCTGGTTTCTCCATGCCCTGTTACTCTTGTACTCCAGACACCGTCTTTTTCTCCATCTCGAGTCATTTTAGTTGACATGGCGAAAGAAGAATGGGGTGTTGGTGGGTATGGATCGATGAAAGGTTTGATCAGACTTCGTTCTCCTGAAATGACGAAGAGGATGAAGAAGGTGGGTCAAGTGAAGGCGATGTGGAGGAACATTTGGAGGTGGATAGGAGTCGATGATAAGATACACATATAGCTCAACTGGAAGAACATCACTGATTTTCGTCATCTTCGTCCATTTCTGGTTTATTGATTGGTTTAATTTTGGATCTATCTAATGTGATTGACATTTGTTGTATTTTCTAGAATGTTGGCCATTGATATGATATGAATTAGGGCAGATTAACAAAATTGGGGTTTTTTTATAAGGGTTGTGGGTAAAGCTTTTGATTTCTTTCATGGATTGTAGTTCTGGAAATGCACACACATTTGCTGTGTGTGTGTGTGTGAGAGAGAGAGAGAGAGAGAGAGAGAGAGAGAGAGAGAGGACCCTTTGCATATTAAATTTTATTTATTTATTTTAAAAAAAGTAATACAAAACATCATAAATGGTCCCTGAGTAGTGAAATGACAAAAATACCCCTTACTTAACGGCTAAATGGTAACGGAGTGAGCCGGAAGGACCAAATGTTAAAAGTTTTGAAACCACAGGGACGATCCGTGACGTTTTTTGAACTTAAAGACTAAACTTGATATTTTCGAAAACCATACCATTTTTTAAGTTTTGTCTTACATCTATTATCCTTGCCCTAACAATAAAACATCGTCCTCCTCATTTTTATTCTTCACCTTCTTCCTACATATCGACCACTCCTCCCTCATTCTCCCTCTTCATCATCCCCGTCGACAGCTTCCCTGCTAGCCACCGGCTTCGTCGTCGCCTCCCCCTGCCAGCCTCAGGCAGCGTCGCTCTATCTCTGACTTCGTCGCCTCCCCCTCGCATCCTCCCCTTCGCCGGTAAGTTTTTTGATTTGTTTTTTTTTGCTCGAAATTGGTGTTTCAATCATGTTCTTGCTGCTTGTTTTCTATGAAATTGGTGTTTTAATCGTGTTCCTTCTGCTCTATCTATGTGTTTGGTGTTTTAATCGTGTTCCTTCTGCTCGGTTTTTATGAGATTTTGGTGTTTTTGACAGATTCTTGGTCGACATCAATGCAATTTCTATTGGGTACGTTCTGATTTCTTGTGATCAGGTTGATGAACAAAGCTTGGTGTTTTTGACAGATTCGATTTTTATGAAATCCAATTTTATGATCAAGTTATATATACTTTTAATCTTTTATTCGTAGTTTGAATTATCAAATTGATAAATTTAGATGTTGTATGATATGTAAGCTTTTTGACTAAGGGCTTTTCTAAAAAATATTGATAACCTCTAATAAGGTCATTTTTCATAACTCGTTTACTCTTTTCTTATCAAAAAAACTCTTTATTTCAACCTTTTAAACTAATTGACCAAATATACCCTAAACCTAATACATCGACATTCGCCTCCATCGCTGTTCTGTTGTGCTCTCAGCTCTGGCGTCGACTCCTGAAGCAAAAATCGACATCGCTGCTTTCCCTCCCCTGTTCGCCGCCGTTAACCAGCTCCTCGCCACTGCCGGAGATCGTCGCAGCCCACAGCCCTGGTGCTGTTCCTTCGAACCCACAATAAAGGTTCGTTTTTCCTTTTCTCTGTCTGCTTTCATGCGTTTCTGCTGATGCCGTTTTTTTTTTCCTTTCTCTGTCTGCGTTTCATGCTGTCAATCTTCTTCTTCTTCTCTTTCTTTTGTTTTTTTGGTTCTCTGAATTTTCCATGCTGTCGATTTTTCCGTCTGTCAATCCACCTGTTTCCTATGGATGTGGAGTTGTGGTGCTGTCGATTTTATTTATTCAAGGGTGTAGTTTACCATGATGTGAATTCATAACTGATTTTGAATGAAATAACTTTGAATGTGTAGTTTATCTTTGAATGTGAAATCTGATTTTGAATGAAATGAAATGCCTTTGAATGTACAGTGTTTGTGCTTTAATTGTCAAGCTTATATGATACCTTGAATGTGCATGTGTTTGTGCTTCAATTGTCAAGCTTAAATGATACCTTGAATGCAATTTAGGTTATGGACACCAACAATGTTAATTTTGTTGATTGTGAAACATCAAAAAATAAGCTTAAGCCTAATATAAAAGAAAGTCTTTTTTGGTAATTTTGCATATATAAGTTGTCTTTTTTGCCGAACACTAAAAATGACTTATCAACTTATAACGTTTTGACACTAGCCAAACATCTTTTAAAAAACTCCGTTTTGACGCCGCTATAAGTTAATAAGTTACAAGTCAAAAAGTTAAAAGCCTTTTTAAATAAGCTTTGCCAAACACTCTCTAATTATTGTTTCTCCGTTAATTGAATAATTTAAGCTCAATTTATAAATCTTAGAGCTTCAAGATGTTGCGATATGAGTTGTCTCATAGTAGACATAGGGCTCAAAATTTCAAGTGGGATTGATAATTCACAGGGATTCTACTTTTGGGAGATCTGTTGTTATGGAAAAAATCTGAATAAAAGAATTAGGGCTTCACGTTAATAAAATTCACAGGGATTCTACTTTGTGTTTATGCTTCAAAGAGAGAATGAATTCTCACTCTTTTCTGTTTGTTTTTACCTTTTCCTCCTCAAGCTACAAGACTTTTCTTTCAATGCAATGCATGTATCGGTTTTTAAAATTAGTGTCTTATTTTGTAAATATTTAATTCTTCAGGGTCCAGAATAGATGCCAGTATAATAAAAAGAGCGTGAAATATCCGCAGGCGTGACAGGAGTCTGGGCAAAACGCCACCACTGACCGCCAATGATCGCAACCCTTGCCAGCAATACGTTAGGAATCCTGCGCCACTTCCGTTCTTCTTCTTCTTCTTCTTCTTCTTCTTCCTACTCTCTAGATATCAAGTTTCATGCCCTAACCTCCATCATGGATTCCATTAACAGTCACGGAAGCTCATCTTTCTCCACCTCTGCTCGTTCTTCTAGAAGGTACATCTCTCTAAAGTCATGTTTCGAAATAATCAGGCCTGTTGTTTTTAGGTTTATTAATTAGATGACATTTAGATTTTGTGCAATAGCGGTTGTTTATACGTCCAACGTCAAATAGTTTGATGGATTGATTGGTGTTTTACATGTCTACTTGTTTATCGTTCAGATTACTGTTTAAGTTCACAGTATGTTATATAAAATTAGGTATTCATGTCTGAATTGTAGACTCAGTTTTTCCTTATGGTTTTAATAAGATGTGCCGGAACTCTGAATGTGATCATTAGTATGGGCATATACTGAAACATAGCTGATATTAGCCTCTTATGGATACAATATTTGAAGAAGCCTTCTTCACAGTTAAGAATTCTGACTAAAAAAAAAACACAGAACAACATCCATGACATTTGAACATTTTAAATTACTCTTCCCCAAAACAAACAACTTCTGTAACATTAACCAGCTAGTTGCAAAGTAAAGATTACAGCTGCAGTTTGTATGTATATCTTAGTTATTTTAATTTCAGCATTGCCTTAGAGAGTAGGAGAAAAGATTATCATAAGTTGTTACTTGTTAGATTTCCTTTTCAATGAACTTGTAATTGCAGAGTATGAGAATTTTTCAGTGAAATTTTTAAGAAATAATCCACTTTCACCTATCTTGATAATAAAATGCATGAGAAAGAGAAACAACTACAATTCTGTTGCTACTAACCTACAAAACTCCTGAAAGTTTTTGTACACCTTCATGAACCACAAACCATATAACAAGACATGCAGATAGATGGATTCTGTGTTGATGCAAAGCCTAGTTTTAGAACCTGATGATGAAAATTTGGTAGATTAATTTAAAATTGTTTACCCTAAATGACCATATGTGTAATTTTTAATGATATATTTGTTGGTGGCAGTGGTGGTTCATCAATGACAGAAAGCCATGGAAGGTCAAGGGGCCGAGGTGGAGGTGGAGGTGGGCAAGATAGAATTGATGCTCTTGGCAGGCTCTTGTAAGCATTATGAATCTTTTCTATGTTTTAAAAAGATAAGTTTTTTTTTTTTTTTTTTTTATATGTTGAATACTTGATATGCTATAGTTGTTTTTTTTTTGCAAAATGATAGCAGAAAATAGGCTCTCATTGAACCAAAATCTAAAATTTGTTTATTTCCATCAAACTAAACTTGTAGGACCCGTATCCTGCGACATATGGCTTCTGAGCTGAAGTTAAATATGAGGAGTGATGGGTATGTCAAAGTTGAAGATCTATTGAGACTCAACATGAAAACATTTGCCAATGTTCCAATAACTTCTCATACAATTGATGATATTAAGGAGGTTCTCCTCACTTTTTTTTTCATCTTCATTCTGCTCTGCTTTTAGTAATAAGAGATAATTAATTATATGTATTTTCACATCATGCTAACAATAAGAAAGAAAGAAGCATGAATTTTTGTTGTTGGTTGTAAATTTGTAATGTGTGCTTTAGGCTGTGAGAAGGGACAATAAACAGAGGTTTAGCTTGCTTGAAGAGAATGGGGAGCTTTTGATTCGTGCAAACCAAGGTCATACTGTAACGGTATTTATTCTTTAGGGTTTTATTTTATCTTATGCAAACAAATGGCAATGTACTTTCATTGATTTCTATATTATAGCATTATACTTTCATTTGTTACTTTGAAACTATGTTGCTATTTCTTGCATCCTCTTTTTAATAAATAATAAATACTCTGTTGGTTGGTTGGGTTGGCAGTTGGTTGAGACAGAAAGTTTACTTAAACCCATCCTCTCACCTGAAGAATTTCCTGGTAATGACATTTTATAATTTTTTTTTTCTTAATGTTTGTGTTGATCTTTTCTTGATGTTTTTGATGTCCAGTTTGTGTGCATGGAACCTACAGAAAGAATTTAAAATCAATATTGGAGACTGGTCTTAAACGCATGCAAAGGCTACATGTCCATTTCTCTTCTGGATTACCAACCGATGGTGAAGTAATTAGTGGTAAAAATTTCTCATCATACTTCCAATTCTTGCTATTACAACAAAAACTTGTTATTAGGACATTCATTATATATACTACGTTGAAAACATTTAGCCAATTATAGCATTAGGTTTTCAAAACAAAGAAATGAAAGTAGGATGGTATAATAAACCAATTTAATTGATGAAAGTATGTTGTTGCGTTTAACCTTTTGGTTGAGAATTTGTTATTGCTTGTATTGTTGTAGGAATGAGGAGGGATGTGAACGTGTTGATATTTCTTGATACTAGGAAAGCTATTGAAGGTACTCACTTTTTGAAATATTATACTCAGCTGCAATTAGGTTTCCTTTTTCAAGATGAAATTACCTATTTGCCCCCATAGTGATGGAGAAAGTATTTGGCAGGGGGGATGAAGCTTTACATATCGGACAACAAGGTGATCTTAACAGAAGGTTTTGAGGGTGTTGTCCCAGTCAAGTATTTTGAGAGGATAGAATCATGGCCAGATAGGAAGCTTATACCTTTTTAATACACTCTCATCCCCTAAAATTTAGCATCATGATTTCGGATAACCCACCCACATTACATTTAATTGTCATACTACTTAAATGAAACTCATTAAATAGACTTTTACCGGAAATGTGGATAAATCAATAGGTAAAATATAATGTGTTCTTTCATACATAGATACATAATAGGTTGTGTTTTTCTGTATTTCGTCATATAAATATCTAATCTTGATACAAGATAACATTTACTACAAAATGTGTGGCAAATTGTTAAACCAATTACAAAAGTCGGGTAACCAAATTTATTTAAAACTATTCGGTTCGTAGTAAATGTTATCTAAAACTCAATCATAATCTAGTCCAAAATATGAGTTTTAACAATTTTAACAAATGCTACGTACATATAAGTTTATAACCATATCACTCTGTAAAGTTTAATAATTTCAATTTCTAACATCAACTTTTGATTATTAGGTATTTTAAGTTTATGTTTACGGATTAGGATGTAAGTAGTAATAAACACAACAAACCTTATATTTATAATAACACATAGAAACTCACAATATAATTTCGAGATCATATATGTCAATAGTAGAAGTATAAATATTTTGAAAAATAAATGGTTACGAGGTCACGTGAGTGTATAACTATAATACCATAATCATTCCAAGGCGCAATTTTTTTAGAAAAACCCTTATATCTGGTCTCATAACCATTTATCTGGTCAAAACTTGTGTCAAAACGATAGATTTGTGTATTTTTGTCATCCTTACATCAAATTCATTTAGATAGGAAAAAATTACACGAATGGTCCCTATGGTTTGGAGTAATTTGTGTGCTTGGTCTCTAACTTATTTTTTTAACTCGGAAAGTCCCTACTGTTTGTTTTTGTTACACGCTTGGTCCCTACTGTTTGTTTTTGTTACGCATTTGGTCCCTATCTCACCTAAAAAGACTATTTATTTAAATAGAAAAAATGATGGGGTCGGTAAGGTAAAGTGATGACGGTGGGGTTGGGGGTGTGTTTATTTAGATAAATTAAAAAATTAAGGACAAAATAGTCTTTTTAGGTAAGACAGGGACCAATCGCGTAACAAAAACAAACAATAGGGACTTTCCGAGTTAAAAAAATAAATTAGGGACCAAACGCGCAAATTACCCTAAGACCATTCGTGTAATTTACTCTTTAGATAATCACATGTTGGTCCAATTGGCCATTTCATAAATCTTTAAGGTCCAATATTGTGAATATTCAAAACTTTAGGGTTAGAATAGATGCGTGTATGTATAATTATTATCTAGTCTAATAAATGAATATTTTTTTTGCTACATATAATATTCTCATTAGTTTGTCAAATGTCATTTTGTAGTTATTTTGAATTAATTTTTCTTCCACGTATCATTTTATAAGTTTTTTCTATTTTATTAAATTTCACATAATATTTTAATGTAATAATTACAATAAATGTAATAATAGACTTAAGTTCTAATTTCAAAATTTCTAAATTAAAGTTCATTATTTATTTAAATTATTCGTTTAAGTTTAAAAGATAAAAAAAACATTTCAATTTTAATAATTCATTATTTTTTTTATTTTGTCATAAAATCCAAAGTTCTCAAATATATATATATATATATATATATATATATATATATATATATATATATATATATATATATATAGTTAACTCATATAATATATGAGTCTCACAACTAGTTAATTGATATTTATACATCTAATATTTTACGGAAGCAACACCACATATAAAAGGATAGTCTGGTCAAGTGTCCCATGAAGATTAGTTTGATCAAAATGTATGGTGGATTGGATTTTGTTCGGTAAAGATGTTTTGTCGTAGGGATGAGAGTGGGTCCAAAACCCGGACCGGTAGACCCGGACCCGAAAAACCTGGGAACCGGTTAACGAGATTTTGTAGGATCGGAAACTGGACCGGTATATAGGAACCGGTTCCAGTTCGGTTCCGGGTAAAGTGGGTCTAGAACCGGAAAATCCGGAAACATTAAAGTGAGTCATGTGGAACCGGGTAAAGTGGGTCTAGAACCGGAAAAACCTGGAAATCCGAAAATTTTTGGTAATTACTTAATGGTTGAACTTTGAAAAATTTCAACTTTGATATCCCAACTTCAAGGGACTGTAAGTCATTGAATATTAAACCAAAAATGACAAAATTATAGTTTAAAATCATGTACAAACTCTAAACTACACGTTGCAAAAAACATTATAATAATCCGACTTCAAACAAATTAGATATGAATTTTTAAAACTTTACAAAATATAAAAATAAAGCTGAAAAACAGAAAATTCACAGCTTTGATATCCCGACTTTGGAGGACTGTAAGTTAATGAATGTGAAACCAAAAATGACAAAATTATAGTTTAAAATCATGTACAAACTCTAATACACGTTGCAAAAAACCTCATGATAATCCAACTTCAAACGAATTAGATATATGCATTTTTAAAATTTCACAAAATATAAGAATAAAGCTGAAAAACAGAAAATTAACAGCTTTGATATTCCGACTTTGGGGAATGTAAGTCAATGAATATGAAACGAAAAATAACAAAATTATAGTCTAAAATCATGTACAAACTCTAGGCTACACTTTGGAGAAAACTACATGTTATTCCGACATCAAACGAATTAGATATGCATATTTTAAAACATTCACATAATACAAAAAAATCTAAAAAACATAAAATGTCCAGCTTTGATATCCCGACTTTGAAGGACTGTAGGTCACATGATTCCGATTCCGGTCCGGTTTTCCGATTCTAAATCTCATGACTACTTCGTCGTATTGAATAAAATCAAACTTTGGACGGACCTACCAAACATTATTAGCATAGGAAGGAGGTCGGAGGTCCCTCCAATAAAATCACAAATTTGAGTGTTTTTTTTTAATTACTTAAATTTATATTTTTAATTTTTAATATTATTTTACCAATAAGATCAAATTTGAATCCTTTCTAATTAATCAAATGAATACTTTTTTTTTTTAACTAAATGCACCCATTCTTCCCATCAACGTTCAAAAACTCCATTATTTTTTTTTATAAATCAGTTTATTCATATTTACCTTTTTTATGTCTTATCGCCTTTTTATTTTCTTGTTTTATGTTTAATAGATGAACTAGGTGTGAAACCCGTGTAACATACGGGTTGATTAAAAAAAATTATATATGAAGATATAAACATTAAGTATTTTTTTAAAGAAAACATTAAATATAAAAGTGTAAACATTAAGTATTTTATAGAATAAAATTTCAAAATATATACAAACAAAATGATGAACTTTGATTATATTTTGACCGTATAATCTTTTTTTAAGTTTGTTAATAAAAAGCAACAAAATTTGATTATTTTTTCTATATAAACCATTTCCCTAAAATGACAATGAACTTTAAAAGAAACATGCCAATTTTGAATTATATATATTATAGTAAATTTGAAAATATAAGGAAACAAATTAATGACACATTAATTATTTTCTATAACCTAAAAATTAGAAAGTTAATTAAGAAAATCAAAAATTACCACAAAATGACAAGTGAAAATTAATTTTTTAAAAATTAACCACAAAATTACATGTGTCAAAATGCATGAAAATGTGACATGTGACAAAAAGATTTTCATTTATTAGTATGGATAATTTAGATAGTGATTTATGATTTGATTTTTTTGTATGTGCTTTTAATTTTTTATTCCATTTTTCCATTTTGTTAGTTTTTTTAGTGTTTTATGCAATTTTAAGATGGTGGGTAATGGGTATAAACTATTAAGTGGGCTATGAGTTATTTAGAATGTGGTCATACAGTAGCGAACTATTTAGTGGGTTATGCATTATTGAATTGTCGGTATCATTTCAATAAACACAATATTTCTCATAGTTTTCGGGTTTATGGATTAAAAAAAGTAATCATGTGAATTTATGACCGCCCATGCAAGTGAAAATATATTCCCGTCAATCCTTGTCAATCTTCTTGTTATTCGATATGAAATATATCTCCAAGTATATTGAAGCACTGTAGACAACATATAAAGCTTACAATATAGTGGGAATCGTTTTAGAATGTGTGAAATAATTTCGTTGATTCATTAATGTAGCCATCATATTTGAAAATTTATGCATACCTCAAAACAATAATGACAAATTATTCGGGTATTATTTCAATCAAGTGTTCTCAATTATCTCAATCGAGGGTGGCTGGATGCTAACCATTTATTTATTTCATTTTTGAGGTGTTCTTGATTATCCCAATCCTGATTGGTTGGATAAATACATGGAACTGTTTGTATCCCTTTGGATTAACAAAAATATATATTTTTAGAGTCACATTATCAATAGAGTTGCAAGTCAAAATGTCTAGTTAAAAAACTACTTAGATTCACAACATGCCAACTTAGATTTTAAACCATGTGATTGAAATATGGAAATTGTGGACTATAAGCAATAGTTTTTCTCTTGGTCATAGTGAAGAGTATCGACATCATATTTGGTTGGATTTACATACAAGTTATTAGGTGTTGTGAAGAGTATGCAATGATTGAAGATGACTTTTTAAATAACATAAGCCACTCGCTGAATTTCTATGGAGCAAGTTTTGTGACATTTGAATATTGGCTTACAATCTAACAATAGTTTTTTCGTTGCTAAAAAATAGGGTGTAATCGTTCATCTAAACAAAATATGGATCTACAATGACCTTGGTCCGCAAGACATCCTAAATCACACAACTATAGTTATCACCCAAGGTCACAACTGTCATTATCACAATGTTATGATGATTGAGAAAACATGTATATATTGAATGTCACCATTTCATCAAGTTACATAATAATTGTAATATTTAGAGGGTTCATTTATATAAAAATCAATAAAAGTAAAATTACATTTTATTACTATTATTTATTTGAATGTTACTATTAATGTTTTTTAATAATAATAATAATAATAATAATAATAATAATAATAATAATAATAATAATAATAATAATGTTACTATTATTACTACTAATAATAATAATCTAATAACTATTACTATAAAAGAAAATTCACCAAAATCTAATAATAACGAAGCATTGTGTCAACAAATAGGATGCGGGTTGGAAACGGTACTAACATAATTTTTTCAATTAATATTTGAAATAGTCAATTTTAAGTATACTCAAATAACCCCACAATCGATGCAAATATAACATCGTCTTACTTTGTTAAAAAATACTACTAACATTTAATAAATTTGAATTAAACACACACACACACACATATATATATATATATATATATATATATATATATATATATATATATATATATATATATATATATATATATGTATGTAGGAGTAGGATCAGTTAAGAACACCAAAAAGGTTGAGAACGCGAGAACACATCTGGGCCACTTAAATATTCAAATCTAAGACTATTATCAAACGGGTAATTTATGTTGATTCTAAAACTATTGGTAGTAAAGTGTAACTTTTAAAATGACATAAGGGTATAACAGTAATTGAAACTTTAGGTCAATCCTATAATTTCTCATTACCATTCTTATTTCCATTAAAGAATGTCGTTTCCCTATTCATTCCCCTATCAAACGATTTTTGTAGCCCTAATCGGACCTGCAAGCTGTTGTGAAGATAAAGACTATTGATGGAGTCGCTTTGTTTCTCTACTCATCCAGAAAGCACCCCATTTCTCCTTCGTCTTCGATCTTCAACGCAAGCTTCGACGCCGCCTCCTTCTGCTGCCCTAGCCCCGACAACGCAAGCTTCGTCGAAGATGGTGCAGCGACGTCGACTTCCCCGACCATTGAGACGTCTCAGAAGAGACGAGGATCTGAGACGAGGAGACGGGAGTGGATTCGAAGCATGAAACACAATTTGAGGTAATTTGGTTGAAGGAAATCGAGATACAGAGGGAATAAATCGAAAGCACATGGGTGTATATCAATTCTCCTGTTCTAAATCTACAATCGATGATTTTTTTGAGGTTAATGGTCTTCATCGTGTGTATATCAATTCTCATGAATCGATTTTTGTTAATTTCAATCCAAGATCATATTTTTTTCATCAATTTTCTCGTTCCTGTTCTTATAGTCAATTTGATTTCATGATTATTAATTTGATTCGTCTCGAACATGAAAATTTCTGATGATCTGTGAGTGAAATCGATCTTTGAAGAATCGATTTGGTGTTTGATTGAATGCTAATCTCGAAGTCTGGTGATGAACGGACGAACCAATCGGATGTGAAGACTGAATCGCTTTGCTGAGATTATCGAATTCTTGGTTGTTTATAGTGATTCTGATTTTGATCGAAATTAATTTGATGACTGGTTCGCAATCACTAAATGGGTTTTACATTCGGGGCTTAAGACACCGGTTAATTCGCAATCTGTGATAAAGCTGAGTCGGAATGGTTGAGATTATTCTAGATAGTCAAAACCATAAAAGTCAAAATCGACTTATGTAAACGAAGAACAGTGGGTTGTTGATTTGGTTGTGGAGGGCGTATTTGACATTGGGTTCATTGGCTTTGTATCTAGGACGATTGGGTTGTTTGATGAAATGCGTGAGAGAGGTATTCATTTGTGAATAGCAGGGTATTCATTTGTTAATAACAATGTATTCATTTATAAATAGCAGTGTAATCATGTGTGAATGGGAGTATTTATTTATGATTAGATGTATTTTTTTATTCATTTGTGAATACCAGGGTATTCATTTGTTAATAACAATGTATTCATTTGTAAATAACAGTGTAATCATGTGTGAATAAGTGTATTGATTTATTATTAAAGGTATTCTTTTATGAAGAAATGATAATTTTTACACCCCTTTTATTTTCGGTTGATTAAAAGAGAGGTGAATTACTTGTAAATTGATATGTATTCATTTGTGATTGTAGTAGTATTAGTTTTTTTGAAAAAAAAATCGTTTATGAATACAAATGTATTGATTTGGGGTTGAATGTCTATTAATTTTTTCGAAAAAAAAAAAACGTGAAATAGGAGAAAAAAATTATTTTTTAAGAAAAAAAAAATAAATTTTTTTAGTTTAAATTTTTTTTTGATAAAAATGTTTTTTATATTTCATTAATAAGAAAAATAAAAAATCAAATATTTCCTTCTTTTTTGGTAACTGATCCTAAATTTAAGGGAATTTAATTGATTTTATTTTATTTTAATTTAATTAAAATATACAATTACTAATATGACCTTATATATTGATTGGTCCAGAACTGTTCTCGCGTTCTCAACCTTTTAGGTGTCGCGTTCTCAACCTTTTAGGTGTTCTCATTTGATCATTTCTCTATATATATATATATATATATATATATATATATATATATATATATATAATAATAATAATAATAATAATAATAATAATAATAATAATAATAATATAGTTTTATATTTTGATGGTATATAATTTAAAATAAAGTTAATATGGATATGGATTCATAATATAAAATAAAGTTAATATGGATAAGTATATATAGTTTCGTTGGTTGATAGTATATATAGTAATATAGCAAATTAGCAGCTCCCTTGGGTCCATGTTCGAGTAGATGGGAATAATTCAAGTTTAATTAGCATATGGAAGTGGAATCGGAATGGGAATCGATCCCCCGCGTGGAATCTTGTTGTTATGTGGTGTCAACACCCGTTGACGGAGTCTAGTCAAACGACAGCGTTGACGACACCAGTAGGCAGCACTGCTTACTTTAGGAATCCTGCCTTCTTACTTCTTCTTCACTTCCATTTCAATCACACACTTGCATTGACATTACCCTTCCAACTCTCTACTCATCAAGTTTCCAGAACTAACCTCCATCGATCATGGGTTCCATTAACAACGACACTGGTGGTGGTGGTGGGGAAGATAGAATTGATGCTCTTGGAAGGCTCTTGTAAGTAATCAATTTTCTTAATGTCAGCTTCATTTTTTGTATTTCTTTGACATTCTGATTTAATTAGTTCATTTGATTTGGAATTAATTGGCTATACAAATCAGAACCCGTATCCTGCGAACATATGGCTTCTGAGCTGAACTTAAAGATGAGGAGTGATGGGTATGTCAAGGTTCAAGATCTATTGAGACTTAACATGAAGACAGCCGCCAATGTTCCAATAACTTCTCATACTTTTGATGATATTAAGGAGGTAACTCCCATCTCTCTGCTCACTGTTTTTATCTTTCCAATGTTCCAATAACTTCTCATACTTTTGATGATATTATATTTTTTCCATGTTCATGTTTTGTTTTGTGGGGATGGTGAAAGGTTTCTTATTAGGAGAACTATTGACATCAATTATTGTAAATGTTTTGGTCTTTATTTATTTTATATTTCTTTGTGGGCTCTACCACATTTGTCAGTTTTTTTTGTTGTGTGTTCTAATTCTTCGTTAGGCTGTCAGATTGGATAACAAGCAGCGGTTTAGCTTGCTTGAAGAAAATGGGGAGCTTTTGGTTCGTGCAAATCAAGGTCATACACTCATGGTAATGCATACTTCATCATTTCATTGTGATGCAAAAAATAGCAACGTACTATCATTATTTTTTTTTTATTATTTCATTTCTTCTTAGTACAACATTTCACTTTGAAAAAAAAATCTACTCGATTATAGCAATATCATATAAATATTAAATATAAAACATTTTTACTATAGTATAATTAGGTAAATTTTTAAAAATATAATATCCAAATAAGAAAAAGATTGAAAGTGCAATGCCATGATTGGATGTATATCTCAAAGTAAAATGTTTAATAATATATATTTTTTATTTTGAAAGTACAATGGTGTAATAGAAAGAAATGGAAGCGTGATGCTAGCTATAATATACAATTAAATGAAAGTATGTTGCTATTTCTAGCGTTCTCTCATAAAACTTATACTATCCGATTGGCAGTTGGTTGAAACTAAAAGTTTACTTAAACCCATCCTCTCACCTGAAGAATATCCTGGTAATGACATTCTACTTATCACACATTTTACAATTTAGTCTCTTTTTCTTCCTTTGGTCATCGGTTTTTTTTTTTTTTTTTTTTTTTTTTTTTTTTTTGTGTGTGTGTGTGTGTGTGTGTTATTATTGTCCAGTTTGTATACATGGAACCTACAAAGAGAAGTTAAATTCAATCTTGGAAAGTGGTCTTAAACGCATGAAAAGGTTACATGTACATTTCTCTTTTGGATTACCAACCGATAATGAAGTAATTAGTGGTAAATTTCTCCGTTTTTGCATATATTTTTTTTGAACGGGAAAATATAAATATTGGTGATAAAATTTGAAAAAATCATTTTTGCAGGGACGAGGAGGGATGTCAACATCTTGATCTATCTTCATATTAGGAAAGCCATCAAAGGTACTCACTTTTTCAAGTCAAGATAAAATTACGTATCTGCCCTCTCATTGATAGAAAGTATTTGGGTGGGGTTTTTCAGGGGGGATGAAGCTTTACATATCGGACAACAAGGTGATCTTAACAGAAGGTTTTGAGGGTGTTGTCCCAGTCAAGTATTTTGAGAGGATAGAGTCATGGCCAGATAGGAAACTTATACCTTTTTAATACACTCTCAACATCAACTGAAGTAAGCATCATGATTTTGACATTTGTACATGTCGAATATATCTCAAAAGAAGGATGTTTAATTGGTTTACATGTTTTGTTCTGTTTGTGTTATTTAATATAATATGAGAACAAATAAAGTTTTGATCTTTTATCTTGTTCGAAATAAAGGGGTGAAATAAATATACAAATATCATAAATTTTGATCTTGATGCAAGATAACTTTTAGTAGAAAATTGTGTGATAATACTTGAAAGTTAGAAGGATAAGAATGATCGCATGGTTGTTAAACCAATTACAAAAGTAAGGTACAAAGGGATATAGCAATAGCTATTTGCTAAAATGATTATGTTTGAAAGACAAATATATCAAGATACGCATATTTTCAATGTTTATCATAAAATAACCACCTAACTGGCAGTGACACTGAATGACTTTTTCGAACATTAAAATTGCGAATTTTTATTATTTTTGCAAGGTTAATATATTTTTCGCAAGGATGAAATAATCTTGAAATTGGTTAACATAAATATTTCTTAAAAATATAAACAAAATAAATTGTAGCAAAATGAAATGGTTAAGGTGTATGGTTTCTAAGAACATTGTTGTGGTTTCAAATCCTAAAAAAAAGGTACCTTAAACATGAAAGTCCCATGGTCTTTGTTGGATTTTGAACTCACAACTTAAGCCATTAGCTCACAAAGAAACTCCAAAAGTATTTGAATCAAAGAACAAGCCAAAATCTATGAGTACAAACCCACTACAATTGTTATGTTGCATGTTTTGAGTCGAACACAAGCAATGGCAACAATAACAACATACCTTAGAAATCCCATTAAAGAGAGATTGGAGAAATTAGATATCGACAATCATGTCTCCATAAAAAAGCATGTACGTATCTAAATTCATGGAAGGTAGTTCCTAAGACCTCCTTTTTTTTTAAATAATAATACAAGAAATATATGTAAAAAAATAAGGACCTACCTTATTATTTTTAAATGATCTATCTTTTAATCTTTGGCAAAAAAAAATCAACCTTATTTTATATATTCCGATCCACATAAATAAACCAAATGCTTCTATCCACTTAAAATTTATTCATATGCAATAACTGAATCTAGTTAAAGTTCAACAAAAAAGGATAAAAGCTTCATCAAAACTTGATCACCGATCGATATATCCAAATGTTTGTTGCCTCATTCTGTTCTCGTCGGCTTAACCGATAAGTCTCACATTCCAACTATCTGTTGTCCAACTGTTGTTCGGCCATCACATCGCCCACCGTCACCCCTCCCCAGGTGCCACCACTTCCTACCCTTTTCCCATCGCCTCCAGCAGCCCACCCTCTTGTAGTCTCCACTTATATTTTTTACTCTTTCATTTCTTTTTAGTTTCATTTACATAAGGAACCATATGTTTTTTTAGTTCTAGATTCGTTGTTATAAAAAAGAAGGTGGGTGTGGAACGATTGTATTACATACAATCACCTCCGATATCTGTAAAACGAGAACCAGTAAACGAGACAAACAAAAAAAAGAGCAAATCAAAAAGAGCACTAAGGCATAAGTCAAGGAAAAATCATAACAAGAGTATAAGTATATGCATCCGATAACCAGTAAATGAGTCGAACACAAGCAAAACCTTCAAATGAATGACATAATCATAAAAGGGTGTTGGTGTTTGTATCCCCATCATTCATAAAATTCCTCCATGCACCCTCCTTTTTTGTCATTTTATCGTCTTTTAAAACTTTTTTGATTAGATATATTTTGTCTTTTTGTTATTTTTTGTTATTTATTTTTGTTGTCTTTTATTATTATTATTATTATTATTATTATTTTAAAAAATTGATTTGATTAGATGTCTCTTCAACAGTCTGAATGAAAAAAATAATATATGAATAGTCCGAACGGAAAAATAACACAAAAATATTCGAAACGGAAAAACAACACAATGACAGTCAGAACGAAAAAGAGTAACACACTAATAGTCTAAATGAAAATAAAAATAATATGAAAATAATCTGAACTAAAGAAAATATATTTTTAATGTTAATAACAATAATAATAATAATAATAATTAAAATTAATGAAAACAAAAAAATAACAAAAATAAATAAAAAATACAAAGATAGTCCAAACAAAAAAATAAATAAATAGAGAAAAATACGAAAAGAGAAGTAGAAAAGGAAATTTGGGGGTGAAAAAAAAGGCAGAATTTCGTATATACCCATGCTAAACATTTAAATATCGTATTTGCCCGACCTAAGCTTTAAATATCGTATTTGCCATTCTTAAATATTTTTAATATCTTATTTACCCAAATCTATTTTTCTGATAACTTTTATTGATTTATAATTATTTTTCATAATTTTAAATGATTATAATTAAAGGAACTTAATAAATGGACAATAATGCCCCTAGTCTAATTTCCGGTACATATAAATCGCGTTGATGATTGCAGGCTCCATATGGCATCGCAGCTTTAGCTTCTTCACGTATCTCAGATCAAGCGCCAACCAGCAATTCGTATTGGAAGCTACATACTACATCTATGATTCAGAATTCATGTATTCATCAAACGCACTAATTATTCAATCAGGTAGAATGCGAATTCCTTTTTTAGGGTTCCTAGTTTCAATTGTTCAAATCCTTTATAGTTGCGATCGACTAGAATTAACATTAATATAGTTTTAATTGTTCAACTTCTTTCATGTCTATCTCGTGTATACTATCCCTAAGTTTAATCAATTGTTTATTTCTTTATGATTTTGTTCAAATCTGTACATGCTTGAAATCGAAACAAGCAGATTGGCCTTCAGAGTCTTGCTCAACGAGCTGCAAAACGGTTTAATTGACAAACAGAGCTAACAAATAACCTACTGATTGTATCCGATTACACATCTATTGATCACGCATTCTCAGGTTTTAAGTTATTCATCCGTTGTAATCATGAATTGAATGTTCAATTCACAAATAAAGCCAGAAATTAACCTGATAATCGTGCCTATTGCAACAGGGAAGAGGCGAGAAGGCTGAAAAGAAGGTCGACTTTGTGCATTTTTTGATCGACGAGATCTTCTGCGATCGCAGAAGCCATTAGGTAAGGGGTTTATGCGATAGAGAGTAAGGGTATTCTTGTCTATTTAGTTATTTTTTTCAATCTTAATGATTTTAAATTGTAAAAAATGATTATTAAATAGTAAAATCTATTTAAAAATTAGATTTGGGTAAATATGATATTTTAAAATATTAAGAAGGGCAAATATGATATTTAAAGTTTAGGTCGGACAAATACAATATTTAGATGTTTAGCATGGTATATACGGCCAAAAAAAAAAAACTCCATCATAAAAACTCATCCCTCATACCATTTTTTTATTTTGGACAAACACAACACAAGCCAAGCAACTTGGTTAATAAGAAAAATTAGTAAAATCATGATTATGTCAATTTCAAATATAATTTTGTAAAAAAAAAACAGTGTAATTTGTATTTTTTAACTTTTAACAGATTTACAAAAACAAATAAATTTTAACAAAAGAATTAAATCCATTCTGTTTTTACAGCCAAACTTTTTAACAGATTTAAATTCATTCATATTTCAATTTCAATGAGTTTCATGATTCCGATTCCTTCCAAAAAATCGCAGCAACCTTGTATCCTCAAGGAACGCAGCTTCATCAAAATATCCAGTAACAGCATCACCTTTCATCTCTGCAATTCAATTAAGGTTCAAATTGATGTTTAATTAACCAAAGCAACTCGAAAAATACCCAATTTTTCTACCTAAAATCTCGAGAACTATCACTGTCTTCGACTCAGGCATTACCCGTAGATCTGCTCGACGTGTTTAATTAGGACTCTGGCGAGGCTGTGGAGGATCCTCACGAGCGCATTGCAACGGAGGCACTCTTAAGGTAAATTTCGTAAACCCCATTTATAGTTTCGAGTTTCGAGTTTTCCCATTGGAGTTATTCTTGTTTACCCGTTAATTGAATAATTTAAGCTCAGTTTGTAAATCTTAGAGCTTCAAGATGTTGCAATCTGAGTTGTCTCGTAGTAGACATAGGGCTCAAAATTATCAAGTCGGATTGGTAACTCACAGGGATTCTACTTTTGGGAGATCTGTTGTTATGCATATGAGGAAAAGTTGCATTCCACATTGAGCTTGCAACAAGTTAGAAATCATGTTGTCATACGGCAATAAAGATCTAGTCTATAAATTTTGTTTTTTGAAGTTTGAAACTATTTTTGATTGCTGTTCTTTGTCCTGCATCCTATATGTCATTTAATTTTGTCTGCCAAATCATTGTATGAGATCTTGTGGCAAGAATCTTCAACCATCAGCAAGACATTATCATATGGGGATCTAAGCCTAGCAAATTCATGTAGGGAATTTCAATCATGTTAATGAGTATGGTCTGTATAGAGAAAATGATTACTGTTTATTGTGTGAGCTTAGATATTTTACTGACAATCAAACTTGTATGATACATTTGCTCTTTATTTCTGCAGACAAGTCATAGTGGACAGAATTTAAATACATACATAACAGTGTTGTTTTGGGAACAAAGCTCCTTCAAGGATCTTTAGGGATGATAGTGTGCTTTGGATGGCGACAGTTTCTTTTGTTTGTGACACTTGTTTTCTTTCTAACCCATTTTCTCTCAGGTTCTTATCTTCTTTCATCTGTTTTTTAGCAGTTAAATCATCCTCATAAATCTTTTCACCATAAATAACCAAAATCCTTTGTTATCTTAGTTATGGAGTTGCATCAAGACTCAAATGTTAAAGATCCACACCAAAAGAAACAAAAAAAATTTAATCATCTTGTTCTTGGACCCCCTGCTGGTGAAGGTCTGCCACATCGTTTGCAATGCAAAGGTATTTTCAACAACCTTTAAAATTACTAAAATGTTTCCAAATTTTTTTTAGGCAAGTTTTCAAGATATCTGTTTCGTATTTTTCATCGTTACATATTCTTGATGGCAGTTCAAAAGCCTTCACTTATCTTGTCATCAAGGGCATTTTGGTAATTTTACACATTTTTCTTGTAGGCACCAAGGCTCTTAACAAGATCCAAATATCAACATCCTCCAACATTTCAAATGGTGGTGGTGGTGTTTCTTTTGTTACAATTTTCACGGTTTATAACTCTAGTGTTGATGATGTCAAATCAAGGGATGCTGCAACCATTGTGGGGAGAGTTTCATACACCAAGGTGGAAAGGTCAATGGCAGTCTTGAATACTTTCATAAATTTTATACAGGTACAACTCTAAAACCATGATACCACAAAAAAAAAACTAAAAGTATAATGGCATGATTGGTTTTATTTGAATTTTAATGGTGTGATTATTATTATTATTTTTACAGATGGCAATGCCTCAAAGCAACATGATCATCTTAACTGATCCAGCATCGATGCTTCCACTAAAGAGAAACAGGGTGACTGTATATTCAGTTCAAGGTGAATATTCACGCGACAAGTTGATGCTTCAAAGAATCAGGTCTTACATTGTAAGAAGAGCACCCTGCATGCCTATTTTCTATAATCAGGATGAGGAGGGCATTTACGTCTTTTGCATAGACAAGAGATTGAGAAGCAGTCCCTATGCCTCCCTTTTTGGGTGCCGTTTTGTCTCATTGTCATCTGTCACTGTCACTGACTGTTTTCTACTTCTTGCAGGCTTTTCTAGAGAAAAAGCTTGAAGACCATACACGGGAACCAACCCAAAAAATTACTAATTTTATTTTCACGGATTCAGACATAGCAGTAGTTGATGATGTGGCACAAATATTTAACAAATATGAAAATTTCCATTTGGCACTCACTTTTCGTAACAACAAACAGCAGCCTTTAAATTCAGGGTTCATAGCAGTCAGGGGTACCCCTGATGGAATTTTAAGGTATGTATGTTTAAAAACAGCATCTGTATTAAAAAGAAAAAAAAAATTGCTGAATAATGACTAATGAGACCTTCTGAAAAATATATACATATATATATATATATATATAGGGCAAAGGTTTTCTTGGAGGAAGTTTTGAATGTTTATGTTACAAAATACATGAAAGCTTCACGAATGCTTGGAGATCAACTTGCTCTTTATTGGGTTGTAAAATCTCATACTTCATTTGATGAAAAAACGTTTAATAAAGCAGAACCTTTTCTTGAGGAAATTGGTGGGGCCTCCGTGCTCTTCTTGCCTTGTTTGGTTTACAACTGGACCCCACCAGAAGGTGCTGGTCAGTTTCATGGCATCCCCTTGAATGTAAAGGTAATATTTAACTAATAAAAACTCCCTTTATACCTTCATTTATACCATCTTACTTTCATTTCCTTCTATTTTTGTTTTTTTTTTTCGAAACATTCTACTTTAGAAAATCCATCAAGTTATAGACTTTTTTTTTTCTTGTTAGAACATTATATTTTGAAAAATCTATCCTGAAAAGTTCTTTTGTATTGGAATGACTTTGCTATAATTAGGTAAATTTTTCAAAGTAATAGTGTTATAACAAACAAGTCGATGGAAGTACATTGCTATTTATTGCATTTAATCCAAAAGTGAAAAGAAAAACAGTACATATTACATGAATCAAAGATTTTGGAAAAAAAAAGTGCCAGGGTATAATAATTCTTTTCACACTTGCATACTATATAGGAATTAGGTTCCTATTTTTACATTTTGACAAGAAAGATGATAAATTTGAAATGAAAAATCAAGTATAATAGAATTTTTAATTTTCCAACAAATCTTTTGTTGGATAGGTTGAAATTGTGGGAATTTTTTATTACATATTCCTTTATGTACCAACAAATTTTTTTTTTGGCCAGTCTACCTCATTTTTATAGTATTAATAACTAGTATGCAAAAGACATGAATGCCCTTTTTTTATCCACATCATAAAAAATAACCCTAAAAGCAAGTTAATTTGATCTTTTCTTTTAGGTGGTTCATTTCAAGGGATCAAGGAAACGGCTTATGCTCGAGTCTTGGAATTTCTTTAAGTCGTCTTCTTCTTCTTCATCTCCTGAGGATCATGATGTATCAGTATCATTATCAGACATGTTGTGCCTTGTATTAAGTAGTGGACGAACAAAGTATGATTTTTAAACAACAAAATTAAGGAATTTAAAGAAAAAAAATAGAGGTGTCTCATCTTTTTGTTTTGGTGTTATTTAAGTTTGATTTGGTTGTTTATATGGATTTTTGTGGTAGTGTTTTTTTTAATTAATTAATTTATTATGTATGAATATTTGATTTTTTTTAGTTAAATGAGTTAAAAGGTTGTGTTGTTGTTTTGCTTAAAGGGCCAGAAGATAGGATTATACTAAAAGGGACATGGTAGTGAGTGGTTCAGGTTCGACATAGGACCAATCTATTCTACGCCCGGTTGGTATCCATTAACCATTATTTCGTTTTTTGTCTTTTAATTATTATTTTTAGAATAAATGATTTTTGGATAATTAGTTATAAACACAAACTGAAAAGAATTTCTCAAATAAAAGAATTTGATATTCTTTTAGTGTGAAATGCAAGGAACGGTAATATACTTTTATTTATTTGGTTATTGTAACAAATCATTATTATGATAGTATTATTTTACTTTTAACTTTTTTTTTTTACCAAACTATTGTTTCTTTTGAAAAAAAAAACTATTTGCAGCAATTGGTAACCGGTAACCCACTTGTGATTTCAATTATGTGGCGTATTTTTTTATTTTTATTATGCCAATCTCATTGTTTATTTTTTTTATAATGTTTTGAAAGTTGGTTTTTTAGTTGAACTGGTCTAACGACGGTCGACCCGTAATTGCACATATAACTCATGTCCTTAAATATTTATATATCACTCAAAAACTAAGTAGCATAAAACCCTATAATTTAATGTCGGTTATCATTCTTTCCAAAAGCCATGGACAAACTGAAAAACTCTAAACAAATACTCATAAATATGGAAGAACGAAGAAACTAGAACAACATGCATGTTGAAAATTCACAGACCGAGAAGAGAGCATAATAGATCTGTGTTTTAGTATGGAATAAATGGGAACTGAGATGCAATATTTATATATGTACGAAACCTTATTTGTTGTTTTAGGTCAAACAACTAGTATTTATATCCCTTGAATTAATGTAACATAATGTATCAGAAAAATGATTCAGTAGAAAGTATTAAAATATCTATAAGTGGCCACCGTGGACGTAGCCGATCATCCTGATCATGTGAACCACATATATTTATTGTGTTCTTTGTTTTTCGTTTTGGATTATTACTCTGTGTGAAATCGTCTATCTTTTGTTCAAATGTTTAAACACTAATAAGAAGACCTCCAAAAAGTAGGACGGTGATGACAGTCATCCATGTGGAAAACATGGAAACTAGGTTTATCCCTAGTCTCCAAGCTTACCTGTTACATTATCATTTATGGATTGTTAAAATATATTTGTTAATAACTCACTAAAGCCTCATCAAATGTTATTCATCCCAGGAACAAGGAAATTAGAAAGCTTGTTAGTTAAAGAAAAAATAAAAAAGTAAATGACAAATCTAATAACATTATCGTTTATGAATTGTTAAAATATATTTGTTAACATGTTAACAAGTGGATTGTTAAAATATATTTGTCATGTTAACAAGATTTAAACCCGTTGAAATCACGGTTGAAAAAGAAAAAAAAACACTATTGATAATTTCAAATCATAATAACTAATCAAATATTTGTAAAAAAATTATTAATTTACAAATATAGTAATTTTATCTGTAAGTTTATAACAATAGATAAAATTAATATATACATTGAATATTCAATCTATGTTTGTAGACATATTTGATAAAATCATGATTCTATAGAATACAATATAAATTTGAATAGAATTTGATCGAAATAAAGAATAAGTAGGTAGTTTTATACATGTTAAGTAAAAGAAAATAAATAATAATGAGAAAACATTAAGAATTTCTAAATTATAACCATGGATTTTCTAAAGACTTAATAAGCACTAGTCAAGGGAAAGCACAAAAGTAGTATGTTATAACAAAAAAAAAGTTTGTTGCTATTTCTACATTAGACCCTTAAAAACATAGATAATATGTTCGATTATTAATCAAAGAGCTAAAATGTAAGATAGGTCATCATATTATGAAAAATCTATCAAATTATGACATCCCACTATTAAAAAACATAAAATAATAAAGATTATTAGTTTATACATGTAATCAAGAACCAAAATTTGTATATTTTAAAATTCCAAGAGAAATGCTATAAATAGATAAATATTTTGAGGTACAATATTGTAATAGGAAACATTGAAATTAAGATAATATAATAAAGTATACAACTACATTTTTCTAAACAAAAAATTTATAATTTAATACATTTGTTGGATTGTAAACATAAACATATACACAAACAACGTTGAAAGAAAGTATGTTAAAATCACATCATTTTTTTTAGATTTTTATCAAAAATAAAATATACCTACTAGTATAAACCTAAAATAAGTATACCTAAATTTTACATTGTTATCTCTTTTTTATCCCCATACCATGGCTTAATTTTCATCATGCAAACTATTTAATAATTATCTTATTGCCAAAATAACTTAGTTTAATCGAACTATTTATTTGGTAACGTATTAGTAGTTAAATTTGTATACCAACTATTATTTCGTAGGGTACACAATTTAGGAGAATAAGATGTGGTATCATACCATGTTCACCCCATATTCACAAGATATGGGTAACAATTTCAAGGTAAATGAAGAAAGTTTTTATAGTACTAAAAACAATTACTTTTTAAATATTTTTTTGGTGAAGACTATACAAAAGTCAATTCTGAGCAAATAGTAAATTTCGCCATTACGAAATTGATGATAATTTGTAATGTTTTAAAAACCGATTTGAACCGGCCGGTCGAATCGGTTGGATCGGGAACCGGAGGAGAAAGCGGTTCAACTATCACCGGTTTTACGTCGATTTCTGAACCGGATTGAATCGGCCGGTTTTTAGAAAATCCCGGTTGAACCGCTTAAAATAAATCGGTTGAACCGCTTAAATCGAATAAAAACACATAGAAAAGAATTATTTACCTAATAAGTTTTGGTGATTTTTTTCAAATATATTTAGTTTTCTCTAAATTAAAACATTAGGTAAATGTTTTAAAGTTTTTTAATGTGTTTGTATTCATCTAAAACTATATTTTGTTTTGGTATTATAATTTATTTTCTTTTTTATATATATGGATTGATGTAAACACTAAAACTTATGGTTATGTGTCATTTTAATGTATTTGGATTGAACTACAACTTATTTTTATGTGTATTTTTAATGGTTGAATTTGTAAACGTCAAATTCATGATTTATATATGTATGTATGTTTAGGAAAATGGAAAAAAAGATGACAATTATAGAAACTGGTTGACCCGACGGTCGAACCGGTTAAACCGGAAACCGGTCACCATACCGGTTCAACTTAAAAACCGATTTTTAAAACATTGATTATTTGTGGAAAATAATAAGCGTAGCATAAGACTACAGTGACTAGATTTATCATTTTCTCAAAATAATATAAACAACAAATGAATAAAATTTATTGTTGTTTTTCTTACGTTTGATACAAAGTAAAATTTCATTTTCATTTGGGGCTTCTTTATCTTTAATAGTCGAAGTGTTCTTGTAAGAAAGAAAACTTACCAATTCATTATAAAACCACAATTATAATAGAGTGACGTAATAATATAAATCAATCAAACTATTTACAATATGAACATATTGTTATTTTGCTCATCGGGTAAATGGTCCAGTTCAATGAGATATGTTGGATCAGGTTTTCAATAGAAACAAAATTTATTTATAACCGAAAACGATACAAACAAATACTTACATATCTATACTTGTATCCGTTCGGTTGGGATTTCAAAATATTGACGTTACACTTTTGTCCTCGACCAAATTATAGCCCCACATGCCCCAAACAAATAAAACACCACCAACATTTCTTGAAATGGACTAATCAATCATGAGTCATGGACTAATCAATTCATGTGAATTTTGTTCTAAGTAATTGGTCAAGTTGTCTCAATTAACAATGTATTTATTTGTTTTTTTTATCAAATAAGATTACATATTTATCTTTTACTGATAATTACAATTAACTTTTATTCAATTTGAACATGGTTCTAGTACATTTAAAACATTTAACTATTTATAAAATACAAAAGTTGTATATAAACTGATATTGATTGTTTTTTCTTATTTTAAACTCTATCTAGCATGACATGATTATTTTGGCATCTCCTAAGCATAATATAAACTATGATTGAATACTAAAGTAATTGATTCTGATTTGTTTAGCGAGCATTTTCTACACCCATATATATGGAATAAATGAAGAAGAACAAGTCCTATAATGAACGCTCTTCAAACTGATGTAACAACTTAAATATGAGTAGGTCATCTCCAATGCATTGAACTCTTAAGAGTTTAATGGATTGTCACATCAACATTCCACTAACTATATAATTTTTATCCATTAAACTCTACACTCCATAAACTCAGTATTTCCACATCAACATTTAATTATTTCTTTTTATAAATAATATTGTAAAACTATAATATTACATTAATTAGAAATTAAAAGTTACAAATTACAAATTATTAATTAAAGATTGTTGTATATGTTATTGTTTTAAAATATTTTTAAGATTTAAATATTTTTTTGTTTAGAATATTATAATATAAATTATCTCGATTTAAATTGTTGAATATAAAATAAAATAAATTACAAATATTATAAATAAGAAAATAATGACATATACCTTGTGCATGTATGTAGGGTCTAATTATTTAAATACAAAGTTTTATTGGTGAAATGGATAAAAAAAATTGAAAATTTTCATACCATCGTTCAATGGGTATTAAACCCCAATTCATTGAACTCCACCCACAATGGTGGGTTTGATGTATTGAACTCACTTTTTCCCCATTAAACTCACCATTAAATCCCCATTGGCGATGGCCTAAAGATCATTGGGGATGACCTAAAGATCTTAAAGTCGACAACAATACAAGAGTTCTACCG